>NC_073234.2:132715833-133316666 GCF_029281585.2 Gorilla gorilla gorilla
AGACTTTCGGCTTTGAACAACAGCAGCTCAGGACAAACAGAATGATTCGGAAAATAAAGGGAACGTAATGACAAAAATAATAATACTATTAATAAGGAGAGATAGCATTTATTAAGCACTTACTATGTGCCAAGGACTTTACATGTGGGTTTTTAAAAAATATTATTTTATTTATATTAGACACCGGTTCTCCCTGTGTTGGCCAGGCTGATCTCTAACTCCTGGGCTCAAGCAATGCCCCTGCCTCAGCTTCCCAAAGTGCTGGGATTACAGGCGTGAGCCACCATGCCTGGCCATGTGTTTTAGTGCATTTAACTCTTGTGACAACCCTTTGAGGCAGGAATGACTGTTTTTCATTTTTTTCCCCAGCCTTGTCCTGTCATCCCAGCTGGAATACAGTGGCACAATCACAACTCACTGCAGCCTTGATCTCCTGGGTTCGAGTGATCCTCCTGCCTCAGCCTCCTGAGTAGCTGGGACTACAAGGGTGTACCACCATGTCTGCCTAATTTTTTTTTTTTTGGCAGAGATAGGGTCTCACTATGTTGCCCAGGCTGGTCTCGAACTTCTTGGTTCAAGTGGTCCTCCCACCCCAGCCTCCCAAAGTGCTGGGATTACAGGCGTGGGCCACTGAGCCTGTCCAGGAATGACTGTTAATCACCATTTTACGGATGGGGTAAGGGAGACAGAGAAGCTAAGTTGCTCAAGGTCGCACAGTGGCAAAGCCTAGTATTCCAGCCCACTCATCACATCCATTCTAAAGTAGGGGCTGTCACTATCATCATCATCATCATCACCACCACCATCACCATCATCTTTATCACCACCACTACCACAATCATCACCATAGCCACCATCATTCTCATTGTTACCATCATGATTATTGTAATCATCATCATCTAACTTTCCTCATCAGCCTCCACCATAATCACCATCACCATCATCATCACCATAATCACCCTCATCATTATCATCATCAACCTCATCATATCCTAATCTTCATGATCAGTGCCATCACCTTCATTAGCAGCATCACCATTATCACCATCTTCTTCCTCCTCCTCGGCATCAGGACCACACCAGCATCTTCACGACCACCAGCATCATCCTCACAATCATCATTACACGAGGAAACTATAGTTCAGAGTGACTAAGTCACTAGCCTAAGTCACACGCTAGTGATGGTGGATTCAAACCCAGGCTTGTTCTGGATGCTAGAGCCTGACTTTTTTTGGAGACAGTCTCGCCCTGTTACCCAGGCTGGAGTGCAGTGGTGCAATCATAGCTCACTGCAGCCTTGACCTCCTAGGCTCGAGCGATCCTCCCACCTCTGCCTCTCCAGTAGCTGGGACTACAGGCGCGCACCACCCTGCCTGGCAATGTTTTAAGATTTTGTAGAGACAGGGTCTCACCGTGTTGTGCAAGCTGGTCTCAAACTCCCAAACTCAAGTGATCCTCTTGCCTCGGCCTCCCAAAGTGCTGGGATTACAGGTATGAGCCACCATGCCCGGCCAGAATCCGACTTCTTACCCACTAAGTTTTCCTGGCTTCCTGTCCCTGAACTCTAACGGGCTCAGGATGAGGTGATCTCAGCTAGGTTCCACAGGCTGGCCACCCTCTAATATGGAGATAGGAGTTGGCACCAAAATCCAGATGGCCTCATCAAACCGGTCTCACTCTCTGAGTCCTTCTACTCTCTGAATACTGCCCTCCTACTTCCCAACAGCCTTTCTCCTTTTGGCTCCCCTATCCAATTTGACTCTGACCATGGCCTCTGTCTGTTCCCTAACTGGGCAATGCAGCTTGCCCTGTGGCTCATCTTGGTTTGGGTCCCAGGCATTAAGACTGGCCCTTGTCTTGCCCTCTGTTCTATGTTCCTAGCTTAGGGGACTCCCCATCCCCCAATCTGGTACAATGACAGTCACCTGGGATGAATCAGAAGCCACAGTCCAAGCTCTGAGAGCACAATCCCCAGTGACCCCTCCAGCGGCTCCCTCTGAGCCACCCAGATCCCCTGCCTGCAGTGTTCCACGCCGTCCCTGTGGCCCACATCAAAACCACTTCCGCTTTTCTGCCTGGAGAGGTTTGCATTCATCAGAGGGAACATTCTGTTTTACCCTTTAAAATGTCACCAAAACATACCCAGAGTGGCTCTTGATTACAGGCATTTCCCAAGTCAACGGCTACCTACATGATCATAAACAGAAGTATGGTCTGTTGAGAGTGCTGCTCTAAATGTCACTCAGTTCCCTTTCAGCTCTGAAACTACTGATCCTATATCACATGACCATAAATGAGGATTCAGCAGAGAAGGGAGGAGGTTAATGCATTTGGAGCCTCTATAATATTCTGGGTACTTGCACAGAAGTTATTTCATTTAATTTCAACAGACATTAAAAGCCCCCATTTTACACATGACAAAACTGAACTCAGAGGGGTTATGTAAGTTTCCCAAGGTCCCACCGTAAGCATATAGTACAGCTGGGATTTGAAACTAGGTGTGACTGATGGGCTGCCAAGATCCTTCCTTTTTTATTTTTTGAGACGGAGTCTTGCTTTATCACCCAGGCGGGAGTGCAGTGGGGTGATCTCGGCTCACTGCAACCTCTGCCTCCCAGGTTCAAGTGATTCTCCTGCCTCAACCTCCCACACAGCTGGGACTACAGGCGCACACCACCACGCCCAGCTAATTTTTGTATTTTTAGTAGAGATGGGGTTTCACCATGTTGGCCAGGCTGGTTTTGAACTCCTGACCTCAGGCAATCCACCTGCCTTGGCCTCCCAAAGTGCTGGGATTACAGGAGATCCTTCCTTTTTTAAAACAGAGGTTAGGAAAAACTGGTTAGGATGCTTATTCTAAGCCAGAGGCTACAGAGCAAGTAACCCAACATCTCCTGCTAAGTGCAGCCAATTTACAAAAATTATAAGCTACAATTACCTAGGCAACTTGGAAATGATCACATGGTTCATCTTATGTGAATTTGAATTTGCAGAGAGAGTTTCTTTTACCATCATTCTTTTTTTAAAAAAAAATCCATTAAGACTTTCGTTTAAATAATGCAGTTGAAGTGTTTTGCCAACAAAAACTTAATTTTGGAGTCCTGTGTGATGAGCACATAAAATTTTTATTATTTATTTTTTTTTAGATAGTCTTGCTCTGTCTCCCAGGTTGGAGTGCAGTGGCGTGATCTTGGCTCACTGTAACCTCCACCTCCCAGGTTCAAGTGATTCTCCTACCTCAGCCTCCCTAGTAGCTGGGATTATAGGTACACACCACCACACCCAGCTAATTTTTAAAAAATTTATTTTTAGTAGAGACAGGATTTCACCATGTTGGCCAGCCTGGTCTTGAACTCCTGGCCTCGAGTGAACCACCCAGGAAGGATATTTTTAATATGGGACCATGAGAAACATCCAGGTTGAACTATTTTGCTTCCCTTCACCCAGAAGCAAAATCAGAAGGAGATTTAGTTCGATTCTCAGACCACAATCTGTCAGTGATAACCAGGTCTGAGGGAAATATCTGGCTTATTGCCACAAGTCTGTTCAACCTGGATCCACCTGTTTGCTGGGGTTGCAGGAGCAGTGTAGCATGCTGGTTAAGGATGTGGCTGTGGATTGGGTGGAACTGGGTTCAAGTCCTGGCTTTGCTGGTTATAAACTGTGCAACTTTGGACACCTCATGTCTCACACTCAGTTTACTCATCTGTTAAATAGGGTCAATAATATCTGCAATGATTACAGGAGGTAAAGCTTATAATACTTAGCAGTGTGGCACCTGCTATCAGTCTTACTGCTTATGGAGTATCAGAAGGAAACAGAGAAAGAAATTTCTAGCTCTGTGTAGAACACTGACTATTCCTCTAAGTCATCCCTGTCTAGTAGAACTTCCTGTGATGATGGAAATGTCTCATATCTGCACAATCCCATGTTATAGCCACTAGACACATGTGGCAATTGAGCATTTGAAATGTGGTTATTGTCATGGAGGAACTAAATTTTAAATTTTATTTAACTTGGATTGATTTAAATTTAAAGAGCCACATGTGGCTTAAGGCTATATTGTCAGACAGTGCAGCCGCTGGAAACCTATTAATGTCTCCAAAGACTGGGAATTGAAGGCACACGTGGCTCCAACCAGGGGGCATCTTTGCTAGGGGCTGGGGCACACGTGGGGAAGTCTACACTCAGATACTTTCTGAGCTGCCATGTCTTGTTCACAGAGCCCAGGAATTCTATAATTCTCTACTACCCTTCCAGACTCCTACCTCCTATCATTCTTGGCCCTGATCTCTTGACTCCTCCCTCTTCCCGAGGAGCACACCACGTCCACCCTTACCTTTATACTTAAGCTCCCCAGGTTGCTCTTTCATGTTCCCTCTGCTGAGAGCCAACTCCTACTCAGCCTTGACGGCCCACTTCATGTCCCACCTGTCACGGGAATTTAATGAGATCATGCATGTAAAATGCCTAGCACATAATCGGCACTAACTAAACATGAGTGATGTATATTTCCATTTAGAACTAAGAAAACGGATGCCCAGAGGGATTAGGTAATTTGTCAAAGGTCACACAGCAGACAACAAGAGCTTGCAGATGAGATGTCTCTTCACTGTTGTCCCAGCTGAGAGTCACTGTGTATAGGGCTTATGTGGGGGGCCTCTGGGAGGGCAGCATTTGGTTAGACCTCATATCTGAGAAGAACCTCAAACTTGGATGTTAGATGTTCTCTCCAAATGTGGTAGATGTGTTGAATATACTCATCTGTGAAATATAAATTTAGTAACTCTGTTTTTTTATTATTATTATTTTATTGAGACAGAGTCTCACTCTGTCACCCAGGTTGGAGTGCAGTGGCACGATCTCAGCTTACTGCCACCTCCGCCTCCCGGGTTCAAGCAATTCTCCTGCCTCAGCCTCCTGAGTAGCTGAGGTTACAGACGTGCACCACCAAGCCTTGCTAATTTTTGTATTTTTAGTAGAGACAGGGTTTCACCATGTTGGCCAGGCTGGTCTCCAACTCCTGACCTCAAGTGATCTATCCGCCTCGGCCTCCCAAAGTGTTGGGATTACAGGTGTGAGCCACTGCGCCTGGCCTGTTTTATTATTTATTCACCAAAAATATATTGAGAGCTCACAGAAGGAGATGGACAGGGCCTCTTTTGACTTCTGAGATGTCTGGATGGTAACTCCCCTTTAACAGTGCTCATGAGTCTTGGTCTTGCCCAGCTGCCTGGAATAATCTCAGTTTAGATCAGAGTTTCTCTACTTCCACACTACTGGTATTTTGGGCCTGATAATTTCTTGTTGCCAGGACTGTCTTGTGCATTGGAGGATGTTTGAGCAGCATTCCTGGCCTCTGCACACTAGATGCCAGTAGCACCCCATCCCCAAAGTTGTCACAACCAAAAAAATGCTTCCAGATATTGCAAAGTGCCCCCTGGGAGGCAAAATTGTACTCCTAACCATTGAGAGGCACTCTCAGTGGTTTAGATGTGGCTGAGCATCTCAACGCAGTGCTTCCAAGTTCCTCCCCATCCTTGCTCTATGCTCACCCAAGGATCTGCAAGGACTTATTTACCAGCTGTCCCTTGTTCCCAGATGTAATTGAGGAGCTCGCCTTCACTAAATGGCCCTCACCCACCCCTCTCAGGTGTCCTTCTCCCTCTGGAAAAGCCATCCCCCAGTGAGCTTGGCATTCTGGTGGCCAGTGTGGCCAGGGCTATCAGGTGGTCACATTTGGTGGTTCTCAAACTCCAGGGTGCATCCAAATCAACTGAGGGGCTTGCTAAAATTCAGATTCCTGGCCCGGCATGGTGACTCATGCCTGTGATTCCAGCACTTTAGGAGGCCAAGGTGGGACGTTTGCTTGAGCCCAGGAGTTCCAGACCAGGCTGGGCAACAAAGTGAGATCCTGTCTATACACAAAATAAAAAAATTAGCTGAGCGTGGTGGCACCTGCCTATAGTCCCAACTACTGGGGAGGCTGAGGCAGGAGAATCACTTGAGTCCAGGAGTTTGAGACTGCAGTGAGCTAAGGTTGTGCCACTGCACTCCAGCCTGGGAGACAGAAACAGACCCTGTCACACACACACACACCCCTCAGATTTCTGAGCTCTCCTCCTAGAGAGTTTGAGTAGTGGGTCTAGGAGGGAACCCTAGCATCTGCATCATCAGAAGCACCCCAGGTGGTCCATGGACACACTGGGAGACCCATTTCCCTGGGAACTCTCTGGACCAGGCTCTAGCAGTAGGCAGCAAGGTTCCTTCTGGGTTAGAGATGTCAGCCTTTCCTTTCTCCTTTCCTTTCTTCACTCCCATCCTCCTATAAGGCCAGGTGTGGAGCTCTGCCTCCCTCCTGGAAAGCATTTTCTATGCTTTCTGGCAAGAGCAAAACTAAACCCTTTTTTCTTCCACTTCACTAGCTGGATGATCATACCCAAGCCAAAAGTTGCTCTTGCATCTCTAAACCTTCTGAGAATCTTTGCCAGATCCTTCCAACTGAGGCTTCCTAAGAACCAGGTTCCCCGACCTCTTGCACGGAAGGAAAAGGGGTCCTGGGCTTGATTCCCCAGGAAGTTTGAAGGTGGGTCGATTGGCCCGTTGCTGACCACTTATGGACCCCGAGGACCTGAGAGGGGAGCAGGTGGGCCAAGCCTGTGTGCTGGGCACAGGGAGGCGGGGGCTGCTGCCTGTTCCGGCCAACCAGACAAGGAGGCCGCCGAGGAGCAGCTGGTGCTGGCAGGAGGCCCTGACCACATTTTTCAGCAGACACTACACTCTCTCTGACTCCTGCTTCTCCTGGCCCTGCACGCTCCAACAGCCTTGGTTTCTGCCTCCACCTGGGCTGGAATGCTGGGAGCTGAGTTAAAGTAGGAAGACTTGGAGGCTGTGGAGGCTGGGTCTGGGGTCTCTGCAAAGCTTTTCTTCTAGATTTCATCATGCTTGGAGTGGGAGGAGTGGGAAGTTCTTGTTAAACAGAAAAGTATGCTTTATTATTATTATTATTTTTAGAGACAAGGTCTCTAAAGTACAGTGGCATGATCATAGCTCAATGCAGCCTCGAACTTCTGGGCTCAAGTGATCCTCCTGTCTCAGTTTCCTGAGTAGTAGGGATTATAGGCATGCATCACCATCCCTGACTAGTTTTTAAAATTTTTTTGTAGAGATGGGGTCTTGCTCTGTTGCCCAGGCTGGTTTTAAACTCCTTGGCTTAAGCAATCCTCCTGCCTTGGCCTCCCAGTGCTGGGATTACAGGCGTGAGCCCCTACACCTGGCCAAAAGTATGCTTTCAAGAGGAGGAATTCTACCATGAATGCCGCAGCTGGGAAGTGAGGAGAGGGCCTTTGGGCTCTGTCACAATCGTGACTTAATTGCTAATATCACCAAAGCTGGGCAGGATTCTCAAACTCATATGTCTGCAGAAGACAGGCTAGTGAGGTCAATGTGTGGACTGGGCTGTTTGGATGCTGGAGGATGAGAGACCCCGCAGTGGCCCCTTCCCAGCTCCTGCCACTGGTTGCCTCACGAAGATGTAGATTCTGTGTTAACAGTTCTGTGGATTTTTTTTTAAGAGGTTGGAAACTTGATTTTGCCACAAATTCACATTTCTAGAAAACTGCAGGCCAAATAAAACTCATGGGAAAACTGTGTGTGGTCCTCAACCTTGTTTGCAACGCTTGCCCTAAAAGGATGTTTTGAGTTCCTCTCTTTGGAGGAATGTTCCAGAGAGGTGGAATGGGGTAGTTCCTACGATCCAGGTGTGGCCTGGCCTGTGATGAGCGTGCCAGCCACTGGCCCTCACGAGGAACCTGAACACTAGTTCTGGGAGAAACCTTAAGGCTCACCTGGTCCACATCTCATTTGTAAAGATGGGGAAACTGATGCCCAAAGAAGTCAAAGGGCTTTCCTAAAGTACGTAGCTGGTGAGAGGTAAAGTGGAAGGAGGGGCTAGAAGCAAGGTCAGTGGACTTAGTCCAGTGAGACCTCATAGGGATGGCAACAGAGACAGCCATTGGTTAGCCCAGGGCCGGGCCACAGCATTGCTCAATGGTGTTGGTTAGAAGAGTGTGGTAGGCTGAATAACAGCCCAAGGATCTCAGGTCCTAAACCCTTGAACCTGTATATGTTTCCTTAGATGGAGAAAGGGTCTCTGCAGATACGATGGGATGTTAAAGATCTTGTGATGAGCAGATTCCCTGGGGTTATCTCCGTGGGCCCTCAATTTAATCATGTGTCTTGATAAGAGGGCTACAGAGGGAGCTCTGACTACAGAAGGGATGTCACCACGGAAGCAAGATGCTCTGCTCCTGGCTTTGAAAATGGAGGAAGGGACCACAAGCTAAAGGATGCAAGGAACGCAGCTTTAGACCCTGGAAGAGGCAAGGAAATGAGTTCTCTTCAAGAGCCTCCAGGAAAGAACACAGTCCTGCTGATACCTTGATTTGATATCAGCCCACTGAGACCACTTCAGACTTAAGACCGTCAGAATGATAAGGGAATAAAGGTGTATTGCTTTCAGCCACCAAGTGTGGGGTGATTTGTTATGCAGCCACAGGAAGCTGATACAATGAGTGAATGGGGGCGGGGACAGGGATGACAGTAGGGTGGTTGATGGGCCCACCCATGTGTCCAGCCTCACTGCCCACCACTCTCCCTCCACTCACTATGCTCAAGCCCCTCGAGCTTTCTGTCCTTTGCACGTCCCAACCCTGTTCCTGTCTCAGGGCCTTTGCTCCTGCTGTGTCTTCTGCTAGGAACACCCTTCCCTAGATGTCACATGGTTGGTATCTTCTGGCCTCAGTACAAATGTTGGCTTTTCAGAAAGCCCCTTCCTGACCCCCCTATCTAATGCTCTACCAAACCCCAAGCCCCTTTTCTTCAAATCACTGTTTTATTTCCTTCACAGCATGTACCACTATCTAAGATGACTGCATGTGTCTATTTATTTATTTATTTAGAGATGGAGTCTCATTCTGTTGCCCAGGCTGGAGTGTGGTGGCACGGTCTCGGCTCACTGCAGCCTCTGCCTCCCGAGTTCAAGCGATTCTCCTGCCTCAGCCTCCTGGGTAGCTGGGATTACAGGCGTGTGCCACCACACCTGGCTGATTTTTGTATTTTTAGTAGAGACGGGGTTTCACCATGTTGGCCAGGCTGGTCTCGAACTCCTGACCTCAGGTGATCCACCCGCCTCGGCCTCCCAAAGTGCTGGGATTACAGGCGTGGGCCACCGCACCCGGCCTATTTATTTTTGATTTCTCGTCTCTGATATGATTCTCCAAGGGCAGAGGTTCACCATGGAATTCCCAGGGCTGAGTACAGTGTCAGGAGCAGAATGGATGCTCATGGAACATTCATTCCATGAAAGGCGGTGAGAAGCCCCCTGGTTACCCATCATTTTTGGTGGGCGGGCAGGCTTAACCCATGGCTCTTCCTCAGAATAAAGGGCTGGGTACCCACCTGGCAAGACGGCAGGGACACAGATGGGGAGAGGGTACAAAGCGAGAGTAATCCCCAGGAAGGGTGGATGGGGAGCTGCTTACGTTCAAGTGGGCAAGATCAGAATAAAAGGTGGAAATTCAGGTTGAAGGCTAAGTTACTGGGCTTAGTTCCTTAATTGAAATATGCCCCAGCAGAGGGATTCCAAGCTCTGAGATACATCAAGTGTGGTCTGGGAGGAGTGCTTCTGACTCAGACAGTCCTGGAATCAATACTGCCATTGGTCATGCTGAGGTCAGTTCTAATGGAGAATTCTAACTAGCGCGAGTCCTCGAAGCAAAAACTGAGCCAGTCATCTTCCCTGCTGTAGAGAAAGCCATGGGGGAACAGAATCCTTCCTTCCTTCCCTCCCTTTCTCCTTCCTTCCCTCCCTCTCTCCTTCCTTCCCTCCTTCTCTCCTTCCTTCCCTCCTTCTCTCCTTCCTTCCTTCCTTCCCTCCCTCCCTCCCTTTCTCTCTTCTTCCTTCCCTCCCTCTCTCCTCCCTTCCCCTTTTCCTTCCTTCCCTCTCTTTTTCCTTCCTTCCCTCCCTCCTTCCTTCTTTCTTTTTCCTTCCTTCTCTCCTTTCTTCCCTCTCTCCTTCCTTCCCTCCCTCTTTCCTTCCTTCCCTCCCTCCTTTCCCTTCCTCTTTCCTTTCTTCCTTCCCTCCTTTCTTCCCTCCCTCTGTCCCTCCTCTTCCTTCCCTCCTTCCTTCCTTCCTTCTGTCCCTCCTCCCCTCCCTCGTTCGTTCTCTCTTCTTTCCCTTCCTTCTTCCTTCCCTCCTCCCTTTCCTCACTCCTGCTTTCCCTCCATCCTTCTTCCCTTCCCTCCTTCCTTCCTTTCCTCTCTCCTTCTTCCCTCCCTCCTTCCCTTCCTCCTTCCTTCCCTCTCTCCTTCCTTTCTTCCTTCCTTCCTTCCCTCCTTCCCTCCCTTCCTCCTTCCCTCCTTCCCTCCTTCCTTGCTTCCCTCCTTCCCTCCTTCCTTGCTTCCCTCCTTACTCCCTCCCTCCCTCCTTCTTTCATGCATTCTTTCTTGCCTCCCTCCCTCCCTCCTTCCCTCCTTCCCTCCTTCCTTGCTTCCCTCCTTCCCTCCTTCCTTGCTTCCCTCCTTACTCCCTCCCTCCCTCCTTCTTTCATGCATTCTTTCTTGCCTCCCTCCCTCCCTCCTCTAAGGCCTACCCTGGGGTCAAGCTTGGAACTAAATGATGGGGATTCAGAGAAGAATGGAATGTGGTGCTTAAATGGTGAGACCATGGGTGGGAACCAGCCTTGGATGAAGGATGGGCTTTTTCATCCCATCCTTCACCCTCTCTCCATCTGTGCCCCTGCCGTGTTGTCAGGTGGGTACCCAGCCTTTTATTCTGAGGAAGAGCCATGGGATAAGCCTGCCCGCCCACCAAGGTTGCAGTGAAGAAGAAAGGGCATGAGGACCACAGAGCAAATGAAGGGGCCCTTCCATAAATGGGGGAGTCCCTCCTGTTGCTTGAATGAAGCTAGGTCTTGGGCATCTCAATGTCAGGCATCCCTCAGGGTGACCTGCATTCGCTACAACCGGCCAGGGGCACTTTCTTTAGTAGATGGCACCCAAGGCCTCAGTTTCCCTTTCAGACTCTGAGAAAATATTCCAGTGTCCTAAAAAATGTGATAGCTAGAAGCCAAGTGCACTGTGGCCAACAGTGCAATCCAGAAAGTCAGTAGAGGCCAAGACTATGAATTTGGGGTCAAGTCCTGGCTTTGCTACTTGCTAGCTGTGTGATCTGGGACAAGTGACCATACCTCTCTGAGCCCTGGTTTCGCCATCAGGAAAACAAAGTGCTGTGCAGAGAAAACCAATTAATTGACATAGAGACTGCAGCACGGAGCCAGGCTCACTTCTAGTGCTCCACAGAGATTGGCCAGACTAATAATTATAAAACTTAGGCTTGCCACAGAAGGAGCTTTCTTCTCTGCCTCCGACAACTGAGCTGATTCTCTGGGGTTGAAATTGACTTCCATTCCTCCAGCCGTATTCTCTTGCCTAGTGTCCCTTTAATTTTTTATTTTATTTTATTTTATTTTGAGACAGAGTTTGACTCTGTCACTCAGGCTGGAGTGCAGTGAGGCGATTTCAACTCACTGCAACCTCTGCCTCCCAGGTTCAAGCGATTCTCCTGCCTCAGCCTCCCAAGTAGCTGGGACTACAGGCACGCACCACCACATCTGGCTAATTTTTTTTTTTTTTTTGATATTTAGCAGAGATGGGGTTTCGCCATGTCGGCCAGGCTGACCTCAAGTGATCCACCTGTGTCAGCCTTCCAGGATGTGGGAGTATAGGCATAAGCCACCACACCTGGCCTGTCTCTTTAGTTCTAGACACTCACTATGAGGCTTCTAGGTAGAACCAGGAGAGCATCCTGTGGCCAGTGCTGTGTGACCCTGGGAAAGTTTTTTACCTCTCTGAGCCTCGCCCTCATCTGTGAAAGTAGGCTGAAACTACACATCCTACTTACGGGGCAGAATTCAGACACTCTCGGAAGAGGTTGACAACTATTGTGAAGAGACTTTGTAAGTAACCAAGTGCTCTACAAGACGGAGGGGTTATCAGAGCAGGGCGAGGCTGACCTGCTGGTCCAGATGGACACTGGATCGGGGACCTTGGCCTCTTTGGAACCCTCCTTCAGGGCAGCAAGCTGAGTAACCTGGATATTCTCTTACATGCAGCATTTTAAAGTGACCGCTCCAGCCAGGCACGGTGGCTCACGCCTGTAATCCCAGCACTTTGGGAGGCTGAGGCAGGCGGATAATTTGAGGCTAGGAGTTTGAGACCAGCCTGGGCAACATGATGAAACCCTGTTTCTACAAAAAATATAAAAAAATTAGCTGGGCATGGTCTCAGTTACTTGGGGAGCTGAGGTGGGAGGATCACTTGAGCCCAGGAGGTAGAGATGGCAGTGAGCCATCATGGCACCACTGCACTCCAGCCTGGGCTACAGAGCAAGACTCTGTCTCTAAATAAATAAATAAATAAATAAAGTGACTGCTCCCAAGTACAGAAGGTGCTGAAACTTTGGGATTCACTATCTGCCTTCCCCAAACCCCCTCGTATTGCTGCCACTGCCTGCTGGAGCCACCTTCCTCCTGGGATGAAGGGATAAGACTGTCTTTAGAGTAAACATCACTTCTCCTCCCACATAAGTGCCACCATCCTGAAACTACAGGGACGTCCCATGGGGGAATGGAAGAGATGTGGCAGGAGATTAAGCCTGTTTCCAAGAGGAAAGAAAGAAAAAAAATGGGGACAACAGAGCAGGAGAGACAAGGCACTGCTGAGAAGCAGTGATGGCTCCCACCTCAGCTTGGCTCCCTGACTGGCGTGTGTGTCCTGGATCTGGGGCTCCGGGACTGGTGGGCTTCACTGTCACCCAAGTCAGTGGGTTTTCTTGGGCCAGTGACTTCACCCAGCATCCAGGATGCCAGTGCTGATGCCCACCCTGACATGTAGCCTGGATGGAGAGGTCACCGGGAGGATGAGCATTTTCCAGGCAGCCGTGTGCTCTAAGCGGCTTGAATCAAGCCAGGACTGCCCGTCACAAGAGTGACCCCGAAGAACATTCTAGCTCTGGGATTCCAATTCCTAACTTGGGACACTGATGCCTAAAGAGGTCCTTATTTCAGCCCCTAGGAGGCCATTTGGTAATTTGTGGAGGTAGTTTTGGTTGTTACAAGGATGGAGGTGGGGGTGCTCCTGGCATTGTAGTAGGAGGGAGGTGGCATTAGGGGCGGTGGTCATCCTGCAACACCAGGAACATGAAGGAAGAGAGTCTTGCATGCCACACGATCTCTGGGACTTCACACATATAAAAGGCAAGCTTATATTCCTGGGCTGAGATCCCAACTCTCTCTTGTATAAATACGGCTTTAAAACAGACTGAATCTTCCGTGCAGTAAATCCACTGGGTAAATTAAGGAAAAATTGATTTACCCATCGTTTTATCAGGAGTCATTCACCATTTTGGAAAATTGCATCACCAAGGCGACGCTGCTCATGGCATCTGAGTTGCCAAAACAACACACCTGTGTCGGTCTCTGCTTCTGATGCTGTTGTGTTTGCTGTGATTCTATGCTTACGCGCAAACATCTCATCATTCCAGTGCAGTCGTGTCTGAGCACTGATATGTTAAATTACAGGCTTTTGAAATTATAAGTTACTTTTATGAGGTCCCCTTCATTTTATAGTTAATGGCATTATATTAGATTTTAAAAATATGAAGTGCGAGTAGCACTTCTAACTGGATCCATGAATTAGCATCCAGTTAGTAAAGACATTTAAAAATATGTGTTAAGAAATGGGGGTGCTGGCCGGGCATGGTGGCTCACTCCTGTAATCCCAGCACTTTGGGAGGCCGAGACAGGCGGATCACCTGAGGTCAGGAGTTCAGGACCAGCCTGGCCAACATGGCAAAACGCTGTCTCTACTAAAAATACAAAAATTAGCCAGGTGTGGTGGCACATGCCTATAATCCCAGCTACTTGCGAGGCTGAGGCAGGAGAATTGCTGGAACCCGGGAGGCGGAGGTTGCAGTGAGCCGAGATCATACCACTGCACTCCAGCATGGGTGACAAAGCAAGACTCTGTCTCAAAAAAAAAAAAAAAACAAAAAACAAAAAAAAACAAAACAAAAAGAAATGGGGGTGCTTTGAGTCCAAGCCA
Organism: Gorilla gorilla gorilla; assembly: GCF_029281585.2. Classification (NCBI taxonomy): domain Eukaryota; kingdom Metazoa; phylum Chordata; class Mammalia; order Primates; family Hominidae; genus Gorilla; species Gorilla gorilla. The sequence continues at coordinate 132,729,997 of NC_073234.2, forward strand.
TTGAGCGAGGAGGACACACACTATTATTAAATATCACTCATCCTTAGAACTGTTCACCTAAGTGGGTTTCACAGAGCCCTGTACTTGCTCTAAGCCACCTTCTCTAGACCTTGTCTCTCCTCTGAAGCAGGTTTTTTGGCCGCTTTCGGGCAAACCACCTCATCACGGTCACAGTTGAGATGGGTGACTAGTGGGAGGGCCGCAAGGGATGAGGGAAGCTGAGAGCTTGGATGCAGCCTCCTGAGTTGGGAAAATAGGTCTGCAGGGGCAGGACTCCATGGCAGGCTGGCTTGTCCCTCCCTCTTCCTTGGGGAAACAAAGGCAGGAGATTGCTTCCTGAGATGGCGTTTGGAGAGGAGCCCCTTGGTGCTTGGTGACACGAGGGCTCCCGTGAAGTCCTCCACATCACACCCAAGCCTAGAGTTCTGCACCAATCCTCGTGTCCCAGACTGTCGGCTGGGGGAGAGGATCAAACGAACTCCCTGGAGGGGAAGGACCCAGCTCCCAGTTCTGGAAGAGAGGGTGCACTGGGATCCTCTGGGGGACGTCTCCACATTGCATACAGAGATTCAGACTCCTGGGGTTCTGGGGGTGTGGCTGAAATAGAGCCCCTCAGAACTCTGATACTCACCCCTCCATGCCCACCTGATGCCCAGTTGAGAACTGCAATCAAGTGCATGGACATTAGATACGGCTGGGATTCAGCTGCCCATGGGAAGGGGACTCTGCTTATATAAAGTAAGACAGAGCTCCCATTCCACACTGGTGCTGCTCTTCTCAGGAGAGGGAGCACTGAGGGACAGGGAGCACTGAGGGACAGGGAGGGTGGTAGAGGATTGGGAGGCAGAGGTGGTGCTTGGGGGCAGCCTTTCAGGAGGGACACTTCCCAAAGCCTCCTGGCAAATAAGGCCAATGCCTTCCGTTCTGGATCCTACAGCTGCCTTAGGATTTAACTCTATGGCATGAGCTGGACTACTGGGAGACACAGCAAGGCCTCAAGATGCCACCTCCACTGGATGTGCTGCTGGATGGACCCATGGGCAGTGGCAGCTCCCTGAGGCCCAGGTTCCAGCCTGGGAGGCCTCCTGTGCTAGTTGTGGGTAAACCAGGCTTCAAATCTCCCCCAGCCAGTAGAATCTTGAAGACTAATCCTGGCTACCCACTCTGGAAATGGACATCCAATGCCACAGAGTTCCCCACGCATGCATCTACCTCACTGAGATGTCACACAATGCTGTGTGTATTCGGACCAAGACTCTTGGTCTTCCTCCTCCTGGGGATGAGGACCAAAGGTGCAGGGAGGACTCCAGGCTGTCCCCGGGGAATGTACAGAGGAAAAAAGGAGTAGGTTGGAGGGAAGGGGCTTAAAGGGAGGCCAGTGACCCTGGTTTCCCCTCTGCCCAGGGACTTGTGATGGAGCCCCTGTCTTACTCCTTGGGGGGCTCTTGGGTCTCACCGGAATTGGCCCCATTTTTGTCCAGGTGTGAGAAGTTAGGAAAACTCTGATGCATTGGCAGGCTGAGGTGGGCTGTGACAGACTGAGGGGCCACCAAAGGGCAGTTTGGGAGGAAGGTGCATGCCATGCAGTGCCTCAAACACGTTAAGCACACTCCTACCTGAGGACTCTGCACAGGACCTTCTCTCTACCTGGAGTGCCCATCCCCTCTCCCACCCCCCAGAAAGCTGCCAGACTCCCTCTCTCCCTTCCTCCAGGCATTTAATTAATTAATTATGAGACGGAGTCTCACTCTGTGGTCCAGGCTGGAGTGCAGTGGTGCGATCTCGGCTCACTGCAACCTCTGTCTCCCGGGTTCACGCGATTCTCCTGGCTCAGCCTCCCAAGTAGCTGGGATTACAGGCACCCACCGTCACGCCTGGCTAATTTTGTATTTTTAGTGGACATGGGGTTTCACCATGTTGGCAGGTTGGTCTCGAACTCCTGACCTCAGGTGATCCGCTCGTCTCAGCCTCCCAAAGTGCTGGGATTATAGGCGTGAGCCACCTTGCCTGGCTGTATTTAAATGTTGCCTTCCTAGTGAGACCTGCCCTAGCCTCCCTATTTAAAAGTTCTCAATATTTCTGATCCCATCCTTCCCTGCTTTTTTTTTTTTCCTTTTTTTTTGAGACACAGTCTCGCTCTCGCTCTTTTGCCTAGGCTGAAGTGTAGTGGCGCAATCTCAGCTCACTGCAACCTCTGCCTCCCGGGTCCAAGTGATTCTCCTGCCTCAGCCGCCTGAGTAGCTGCGACTACAGGCATGTGCCATCACACCCGGCTAATCCCTTTCCTGCTTTCTTTATCTCCTTTACATATATCCCTAACAGACGGTCATGCATCGCTTAACGACGGGGACACATTCTGTGAAATGCATCATTAGGCAATTCAGTGATTGTGGGAACATCATAGAGTGCACTTACACAAACCTGGATGGGAGAGCCTACTCCACACCTAGGCTATACGGTGTAGCCTATTGCCTCCAGGCTACAAACCTGTACAGCATGTGACTGTACGGAATGCTGCAGGCAACTGTAACACAATTGTAAGGATCTGTGTATCCAAACATGGAAAAGGTACAGTAACAATACAGTTTTATAATCTAATGGGATCCCTGATACATAAGCGGCCCTTTGATGACTGAGACATCATTATGCACCTGTAGCGCATGACCTCATTACATATTTATATATTTATCTTATTTACCACCAGTCCTCCCCACTATACTGTGAGCTCCCCAATGGCAGGGGATTTGTTGATTTCATTCATTGCTCTACCCTAGAGCGTAGGACAGTGCCTGACACACAGTCCTCAATGAACATTTGTTAAATGAGTGAATGCAGGGGCCTGGGGAGCTACCTTAATCCAGGCCCCCAGATTGTGGGGGGCGGAATGTTCCTGAAGATCTCTAAGTGCTCTGAGGACACTTTGGGGTTCTTGGGGAAAGGGTTGGGAAATCTTGGCCTGGATTTTTTGGTGGCCCCAGACTGAGCCTCCCTCTGGGTATACCTAGACCCACCCTGGCAGCATTGGGGGCTGTAGCGTCAGTGCCAGACCTAAGATGCAAATGGAAGGGGGACACAGAAACTTCTCTCTGTGTTTAATCTCCTGACCCATTATTCTCTGACTGCCTGGCCCAGCTGCTGATTTTCTCCCCATAGAAGGAGCTAGCATCACCCACTCTGTTGCCAGCTTTCCTCCTGCAGAGAATTGAAAACATTAATCTGGCAAACACAGAGGGCTGGTACCCAGTTCTTTCAGTTCTAGTCCCAGCTCCCACATAATCCCAGCAAGACTGAGGGTTTTAGGAACCGGGGCCAATTCTAGACTTTGATTCCCTTCTCCTCCTTTAGAATTTTACGCATCCTGGACGGGCTGCAATGAGGAGAAAGCTGATTTAAGCTAAGGGTTGCCCAGGGCTCAGCTCTTCTCTCCTGTCTTCCAAGGGTTTTTGCAGAGCCACACACCCCAGGGTGCCATGCACACATGCCTCCCACTTGCTAGGCAACCTCAGGAAGGGCAGCCTCCACTCTGAGCCTCCGTCTTCTCACTTGTGAAACATAGATTGCAAAAATGCAAGTAAGTTTCCTGGAGGATTATAGGGGATAAAGATGAGAAGACACACTGTCTGCTACCATGATGATTAATTCGCTCTGGGTTTTGTGACAAGAGAAGCATCCTAGAAGCTATGCCCTGTGGCCTCTTGTGAATGTAATTTTAAGTGAAGATCAAGGGGGCCGTCAAGTGGTTATGCAAAAACAGGTATCAGAGACAGCCCAGGTTGGCTTCTGGGCTATGAGGCTGAGTCTCAGTAGACGCACACACACACACACAAGCATGCACACACACACACACACACACACACACACCCCTGTGGAGCTTACCTGTCCACCTGGATTCCCATATCTTTCATCTCTGCCTTGGCAGGTGCCCCTCCCTTGACCCCTCTGCTCCCACTGGTGAGAAGGCTCAGCACAGGCTCTATCTCCTTGAGCAGTTCATTGTTCTCCCCTCTGCCTTGGAGGCTGACTCTGGTTGCTTTCTTCGCAGGGTCCCGGCCTGGGGGCCTGGGGGCCAGGCCGTTGGCATGGGGGAGTGAGCCAGCCTCCTGCCCATCATCGTAGGCATGCTGAGGCCCATTCCCGGGACCCGAGGCCCCATCCACCGCCAGGGGCTGTTCTTTGCCGGCCGATGGCTGGTGGGACAGATCCACAGCTTTGGTGGGGGGACCCAGGGGCTGTGTCACCCGGATGGTCTTGGGGGTCCCATCACCTGTAAAGGTGGTCTCCAGGTGCGTGGTGAAACCTTCAGGGCCCCTCAGAATGAGGACCACGTGGGTCTCGGAGGCAATGCCTCTGAGTACCTCCAGGGCGCTGTCATAGCTCAGGTCCACCAAGGGCCGGCCGTTGACTGCAAGAATGATGTCTCCGGCCTGGATGAGGCCACTCTGCTCCGCGGCGCCCCCACGAATCAGGTCAGAGATGATCACGGGCGGCTTACTGACCCGCTCCTTCACCAGGAATCCCAGGCCCCCAACTTTGCGCTTGAAGAGACGAACAGAAATGACATTGGGCTGGATTTGCTGAACACCGAACATGTGATCCTCCATGGTAACTAGCTTCCGAGGGGTCCTGTCTGAAGACCTCACAATGCTATCAGGCCAAGATGATTTCACCAGGAGGATCCAGGCTTCAGGCTACACCCAGAGCAGGAGCCGGGGTGACAGGTGCTGACAAGGCTTCAGCCCTCTCTGTCTTTGACGTCAGCTCAGCGTCACCCACTCATGGCTGGTGGCCCGTCGGTGGCATGATTTCCTGCATCCGCCTCTCTCCTTATTCTCTAAGGAAGTGATGGTTGACCAAGCAGACGTCAAGAGAGGCGGTGGGACGTGTCCCTAAGGTCAGGCAGAAAGGGGAGGAGATGCGTCTGGTGGCTGTGTCTAGAAGTGACGCATGATAGATGTGAACTATTCTCTGGGTATCTTCATTGCCAGCCTGTTAGATGCGGATCAGATCTGAGGCATCATGAGCTGAAGAGGAAGAACAGGAGGGGATGAAAAGAATTTAAAAAAAGAGATTGAAGTAGAGTGCCCAACACCACCTTGAAAACTGAGATAGAAAATGCAGCCAATTGACAAAGTCTAGACACAAGACACTCCAGAATTTCAAGCCAACCTAGAAACAAAATCCTTCTTCCTGGAGGGGCCACCTTTCAAGGTTAGCTGCAAATTACCTAGTTTCACTTCCATGATCAAAGCCCTCTGGGACAAAAGGGTCTCCCTGGGCAAACATGGACAGTCAGCCCCAGAAATCAAGTGACGAGAATCAAAAGACCTCTCTTATCTCTTTCCCACCACGAGAAGTCATCAGTCCAACTTGTCAAGCATTCTAGTTGCTCTCTGTGTCTTGTATACATTTTCCATCCATAGCTCGGGCACTCAGCTGGCACAGATTTTTGGGCTCTCTGTTCCAGCCACTCCCAAAGCCCAGTGGAACGGGAATGACACTGCCTTCCATGGACCCAATGATGACGAATGTCAGTTGGCCTTCATAACCATTTTTGTAATTATTAGCTTGTTCCATGTTCAAAAGGATAGGCTTAGTCACACTACAAACATAAATACTAAGAAGATGGGTCCACACAAAATTGTGGAAGACACTTGTGCTCCACAGACAGCTGAAACTCTGATGGAGAAGGGGAAACATAGGAACATTGTAGGCACTCAATGAACATTCATCGACTGAAGAAGGAAAAATCCCAAAGACTAAACACGGCAGACACTTTTTGAGCACGTTCGCTCTTAACACATATTTGTTATTTCTCCTTTGATCCTCACGATAACCCCTCAAGAGAAGAGGAAAGGGAAGCTTGGGAAGGTTCAGTAACTTGTCCAAGGTCACACAGAGAATAATGGCAGGGGGAGGATTTGACCTGGAGCCTGAGCTTTTAAACTTATACTCTAGCTCTTTCAAATTTATATTATAGTACAGGTATGGTGGCTCACACCTGTAATCTCAGCACTTGGGAGGCTGAGGTGGGAGGATCGCATTAGCCCAGGAGTTCGAGACCAGCCTGGGCAACGTAGCAAGACCCTTTCTCTATTTATTTAAAAAAAAAAATCAGGCCGGTCACAGTGCCTCACACCTATAATCCCAGCACTTTGGGAGGCCAAGGTAGGCGGATCACCTGAGGTCAGGAGTTTGGGACCAGCCTGGCCAACATGGTGAAACTCCGTCTCTACTAAAAATACAAAAATTAGCCAGGCGTGGTGGCGGGTGCCTGTAATCCCAGCTACTCAGGAGGCTGAGGCACAAGAATCGCTTGAACCAAGGAGGCGGAGGTTGCAGTGAGCTGAGATTACGCCATTGCACTCCAGCCTGGGCAACAGAGTGAAACTCTGTCTCCCCTGCCCCCCCCCCAAAATCAAATTTATATTCTAGTTATTTTCTTAACTCCTAACTTTCTCCCTGAAATGCTGGCATCTTCCAAGTCACTGACTCCCTCAGGCTCAAAGAAATGGGGTCTGGTTGGGGTACCAAAGGCCAACGGGGGCCCAGCTGGAGATGCTGTGGCCCAGGTGAGGGGCAAGCACCTGTAGCATGTGCCCACGGGGCCGTGTACATGCACAGTGTGGCACATCTGGGATGGGGCAGGTGATCTGTGGGTGTGGGTAGGGTGGGAAGTAGCCACCCGTCCCTACTTGTAATTATTAGTTTGTTCCAAGTTCAAAAAGATAGGTTTGGTCACACTACAAACATCAATACCAGCAAGATGGGTAGGCGACATCAGAGAACCCTTCCATCTCTTTCCCTACTCCCCACTCAAGTGCTACTTCCATCTCTGTCCCAAAGCCCCTTCCTGCCAGCATCCTCACCATGCTTCAGCACCAGGAGGGAGCCCCCATCTGCCATGACTAACAAACTGACACTCACTTCCTTGTTTCCCTTTTAGCGACTTCCCAGGGTCACCCCAGGGCTGAGGCAGCTGACAAGCTCCTGCTGCCTCTGAGAGCAGAAGGTGGGTGCAGAGACCCCTCCCAGAGGGAGGTGCCACCTCCTGGATCCCCTCAATGGGGGAGTGTGGGGGGGGGGTAATTAGCAAGTTCAGCCTCCCCTTTGAAGCCTGCATTACGTAACTCTGTCAGCCCCTCTGTGTGGGTGAGGAAATAATGAATCCCCGGGCTCAGCCTGGGCTGCGTTCTCCATCTGGCATTGCTCTGTGTGTGTGTTTCTGTGTATTCATGCGTCGCCCGCGTGCTGTGTCATTTCTCTGCTGTGTGTGGCCCGGGTGTCGACCGGCTGAGTGTCTTTCGGCATCTTGCTGCTGGGTTCTGGTTTGCAGGGAAACCCATCCAGGACCGCTGTGCCCTTCTCTCTCCTTGCTTCCTTAACCCTCCCCAAGCCCCATGTCCTGCAGGTACCAAACCCAGGATGCTCACTGTTCAGTTGGTGGCAGAGACAGCCAGGACCTCCAGAGCTCTCTTAAGCATCCCGTTTGGCATTAGGGCTTAATTCTTTAATGAAAGAAGCAACTGAAAGGCGGCCTCTTGGGGAGGCAAGGCCCCCAAGCTGACTTCCTCCAGACTCTGGCTTGGGCCAGACCTTACTAAAGGACAGAGGTGGGAATTAGCCTTTGGTGTACTTTGCTTAAGGAAAAAAGAAAACAGAAATGAAGCAATTGGCAACGGCCCCTGGCCACTCTCAGCACGTTCTTCTCTCTTTCTCTGCTGCATCCTAGAATCAGGGAGGGCTCTGGGCTGGTGCTTGGGAAGTTGGTGTGCTGTTTCTCTCTCACACCTTGGCCGTAGAAAGGAAACTTGATCTTTGGAAGGAGTTGGAAGGAAGCTGGGCTGGGGAGAGGCAGATATATTTTCTGTCTGCTGAGAGACAGAGACAGAGAGGGAGGGAGACAGCAAGCTCTGGGTCTGAGCTCTGTCAATTAGCTTCTTTTTTTTTTAGACAGAGTCTCACTCTGTCACCCAGGCTGGAATGCAGTGGTGCGATCTCAGCTCACTGCAACCTCCGCCTCCTGGAATCAAACAATTCTCTAGCCTCAGCCTCCCGAGTAGCTGGGATTACAGGCTCCCGCCACCACACCTGGCTAATTTTGTATTTTTAGTAGAGATAGGGTTTTGCCATGTTGGACAGGCTGGTCTCGAACTCCTGACCTCAAGTGATCCGCCTGCCTCGGCCTCCCAAAGTGCTGGGATTACAGGCGTGAGCCATTGCACCTGGCCGTCAATCATTATCTTAATAACAATTCCACAACACTTTCTCTGCCTCCTTTTCCTCCTGCAAAACATCCTCATCTATCCTATTTTTCATCCTTGTCCTGACCAACATCAGGTTCGGCTGTCCCCCAACTTTACAGATGAATAAATTAAGCTGCTATAAGGACACCCACTTGTCCCGGTTTTTGAATGTCCAGTTTCCATGAGGCTCCGTAGGGAGAGCTGGCCGCCTCCTGCCCCAGGGAAGAGTTTTAAGGTCCTTCCTGGCTCTATCCGGGTGTTTCTGGGTGAGTTCTTTATTTTCTCTAAACCTCAGTTCCAAAATGCGGTCATTTGTAATCACCTCGTCTCTGAGTAACGGGGAGGGTTAAATGAAACAGTAAATGCAGAGAACTTGGCAATGTCATAGAGTAGTGAGAACTCAGAAAAGTGGCTTCCTATTATTGTTATGTAATAGATAACGATTCGGACTTCCTGGCTTTTAATTCAGTGCACTTTCTACTCTGTCACTGTCCAGCCAAAGGTACTTCAGGCGCCACGTAGAAGGGGGCCCTTCCCTTGAAATCACACCAAGGCATCTCACGCCGGTCTGGGTGGGGGGCACCGTCTACGGAGAGACGGCTGCTGGATAGAATTGCCTGACAGCCCTGCCTCCGCCCTCAGGAGCTGGGATTTTAAACAAATCACATACGCATGCTTGCCAGGGTACATACCATGGAAACAATACTTGGACCCAAGCCTCATTCAAGGAGTTCAGTGGCTTCGGGTGTATTTATTGCATTTACCTTGCTGTGAAGAAATTAGTAGCTGACTATCGGGGATGCCTGCCAGTGAGAGGGAGAAAGCCCAAATAGGCCAGCGTCTGCTACTCCCTCCTCTCTGTGCGACCTTGGCCAAGCCCCTCTCCACCCTGAACCTCATTTCTGCAACAGAAGGAAAGGTAACAGCGGCAGCCTCCTGTGGTTGAGAGCTTACTGTGCACTAAGCATTGGTGCCTGAGCCCTCTGTATAGGGGTTTTATTTAATTGTTACAGACTATATGAGAGAGAGAGAGAGAGAGAGAGAGAGAGAGACAGACAGGGTCTTGATATCTTGCCCAGGCTGGTCTCAAACTCTGTGCCTCAAGTGATCCTCTTGTCTTAGTCTCAAGAGTAGCTAGGACTACAGGTGCATGCCACTACACCAAGCTAGTTGTTTTTGTATTTGTAGAGACAGAGTCTCACTATGTTCTCGAACTCCTGGGCTCAAGTGACCCTCCTGCCTCGGCCTCCTGAGTTGCTGTGTCTACAGGCATGAGCCTCCATGCTGGGCCTTGTAAGCGCCATTTTTATCTGCACCTTACGGATGGATAAGGCAGATGAGGTTCAGGGACATAAATCAAGGAGGTAGATCTGGGTCTAAGTGAGTGGTCAATCACAGTCCTGAAAATAATCTCACAACAGTATGCCTCCCTCCTTTTCCTCCACAAAGCACATCCTTGCCTGTGGATCTGGGTCATATTTGATTGCCCCATTTTGTAGATGAGAAAACAAAGCTCCCACAGGGAAGCCTGCTTGTCCTGGTTTACCCGTGCTTTCCATTTTTAGCATTGAAAGATGAAGAATGTTAGGATGAAGAGGAGCCACCAAGCCTATCTAGTCTAGCTTCCTCATTCAGAAATGAGAAAACAGAGGCCTGGAGAAGCAAAGGGCTCATTCAACGTCGACCAGCCACAGCTGGAGCGTCCAGACCTGTGCTGTCCAATATGGCAGCCGCTTGACACAGATGGCCATTGAGCACATGGACTGTGGCAGGTTCAGTTGCAATGTGCTGCAAGAGTAAAGTGCACATTGACTTTCAAAGACTAGTATGAGAGGTGATGGGTGCACCAAAATCTCAGAAGTCACCACTAAAGAACTTAGTCATGTAATCAAACACCACCTGTTCCCCAAAAAACCTATTGAAATAAAAAAATTTAAAAAACAAAAAACAAAGACTAGTATGAGAAAAAGAACATAAACATCTCCATGATGTTTACTGATTACATTTGAAATGATGCTGTTATGGATATATTGTGTTAAATAAAATTATTATGAAAGTTAATTTTCCCCATTGCTTTTCACTCTTTCTTTTTTTGTGAGACAGGGTCTCACTCTGTCACCCAGGCTGGAGGGCAGTGGCACAATCTTGGCTCACTACAGCCTCCACCTCCCAGGCTCAAGTGATCCTCCCACTTCAGCCTCCTGAGTAGCTGGGACTCCAGACACACGCCACCATGCCCAGCTAATTTTTGTATTTTTGTCGAGAAGAGGTTTTGCCATGCTGTCCAGGCTGGTCTTGAACTCCTGGGCTTGAGCAATCCTCCTGCCTCAGCCTCCCAAAGTATAGGGATTACAGGCATGAGCCACTGTACCCAGCTGCTTTTTACTCTTTTTTTTGAGACGGAGTCTTGCTCTGTCGCCCAGGCTGGAGTGCAGTGGCACGATCTCGGCTCACTGCAAGCTCTGCCTCCCAGGTTCACGCCATTCTCCTGCCTCAGCCTCCCGAGTAGCTGGGACTACAGACGTGTGCTACCATGCCCGGCTAATTTTTTTGTATTTTTAGTAGAGACGGGGTTTCACCGTGTTAGGTCTCGAGCTCCTGACCTTGTGATCCGCCTGCCTTGGCCTCCCAAACTGCTGGGATTACAGGCTTGAGCCACCGTGCCCGGCTGCGCTTTTTACTCTTTTTAATGTGACTTATAAAGCCCAACATTACACACATGGCTTGCATTATATTGCCATTGGGCAGCATGGGTCTAGAGTGTGACCATTGTTCTTTCTGTAGCCTACCATCCCTGGATCTCCTCAAGAACCTACTGGTAACAGCCAGGCAGAAGACACTTCTTAAAGTTTTCCCTTTTAAAGAAACCAGAAAAATGACAAAGAGGGTTTGCAAATATCACGTCACCTTTTGAAACTGACCTCTGGGAATAGGCATGGTGGGGGTAGCATGGAGAGAGAGAAAATCCACCCAGAACCATATGAATAGAGAGGTCATAGTAGAATGTCCCCTGGGCTAATAGTCCAGTATCCAAAATCTTGCTTCCAAGTGTCAGTTGAAATCTAACCCAGGGCTGTCATCCCAGCACTTCGGGAGGCTGAGGCAGGCAGATTGCTTGAGGCCAGGAGCTTGAAATCAGCCTGTGCAACATAGTGATATCCCATTTCTACAAAAAACACAAAAATTTGGACAGGCACGGTGGCTCACACCTGTAATCCCAACACTTTGGGAGGCCGAGGCAGGTGGATCACTTGAGGTCAGGAGTTCAAGACCAGCCTGGCCAACATGGCGAAACCCCATCTCTACTAAAAATACAAAAAAGTTAGCTGTGTGTGGTGGCAGGCACCTGTGATCCCAGCTGATCAGGAGGCTGAGGCAGGAGAATGACTTGAACCTGGGAGGTGGAGGTTGCAGTGAGGCGAGATTGCGCCACTGCACTCCAGCCTGGGCGACAGTGAGACTCTGTCTCAAACAAAACAAAACAAGACAAAATAAAAATTAGGCATGGTGACACATGCCTGTAGTCCCAGCTATTCTGGAGACTGAGGTGGGAGGATCAATTGAGCCTGGGAGGTTGAGGCTGCAGTGAGCCAAGATAGCACCACTGCATTCCAGCCTGGGTGACAGAACAAGACCCTGTTTCATAGGTGGGAACTGAACAATGAGAACACATGGACACAGGAAGGGGAACATCACACTCTGGGGACTGTTGTGGGGTTGGGGGAGGGATAGCATTAGGAGATATACCTAATGCTAAATGACGAGTTAATGGGTGCGGCACACCAGCATGGCACATGTATACATATGTAACTAACCTGCACATTGTGCACATGTACCCTAAAACTTAAAGTATAATAATAATAAAATTTAAAAAAAATCTAACTCATCTGTACAATAAATGTGTCATTAAAGACAATGAGGCAGATCTCTATCTGCAAATAAGAAATGAACTCCAAGGTATACCATTAAGGTGCAAGCAAGTCGGTTCTGTATATGTAAATGTAAAGATTATTCTGGAGGAAACAGATATCAATGGTTGCATCTTAAGAGGAATGTTAGAAGTCAGTAGGAGGGAGATATACTTTGTATTGAATACCTTTTTTTCTATTTAAGTATCATGTAAATTTTTGAAATCACATATGTGTTACCTTTTACATGAATAATATCAAAGAAAACAAAACCCAGCCTGCCTGTGAGGTCTTGATTCTTTTCAGTTTATACACCCAAAAAATCTCTGATGGAGTTTCAGCCCTGTTTCCCATCTCCCTCCAATCTCATTTAAAAACAAACTCCATGTCCTCCAAGTCTTCAAAAACAAAACAAAATACTGCCACCCCCAACACAAACAAAAGACGGAAAGCGTAAACCCAACTGCGCTCTTTTAAAAAATGCAAAACCACCAACTTCTTTACATTTCCTGAACTGCTAATTTGCAGTCTTTCCCCAGAGAGATCACCACCCAGGAATCAAGCTGAAGTGCTTTCTCCCATGCCGGTAAGTCATGGTGGCAAACCCACAAGTCCCCACAAATCTGGGGGTTAAGTTGGCATTCTTTGCCTTGGGGATCCCAAAGACACAAGCATCCTGAGTCTCCTCAGCCATGGAATTCCCCCAGTTTCATGGCTACAGTTTGCCTATGATGATGTCAATCTTCCCACCTCTGATGCCCATATCTCAGAGGTAGTAACAGGCTCAGCTTAGAGTTACAAGCACGAGCATTAATGATTGTTTAAAATGTGACACACACTCTGTTGTCAAGGCTTTGGGAAATCCCACTCTCTTACATTGCTGCTAAATACAACCTCTTTGAATGGCAGTTTGACAATATCTACCTCCAAATTTAAAATACATATATCTTGGCCTGACAATTCAAATGTCAGGACTTTCTCCTGCACGTAACCTGAAAGGAACATCCTTAAACACATACAAAACTTCTTTGCAGGGTTCTGAATATCTGAATATCAAGAGATTGAGAAAATCTTAAGTACCCATCAATAGAAGACTATTAAGTCAACTATGGCACATCCATACAACGGAATTCTGGGCAGGCATTAAACAAGCAGGAGATTAGAGCTAAAAAGACCAGACCAATGAGGAATGCTCTTAAAGATACAGTGTTAAATTTAAAAGCAAGGTGGAGCACACCCATTTAGAAATATAATTATATGTCCATCCTACAGCTTCATCATGCATTCATCCATGTTTCCACATAAGCTTGGAGATGCACTGAACAGCTCTGGAAAATTATTCAAGATATCAGTAACAGTGGTTACTTCTAGGAAAGGGGGCTGGAAGGCTAGAAATTGGGTGGGAAGGACGCTTACTTTTTATTGTATATTCCTTCATATTAGATTGCTATTATTTATTTATTTATTTTTGAGACAGGGTCTCGCTTTGTTGCCCAGGCTGGAGGGCAGTGGTGTAACAACAGCTAACTGCAACCTCCAAGGCCTGGGCTCAAGTTATCCTCAAGCTTTGGCCTCCTGAGTAACTGGACTACAAGCACACACCACCGTGACTGGCTAATTTTTTAACTTTTTGTAGAAACGGTGTCTCACTATGTTGCCCAGGGTGGTCTCAAACTCCCGGCCTCAAGCAATCCTTCCACCTTGACCTCCCAAAGTGCAGAGTTTATAAGCATGAACCACTGTGCCTGGACTAAATTATTATTTTTTAACAATGTTTTTTGCATCAATTTTAAGAAAAGAGTAAGGTCTTTGAAGTCAGACTGTCTGATTCTCTACTTGGTTTTGTGATTGTGGGCAAGTTACTTACTCTCTCTGAGTCATAGTTTCTGCATCTATTAAATAGGGGTGATAATAGTGCCTATATAGATAAGGTGTCTGAGGATAGAAAGAGATAATAGTTAATGTTTTCTCCTTTTTTATTTATTTATTTATTTTGAGATGGAGTCTCACTCTGTCACCCAGGCTGGAGTGTGGTGGCGCAATCTCAGCTTGCTGCAACCTCTGCCTCCCAGGTTCAAGTGATTCGCCTGCCTCAGTCTCCTGAGTAGCTGGGACTACAGGCACCCGCCACCACTCCTGGCTAATTTTTGTACTTTAATTTTTAAATTTCTATTATTTTTATTCTTTTTTGAGATGTAATCTTGCTCTGTTGCCCAGGCTGAGTGCAGTGGCGTGATCTTGGCTTACTGCAACCTCTGCCTCCCAGGTTCAAGTGATCCTCCTGCCTCAGCCTCCTGAGTAGCTGAGATCACACCTGGCTATTTTTTTTTTTTTTTTTTTTTTTTGTATTTTTAGTAGAGATGGGGTTTCACCATGTTGGCCAGGCTGGTCTCAAACTCCTATCCTCAAGTGATCCACCTGCCTCGGCCTCCCAAAGTGCTGGGATTACAGACATGAGCCACTGTGCCCAGCCAATAGTTAACGTCTTCTATGTTATTACAATGCACCATAGACTAGGTAAGTGTCCAGGAAATGGATCCTTTTACCACCACTATTACTAATTATCATCACGTAAGCAGTCATTTTTCTATTGAGCATCCGTAGTGTCTGGTGGATGTGCTGCTTAAAGCACTTTGTGTTGAAAGACCAGGTAAAAGGTACGGACACGTGGACTGGTCCTGTCTCCCATGGGAGTCGATGACTGTCATTGGCTCCTTTTCGGAATGCTGCAAAAGCAGGATTCAGTTTGTCGGAACACGGCACATGAAAGATGCATCCAGAAGCACTGAGGCCCCAAAACTTGGTGGTGAGTCAACACCACTAGGGCAGGATGAGGAGGACGGTCTGGTTCATCATAAGGAGAGAGCTGCAGGGCTGTCATCCCGATGTTAGAATAGATCTGGGGAATCACAGAGTCTTCATTTCAGCTTCGTTTTGCAGAGCTCATTTACATGAGCTAGTTCGGCCGACGGGAGACCAATATATCCATCCATCATATGACAGAAAATTTCAGGGTTTGGGGCTAAGGTTCTTAAGTTCCTTCTATCCATGGACGCTTCAGTGGCACAAAAGTACAAAAGTGGCACAGATGCACTTCTGCCTCCCGGCCTTGCCCCTACATACATGCCCCATTGCTGTAAATGCTGTGTGGGGGTCAAAGGCATGAATTTGGAGCTAGAAAAACCAGGGTTTGTGACCCACCTCTGCTGCCTATTAGCCTCAGATTCCTCATCTGTAAAGTGGGAACAATTCTGGTTTCTGCCTTAAAGACGGAAACCAATAAATCACATGGAATAATTTAAATGGAAGTGCATTAGAGGGGATAATTCATCTATAGCATGTGGTACTGTTGACTATTATTTTTAGAGTCACTTTAGATTACACATCAAGATAATTGAACCATTTCAGGCTAGATATGCAAACATAATCATGGCCAAGAGGACAGCCTCATTACTATAAAAAGGAAACATATTATCAGCGGTCTCGGAAATTTTTCTTAACAATCATTAAAATAAGATGGCACATATTTTCTAACCCCCATTAACATTATACTCTTTTACTTTTTTTTCCCTCCCTCCCTCTTTCTCTCCTTTGCCTCCTCTCGTCTTTCCTTTTCTTTCCTTCATGCCAACCATTCATTTGCCTACTCATACATAGCTCTCCCCAGGTCAGGGCAGTCAGTGTGGAGCTTGCATTGGGATTACAGGGGTGGATAAGATAGACAGCACCCCTGCCCTCAAGCTTACAACCTAGGGTGGAGGTAGTTGGAGAGAAATATTAGTGATAAAAACAATGAGTAGAACAAAAGCGAAAATACAGGGTGCTAATGAGACCTTGCATAAGGTAGGTACATAACATGGTCTGGGTGGTGGTGGTCAGGGAAGGCTTCCTGGAGGAAGAGTCAGGATCCAGAGTTGGCCAGATAAGAAGGTGGATGGAGGAAGTGAGAAATGGAGGACAGAGACCAGCGTGTGAGAAGGCACTGTGGTAGGATGGAGCTGGCATTGGGGTGACAGAAGAAAGCCATGTCACGAGATAAATCTGGAGAGGTCATCAGGGGCTGGATCATCAGGTCTCTTGAAAGGCAAGTTAACGATTTTGGACTTTATTCTTAGAGCGATGGCAAGCATTGGAGGGTTTTGAGACAAGAAGTACAGTGGTCAGATTTAGATTTTATGAAGATTACTCTGGCTGCTGCTGGATGGAAAATGGGTGGGAAAAGCAAGGCTGGGCATGGGGAGCCTGGTTAGGAGGCTGCTGCAGGCCAGAGATGAGCAATGATGGTGGTTAAGGATCAGGTGGTGAAAGGGAGGAAGGAAGGAAGTGGGTCGATTTAAGAGATGTTTACAAGATTGAGTCAACAAGATTTGGTGACTAATTGGATAAAGAAGCTAACGGAGAAGGAGGTGTCTGCAGTGACCTCCCAGCTCCTGGCTTCCACTAGTAGAAGGAGTGTGAAGGTTTTCCCGAGAGAGGGAAACCTGAACAATGGGGTAAAAATAGGGTGAAAGGGCTGGATGCCTGTAATCCCAGCACTTTGGGAGGCTGAGGTGAGAGGATTGTTTGAGGCCAGGAGTTCAAGACCAGCCTGAGCAATACAGTAGGACCCCCATCTCTACCAAAAAAAAAAAAAAAAAATTAACTATGATTGTGCCACTGCACACCAGCCTGGGTGACAGTGCAAGACTCTGTCAAAAAGAAAGAAGGAAGGAAGGAAGGGAGGGAGGGAGGGAGGAAGGAAGGAAGGAAGGAAGGAAAATGGGGGTGAAAGAAAGAATAAGAATGAATGAAACTCATTTCATAGAACTGTCTTTCATGAATAGTAATAATTTAGTTGTGGTCTAGTATATTGCAAGAATCAACATTTCCTAATAACGTCATTTCCATAATTCTGAGAATTCAGCTACAAAAAATATGCTCAATTTGGCTCAATTCCAAGCTTTGCCATTTATAAGCTATTTGATCTTGGATAAGTCATTTAACATTTTGACTCTCAATTTCCTTTTGTGAAATCAAAACAGTAATAACAACTAGTTGCCAAGACTTTTGTAATGATTAAGCAAGATGGACACTGTAAAGGGCACTTTGTAAACTGTAAATGTCAACTATAATGACAATGTTGAGTGTTTATTTTTCAGGGAACATAATAACTGTTTTCTCCAAATTGCACATCAATGTTAACTTGAGGCTCAACCAAATTTCTCCTCTCATGCCTGGCATCCTTGGGTGCTTTCTGGTGTAGGGGAGCTGAGTCAAAAGGCTGACAAAAGGTGCTCAGGGAAGAAAAAAGAAGTAAGAATAACTATTTTAAGAGAGCAGTAATAATATTTGTTCCCTTCACTCGAAAGTTGCCTTTAAATAGATCCACAACATCCATATAGGCCTGAATCAGTTACAAATGAATTTCAGTAAAGGGAAAATATGTTAAATAGAAAACATAAACCACAATGGCAGAAATAATTCCACATATGTCAGATATACCAGTAATAACAATAAATGCAATTGGGTCAAACTTGAGTAAAAGATCAAGACTCTTCAATTGTATAAAATGGATTTGCAGTTGTCCTATCTTAGCATGAATGTGTAGACTAGTACCAAGGACAGGAGGGAAAATATTCATTAAGGCAGGCCTGAGCCTAGTATACATTTGCTGGCCACATGGAGCTAAAGCACCACGGGTCTGCTTTCATCTGCACAATATAATTGACTTTCTTCTTAGAATATGTTAGCACCTAGTAAGCATGAAATAAGTATTTGGTGAATAAGCGCTCAACTATTCACACTGAGTACTCATTAGGTTGAAATATATGAATTAACAGTTTTGCAAATGATCAACTTTTTCAATTTCGTACAGTTCAACTTAATATTTTGAGCATTTTTATATGTAAGCACTTTATTGGAAGATCTCATTTGCATTCTTGCAACACGATATGAACGTGACATGACATTATAATTCCCATTTTATAGATGTTAAAATCGAGGCTCAACGACATTAAGTCATAGGTTATGCAGCTAGTGTCAGTGGTGGGGACTCAAGTCAAGTTTGTCTGAACTCAACGTCTTTGCTTTTCTAATGTTCTAAGTACTACTATATATTTTTAGCTCAATTCTACAATTTTAGTAATTGAAAGTTGAAAGAGATGCTAGGGATTTTCTACTCCAATTCACAATATTGATTTTATAAACCTCCTACAGGGCTCAGGGAACCCTGAAAATCCTGAAATTGTGTGCACAACTTTTGTGATACGTGCATTTATATGGGGAAAACAGGCCATGGCATTAATACAATTTTCCGAGTATTCTATTACACAATAAATAATAAGGGTAGAAGTCACTTGTTTCACATTACATTCTGCAGATGAGGAGCTACAGGCTCATAGTCAGGAAAGGACTTGCCTAAGATTCTTAGAAACAGAGTCAGAACGAAGATCAAACGCCGGCTATTATGATTCATTCTTGCTTGCTTGCTTGGTTGCTTTCTTGCTTTTTTTTTTTTTTTTTTTGGCAGTGTCTCCCTCTGTTGCCCAGGTTGGAGTGCAGTGGCACAATCTCAGCTCACTGCAACCTCCGCCTCCTGGGTTCAAGCAATTCTCCTGCCTCAGCCTCCTGAGTAGCTGGGACTATAGACACCTGCCAGCTAATTTTTATATTTTTAGTGGAGATGGGATTTTGCCATGTTGGTCAGGCTGGTCTCAAACCCCTAACCTCATGTGATCCGTCTGCCTCGGCCTCCCAAAGTGCTGGGATTACAGGCGTGAGCCACCGCGCCCGGCTGCAAGATGCTCTTTCTGTCTTGTTATGCTGGAGCTTAACAATTTAAATTATTGCCCAACAGTCAAATATTGGCTCACCTCCCTTCCTGGTGAAATACCTCCAAAAATTATCTGCCTCCTGAGGATCGATAACAGGGTATCTGAAGATACCACTACAAGTGAGATGAAGGGACAAGGCTAACAGATTCTAGTCACTTGTCAAAGTAAATGTTTAAACAATCAATTTCATAATTAGGATAAGAAGCTTAAAATATATATTTAGTGCTGTAAGGGAACCATAGATGATAATGTACTTTTTCCAATAAAAAATCAAATAAAAATAATGATTATGGTATCAGAGACGTCCGCTACAATTCCTTCATTTACTCAGCTTTTATCAATTAACTCTTAGGGCTGGGCTCAGTGGCTCATGCCTGTAATCCCAACACTTTGGGAGGTTAACGCAGGAGGATTATTGAGCCCAGGAGGTCGAGGCTGCAGTGAGCCATTATTGTGCCACTGGACTCTAGCCTGGGTGAAAAAGCAAGACCTTGTCTCAAACAAACAAACAAAAAACAAACAAACAAAACAAACAAACAAACAAAAAAACAACCACCTGTGCATAGCACAGGACTTGGCACATAATAGGTACTCAGTGAATCAGGGTCTCAATCTCTAAGTCTACAGCTATTGAATGAAGCAGCCCTGTGAGAGGTGAGAGGCAGCAGTGGGGACTCTAGAGAACTGGAGGGCCCATGCCATGTCTGGAGAGCAGTTCCAGCCAGTGGTCGCCATGCAGAAAGCCAAGACTGGTCTCACTTCACTTCCTGAAAGCAGCTGCAGGGAGGTGATGGCATGGCCCATTACAAATGAGTGAATGAATGAGACTTCAGACACTTGGTTAACAAAAGTTGGATTCAGGCCAGGTGCCGTGGCTCACGCCTGTAATCCCAGCACTTTGGGAGGCTGAGGCGAGCGGATCACCTGAGGCCAGGAGTTTGAGACCAGTCTGGCCAACATGGTGAAACCCCGCCTCTACTAAAAATACAAAAATTAGCCAGGCATGGTGGCACGTGCCTGTAATCCCAGTTACTCAGGAGGCTGAGGCAGGAGAATGGCTTTAACCCGGGAGGCTGAGGTTGTAGTGAGCCACGATCACACCACTGCACTCCAGCCTAGACCACAGAGCGAGACTCTGTCTCAAAAAACAAAAACAAAAACAAAAACAAAACTTGGATTCAGAAAAAGGAACGACAATGTGGGGTGGGTCTTAATGGAGTTTGCAAAACCACCAGCGATGAACATGGTCTGCTTTGCTACCCAAAGCGTGGTCCATGCACCAGCACCAGCAGCATCACCTGGGAGCATGTCAGCAATGCAGAATCCCAAGGCCCAGCCCAGACCTATGACTCAGGCTCTGCATTTTAGGAAGATCCCCCAGTGGATCTACGTGCACACTGGAGTTTGAGAAACACCGGTACAGTTTGCTTCTAAAGCCCCGTGTGACTTTTTGTGACCTACACAAATGGCCATTTTAAAGGAAATTTCAACTTCAACTCAAACTATCACCTGTTCTGCACAAAAAATGCTTCAGATCCAGGATATCACATTCTTCAATCAGGCTCTGGTCGGATTCTATCAAAGACAGCCCATAGGTATACAAATGAATTGCATTTGGTTAACACAGTTAAATTTTTTCCCCCAAATTTGTTATCACCATTTAAAAACTGGAGGTTTCAGGACGGGCATGGTGGCTCACACCTGTAATCCCAGCACTTTGGGAGGCCAAGGAAGGTGGATCACTTGAGGTCAGAAGTTGAAGACCAGCCTGGCCAAGATGGTAAAACCATGTCTCTACTAAAAATACAAAAATTAGCTGGGTGTGGTGGTGCACACCTGTAGTCCCAGCTGCTTGGGAGTCTGAGGCAGAAGAATTGCTTGAACCTGGGAGGCAGAGGTTGCAGTGAGCCAAGATCGCGCCACTGCACTCCAGACTGGGTGAAAGAGAGTGTGACCCTGTCTCAAAAAAAGGAAAAAAAAGAAAAACAAACAAACAAAAAACTGGAGCTTTCATCAAAGATAGAAATTTCTGGCTTTCTTGGAACCATGGAAGATATGTTTACACTGGGCCTGTGTTCCTGAGCACACTCCAAACAGCTGGAGTAGGTGGTGGCACCCCCCCCCCCCCCACTTTAGGTGGGGCATGAGCTCTCTGGTTCCCCTGCAAAACCCTGTGGCCCCCATCATTCATTTGTTTCTTGCAAATAAGTATTTCACTATAGGCCTTTGACTGTGGGACCCCTGCTAGAGAGTGAGTTTTAAAGGGCAATAAGGAAGGTCACCTTCAGAAGCTACTCAATGAAGGGACAGCATGCTCAGTGATTTGGGTCTTGTCCTGGGTGGTCCCAGTCGATCCAGGTGTTTGATGGGATCCCCACCTCCGCATGAGATCACAGCATCCACCCCAGCTTGTGCCCTGGGGCTGATGCTCAACCCTGACCTTGTTCTCCCTGGGTTAAATCTACTGAGAGTGACACAGCACTTTCCAGGATCATCTTGAAGTCTGTATCTGTTTCTTCTTTCACCTTGGGTGTGCACCAAAGCCCTTCCTGGAGTGACACCTTTCTATCTAAATTGGGCTTTTTCTTTTGATGTCAAACCAGTCCTTGCATACTCATTCTAACAGGAGCTGAGTGGAATGCAACTTCCTTCCTCCATCCCAAGGGAAGATTCAGTCCCAGATCCCCTAGAGTTTTTTTTTTGTTGTTGTTGTTTTTCAGTGACTCTACCTGGGGGTTACCTGAACTGGCTTGGTCTTTATCTCGTGTTGCACCAGCACACCTGGGAAGCCCCTGGAGGACACCCTACCTCAACACTGCGGGACACATCCCCACCTGAGTCAGCTTTACTGAACAGAGCTCTGCAAATAACCCCTGAAATAAAAATCACAGAAGAGAACGGTGTCACCTTCAACAGTCTATAAGCTGATGTCGCAGAGGCTGGAAGGAAGGGTTAAGGGGGAATGTCATGGTTTAGGATCACAGGCATGGGGTTCAAGTCCTGATTCTGTCATTTACTGACACGTGACTCGGTCAAGGGCTTCAGCATCTTGGTGCCTCTGTTTCTTCATCTATAAAATGGCAAAAAACAATAGTCCTGAATCTACTTTGCAAGACTCTTGTGAAGATTCCATGAAGTAACGTCATGTTTCCCATGCTGCTCTTACCAACATCATATCTTTGCACCATACCCGTGTCTCACCTATGCAATTATTTATTTAATATTTTCCCTTACAATGAACTCACTTTCTATCTTAGATACTATAGCCTCATTCTAAAAGCTAATATCCACGAAATCGTCATATAAATTTGCTAGCTGCTTTTTTCTATGATCTATCAAAACAAATATTTAATGAGTAAATTTTTAAAAAAATGGCTCCTTGATCTAATCATGAAAACACATGGAACAAATTCACACGAAGTGGCACTGTAACTGACCAGTCATCTTCAAAGGTGTCAAGCCCGCGGGAGACAAGGAAAGACTGACAAACTGTCACAGATCAGAGGCGGCAGAGAGAAATCAGCGCCGAAAGCAATGTGGGATCCTGGAACCGAAACAGCACAGTAGCGGAGAAAGTGGTGCAATTCGAATAGGGTCTGTCGTTTAGTTAATATCATGCCATTGTCAATCTTCTGTTCTTGATAATTAGATTATGGTTATGTATGATATTAACATTGGGGAAACTAGGTCAGGGTATAAAGAAACTCGTTGTACCATATTACAACTTTTCCGTGAATCTAAAATTACTTCAAAATAAAAGTTTTTCAAAAAATGAGTATCAGTAAAGTGATTGTTCCTTTTCCCTTCTCCTCGCCCCCTGGCAACCACTTATCTGCTTTCTGCCTCCGTGGATTTGTCTATTCTGGATACTGCATATAAATGAAATCCTACAAGATGAGGCTTTTTGAGTCTGGCTTCTTTCACTCAGCATCACGCTTTTGAGGTTCATCCATGTTACAGCATAGATCAGCACTTCATTTCTTTTAGTGGCTGAGTAATATTCCATTAGATAGATGGATAAGCCACTTTTAGTTTATCCACTCGTCCATTGACAGACATTTGGGCTGTTTCCACCCTTTGGCTATCGTGAATAGTGCTATGAACACACATGGAAAAGTTTTTGTTTGAATACTTGTTTTCAATTCTTAAGAAGTACAAGGTTCCCTTGTGGGGTAATGGAGATGTTTTGGAACTAGATAGACGCAATGATCACACAACACTGGGAATGTACTAAATGCTACTCTAAAATGGTTAATTTTATGTTACATGAATTTTACCTCAATGAAATAAAACAATAAAAAATGGGTCCCACCAGTGGAGTATCCACCATATTTTGGAAACCTGTGCTTATACAGGCCCAGGGCTTAGCATGGTACCTAGTCTGTAGCAAGTACATGAAGAACATTGGCTGGTGTTATTATTCATTATTTTGAGACTGGGTCTTGTTGTGTTGCCCAGGCTGGAGTGCAGTGGTGCGATCATAGCTAACTGCAGTCTCGAACTCCTGGGCTCAAGGATCCCCCTGCCTCAGCCTTCTGAATAGCTGGGACTACAGGCACGAGCCACCACACTTGGTTAATTTTTTATTTTTTGTAGAGATGGCGGTCTTGCTACATTGCTTAGGCTGGTCTTGAACTCCTGAGCTCAAGCGATCCTCCCTCCTCAACCTCCCAAAGTGCTGGTGTGAGCCACCATGCCTGGCCAGCTGGTGTTATTATTACTACCAGAGACACACAGACTCTCAGCTCCCACTTCAGAGTTTTTTTCTACAGTATCATTGTCATTTCCACCAAGAAAGTTTCTCCAAGTTTAATCTACAACTCTCCTTGGAAGTCAGCAGTAAAATCTCAGGATTCCTGAGATGCTATCATTAGAAAACCTTGCTTTGAAATCTATGAACCTTTTGTGCTTTGATAAGACTTGCATTCCTGGCTAGCAGGGCACAGCACGCCATTGCCATGGGACGATGTGTGACGTGCTCAGGGACAATGCAGAGTGGGCATTCAACAGGCACTTACTAGTTACCTGTTGACTGCACACCAAAGCTATTTCAACAGATTATTCAATGAGTCACACCTCCTCAGTTAACTGGGTGCTTTATTTAGGACTCCACCCTACAATTTGCAGGCTAAGTTGCAATGCCCTGGCACTGTTCACTTGATTTTATAGTACCCACTCCCATTTTCTCAAAGTACCTTGTGTGTTTGAAATGAAAGCAAATGCCTGACTTATTTTAAGGATTTCATAAGGACCCTACAGAAAACTGAAGACACACCAGCATGTCCTGGATCCAGGAAGCAAAATGGAGACATTCCAGGATGTCCCAACTCAGGGAAACTTCTTTTTGCTCAGAGCTGATGAACTGGGATTGGTCTTACTCACCATTATCGGTGAGCTCTTCCTCTTTCCCCCCATCTGTGCTAGTTGCCACCCTTTGCCCCCAGATTCATTCTCCAAACTTATCTGGGCTCCCGAAGAGGCTGACCTCTGTGGACATCAAAAGGTCTCTTGGCCGGGTGCGGTGGCTCAAGCCTGTAATCCCAGCCCTTTGGGAGGCCGAGGCGGGCGGATCACGAGGCCAGGAGATGGGGACCATACTGGCTAACACGGTGAAACCCCGTCTCTACTAAAAATACAAAAAAATTAGCCGGGCCTGTTGGCGGGCGCCTGTAGTCCCAGCTACTCGGGAGGCTGATGCAGGAGAACGGCGTGAACCCGGGAGGCGGAGCTTGCAGTGAGCCGAGATTGCGCCACTGCACTCCAGCCTGGGCGACAGAGCAAGACTCAAAAGAAGAAGAAGAAAAAAAAAAGTCTCTTGCCCTCTGGCATCTGATTGGGTTTGGCCAATGGGATGTGGAGACAGGAGATGAGGGAGAAGCAGAGAAGCCAGGATATTTCTTTCTCTGCTCTCTCCCTCTCTTAGTGTTGTAGTCTGGCAGGGTCTGCATTCCCTTCTGAGTATAGCTTCTACAGGGACCCTTCCCTTCGCCAGCACCCCCACTCCATTCCACCACCCAAAGGGCTTCGGTAACACTGTTGCTTCCCCCTGCTCCTTCAGGCCTGGAGTGGCAACTGCTGCCCTGGTTGCTAGTCCCTGAGTACTTAAGCACCCCTTTGTTGGTGCCTTAACCTGTGTCCATAAGCTGCTCCTTAATTAAATTACTTGGAAATCCCAGCTGCAGGTGCCTTCTGTTTCCTGCTTAGACCCTGACTGACATATCTTCACCTCCATTGCCCCTTGGGAGGAGGGATGAGGAATATCAGAAGGAACCTGGATAGTCAAGGGCATGACATGTCTAAGCCAAGTCATCCTAATCACCAATCTCAACCTTGCCGAGAAACTGATGGAGTAGCTGCATGTGCCAAGCATTTAATGGTCTCAATAATGCAGTGAAATAGAATTATTCCTGTGTTTACAGAAGAGGAAAATGAGATTTACAGAGAGATTAAATAACTTGCCAAGGTTACAGAGTGAATAAATGGCAGTGGTTGGATTTGAACCCAGCTTTGATGGGCTTCAGAATCCTGCCTCTTCTCCATCATCCAGAGGGGTCTAAAGTGTTCAAGAACCTGCTGAGCATGGTGGCTTACGCCTGTAATCCCAGCATTTTGGGAGGCCCAGGTGGGTGGATTGCTTGAGCCCAGGAACTTGAAACCACCTTGGGCAACATGGTGAGACCCTGTCGCTACAAAAAGTTAGCCAGGTGTGGTGGTGCACACCTGTAGTCCCAGCTACTCAGGAGGCTGAGGTGAGAGGATCACCTGAGCCAGGAAAGTTGAGGTTGCAGTGAGCCATCATCACGCCACTGCACTCCAGCCTGGGTGACAGAGTAAGACGCTGTCTCAGAAATACATACATACATACATACATACATACATACATACATACATACAGTGTTCAAGAGCCGATGTCATGGCATTGAACACTCTGGAGGCAAGAGGCATGGGCCTGGGGGAAAGCTTGCTATCACTGAGAAGGAGGTCAGAGCTTCAGTTCTGCACAACCCTCTCGAGCTCAAGTGCATTCAGGCACGCCTGGGCTATACCACCAGCCACGGAAAAACCAACTTTGGAAGCTATTCCAGGAACAAACCTCAAGCTCATTTCTCAGTCCCTCAAGAGGCCCTGAGCCTGTTCTGTTGCTGACAGAGGGAACTGTCGCCTGCTCACTGCTCAATGCCCCTGATGTAATGAGCACCGCCAAAGAGGGCTCGATTGGGATGCTAAACAGCCGTAAATGACATTGTCACCAGCCTTCATAAAGCATGGTGACTCACAGCCCTAATTAAAATGCTGAGGGAAAAATGTAAAGAGAAACTGCCATGAAAAACAGTGACATTCTGCTAAACTGCAGGATTATTTCTTCCAGGAAAAAAGAGGGAGAGAGAGAGAGATGTGTGTGTTCATGAGTGTGCGTGTATGTGTGTGCACATGTATTCGTGTGTGGGTGGTGAGGGGATAGAAACAAGAAGGCTAAATATTATTCTCCTAAGAAACTTGGAAAAATTTAACATGGAGGAAAGTTGAAAGCCATTCTTGCCTCCCAACTTTATGATAAAGTATTTAAACAGAAAATGTAAAAGAATGGTGTAAAAACACCCATAAACTTTCAACTTAATTCAACAGCTATTAGCATTTCATATTTACCTACTCGTCTTTCTCTATCAGTCATCTATCTATCCATCCATCCATTCATCTATCCATCCATCCATCCATCCACCCACCTACCTACCTACCTACTTACCTATCTACCTACCTAGCTATCTATCCATTCATCCATTCATGTACCTATCTATCTACCTACCTATATACCTATCATCTGTCTATCCATCTATCTACCTACCAATCTACCTACCTATCATCTGTTATCTATCTATTCATCTATCTATCTACCCATCTATCAATCATCTATCTACCTACCTGTTCTATCCTCTAGCTATTATCTATCTATCTATCTATCTATCTATCTATCTATCATCTATCTACCTACCTACCTCTCCATCTATTATCTATCTACCTACCCACTTACCTATCTTCACAATGAACCATTTTAGAACAAGTTGCAGAATCATGATGTCTCAGCTCTAAATTCTTAAGCACACGTATCTTCAGCGTAGAGACAGACTCCCACAAAACCCACGGTACCATTATTACACCTAAGAAAATTAACTATATACTGTACTTGCACAACTTCCCCAAATACTCAGTTAAGGTTGTTTTCTAAACAATGACAATTCAAGTCATAAATCTCATCCCTGTTGGTTAGGAGAGAGAAGCAGACAAGCTGTTTCCCAGAAATAGGTGTCAAGGGTTCTTGCGAAGGAAGGGTTTTAGCGTCATGTAGGCTGGTTCCCATCATCAGAGTCACAAGATGAAGTACATGGGGCACAATGCTTGACTGAGATGTCAGTTTTGAACCAGATAGGGAATCCTGATCACACCATATTGTTTTTTTAAAATAGCCCTCCTCTAAACTAAAACTAAGTCTCCACATTTTGGGCTGGGCTCAGTCCTGTAATCCCAGCACTTTGGGACGCTGAGGCAGGAGGATCATTTGAGCCCAGGAGTTCAAGACCAGCCTGGGCAACATGGTGAGAATCCATCTCTACAAAAGCAAAACAAAACAACAATGAAAAAACCAATGAAACAAACAAACAAAAACCAAATCTCTACATTTCATCCAATGTCATCACCCATTTTAGCCAAAAAAAATGTGGCTCTCAATGACTTCTTGCTGTTTCTGAAATTCAACTGCATCCTCAAAAGCCCAATAAGGTATCACTAGTAGGGAGATTCAGAAAGAGAGATCATGCTTTCTGAAGGCAAGTCTTGAAGAGGGGACCCTCAAGAAATCCTACACCTTGCCGGCAGCTGGAAGCGAAAATATTTATCTACGTATGTGAGTTTGGCATGTTTGTTACAAAAATCATCAAAATCAATAAAAATATCAAGCCAAGAAACCCATCCAGTCCCATTATTTTATACCATGCTTTGGGAGAAAGAAAGAGATTCCATTTCAGTGACTACCATGATATTAGAAGCAAAATGATAACTGAAGGTATTGCCAGCTAAGACTTATAACAAACAAGCACATCAATGCTATTGACTGTGTTCATTACCTGATTTCTGGCACATGAACATAACTGGCTTTCACTTTTCTTACTGAATATTCCAGAGCTGAGATACTGCTTCAAAAAAATTAAAGAGAAAAATATGCCCAAAATATGTCAGTTGCTATCGAGTACTATTCTGATTTATCCCCGGAGGTTACTTTTTTTTATGCTGAAAATTCCTGGAAACGACATAGAGCCCAATGTGATCCATGTGGCTGTTTTAGTGACTAAATAGGATGGACTGCCCACATCATTTACCCCACTACATCTAGTTATTGGTGAGTGGATGCCTGCTTTGGACACCATGAGCTACCTTGAGGGTAGGGACTCTGTCTTCCCTTTCTTTATGAGGAAGCCTCTCTTGTGGGGACTGGCACAGAGCTGGGAGCTCAGGGTGTGTTTGTTAAATGAAGAAGTGGTTAACTTCACTCTCGTTTATGACAAGAAATACTTTAGCTGGGAAATGACGGTTGTACACGGCTACTATCTGAAGTTGCATAAGCTTTTTGAATCCACAATATTCCTTCTTCATTTCCAACTGGAAATGGGTTTCAGAAAGGCTCACCTTTTTAATCCTCATGGTAGCAAAATTTAGCTGTCAGGTTTTGAATAAAGAAGAGATTCTCGAGTATTATTTAATGCCAGTGGGCAAATGTTCCCAGCAGAAGCTGAAATGCTTTTCAGGGCACCTCTGAAAACCTGTAGGCTCCCAAAGCATCTTGGATGGTCAAAAAGAAAAGGCTCATCATTCCCAGGAAATCCCAGTCTTAGTAGGTAACAGAACATACAAATAAGAGGTGGGAAATGCCCAGGCTGGAAATGGGAACTTTGCCCCTTGCAAAGGACTTCTGTATTTTCCACCTGAATAGGGCCACCTTTCTCTTAGGAAATGTCAGCAGAAATCATAAATGCAATTGATGGATGATAATTGGGCCAATGTTGCTCTCAGGTAAGGCAGAAGATGTTAAAGCTGAAAAGGTCTTTGTGGGAAGTGAGTCCTGGGGTTGTAAACTAAAATGCCTCGAAGGGCCGGACAAGCAAATTAAACAATATTGAATGGTGAGGCTGGTGACCTAAAGGACAAAAAATACTCTCCAAACAAAACCCAACAAAACAATGTCCCCAATCCAAACAAACAGAAAACAAAAAAAGCCCCCTGCCAGACTAACAGAACATATCTGCAGGTCTCTGAAGGGAGATGCCCGTTAGTTCCAACTCCATTTCACAGATAAGAAAACAGAGGCTGAGCAAGAGAAAGGGGCTCAGACTACACCAACTGGCTAACTCTTTTTATTTTTTAAAATTAATTAATGAATTAATTTATTTATTTTCGAGACAGGTTCTGGCTCTGTTACCCAGGATGGAGTGCAGCGGCACAATCTCGGCTCACTGCAACCTCCGCATCCTGGGCTCAAGCTATCCTCCCACCTCAGCCTGCTGAGCAGCTGGGACCACAGGTGCACGCCACCACACCTGGCTAATTTTTTTGTAGAGATGGAGTCTCACTCTGTTTCCCAGGCTGGGCTCGAACGCTGAGCTCAAACAATCCTCCTGCCTCAGTCTCCCAAAGTGTTGGGATTACAGGCGTGAGCCACTGTGTCTGGCTGGCTCTTTTTAAAATTTCTTTTCTTTGTTATGATCACTGAGATGGGCTGGATGCTGTTTCCTCTCCAGAGTTACACACACACACTATCCCATTAAATCCTCCTAACAACCCCCTGTAGTACTTATAATCTCTGCTGTATGAATGACATGCCGGAGAGTCAGAGATGTTAACCCTCTCACTCTGAGTCACAGAATCCACAAGTGCCCAAGCTGGCCTCTGACGTTTCCTAAGATGATTCTCAGTGTGAGGCCCTCCCTTTCAACCTGGCTGCTGCTGGCCCAGTTTGGCACTGGGGACCCCATCCCTGAGAGGGTGCCACAGATCAGGCTATGGGCTTTGATGCTACCTCCTCTGAGAAGTCCTCCCTGATTCCTTCAGCCACCTGTCCTGGGTCCTACCACAGCACCTCACCTCCACCTCTCTTGCAGAAACTTCACGCCAGGTACACGGTTTGTCTGGTGCTCACCGCTTAGCCAGACTGCAGGTTTCATTAGAATGGGGCTCACACCACCTTTATCTGGGCACATGATACATTTAACACGTATCATGACACATACAATAAATGTGCTGATGTCTGCTGCCGAACAGCCCACGATAACTGCTGTTCATCCTTAGCATCATACGACTGTGCCAAGGCCCATGTCCACTATACCCTGTTAACCATACTTGAATTAGAGACTTAGGGGCACTTTCTGTTGACACGTCATTTTCATTTAAAAGATTCGAATAGGCTCAATTTTCCAGCATTACCAGGTGCTGCTCATCATTCTTCTACCTTAAGAATGGGCATGTGAGCAACATAAACACACTTGCAAAGGCTGGGTGGAAGGCCGATGGGCTGTTGAAACGAACTCAAACCAATGGCTTTGGTGAAATCGATGGTAGTTAAACTGGGTTTATTAGCTCTGTGATTACTTCTTTGCAGAAGTTATACCTGATAGGTCACTTATAAAAGGAATTTTTCTAGGCCTGGCGTGGTGGCTCACACCTGTAATCCCAGGACTTAAGGAGGCCAAGGCAGGCAGATGGCTTGAGCCCAGGAGTTTGAGTCTAGCCTGGGCAACATGACAAAACCCCGTCTCTACAAAAAATACAAAAATTAGCCTGGTGTGGTGGCACACGCCTGTAGTCCCAGCTACTCGGGAGGCTGAGGAGAGATGATCATTTGAGCCCAGGAGGTCGAAGCTCCTTCCCTCTGAAAGGGAGAGATCAAATAGTGGGGCTAATGTCCAAGATTAGATGGGAACTCAGGGCTGACACCCAGCAAGGTCACGGTGGGAGGAATTATTTTCAGTCTCCTCTGAGCAGTTGGTCTAATTTAGAATAACAACCAGAAAGATGAAATTAAATCTCTTTAAAGTCCGGCATTTACGGGGCTTGTACTGAAGGAAACATGAAATTATCATCGATGAGGATTGGACAATAAGTCAAGACACTGAGGTTCTATCCCAGCTTTGGCAGTAATGTGCTGTGTGACTTTCATTGAGTCACGTGCCTCTTCTGGGCCTCAGTTTCCCAATTTGTACAACGAGGGTGACAGACAAGAACTGAGAGTATTAGAATCTCCTGGAGCCACCTTGTTAAAAACAGAGATATTTCCAGTCTCCCCCAGGAATGCTGATTTGGTAGATTTAGGGTGGGGTCTGGCATCTTTGCTTTTAACCAGGGACTTGCTGTATTCTGACACTAAAGGTCCACTGGGCTGATGTTTGGCGTT
Organism: Gorilla gorilla gorilla; assembly: GCF_029281585.2. Taxonomy (NCBI): domain Eukaryota; kingdom Metazoa; phylum Chordata; class Mammalia; order Primates; family Hominidae; genus Gorilla; species Gorilla gorilla. Next base: position 132,761,396 of record NC_073234.2, read on the forward strand.
CGCCGGATTAGATGACGTTTAAATGTTATCATATATTAGAACGAGGAAAATGGTCATGTCTGTAACCTATGTGGTGTTAACCACACAAACCCACACTGATCCGTGGCAGGAAACATGCCCCTCCGTTCAAACAATCCAGATTAAAATGGGTCCTGAAATGCTAAATTCAACTTCCACAAATTCCAGTTTCTAATGGGAAAAAGCCCCAGTTCTCATGTGCACGGATTGTTGCCTGTGGCTCTTAACCACATTCCAAGCCCTGCACAGACCCACAGAACCTGAGTGACAGGCAACACATGAGGTCTTGTCATAAGACATCCCAAAACATCTGCAGACTGGGAGTGCAACAGGCGCAGCCAAACCTGTCTGTGCTCACAATACGCAGGCGAATTGACCTCCAAATCTTCCTGCCTCCTGGGAAATCAGCAGCTCCCCGGTGGGGAAGTTTCTGGACAACTGTCTGAGCGGTACCTCGGCCAACTCTTTGCATCTTACAGAGACCCACTGGGAGCAGCCTAACCCATCACAATACCCCCGCCCTCTCACTCTTCTCCGTGCAGTCCTTCCCCAAGGAAGATGGAGGCTCCTGGGGACTGGCTTTGGCCATTTGGGAAATATAAAGAGGAGACAGAAAGGGCAAAAAGCGGGCTGCTCTGAAAGCCACAATGACACTATTGGCCCCAAATGGCTCCATGGGACACTCTTCCCTCTGTTTCGGGTTCCCTTCCTTCCTTACAATCACCAGTCTTGGCATACCAGCATTGTTTCCAGAACCCCTTTCACATACATCATCACAAAGTCTTCAAAACAGCCCCGTGTGGGAGTTACTGTTCTCATTTTACAGATAACAGAACTGAAGCTCAGAAAGGTTAAGTGATCAACCTGAGGTCACACAGCCATGGAGTGAGCTAAGCTTGGCCTCAAGCTGAGGTCTTCACCAGGTCTCTCTACCACACTGCTCACTCTTTCTCTACATGATTTGGGACTTTGGGGGAAAAAAATCACACAATTTGTGGAGACAAAGCCATGCCCTTGACCATAGCGTTGGCCTCTGGCTGAACAGATGTATCAGGAAATACAGCTGTGTGTGCTAAGGTTCAGGCACATGCCAGACTGCGTAGATGCCCAGATGCATGCAAAATGCCCCAATTAAGAAGCCGAAAATTGGGGTTGAGGTCTCGGGTAGTGCCACTTACCAGCTAGGTGACTATGGCTAGGTAGTTTGGTTTGCCCCACCTCAATTTCCGCAGCTGCAAAATGGAATTCAGATGGCTGCACTGGCAACCTGAAAGTTGTTAAGAGGCTCCAGGTGAATAATACGTGTGACAGTGCCTTGGAGCTGTCAGTGGCAGAGCCGTGCGCCCCTCAGGGCGCTTCTGAAATCCAGACTAGTGGAAAGGGTCCGGGGCCCGCCGTGGCGGTGCTGGTGGGGCAGACACCCCCTCCTTCAGGGACCTGCCGAGGCTTCTCAAACCATCCGCTGAGATGCCTTGAGCACGGAGAATGGACGCCACCCCTGCGCACTTGGGGAGCTGCCACAAGAGCCCTTTTCCTATTTTATCTTCAGTTCTGAAAAAATAACGGGGGAAAAAAATCTATGCTCCATAGAGCTGCGTCAGTGTTCCCTGGTGTTTACGAATTTCTTGCGTTTGCCCCGACCCCAATTAGAGAAGCACTAAAGAAAGGGAGCAATTTTCCCTCATTCCTCTCGGGAGGAGAGGTCTGGGGGCTCCTTTCTGCTGTCTCCCAACGTCGTGGGCCGCCAGAGGTGAGATGAGGCGCCTAGGGGCGCGCTCGCCTGCACCGCACCCTTGTCTAGCGGCGTCCCTGGGGACCCTCCCTCCGTGGTGGCTGCGTGCGCGCTTTTCTTAGGCCTGAGCGCAGGGTTTGAGCTGGGCTATGGGAGTAGAGGGAAGAATCCCATGCGTCTTCCCCAGGATTACTGGGGTAGAGATGGAGGCGAGAGCAATCTTCCGCAGCCTGTAGTACCCTGTGGGGTAGACCCCCCGGTTCCTACTGGTGGGGAAACCCTAGACCTGCGTGCGAGTCTCCCAGATCCGGTCCCAGAGCATTACAATAATCGATATATATATATCTCAGCAACACTTCCTGCGTTATGAACGCTTACCCTGACTTCATATTCACATTTATGATTTTTGAAGGTCCTCATGACAGCCCCACGAAAAAGGTAGTTTCTCCATTTTACAGATGAGAAACTGAGGCTGGGAAAGATGAAGAGACTTACCAAAGGTCACGCAACAAGTAAAGGGTCGATCTAGGATCAGAACCCAGGGGAGTCACTGGAAAGGTTCCTGCCCTCCTCGGCTGCCTTCTCCGTGAGAGCCTCTCCTCTCTAGATGTCTACCCCAGACAGCCTGATGCGGAGCTTGGAGAGCCATGAGCTCTCTGGTCACAGTGCCCTGGGGGTGGGGGCGAGCGTCTGGCGTCCTCTGGGGCGCAGTCCCGAGAGAGCCCCTTCCGGGACCTCGGACGCAAGGCCCCTGAGTGGCCCTGGAAGTTGGATCCCCCGGGGACCCTGCTCCGAACCCTGGCCACCTGGAAGCAACCTCATCGAGCGCTCGTTCCACTGCCCAGCCCCGAACCGCGGCGGAGCGCGCCCCTCGGCCTCCCTAGAGCCTCCTTTGCGGGAGAAGCACAACTTTCCCAGGTTCTGGAGACGGCGCTCTTACACCCCAATCTCGCCCAGACAGAAGAAGTGAGAGGTGCGGGCGGCCCCGCCATGACCGCGGGAGGAGAGCGCAAGGAGGCTCCTCGCAAAGTTGGAGGCCAGGCCGGAGCGATGTTCCGGGAGCGGAGCCCTCCCAGCCTCGGGCCCCCAGCCGCGGACAGCTGGCAGTGCCAGACTCCGCCATTACCTGCGGCTCGCAGTTGCGATTCGGCCGCAGAGTCGGGCACCGAGGAAGGCGTAAAGTTGAGCTTGGGCAGGTACAACGGTCCCCAGGGACTGGCATCCCCCAGCCCGGGCTGCCCGCGGGAGGGTAGCGAGCTGTGCCAAGGGCTCCGCCATTACCGGCAGCGCACAGCTCGGATCCAAGCGCGCGGCTGAGGAACGACTGGGGTCCTGCAAAGTTGGAGCCTGGGCGCGTAGACCCCCGGACCGGAGCCCCCGGCCTGAGGCCGCCCGCTAGGAGGAAAATGAGGCCGCCCGAACCAAGTTGGGACGCGCAGCAAAGCCCGAGCCTTCCGCGTACACCAGGGGCTCGGGCGGGAGCGGGGAGCCCTGGGGACGGAGAAGGGGCGCGGGACGCCTGGATCAGGAACTCACCTGACGCCGAGCCGGGCAGCGCCGAGGCTGCCTCTTCGCGCTGCGCACCCACCCGCCCGCCTCGCACTCCTCCTCTTCCTCCCGGGCGCCCGCGGCCGCCGCGCTCCGGGTTCTGAATCCTCCGAGTCCGCCGCCCCGCGCGGCTGGAGGGCGCCGGTTGCACCCACTCGCCTCCTGGTAGGAGCCGCGCGCGTCCCTCCCCTTCCCCTCCGCTTTGTGCCTCCAAGATCCCTCCCCACCCCCTCTCCCCTAGCCCCCACTCCTCCCTTCTCTTCTTCCCTCCCCTTGCGTCCCCTCCCTCAGCCTCAGCGAACCCAAGTTCGGGACGGAGGCTGCGGGCTTCCCCGGCGCAGTGCTGGGCGCCCCGCGCGCGCCCCTGGCTCACCCCGTCCGCTCGACCGCTGCTCGCTGCCCGGCCGCCCCTCGGAGGAGCCGCGGCGCTAAGTAGCTCCTCACCCAGCGGCTGGAAACGCGGCATAAATATGTAGGGACTGAGCCGTGAGCTCAGCGAGGGTCGTGAGGGGGAATTTATTTCTTAATGTCCCTCCTTTATCCTATCATCACTGAAACGAATTAGCAGTGACGTCCAACCCGACTGGTTTATGGGTGTGGGGAGGGAGACGTCGCAACCCTCATTAAAAGAGCTGCTCTGGGCTCCTAAGCATACATCTTTTATATAACCTAATTTCCATTTTTTTTTTCTATCAGGAAACACACACACACACACATACACACACACACACACACACACACAATGACAATTTCTGGGAGCCTGGATAGGGCTGAATGTAGTAGCCACGCAGGGGAGGGCAGGTCTATTTGGGCAGAGAAGGCCCCATGGGAGGCAGGGATGGTTATTTCTGCCTCTACATCAGTGTTGGGATAGCATTCCTTAATGGGACAGTGGAACACACAGCCTCCCAGGCTGGGCAGTGCTGGGAGCCCCTCCCAGGAGCCCGCAGAGGTTGCAGCCTGGGTTCTGGCCTTGGCTCTCGGGTGGACAGACGGAGAAAAGCAGCCTGTTCAGGAAATGTTGCCTGGTTCTGGTCTTTTCTGGAGCCACACTCAGGCCTGGCATCTGGGGAGAGTGAAGGATGGAGGGCACGTGTTCATCTGTAGCCTGGGAGCCCCACAGGTGTGGAGAGGCCAAGGTCTGGGCTGGAGGAGGGAAGACACAGAGAACGCAGCTTCCGTTCCTTTCTTAAGGGCCCTAACATATGGGTAACCATATAAACCCGACTCAAAATCTGTCTTTTCCTGGGCAGACTGCAAAGGATTTTGCATCTCCCCGTTGCTGTTGCTGCTGCTCACACAGTCTTGGGAAAACGGGGGAAAATCAAGGAAAGAGAGGACACACACACGCGCACACGCACACATACACACACACACACACACACACACACTTGGCACCTGGCTCTGGGTGATTTGATCTTTTCCTCCTCCCCAGCCTTGCCAAGCGGAGCAAACCCACTCAGGCTTCGAGTTGCGCAGAGAAGACGCAAAGAGGAAAACCACCACCCCCTTTGTCACTAATAAATGCTTTTCAGATCGTCTTGCACATCCAGCAGGGGAGGGGGTGTGTGACTTTGGGGGCAGGAAGAGGGGTGTGGGGGATGAGGAGGGGAGGAAGGAATAAAGAATAAGCTGACGAGGGTGCCTGGAGGTCTATGCTGTCTTCCACATGCTGGAAGGAGGCCTGGAGAAATGCCACCAGCCCCAGGGCTCTGCCACTTCCTGGCTGCCACAAGGGCAAGTTTCAGAGCCTGTTTCCTGAGCCATGGATGGGCCTGGGGATGTCGTGAGGATATACACAATGAGATGATGCTGGTGAAGCCCTTGACATGGTGCTAGACATATAGTAAATGCTCAGGAAACAGTTGCCAACAATAATGGTGATTTTGATGATGATGAGAATAATCCAGCATACAGGCTGGATGGGGGGTGGGTCCCAGAAAATTGAGGCTGGAGCTGAGTCCTTGCAGTCTGGTCCCCTCCTGTTTTGGGTCCAGCGTCCCTTGCCCGAACCATTTCAAAGTTGAGCGCAGGGTTTCAGTGGTGTCATTCTCAGAACGCTGCTCCCTCAATTACCATGGCAACTGGGGAAAATCAGGAAGCTAGGGGAAGGGAAGCTGCTCTTCCACTGGGCTGGCAGTTCACCTGCTCAAAACAGAGTCCACGTCTGCCTATATGTGGGTCGAGGCCAAAAGAAGCTCAGAGTAGGGGCACTTCCTCTCTGGGAGCACAAGCTCTTTTGAAATTGGGGAGAAGGGTGGTTGGGAGGGGATGCACGGCCACGAGATGGTGGAGATAGTGGGGTCGGGGCCAAGGCTGGCTGTGCCTGCAGAACACAGAGTTGGCTTGGGTTTGGGGAGAGGGGGACAGAAACCCCACTCCCCTCAGTTCTCTCCTCACTTCCAGGTGCCCTGGTGCGATTAAAAGCAAAGCCTTAGAATGTAGCTCTTGAGACAGAGATCTGGGAAGACAGAGCCTCAGAGCCCACGGGTGGAGCCAGGGACCATGAGGTGCCCTCTGTGTGTGTGTGTAGATGAGAGACGAAGACAGACAGACAGACAGACACACACACACACACAAACAGAGAGAGTCAGAGAAGAGAGAGAGGCAGAGAGATTTATAGACAAAGAGAGAGACAGAGACAGCAGAGACTGGCAGAGACAGTGAGAGACAGAGATAGAAAAACACACAGAAAGACTGGCAGAGAGAGAGAGATTGGCAGAGACGGAGATAGAAAAAGCACACAGAAAAAGAGAGAGACAGAGAGATTGACAGGAAGACAGAGACGTATTGGCAGAGACAGAGAGAAAGACAGAGAAAACGGAGACAGATTGGCAGAAAGAGAGTAAGAGAAGAGAGAGGCAGAGGGATTTGCAGAGAGAGAGAGAGACAGATTGGCAGAGACAGAAAGAAAAAATACACAGAGAGACATATTGGCAGAGAGAAAAAGAGAGACAGAGTAAGAGAAGAGAGAGAGGCAGAGAGAGATTGGTAGATTGGCAGAGAGATTGGCAGAGAGAGAGAGAGATTGGCAGAGAGAGAATGGCAGAGACAGGAAAGAGAGACAGAGATACAGAGAAAGATGGACAGTGACAGACAGAGCCAGATACTTCCCTTCCCTCCCTCTGGTGGTTTCCCCAGGATTAACGGGAACTAGGGACAACACTAGCTGCGGTAGTAAAGAGAACAATGGCCATCTTCTGTTGAGCACTTCCCATTTTGCTGGTTTTGAGCCAAGCATTTAATAGGTATAACTCACTGAACCATCACAAAAATGGTAAGAAATGACTCCCTTTCTTATTCCCATTTTACAGAGGGAGAAAATAGAGGCTCTGGAGGCAAAGTGACTTGCTCCAGGTCAGCCAGGTAATCAGTGGTAAAGCAGATATTAGAACTCGGGACCCCAAAGTGGAGCTTTTCCTGCCTCCTCGCCGCTGTCTTGTGGAGAAAGAGGGAGAGTGAGGATGTCAGAGCCATCCGGGGAGTGTCTAGGGTTTGGGGAGAGTGGCTCCTGGTGTTTGGGGACCCCTACCACATGAATACGGACAGTGTCTCCAGAGATCCCCAGCAAGTGGAGGGAAGAGACTTTTACCATCAACCAGGTGGCCTTGGGACAGTCCCCAAAATGCCCCTTGGGTGTAGTGCCTTGGAAGCTGCTCTGGGCTGTCACAATAACCTGATTCCACCAGGACCTCTCTGGGGTTCAGGGGGAGATGAGGGTTGTGCCACCCTTCTCTCGAGCTATTGGAAGATCAAACCAGCTGAGACCCGTCCAGGCATCAGCGTAGGGCAGGCACTTCATAAATGGTCACCATGATAACAGTTATTCTTGGTCCTTCTCTCAGGACCACACCCCTCAACCCCTGCATGGATGGTGGATGGGTGTAAAGGGTGTCCCTTCCCCCCCAGCCTCCCAGCCACTCTGGACCCTCACTGGTGCCCACCCCTCAGTGCAGAGGTGGACCCCAGGGGAGTGGAGTGCTCTGGCGGAGCCCTGGGCAGGAGGAGGAAGGGAGGAGGCTGGCCTCACTGATGTGGCTGTCACTGAGGGGGTAATACATTATCCAGGGCTAATGAAAACATAATTATCTTCTTTTGGCTGCAGAGAGGGGCTAATTTAATAGGCTGTGATCGAAAGGCATCTGCTGAATTCACCCAGCAGTGAAAACACTTGAAGCGCTTCAGGGGGGAAAATGGACAGAGTGCGGCTGGCCGGGTCCAGCAGCTGTGTCCAGGTGGCAGCTCCCTTGGGAAGAAGGGGGTTCCTGGGGGTGCAGCAGAGGGGATGTGGCTGCTGGTAGGTGTCCTGTGCACAAACAGACCTGGGCTTCTTTCTTGCCATGAGTTCTCGGGCCAGTTATTTCTCTCTCTCAGCCTCACCTTCCTCATCTGTAAAATGGGCGTTAATCCTACCTTCCTGACATTGACTGGGAGGAGCGGATGAATGTTATGAGAGAGAGCCTGGCACATTCTAAGTAAGTGTTTCACAAAATTTTCATCCCTCTTCCTGGGCTGGCTCTACTCGGCCTTCAAGTCTTAGCGTGAACTCCCCCTCTTGGGAGCAGCCCCAAGCACTCTGCATGTGCCTCTTCAGAACATACAAGTTCTGTGATATTTACTTGTTCAATGCCCTCATGAGGGCAGGGTGGTCTGTCTCATCCGTCACTCCAAGGCAGTCGTTCTCAAAGCGTGTTCCCTGAATGATGAGGTCAGCATCACCTGAGAACTTGCTAGTGATGCTGATTCCAAGTTCCCACCTAAGACCACCTGAATTAGACCCTCAGGGTGGGGCCCTGCAATCTGCATTTTAAACAAGCCAGCCAGGTAATTCTGATGCATGCTCAAGTTTGAGAACCTCTGTTCCCACCAAAAACCGAACAAATGTTTGTTTAAATAAGTAGAAGAAGAGTTTACTATTAAGCTGGGGTTCAGCTATGTGATGACAATGTCTCCCTTATGAGACACCAACTATATACCTAGTGCTCTGCATTATGCCCTTGAACCCACCAAGCCATCCCTTTATCCATCACTTACCATTTCCCACACTACTTCATCCCCAAGAAACGCCCCTTGGTCTGCCTCATTGTCCTGCCTTGCTGGCCCGTTGGAGGTGTTGGAAGACCCATGGGGTGCCTCCTCTGTGTCCTTCCTGTTCCCATGGTGCGTAGGTCCCCTCTCTCCCTTAAGCAGCCCCGTCCACCCAGGGCTTCTGATTCTGGAAAGGAATTATGCTTTTGACCCTGTCTCTGGGTATTTGGCTGGGAAAGTGATTTGGACCTGCTTGTTGTGAAGGATGGCACCCATTGGTCAGTTTTGCAGTTAGAGTAAGGAAGGGCCCTTGGAGATGGCTGCCTCCAACCTAGCGTTTTACACTGGGGAGGCCAAGATCCAGGAAGGTTTGACAATTCATCCAGGGGCAGCAGCCTATCAGTGACAGATCAGTTTCCTGTCCTAACTCCCAGTTCAGGATGCAGGGTCTGAGCCTCCTAAGAGCAAAGTGGGTGTCACTAAAGTGGCCGGGGGCATGCTTCTGTAGGACCCAGGAAAAATGAACAGCGAACAGGGTTGTCTGAGAGCCCAGAACCCCCAGGAGAGGTAGGAGCATTATAGTTTCTGGGCATGTCAAAGACTCCTCCAGATATTTACAGGACTCTGGCAGAGAATAAAGAGGGAAGAACACTTTAAGGCTTAAAGAGGCAGCCTGAGCATTAAAAACACTAGATTTGTGGCTGGAACACCTGCTTTCCAGACCTGGCACTTCCACTAATGTGCAATGTGAGCTCAAGGAAACTCCTTGGCATCTCTGGGTCTCAGAAGATCTTAACCTGAAGATGGCCAAGTCCCTGGAATTATATGCAAAATCAATTGCAAGTGCGTTTTGCTGGGGTAGAAGGTTCATAAGTGTGCAGCGGCTTTTTAAAGGGTGTGAGACCTTGGAAAGGTTAAAAACAATTTCTTGCCTGAGAGCCGGCTGGCAAATTTGCAGATGCCTGAAGCTCTATGCAGCCCGTTTGTCAGAGATGCAGTTTCCGAAATGACCAACAGATGGCGCGCTAAACCTTCGCTGTAGCCTTCCTGTTTTCCCGGAGACCAGCCAGGTAGGTCCATGGCTTCCTATATTCAGCTTTCAGGACCAGAACCTAGGTCCCCGCTAAGCTGGGCTGACCTGGGTGGGTTGAGAATGCTGCATCACCCCAGAAACTGTCTGCATCTCCTAGTTCCCAGCATCTGTCCACATAGAGAAGGCATTAAAAAGAATGTGAGGGCATAGGCAGGAAACGGGGTGGGGGTTGCAAGCACACCAGAGGACCAAGTAAAACATTGAGAGGAGTCCTAAGTTTGTTCTTCATACCCTCAATAGAGTCCTTCGGTTATTCCCTTCACCCTCATTACAGAATTCCCTGGTCATCTCGCCCCAATTAAAGGCAACACATTGCAAAAATTCTCTAAGCCTGGAGTTCTGATGGTCTAAATTGCACTGGGGTATGAAGGGCTGGTCAAAGTATTTGCATTTTGAAGGCACAGTTAGAGAGAAGCCAGTGCTAACGGGTGTTGCAAATGTACTTACTTCCAGGGAACATGAAGTGGGCTGGGTGGGAGACATCAGGGAGTAGTGGAGCTTGTGGCTAACTGGAGCACATGCCCCTCCTAAAGGCATTCACATTCAGATGTTTCCAAAGTAGCGTTCCATCCAACTAAATCACTTGGGCCGCTAGTATAGGAGCTCTGACCAAGGAAATGGGTTTCAGCCTGGTTAGTGGAGCTGTTTGAGTGGCAAAGAAGGTCTTAATCAGAATGTAAAATAGTGACTCCCAAACTCTCAGATGTATAAGAATTCCCTGAGAAGGGGAACACCAGCTCCTTGACTCTGCCCTCAAAGATTGGGAGTCTATTGCTCTTGGGTGGTACCCAAGAGGCTGTATTTTTAATAAGCTCTCCAGGGGAAACTGAGGCAGGTTGTCATCTGGTTCTAAGTTGGCTACCCTGAGCTGGTAAGGCCACCCCAGTGTGCTGGACTGGGTCTTTACCCTTGCTCAGCAGATAACTGGAGTTCAATAACAGAGCTTCTCAGCACCAGTGACATCCCCTCAAGATGAAAGCAGAGATCTCTTACAATTCTGCCCTCCCCACCATATCACAGACATGTGCAAAAAAGATGACATGGGTTGACTTATTTCTAAGAATTAGGCAAATTCTGAGACCAGTCCCTAGGGGAGGATAATGGGGAGGTGGTTGAAAGAGGAAGAGGTAAGTGTTCTGGAAAGCTCCCAAACCAGGGCCAGGGTATCTGACTTCTTTATTTGACTCTAACCTCCATCTGCTGTGTGACCTTGGGCAAGTCCCCTCCTCCCTCTGGGCCTTAACTTCACCATGTATAAAATTAAGAAGTGGTAGACTGGAGCATAGCTTCTTCCTTTGTTCTAGGACCACCTTGGGCTCTCCAGCAGTGTCTTGGGGTCTGCCTGTCATGCAGGTCAAGGGGGAAGGTTGGGGAGCTGAGCTCTGAGCTCTGAGCTCACTCAGAGCTGTTCTGTTTTTAATCTGTCTGTGTATCTGGCTTCTTCATTCAGCTTTCATTGAGAGCTATTGGCCTGGCATCTTCTAGCATACATATAATCATTCTCTTTCCCCTCTTTCTGGTGGTCCACATGCCTGGCACTATGCCAGGGGGCTGGGGTAACCAAGACCCCCAGGCAGGCTTCTGGCTCATGAAGCACTCAGTGCCAATGGGGAAGTCAGATGAGCTCACAGTCCATAGGCCGTGACAACCAAGCCTGCTAGTGTGCTGACGCTTTGCAGCCTACACTGCCCAGAACCATGGAAAGGGATCCTGCTGGCCTCACCCTGAGTTTTAAAGCCTTAATGAGAGAACCCACTTTCTTCTCCACAGCCTGACAGCCTAGAGCTCTGTTAGCTTCATATGCTTTGACATTTGATTTATTCAAACAGACATGCGAGCAAACTGTCTTAGACTCTTCTCTAATTGTGTGGAAGAGGGGAGGGTGCAATGATAGGGTGTGATATAAAAGCTTTGGAGTCAGTCCCGGGCTTTGCTACTTCCTAGCTGTGCAATCTTAGTCAAGTTAATTACCCTTTCTGAGCCTCTGCTTTCTCATCTGGCAAAACTGGGGAAAATGATAATCCCTACTTCATAGGATTGTGCTGATTAAATGAGATAGTGGATTTGAAGCCCTTAGCACAGTATTTGGCACATAGTACCTGCACAACAAATGGTAGCTCCTTCTCCTCCTATTATTACTAGTGTGAGGGTCCTGCCTCTGTTTTGAGATTAGGAGCCTTTTGAGGGGTAGGAGCCATGTCCGAATCTATTCTGACATTCTCTAGTATGCCTAGCAGTTTGCCAGTACATCCCAGGCATTCAGTTACTGAATTCAATTGCATGGAGGAATTGGACAATTTCTCTAGACCAGTGGCTCTCAAAGTGTTTTCCCCAGACCAGCATCACCTGGGAACTTGCTAGAAATGCAAATTTTATGAATCCACTCTAGACCTAGTGAATCAGCAGCCCTGGGCATGGGGCCTGGCAATCTGCATTTCAAGAAGACTCCAGTGATACTGGTGCATTTTCAAATTTGGGAATCAGTTACCTATATCAATAATTTTCAAACTTGTTTTAGCTGGGGCATTAAAAAAATTCTAATGGGATTGTATGCAAAAGCCAGTATATAAAATAGGTGAAAGGGGAGCTATTGAGGAATCACGAAGCAGGGGGCAAGATTCTTGACTGCCCTGTCCTCCTTCGGGGAGCCCCTGGAGCACTTAGGACTTCCAGAAACACAGCTTAAAAAGCACTTCCTCACAATTTTTCATCCTCCTACTCATCTACCCACTTATCCATTCAGCCACCCATTGACCCATCCATCCATCCATCCATCCATCCATCCATCCATCCATCCATCCATTTATCCAACCATCCATCCAGCCACCAACCCATCTGTCTGTCCAACAATTCACCCATCTATCCATCCATCTACCAACCCAGAAGTTCATTCACCAATCCATCCATCCATCCATCCATCCATCCATCCATCCATCCATCCATCCACCCACCCACCCACCCATCCATCCATTTATCCAGCCAGACAACGAGCCACCAACCCATCTGTCTGTCCAACAATCCATCCATCTATCTATCCATCCATCAACCCAGAAGTTCATCCACCAATCCATCCATCCATCCATCCATCTATCCATCCATCCCTCCATCCATCCATCCGTCCGTCCGTCCGTCCGTCCGTCCGTCCGTCCGTCCATCCATCCATCCATCCATCCATCCATCCATCCATCCCTCCATCCATCCATATCTGTTTGGAGATTATGTGTCTCTTGCATTTCTCTATGTCTTGCCAGCAGAGGCACTGATTGCCTTTTTATCAGACTATCCTTTTAAGGATGCTTATATAGAGAACAGCTTTGGAAGACAGAAATAATGTTTCAATTCAGAGCAAAGGGCAGGCATGTGTACTCTCCAGGATGATAAATATACTATCTCAGGAAAAAAGGGCAGGTTTGTCCAGTATACAGGATGGGGTTTCCTCTCTTGTAATCCAATCCATGTCACCTGATTCTCTTTGTGTTGGGGATTGAGGAACTGGCACAAATGCTGATACCCTGGTTATTACTGTTGCTGTGAGTAATAAAATCCTATGTCTCTGACCCAGGAATCTCATGTCTTCTGCCAACATCCATAAAACTCGGCAGCTAAATTGTTGGCTTGCATGTAGGGTAAAGCCTCCAATCCTTCACACTTCTTGACACTAGTCAGCCTCCCTCCCCATCACTCTTTCATTCCTTCAGCACAGTGTGTTGGCTACTCCAGGCATGGAAAAGAAAATCGTGTCCTAGCCTCAGAGGGCTTGCAGTTGGCTTGTCAAGGTGAAAGACAGAGACCCGCTGAACACTCTAGCCATGCTGTCAGGCAGAAAGTGGGAGCTTTTTGGAAGAATGAGAAGTCTGGACTTGGGAGACAGCAGAATGTCCAGAGGAGGGCACATCTGTGAGGAGTCCACAGGGAAGGTCTCTGGACAGGACAACAGCATTCTTCTGCCCCTCTCTCTGTCCCTGCACTGCTCTGTGTTCACTCTCATCTGTCTCTGCTTCTCTACCTGGCTGAGCACTCTTTGGAGCAGAGACCACATTTTCTTCATCTCTTGGGCCCCAGCACTCTACCCAGTGTTTGGCACACGGTAGGTGTTTAGAAAAGGTTTGCTGACTCACAGGAAGAATTTCAGGTAATATTAATGATGATGATAAAAGAAATATGATGATCATAAATACTTAGTAGCACTTTAGCACTCACTATATGCCAGGCACGGTCCTAAGCTCTCACCCAAATGGGAAGTGTTATATTCATATATTGGTATATTCGCTGTCACATACTTGGTGAATGATATAATAGTGTATTAGCTGTCACCCACTTAATGAGTGGCAGAGCCAGGATTTGAACCCAGGAAGACTGGCTGCAGGGTCTGTGCACTTAAATGCTACACAATGATTGCTAAAGTTGAAGAGGGAATGATAAGAGGGGGCAGCTTGGGACACAGGAAGATGGGGTAGCAACTAAAAAATAAGCTAAGCATCACTTCATCAAGATCACCATGGTTACCATTTCTTGAGCACTTACTATGGGCCACGCTAATCCTCCTTATTCTTCATAGCCACCCTATTAGTTGGGTATTATTGGCCTGTTTTGGGGGAAACTAAGGCATAGAGAGGTAGAATTACTTGCTGAAGGATACCTGGCTAAGCAGTGGCAGCTGCAGAATTGGAGCTCAGGTTGGTTGGACTCCAGAGCCCAGTATTCTTAAAGGGGAAAGTCTGGTTGAGGTGAAGCCCTAGAGGGTTGGGGTGACCTCAAGGCAAGGGGTTTCATTGACTGGACTTTGAGGCAAAGTTAAGCTGACCTAGGTCTGGAGCCAAAGAGAAGAAAATGAGAAAAATGGGTGCCCTTCCTAAGCTTTCCAGCCAGGGTATCCACATCACTGTTGTATCCAACTGATCAACGTTATGAAAAGAGAGAGAGGGTGGGCACTGAAGCCAGGCAAGACTCAGCCCAAATCCAGCCTCTGCCTCCTGCTAGCTGTGTGACTTTGGGCAAGTTACCTAATGTCTCTGAGCCCCAGAATCTACCTGCCTGTCAAAAGCCTTGAAAATCACATGAACTAACAACTCCAAGATACCTAGTATGTACTAGGCACCCAACCAATGTCCATTTCTTTATTTATTCAATAAATATTTACTGAAGCACCTTCTGGTGGTGCCCCACCCATATCACCTTGACACCTACCATTCCCATGCATGCTGATCTAGCTGCCAGCTATCAGCATCTGCAACTCTTTTGCTAAAAAAATGTCAGGGAATTCATACTCCCCCACCCCCCTCCTCACCCAAGAACACTTAACCAGAGATTGACAAGATTGGGGGTAGAAATACCCAAATACTTCCTTGCCCCTTGATATGGTTTGGCTCTGTGTCCCCGCCCAAATCTCACCTTGACTTTTAATAATCCCCACCTGTCATGGCAGGGACCTAGTGGGAGGTAATTGAATCATGGGGGTGGGTCTTTTCCATGCTGTTTTCATGACAATAAATAAGTCTCATGAGATCTGATGGTTTTATAAAGGGGAGTTCCCCTGCACAAGCTCTCTCTTGCATGTTGCCATGTAAGACATGACTTTGCTTCTCATTCACATTCTTCTGTGATTTCAGGCTTCCCTAGCCATCTGGAACTGTGAGTCCATTAAACCTCTTTTGTTTATAGATTACCCAGTCTTGGGTATGTCTTTATTAGCAGCATGAGAGCAGACTAATACACCCCTTGAGTGGACTAACTCTGAGATGTGTTTTCTACATTGGTTCCCATGACTGATAATGCATCCTTCACTGGCTCCTTGCCTTCTCTGTCTTGCTTCTCCATTCTCCTATCTGTGTTTCCCGAGATCACCTCCCAGAGAAATTCCTTGCATCCCAACCCTCATCTTGGAATTGGCTTCTGGAGGACTCAAATAAAAGTGAAGCTAAGACATGTACTAAACTATCATATGCCACCCACTGAACTCCATCTCATGCCTGGATTAACCAGACAGATACAGTCCCTGCTGACAGGATGCAAAGACTCAGGCCATCAGAAGAATCACTCACTAAATGAAGAAACTCATAAAGGATTAACTGGAGGCTGGGCACAGTGACTCAAGTCTGTAATCCCAGCACTTTGGGAGGCCAAGGTGAGAGGATCACTTGGGGTCAGGAGTTCGAGACCAGTCTGGCCAACATGGCAAAACCCCATCTCTACTAAAAATACAAAAAAATTAGCTGGGTGTGGTGGCACGCACCTGTAATCCCAGTTACTCAGGAGGCTGAGGCAAGAGGATTGCTTGAATCTGGGAGGTGGAAGTTGCAGTGAGCTGAGATCACACCACTGCACTCCAGCCTTGGCAACAGAGCAAGACTCCATCTCAAACAAGGAAAAAAAAAAAAAAGAATTAACTGCAGGATATGAGGCCCGTTTTCTTCCCTTTCTCTGTCTTTCAGAGAATGTTAAGGCTCCTGTCTTAGGATGCATCTGATTCTTTCCAGAATTGTAATAACTTTTCATGCCTTTTCTTGACCACTCAATGAATAAGCATTTTGAAGCCAGAATCATGTCTCATTGTTCATAGTTTTTTTCCCCTGCAAAATGCCTGGCCCATCGCTTTGTGTTCATTCATATGATAAATATTTATTGAGGATGACTGTATGTCCTAGGCCCTGGGGAGACCACACTGAGCTAACAGAAACGGACCCAGCCTTCATGGAGCTGATATTCTAGCTAGGGAAGCAGACCATACACAAGTAAAGACATCAATAATATAAAAGTCCACCAGTAAACAGATAATATAATGTCAAATGATGATGAGGACTCTGGCAAAAACACCGGACAAGGGGGCTGAGAAGGGACTGGGCTGGAGCCAATTTTAGATAATGTGGCAGGCCCCTTGGAGGATGTGCACACAGTTGGTGCTCCATAAAGTGTTGTTAAATACAGGAAGTATCATCTTTAACTATCCAGCTAGTGAATAATACTACAGACGAGGATAACACCCTCTATGTAAAAGGGAAAAGGGGCTGGATGCAGTGGCTCATGCCTATAATCCCAGCACTTTGGGAGGCTGAGGTGGGTGGGTCACTTGAGGCCAGGAGTTCAAGACCAGCCTGGCCAATGTGGCGAAACACCATCTCTACTAAAAATACAAAAAAATTAGCCAGGCATGGTGGAGCACGCCTGTAGTCCCAGCTACTTGGGAGGCTGAGGCACAAGAATCACTCGAACCCAGGAGGTGGAGGTTACAGTGAGCTGAGATGGTGCCACTACACTCCAGCCTGGGCAACATTTATCTGTAGATTAATAAATTTATCTGTAAATAAATAAATAAATGGGAAAAGACCATGTAGAATTTTCTAGTCATTCAGAAATCTGTTGGGTCCCCAGTGCACACAGTTTTTGTGCCAACTAACACCCCCCCCATCACCACCACCAGAGGAAGGCGGCACTGATAATTGATCGATACTAGTAGGAGAGCTGCCAGAATCAATGAAGGGGCCATCTGAGGTCTCAGGAAACCACAGGCGCTGGTACAAACAGAGTCTGCAACAGATTCTGCAGTAAGTTTTATGACTGAGAAGTGGCTAAGGCCATCAACAGCTGATACTTCATGTCTGTGTCCTCTGCTGTAGGCTTCATGCTAAGTACCTTACGAGGGCCGCACCATTAAGGCTCTGATAACCCTGTTAGGCAGCTACTATTATAACCCCATTTTCCAGGGGATGAGGAGATTAGTAACTCGCTCAACATTGCACAGTGACCATGCAGTGTGTTCAGGGCCATGATGGGGAATGGTGGCGAAGGAGGCACAGAGGACGCATGCCTACCCAGCCTGGGGCAAATCAATGCCTGCCTCCTGGACATAACTTCTGAGCTGAAGGCTGGAGAAGGATTGGGGTTGGCTCAGGGAAGGTGAGCAGGGAGGAGGGAGAGGAACTCATTCTAGAGATATGCAAAGTTCTGGAAGTGTTGGCACTTTTAGAAACCCCCAGGAGCTTATATTTTGCTGAAGGTGAAATTAACCCCTTGTCCAAGAGTTGTGCAGCTCAGGGCTTGGCTGGATGAAAGTCACGTTTCTGGAGCCATGGTGTAATCCTAGGCTTCCCCATACCCCAGGGAAATGCTGTCTGGAGGGTGTGGGCACCTCCCAGGTGATTCTCTGTTCCTTATTTGGGCAAGGTTAGCCTTGTGCCCATCTCCCTGCGCCAACAGAGTGGAAGATCTCTGGGGTCAGTGACTGGGCTACCAACATCCTGGCAGCTAGAGGGATCTTTATATCAGCTTATGGGATTGGCTTGCATCCCTGGGTTATTGGGGGTGTTGGAGTCAACAGCTGCAGTGGGTTAAGGGTGGCTGCAGGGTCTGACAAATTTGTTAGCACATGCTGATGCTGATGCTGGCATCTAGAGCACCTCAACTTCCACCCAGGGCTGCCGCCTCCTACCCAAGCTCACCAACAGGGCTCTGAGCTGTGGTTATCAGCTTAATTAACTATCACACATAAAAAGTCCCAAAGGCCCTGACCCCATCTTTCCTTCTCTATAAACACTCTGCAGTGTGAGCCACCATCTTCCTCGCCTGAGCCATGCCACCAGCCCCAACAGGCTTCCCTGATCCATGCAATCCAATCTCCCAGCCCAAGTCAGCAAGATCTTTCCAAGGTGCAAATCTGACCATGCCATCTCCAGATCTGGAAGTACTTCAGAGTCCCCAGTGACCTCTGGATAAAGCCCAGATTCTGTAACATCCCTTGGTTCATTTATTCTTCCAACCCACAAATGCTGATTGAGCACCAATATATGATCCTTATTAGGTTTGATGAGGCATTTGCTTCTCAACTGACAACGTTTCATGTTCTTTTTGGTAGGAAGGAGCCTAGTGAGAACATTTCTTATTTTCGTAGGCTCAGCATTTGCATCCCTTCTGCAGTGGCACCCTAATTTTCTTTGGAATGCCTCCACCCTCCTTCACTCACAGCCTTGGGACTCTGATTCCTGTCCCTGAGGCTCAATTTTTCAGCTTTTCCTCAACATCTTGGTGCTACCTCAAATCCCTCCAATACACTCCTTCCTCCTTTGCTGGAATTTTGCCAGGTCAGTTTATGGTGCTTGAAACCAAATAAATCCTAATGAATGGGGCCACCTCTCATCTTTCAGCCTGGAAGGGACATGGGCAATTGTTGGTTTGCCCCTCCAGGTCAATTCACTACACTTCTGCACTATGCTAGGTGCCCTTGGAGGCTGACCCAATCAACAGACCTCTCTTCCAGTTGGATTCAGTCAATAGAAAACATTGGTAGGATAATGGGGGGTGGGAGGAGAGTGAGGCTGGGTTTATTCCCTCTTGGGTTTCTGCTGTGGGCTAGAAAGAGCAGTGGCTCTGTCCCTCTGTTAAAGGCTGTCTTTGCCACATAGCTCATTACCAAGTTCTGCCAGCTGCTCTCTCCCTCTCATTCTTTGAGGTGCCCCATGGTCCTGGGTCTTGAATATTCCTTGTTGGTTTCCCTTGCCCCTGACCACACCTTTGTAAGCTAGCCCTTCATTCATCTGTCCTCAATTACATGGTTTGAGTGCATATCCCTTTCCTGCTGGGGCCCTGACTGATACGGGGGAGGTCTCTACCATGATCCATGCCTACTTAGGATCTAGAGGAGATGGGAAGCTGTGGTGAGTCTTCCACGCTCCTGGGAGGTAGCAATAGGATAGAAGGTCTGGAGGTAGCAATAGAATAGAAGGTCTGGATGTAGCAATAGAATAGAAGCAATAGAATAGCATCAGACAAAAAGTCTCTGAAAGTACACGCAATGGGAAGCTCTAAGTAGAGCTCCACTAGAAAGAGCTTGGAGCTGTAGGTCAGAGGACAGAGGCCCAACACTTCCTTGCTGTGAGACCCTGGAGAAAATCACCTCCTGTCTCTGAGTCTTATCTTGTCATCTGTAAAATGGAAATGATAACAGAGCCTACAGTATCGAGTTGTACTGGGGAGTTTATGACATCCTGTCATTCATTCACTCAATTATTCCTTCATTCAACAAATATGTATTGTGTCCTCCTATGTGTCTGGGAATGTGCTGAGTGCTGGGCACACAGTAGGGAAAAGAAGAGGTACTGCTCTTACCCTCAGGGAAAGAGATATAAGTAAGCAAAGAGCCGCACAAATAAATATCAATTATTCACTGTGAAAAGCCCTCTTGCGAGGGGCTCCATTTGGATGGAAAAATCCTCTCTGAGGAAGTGACAGATGTTTGAGCTGAGTCTTGGAGGAGAAGGAAGGTTAGCCAGGTAGGAAAGGTGACCCACGTATAGACAACAGAACATCCCAAGGTGGAGGTGATTGTAGGAGGAACCATGAGTGATGGGGAAGTAGAAGATGGTGGCAGGTGGCAGGAACCAGGCCAGTCGGGGCCTTGTACACCTCAGCGAGGGATCTGTATTTTATTCTGAGTGCAAGGTCTGATTTGTGGCTTGAAGGACCACTCTGGTGGGTATATAAAGGATAGACTAGGGAAGGGACAGGAACAGAGTCTGGGAGACCAGCAGGGACTGCCACAGTTGCCCAAGTGAGACTTGATGGTGGCTTAGACCTGAGTATTGGCTGTGTAGGTGGAAATAAACTGAAGCAGAGATGGTTGTCAGTCCCCCAAGGGTTCATACTCTATTTCCCTAGTTTATAGCTGTGGCTGGGAAGCAGCCAGAGACTACATTTCCCAGAGTCCTTTGCATCTGGATGAGGTCATGTGACTGGTTGTCACCAATGAAATGAGGGCAGAAGTGATGGCATCACCTCTGGGCTGAAGTGGTTAGGAGCAGGTGTGTCTTCCCTGCCTTCTCTTTTCCTGTCTGTTAGCTGGAGGCAAAGGCCATAGGGGATGGCAGAGCCATAGATGAGAGCTCCCTACATCCATGAATCACCATCTGAACCCTTCATTAGATTTCACTTGGTTGCAGAATAAACTCCTATCATATTGAGTTACTGAGATTACAGGGTCTGTTTGTTACAGCAGCTAGCCCTACTGTAACCAACCCATGGACAGATTAGTTGAATAGATGGAACCAGCAGGACTTGGTTATTGTGAATTAGCAAGGAGGTGAAGAATAACTTCTAAGTTTTAGCTTGAACAACTATGGAGATGGAGTTGATGTTTTCTGAGCTGAAGATGATATCAGAGAATTCGTTTTTTCTTTTTTTATGGGAATCAAGAATCAAGTTTAGAACATGGATGTTTGCAATGTCTGGGAGACATCTGAGTGGATATATCAAGTAGAAAGTTAGATATAAGGATTCAAAAGAGGTCTGGGCTGGTGACGTAGTTTAGGGATTTGTTGTCTTGTAGGTAGTATTTAAAGTACTTAGTAGGTACTCAATAAACATTCTTTGAATCAGATGATGTAAATCATCTTTTCCTCACTTCTACCGAGCCTTTGGAAGTAGGTGGGCAAGAATCATCCCAAAGTGATTTAAACGCCCCCCAAAAACCCTGCAGCAAGCTGAAGAACTATCAATTCCTTGCTTTGCTCTTGTATGCCCATTGAAGAGCCTCTCTGAGCTCAGAGGAGCCTAAGAATCAAGCTATTCAAAGGCTGAATGAAGGTAATGCTGATGATGCTTAAAACCGCCTTCCCGCTGCATTGGGTAAAACACTCATCTTTGATGCAATGAAAACCACTTGAATGTCTGCCTTTTATTCCTTCAAACAGCTTCACCTCATAGGCCAGGATTTGAAACAGTGTAAAAAAGGCAAGGCTGGACTTCACCTGCCTCTGGCGAGGCCTCTTGTGCCCTTCCCAGGCTACAGGTATTTTACTCCATGGGGGTTTTGGTGGGATTCTGGGTAGGCCAGGAAGCAATGTGGCTAGGAAGAGACCTCCAGGCAAAGTTGACGCTGTCACCCAGATGGCCTATAATCCAGGGTAGTAAACTCAGACGCTTGCAGGAGTCAACCAGTCAATGAGTCAGAGAAATGGGTCACATGGGGACCTTAAGAACCAGAGAACTCAGGTCATGGGTAATTGGTACAATTTGGCCCCAGCCCATTTGTTACCACGTGGAACACAAGTCCAGTATTGGTGGGTCTTCTGAATTTTCAAAAGAAGCCCCAAATTCAGATTTGATATGAAATTTTCTGAGTTTTAAATGCTGGCAAAGGGTTACATTTTAAAAAGTGCACTGGGGGGCCAAACAAAGAATTTGTACATGGTGCCAGTGATGCCTGGGCTTGCAACCAGCTTGAAACCCTTGGGGAGCTGTGGAGCAGATGTGTGCCTCCTTCTCAATCAGTTGTCCAAGGGGACATACCATTTGGGAATTGTGATTGAACCAACACACGCTCTTTGACTCAGCCACAGAAATTGCGAGCTATAATTATGGTTCTTTTAATTCCTCCTTTAATTAGGTAACATTTAAAGTTTTTCAACAAGTGAGAAAAAGAAAAGATAAAGACTGAGAAAGAACTAGAATTCAAGAAAGAGCTAGAATTTGAACATGGGGGCTATGTGTGTCTTATCCACTGCTGTAAGCCAGGGCTGGGTGCACAAAAAATGTTGCTGAATAAAGTATTGAATGAAAGGAAAGGTGAATAAAAGTAGAAAAGTCACAGAGCCAAGTTTGCATGTTTCAGGGTGTGGAAGGGTGGCCCAATGGTTTCCCAAGCCCCACATTTTAGTTCTATTACATCTAAATTATTCTCTGAAGAGGACATCTATAGGATGCTGGTGCAATGTATGAATGTACGATGGTTCCCATTGAGGAACATGAACTGAGTGTTACCAAGCTCTGTGTGTGGCTGACCTGGCATTCTCTTTTCCCTTCTCTCCCCGCTAGAATTCCCCTCCAGCCTTTAAATTGTAGCTCCAGACCAGACCGTACCACATATGAAGCTTTTATTGACTCCCCCAGACAATAATAGCAGCAATAACAGTCCCATTTAATGAACAACTACTACCTGCTAAACATTGTCCTGGATGTCTGTAATGATAACATTTTAGACACCTGGCCATAGTGGTGAGTACACATGACTAAGGCCTGGCTAATCATAGCACCTCATACCCTTCCCCTAAAGTGATTGGTCTGAAAGGTGAGCAAGTGACTCAAGCAGGGCCAATCAGGCCTCTTCCCTGGAACTAATATACTGTTACTGGGTGAAGGAAGCTGTCTTCCTGCTGAGGCTGCTAAGCTGAAGCTATTAGTGGTATAGTTACTGCCCCTTGGGAAAGGCTCATCTGCAGGAGAAGAGACTGAGGTTTATACAAATCAAGAGAAGAGACAAGCAGAGAACAGAGGAAACTGTGGATGTAATGCATTCCTTTATGTGTCTCCTTGGAGTGGGGTTTTTGTCATTTACAACCGAAAGAATCCTGACAGATACAGCCCATTATATACATTGTCATACTGAACTGTCTTAAGAACCCTGTGACACTGATATCAATAACCCTCATTTTATAGATTGGGAAATTAAGGCTCAGAGAGGTGAAGTGACTTGCCCAAGGCCACACAGCCACTAAGAGGATGGTTTGATGACTCTGGATGCTCTATTTCCATTGTGTTGCTCTGCCTGTCTTGATAAACCAGTTGTCTGGGTTAGAGCAAGCTAACAACACAAAATATCATTATTATTACTGTAGGGCAGGAATGTCTCCCCAACTAAGAAATCTACTGTTTCAGGGTTAGAAGGAACTTCAGAGTTCAGCTGAGGTTCTTTGGAAAGAGCAGGGAACTTGGAATCAGGAGGCTTCTAGGGGAAGTTCTGGTTGTTACTAGCTGGGAAAGTCAGTCACTCAATGTCTCTCTATTTGAATGTCCTCATCTGCGAAAAGAGGATAATACTCAAGATACAAGATTGTTATGACAATTAAAGGAGATAAAGTACACGAAACTGTCTTAGACATGTAAAGCCCTATATAAAAGTAAGGTACTAGTACTATTATTTACCCCTATGATGCTTATGTCTCATCTCAGTCTGTGCCTCCATACTCCCACATATAGGGAACTCACTGTCTCTCAAGGCAGTTCTTGCCACCTTTGGACTATTTAGATTATTATGAAAATTTTTCATATTCCAAGTTGAGATATTTTCTCCTTGGACTTGTGTTCATTGATTCTATTTTATCTCCATGGGTTTCTACTTCTTTTTTTTTTTTTAAAAATTGAGATGGAGTCTCCCTCTGTCACCCAGGCTGGAGTGCAGTGGTGCAATCTCGGCTCACTGCAGCCTCCATCTCCTGGGTTCAAGTGATTCTCCTGCCTCAGCCTCCCGAGTAGCTGGGACTACAGGCGCATGCCACCACACCTGGCTAATTTTTTTGTATTTTCAGTAGAGACGAGGTTTCACCATATTGGCCAGGCTGGTCTTGAAGTCCTGACTTCAAGCAATCTGCCTGCCTTGGCCTCCCAAAGTGTTGGCATTACAGGCGTGAACCAGTGTACCTGGCCTCCCTTGGGTTTTATCCATCCATCAATCTATCCCATCCATCCATTTTCCTCCCTCCCTCCATCCCTCTTTTTCTTTCTTCATTCCTTTTTTGCACCCATCAATCCACTGAGGTAAATACTGAAGGAAATTGGAGAATTAAGAATACAGTGCATGTCCACACTAGCTTCACCCCACCTGTCCAATTCTCCATCCAACAGCTGGAATAATTTTCTAACACAAATATAATCCTGTCACCTCCTTACTTCAAGCCCACCAGTGGTCATCCATGGCCCTCATGATAGAATGAGCTGCAGACCGCTGTCTGACATGGCCCCTGCCCACCTCTCCAGCCTTGCCTCTCCCCTTTCCCATCTCATGACCATCCTCAAACCGAATAGAGTGACCCAGCTGAACAGAGTGACTGACAGTTATTGGAATAGGCCACTGTCTTCCCCCATTGGGCCTCTGCACAAGCTCTTCTCTATGCCTGGAATACGCCCCCCACCACCCCTGCTCTTTACCTAGCTCAATCCTACTTATCCTTCAGATTTCAGTTGAGGTATCACTTCCTCCAGGAAGCCTCTCCTACCTCCAAAGACTGGGTGAAATGGCCCCTCTGGTATTTCCAGAGTCCCCTGGGCTCACCTCCAGCCCTGCATAGATCACACTACAGTTGGCTCCCTGGTTGCCTGTCTGTTTTCTGTCTCTGTGTTATATTGATGTCTGGTTCTCCAACACCTAACAGAGTCTCAATAAAGAGTTTTAAATGGATACCATCTCTCCTTTTATTTCTGTCTCTTGTCACTTGCCTCCATCCCTCAGAACCCTGTGAATTATAAAGAGCGCTAATGACTCCACTACAGTAGGGATGAAAGGCTCTGGGAAGGGCCCCTGTCTGCAATAGCTCTAGCTTACCACAGTAGCTGAACCACTACCATTAGCAAATCATTAAGGTAAGAATTGCCCTCTTCTGAGGGATCCTCAGACAGAGACCCATAATAAGTGAAAGGTGTGTGTGTGTATGTGTGCGTGTGCATGCTCCTCACTGCAGCACTTTGCAAGGGTCCCAAACTCCTACTTTCCAACATCAATACTGCCAGGGGCCAGGGTGAGAGGCTGCTCATAGGAGGCTGTGTGGCACAGTGGTTGTCTCCTGTAACTGTGGTGTTGACTTCCTGGGTTTGAATCCTGACTCTACAACTTCCCAGCTGGGTACCCTAGGGTAAGTCATTGAATGCATCAGTGCCTCAGTTTCCCCCTCTGTAAAATGGTGTTGATAATAATAATATTAACTTTTGGGGTCAGGATGAGGGTATTCAGCAACACGATGCCGGTAAAGTGTTCAGTACAGAGCTGGGGCAGAGTAAGAACTTAGTAGAACTCAGTTATTATCATTGTTCTCCTTTAAATTTAAATTATTCTGCTTATCCAGAAGTCCTGGCATCTGGTCCCAGCTCTGCTGCTAACCCTATGGATGGCCCTGGATAAGTCCTTGTCCCTCTCTGCACTTCCCCCTCTGTTCTTGAATTCTCCTGCCTCAGAGCTTCAGATGAGTGGGCTTTACTGAGCAGCTGTGAAGTGGCTGCCCGGCCCTGAGCCTGCCCTTTTGTGGGGGATGAGAAGGTGGGCAGTGGGCCTGAATCATCCCAGGATGATTTGCCTTCAGAAGCACAGGAGGGCATGGGTAAAGGGCCTGCAAGCTGAGAGGTCATAGGTGGAGTGACCAACCTTGCTGATGTGCCCAGGGCTTTCCTGGCTTTAGCATTGAAGCTTCCATGTTCCAGGTACCCTCTCTGTTCTGGGATCAGTAGATGTCCACTGAGCAGGATCATCATGTTTCTGGGAAATTGATCTGGGGATAATGAGGTTGGGACGGGAACTGGAGGCTGGGGAGGGGCTGTCCAATGCACCTGGCACTGCTGGTTGGGGGTACCTGGAGGCGGGATATGGTCTCAGCAAAGCGAAGGAGAAAGTAGAGGGGGAGGGGGAAGGGCTGCTGCTACCCTTTCTCTCTCTCTATATATATATATTTTTTTTTCTTTTCTTTTTTTTTTCTTTTCTTTTCTTTTTTTTTTTTTTTTTGGATAGGGTTTTGCTCTGTTTCCCAGGCTGGAGTGCTGTGTCACAAACAGGGCTCCTTGCAGCCTGGACCTCAGGCTCAGGCGATCCTTCCAACTCAGTCTGCTGAATAACTGGGACCACAGGCATACACCATCATGCCCAGCTAATTTTATTTGAATTTTAGTAGAGATTGGGTCTCCCTATGTTTCCCAGGCTGGTCCCGAACTCCCAAGCAAGTGATCCTTCCTCCTCGACCTCCCATAGTGCTGGGATTACAGGTGTGAGCCACCGTGCTTGAGCTGTTTCTATTTCTGCATATCTCCTCCAAAGTATCAGCTGCCCTGTGGGATGAAAGCGGGGACTTTTCCAGCCTCTGGTGTTTGCTCTTCCTGTACCCCTTCCTGTTACCTAATTAGGAACTGGGCCTGTATCTATATCCTTCCCAGGCTGCCTTGTAGCTCTCCATACATGTTTGATGAATGAACACTGAACCACACTACAGGTTTCAAAGCCTCATTTGACTCTCTAGTCTAGGGGGGACTAGAAAGGTCTTTTGGCAAGGCAACAACAATAATAACCAATGTTTGTTGAGTATGTCTGTGTGCCCGTGAATGTTCTAAGCACCCTACAGCAGTGCGGTTTCTTTTAACTCAGAAAATCGTTGCTGGCCCCAGGTAGCCTCCATCCATCAGTGCTGACATGGCACTACGCAACAGGAAACAGTCTACCCCAGTAATTCTCAACAGGATGACTTTGTGCCCCGGGAGACTCTTGGCAATGCCTGGAGACATTTTTGGTTGTCACAACTGAGGGAGAGGTGGAGACCAGGGATGCTACTCAATACCCTACAGTGCGCATGGCTGCCCCCACCACAAAGAATTATGTGGACCATTATGTCAGCAGTGCAGAGGTGGGGAGACCCTACATGACATGCATTATCTCCTATTTTATCCTCTCAGTGGCCCCGTGATGTACGATCACAGAAGAGGAAACTGAGGGTCAGACAGGTTAGGCAAATGTCCAATGGAGCCAGGACGTGATCGCTGGATGATCGGGTGTCAAATCCCGTACTCTTGACCCCTGCTCTGCGGAAGCCAACTGGGAGATGAGGGCAGAGAGGCTGCCTTGGGCAGGGATGGGGGGCTGCTCTGCTGGAGGGCCTGGATCCTCCGGATTGCTGAACACAGTCCTGTCTGAGGGTCACTGGAGGGTTGGGGCGTGGCAGAGTGGCTTGTCCAGAGCCCAGAGACAGCCTGTGGGGAATTTTCCTGGCTGGCCAGAGCAGCCACCAGATGGGGGACCGAGCAGAATGTAATATCTGGCCATCTGCAGTCAGCAGCCCCCAAATGCAGCAGGCAGCCCCTCCCAGCGGATGAGAAGATCCTTCCTGCAACCCTGTGTGCTGGATTTGCTGCTGGTCTAGGAAGACTGGACTTTGGGGAATAGAGCGTCTCACATGCGATTGATACATGCATGTGCTCATATGCGCACAAGACACATGCCTGCACACAGCCTCCACCTCTCAGGTGCCAGGGGCTCTGACGGGCACTGAGACCATTGGTGACCACAACTATTGGACCATCCACCTCTCTGTCATATGCCTGCTCTTTTCTCTGTGCCTCTCCTTAGGAAACTGGTCAGGATTTACCTGCAGTGGAGGATTTCTTTGCCCCCTGTGCCAAGCAGAAGGGAAAACATCAAGATTGCTATGACTGGAGGCACGATGCATTCAAGAGGGCATGTGGGGTGGCAAGGGGGCAGGTCACCCTCACCTGTTCTCAGTCTACCCTGTGCCTTCAGAATACCTGTTCTCCTCTCAGTCCTGTGAGTCTTCAGCAAGTGCTCCTCTCCTCTCTGATCTGCTTCCAAGGAAATACAACCAGCTTCACTTTTTGGGACCCGAGAGAGTCTTTATGAGTTACTGAATCATCCTAGAACAATGAGAACTACCATTCACTGAGGATTTAAATCAAGCACCCGGTGCTGTGATGCACATGTCTCCTCCAAGTCCTGTGATAGCTCTGAGAGAAGTTGACATAAACCCTGTTTTCTGAAGCTCAGAGAGGTGAAGTCTTTCTCCCAAGGTCACAGAGCAAAGTACATTATTATTTCAGGGTTTTCTAGGAAGTTGAGACTTGACGTAGTTCAGGCAGAAGAGTGCAGAGCAGGGCATATGGCAGGCACCCCAGATTCATCTATGTCCTTGTAGGGGATTAGGGCACCCCAGATTCATCTATGTCCTTGTTGGGGATTAGGGAACCCTCTTCAGTGACAGACAAGAGCTGCTCATAACCAGTCTCACACAGGGCTACCTCTCAGGTGTTGGGGGGCATGTGGCTTTTTGCAGTGGTTAAAATACACTCTTATCGTCAGGTAAAGAGGAAATAAACACTGTTGACTCATTTGTTCAAAGCTTTCTTTAAAAATAGGAGCGTGACCCACTTCATATGGACTCAACATCTGAGAATGGCTCAAATTCTTGAATTTGCATCCTCCAAGCCTTCACCCGGTTCAGAAGTTGCATTCTTCCTTGATTATCTCCCTGATTAACTAAACGTGACTGTGGGCCAAGTCTGAGCCCGGCATGAGGAACACAAACATGAAGACATGGGGGTGGTGGAGGTCTCTGCCTGGTGTGTCCATTCACCGAGAAGGGTGACTATTTGCAAAGCACCTGCTACGTGTTGAGTGGCTTTGCAAACTCACCACTTCCTCATCCTCATGGCGGTCCTGTGAGTTTAGATAATCATCACTTTTATTTTACAAGTCAGGAGACT
This sequence comes from Gorilla gorilla gorilla, assembly GCF_029281585.2. NCBI lineage: Eukaryota > Metazoa > Chordata > Mammalia > Primates > Hominidae > Gorilla > Gorilla gorilla. Next base: position 132,790,042 of record NC_073234.2, read on the forward strand.
GGGGCTTGGAAGGGTTTTGTGGCTTGATCAGGGTCCTGCAATCAGATGGTGGCAGGGTTGGGATGGGGACCCAGGCCTGGCTGGGACATAAGTCCTTATCCCTTCTGGGTATGATCACTACCCACATGTGGAAGACTGCCCTGGTCTGAGCTGGGGTCAGGATGGGGAGGGCCTCTTCATTTGCCTCCTGGGTTATGCTACTTAGCTTTGCTACCTTCGGGGGTTCAAGGCTGTTTTCTTCCAAGTGGGATTAGCTCTGTTCTGATTTTAACCCAAATGGAAATTTCTGGCTACAATCATTAAGGGCCCTTCAAGTCTCCAATGAGACCAAGCCAGACAGGCCAAGGAGTTTGCTCTCCTAGCCCAGAACACCCAGTCTGCCCCAGGCGAGGAAATCACATTACTGAATTATGGTTCATTTGCAAGGTTCCCCTGTCCAGCCAGGATGCTGGCTTCCTGACCCCATTAATCAGAGATTCAACTTTCCAAGTGCAGGGCGGCCTACACAGTCCATGGTAGTTGTCCCAAGGACCATGGCCTGACCTTTGTGGACTGAGATGCTAACGCTGAAATCAGGTTTGAATTCCAGCAGCTCCTCCCAATTTCTAGGCAATTATCTAACTTCTGTGAGCCTCAACTTTCTCACCTACAAAATAGGGATAGTCATGGTGTTTGGCAGACTTTTCTTTTCCTTTTCTTTTTGTCTCTTAGAATCCATTTTGCTTTTTGGCCAGCATTCCCTCTCCCCATATTTTTAAGGAGAGAATTCACCTTTTTCTCTGTTGGATGATCACGGGTTCTGCTTTTCCCAATCCAGAGGCAGGTACTATTCACCCCATGGGGTCATAGAGCGGATTAAACAGGGTGATGCCTGCAATAGGAATATTTGAAAACCTTTCTTCCAGCTTCTTTTTTTTCTTTCTTTCTTTCTTTTTTTTTTTGAGATGAATGTTGCGCTCTCGCCCTCACCCAGGCTGGAGTGCAGTGGTGTGATCTCAGCTCACTGCAACATTTACCTCCTGGGTTCAAGTGATCCTCCTGCCTCAGCCTGCTGAGTAGCTGGGACTGCAGGTTCCTGCTACTGTGCCCAGCTAGTTTTTGTATTTTGGGTAGAGACGGGGTTGCACCACATTGGCCAGGCTGGTCTCAAAACTCCAGACCTCAGGTGATCTGCCTGCCTTGACCTCCCAAAGTGCTGGGATTACAGGTGTGAACCACTGTGCCTGGCCCTTCCAGCGATTTTGAAAAGCATTTACCCAGGGCCTGGCACTTGGTATGGACATTAACTGTCCCTCAGGGTTAGGCAGCCTTCAAGATGCCCCAGCTCAGTCTTGCATATGGTCACACAGCCAGGTATTCACAGCCAGACCCCTTGTGACTCCTTTCCCTTCAAGTGTGGGTGGGACGTTGTGACTTGCTTCTAATGAATTGATACAGCAAAAGCGACGGGCTGGCACTTCTGAGATCGGGTGACAAAAAGGCAGTGGCTTCTATCCTTTCCTCTTGCCATTGCTCTCCTAAGAGCCCTGGAAAAGCAAGAGGCCAGGTTGTGAGCTGTCCTAGGGAGAGGCCCACGTGGCACGGAGCTGATGCCTCAGGCCTGCAGCCAGAGAGCACAAACCTGAGGCTTGCCAAGAACCACGTGGGCGAGCTTGGAAATGAAGTGAGCTATCTGCTTCCTTTTCCCCACCTTTGGGAGAATAGATGGTATTCTGTAAGCTCTGAAGCCCTCTGTGATTTTTGCTATTTTTCTGTTAACTATTGCTCTAGCATCTGCCAGCAGCAAGCCCCACTAACCACATGCTTTCTATGTGCTAGGCACTGTGTTAAACCCATTTGTCTACCTTCTTTTTGAGACAGAGTCTCGCTGTGTCACCCAGGCTGGAGTGCAGTGGCGTGATCTTGGCTCACTGCAACCTCCACCTCCTGGGCTCAAGCAATTCTCCTGCCTCAGCCTCCCAAGTAGTTGGGACTGCAGGCACCCACCACCATGCCCAGCTAATTTTTGTATTTTTAGTAGAGATGGTGTTTTGTCATGTTGGCCAGGCTGGTCTTGAACTCCTGACCTCAGGTGATCCTCCTGCCTCAGCCTCCTAAAGTGCTGGGATTACAGGCATGAGCCACCATGCCTGGCCCATTTGTCTACCTTTTTTTTTTTTTTTTTAAATCCCATTTTACAGAGGTGACACTGAAGCTTGAAAGGGATGAGTCTTGCATATGGTCACATAGCCAGCATGTGGCTGAGCAGGGGGCCCAAAGCAAAGTCAGCCTGACTTTTTGGCATCTGCTTCTGGACAAGTGTAGGCTGAGGCTTCTGAGAAAGGAGCCCCAAGAAGCCTTTTATGCGCTCCAGGGAGCACCCTCTGACTGTGGCAGGGTTGTTGGGGGTGCCAGTGCTATTTTGCACCGAGGGTCATGCAGAGCTGAGACTGTTCTGGAGAGACTCAGAGATTGGGGGTTTGCAGCATCTTCCTCTTAGTTGGAGGAGAGCATGGGGGCAGGCCTGCGTGGGGGCAGCAGGATGGCTGAGTTGGCCTGCCTGAGCTTTGGACACTCCAGGTTTCTTGGCCACGCACTTTTGTTCCTGAGCTCAGAGGCCCTGGCCACAGGCTTCTGGCTATGGGTCTCTGGCGACTCCTGGGGGAGAGGGGCCCCACCTGTGTGACTGAAGAAGACAAGGACCCCCCGTGGTCATTCCTCTTCCCAGGGAACCTCCTCTGAGCCAAAGGTTTGTGGCTGCTGTGACCTCATCCTCTTGCGCCAGTTCCTGCTTCCCTGTAATTTATGACCACGTCCGCATTAATTGATGCTGCAGAGGCCGTGAACTGGGCTAATTGTTTCCAAATATCAAATTGCAGGCTTTCTTGGCTGATTACAGGGGCATTAGAGTGGAAAGTGGCAAGGTTCTGCTGTTGTGATAATGAATGATGGGCCCCGGGGATGCCATCTGCCCGGATGAGACTGAGAGACCTCCACATGGCGCAGTCACCCAGCAGGCTGGGACACCTCCAACCCCTGGCCATGAGAGGGGCACATTTCCTGGAAGGAGCTGGGGGAGTTCTTCTCTGTGGCGATGTCTTCAATATCCCCCATTATCCCATGGAGATAATGGGACAGACAGAGGCCTAGTGATGCATTTCCAGGCCACAGAGGAAGCAGATACTTGCTAGATCATCAACATCATCATCATTACCTTATAATAGCACCTACTACGTGCTAGGAGCTATGCCAGACCTCTCGGTAGAGCTCATTTATTTAATGCATCATCGCTATGGGGAAGGTACTCTTTCCACTGCCATTTTACAATGAGGAAACTGAGGCACAAAAAGGTGACATCACACAGCCAGTAGGTGGTGGAGCTGGTCTTTAACCCTGTGTAGTCTGACTCTGATACACACGCTTTTAACCATCACACCAAGAGTCTCTCCAGGGGGCTCTGTGCCAGCCAGACGAGCTTGTATCTCCAGTTCTGGAAGCTTCGGGGTTGGCTTTTTAAACTCCCCATTGTTTTCTTTTAGCTCTGTGCCCAGGCTGGAGTGCAATGGTGCAATCTCGGCTCACTGCAACCTACGCCTCCCAGGTTTAAGCGATTCTCCTGCCTTAGCCTTCTGAGTAGCTGGGACTACAGGCATCCCCTACCACTTCCGGCTAATTTTTGTATTTTTAGTAGAGATGGGGTTTCGCCATGTTGGCCAGGCTGGTCTCAAACTCTTGACCTCAGGTGATCTGCTCGCCTTGGCCACCCAAAGTGCTGGGATTACAGGTATGAGCCACCGTGCCTGGTTCCCATTGCATTCTAATTGTTCCAATTTCCATTCATTTCCAGGTCAGCCCCTCTGCACTTCCCTTATCCCAGTTACTCCAGGGCCTTCTCCCTTTCCTTCCTGGCTTCTCACCTCCTCAGTTTGGGTGGATTTAGGACAGAGTGGGAAGGAGGGAAGTAAGTCTTACTGAGTTCCTACTACCTATGAATAATTTTGCAAATATGATCTCATTTAATCCTTAAAACCTATGTGGTTATTTTTTATTTTTATTTTTATAATGAGATAATGAGAAAACTGAGGCTGAAAGGTATTTGACTTGCCTAAGATTACTCAGTTATACAAGTGGTAGAGCCAGGAATGGTCTGACCTCAGTCTGTTTTCTTTTTTTTTTTTTTGAGACGGAGTCTCGCTCTGTCCCCCAGGCTGGAGTGCACTGGCGCGATCTTGGCTCACTGCAAGCTCCACCTTCCGGGTTCACACCATTCTCCTGCCTCAGCCTCCCAAGTAGCTGGGACTACAGGCACCCACCACCACACCCAGCTAATTTTTTTTGTTTTTGTTTTTGTTTTTAGTAGAGACGGGGTTTCACCATGTTAGCCAGGATGATCTCGATCTCCTGACCTCATGATCCACTGTCTCGGACTCCCAAAGTGTTGGGATTACAGGTGTGAGCCACCACGCCTAGCCAACCTTGATCGGTTTTCATAGTGACATGTCGCCTCAGGACGATCAGTCTGTTATTGCTTTGCATCTATTTCTAGCTGGGCATTTTTCACAGTGTTAACCATTTGGTCAGGTGTGGCAAGTATGTGTCATATGTGCACAACCTGCCCCTTCTCATGTCCCTGGCAGACATTACTAGTGGATCACAGTACACTCTCCTGCTGAGCCTGGATCTGCTCTCAACACTGTGGTCTAGGCCATCATTACCAAACCCTTTGAGATGACATTTGACGTAAAAACCAGGCTGGGTGCAATGGCTCACACCTGTAATCCTAGTGCTTTGGGAAGCCAGGGCAGGAGGATCTCTTGAGTCCAGGAGTTGGAGACAAGCCTGGGCAACAAAGCAAGGCCCCATCTCTACAACATTAAAAAATAAGCATTAGGCCGGGCGTGGTGGCTCACGCCTCTAATCCCAGCACTTTGGGAGGCTGAGGCGAGTGGATCACGAGATCAGGAGATCAAGACCATCCTTGCTAACATGGTGAAACCCCATCTCCACTAAAAAATACAAAAAATTAGCCAGGCATGGTGGCGGGCTCCCTGTAGTCCCAGCTACTCGGGAGGCTAAGGCAGGAGAATGGCATGAACCCAGGAGGCAGAGCTTGCAGTGAGCCAAGATCATGCCACTGCTCTCCAGCCTGGGTGACAGAGCGAGACTCCATCTCAAAAAAATAAATAAATAAATAAGTAAAATAAAAATAAAAATTAGCCAGGCATGGTCGTGCATGGCTATAATCCCTGCTACTTAGGAGGCTGAGGTGGAAGGGTTGCTTTAGCCCAGGAGTTCAAGGCTGCAGTGAGCTATGATCGTGCCATTGCACTCCAGACTAGGTGACACAGAGAGACCCTGTCTCTAAAAAAAACTCCAAACAACGACAACAAAAACAACAACCAAAACAAACAAACAAACAAAAAAAACAGATGCCACTCCTGTGATGGTCATCTTGAGGAAAAGGCAACAACTTCTGATTCCTTGGTCTCCAATCTCAACCTCAAATGGCCTACCAGTAACAAGGGGGAATCAAGAAACCCCTCAATCTTTCTGAAAAAAAAAAAAAACCCAACCCAAAGTTTAGCCTCCTCCCCAAACACAACCAGTTTTGGAAGTTGCCCTTTCTGGATTAAATATTACCTCAATGCTATTAAATTGCAACTCTCAACTTTTACTCTTCAGAGACCTGCAAAGACAGACGAGGCTAAGCATTCTCATGGGCGTCCTTAGATTTCAAGGTTGGAAAAACATTTTGCAAAGAAGTAAAGCAGTTTAGTAGCCTGTTGCCACCAGGGCTGCCAACTCCCACCAGTGATAGCTTCATGGCGTCAGGCATGTTGTGGCTGAAATAGGACAGAAGGTAGGCGCAGACCCCCGTGTATCTACCCATGGTGAGTCCATGTCCTTTCTTCCTGCTCAGAAAAGTTTGTCAGTGACTGAAAGTGACATTTCTTTCAAGGACCTCCTAGAATCTGCTCTGATTTCTCTATAATCATGTATTTGTGTATCAAGCAAGTATCAAGACTTGTGTGCTCTGGCACCTCTTGATTGGTCCTGACACATCAGTGTCCCACCCCAGCAGTGAGAACCATTGCCCTAAGCCAGGAGGCCAGAAATGACCACTCCCATCTCTAGTACCCAGAGCCTCTTCCATGATGCCTGGTACTGACTCCTACACACCGTGAATACTTGCTCTAGAAGTGAAATCTTGAATCCTTGAGCCTGTTGCCTCCACAGTCTGCTTAAGACAGTTCCTGGGTTTTCCTGACCAGCTCTATCCCCCCTCTTTCTGATAACAGCACCCCATTTTCCTTGGGAGAACAATTTGGCTTTTACTCTCATGGCCATGGGATTGGTTGAGGAGAAACAAGTGCCTCCAAGCAGGGCAAACGGAAGCAACGCACACTAATTGAGTTCTACCCCACCTCTTCCAATACTCTCCAATTCCACCTCAATCATAATTGTTTCAGAGCGCTTATTAGGGTCTGACTCTTGTCTGCCCACTAGAATGTAAGCTTTAAGATGGCAAGGACTCAGTCCATTTTGATTACTCATGATGCCTCAATTCTTACAATGGTGCCTAGAACATAGTAAGTGCTCAATAAAGACTTGTCAAATGAATAAACAGTGACTTGACTTTGGCAAAAGAGAGTCTAAAGGAGAGGCTTTCTTTTCACTGGCATTGTTAAAGGGATAGAACAAAAATCTGCCCTGAGAAGAGCTTGCCTGAGAGTGAAGACTGCTCAGAAGAAAGCAGACCTGAGAGGTGAACAGAGAAAGATTCCTGATAACTCTGGTCATCTGGATCCAACTGTGTCTGAAGCCAGAACTAGAACCACTGCTTAGATGGCTGCTTTCTCATTTAGTCTACTATGAGTAATTCACCTGTTAGGTGCTGGGTAATACTCTGGCAAATAAACATCCATGATGCCTGCCTTCATATTCCAGAGGAGGAACAAGGCAGCATAAAAGCAAGCAAATTAACAAAAGCTATAACCATTAGCCATGGTAAAGGCTGTAAAGAAATGTCACATGACGGCTAGGTGCAGTGGCTTAGGCCTGTAATACCAACATTCTCAGAGGCTGAGGTGGGAGGATCGCTTGAGCCCAGGAGGTCAAAGCTGCAGTGAGCCGTGATCATGCCACTGCACTCCAGCCTGGGTGACAGAGTGAGATCTTGTCTCAGAAAAAAAACCCATAACAAAAACTCAAAAAACTTGAAGATTGAGAAGAAGTACCCCTGCCCTTCCAATGAAGAGGAGGTGTTCCAAGCAGAAGAAACAGCATATGCAGAGGCCCTGAGGTTGGAGGAAGCTTGGTATGTGTGAAGATGCCAGAATCCTGGCACGTACAGAGCGAGGGAACACCTGGCTTGAGACAGAGCTGGACATTAGCACATATCTTAGCCTAGAACTTGGAGATCAAGGTGAGGCATTTAGATTTTCTCTGATGTGCCCTGGAAAGTGACAGAAGGATCTGGAACAAGGAATGACAATCGCCTTGTGTCTAGACAGATTCCTCTGCCTGCTTAAGGCAAACGCACTGGGACATAGGGTGAAAGAGGACGTAAGGGCTCCAGGCGAGAGAAGACAGTGGACTGGGTGAGCGTGGTGATGCTGGACAAGGCAAGGAGTGGGCAGAGGCGAGGACTGTGGTCCACCTGAATTTTCAGAGGCCCTCTCATGTGCCCCCACTCTTTGGAATCATTCTCATAGACACCCTATGGGACGCCCACCCCCCAGCCTGGCCCCGCGTCACACTGAGTCATATCTAATCATAGGCTCCCAGGGTGATTTCCTTACCTGCTTTTTTCTGTGTTTTTAAGCTCTTCATTACTTCCTAATTGTCCTGATTTTAGTTCTTTCTCGTTCTTGTCAAACACCCATTTAGAAAATGAGTCATCATTAACTGCACGCCACTCTTCATTTAGAATTAGACCCATTTCACCCTTTCTCTGTCTCTTTTTTTCCTCTTCAAAAAAACTGGGGGATTAAAAAAATTACACTTTTCTGACATCCTTTTTTTAATCTCTTTTGCTAGTGCAAATGCTATTGGCTGCTCAACTGCCTTAAGGGTTTCTTCTGCAGCCCAAATGAACAGCTTTGTGCTTCCAGCCTTTGATAGCTCCTGGGGGTGTTGAACACTGAGCCAAACCTCCAGGTCTCAGCCCCCATGGTGGCCTGCTCAGGCATGAGTCAAATCAAGACTAGACCATCAGGGTACAAGAAGCTACTGCTCACCTTGCAAGTGAAGCTGGCCTGGCCTTGAGCCACTCCCTGCATGGTAATCCTAGGCACTTCTAATGTTGCAACTCCAAAAACCAGCAAGACAGGTGCTATCATTCAGTCAATCAACAAACATGTCTACTGGGTCACAAGGCCTCCGCTGGGAGATAGGACAGAGCTAAAGGTAGGCTCTGGATTCAAACTGCCTGAGGCTGCTTTTTTACAGCTGGTAGAATTTGGGACAAATGACTTAACCACTCTGAAGCTCAGTTTCCTCATCTGTAAGTTGGCGGAATACAAACAACCTACTTACAGGGTTGCTTTGTGAATTGAAATGGATGCTGTGGAAGCCATTGTCTAGCCATGGGTGATGAGATCTTGAGGGAAATGTACTTTACACAGAGGAAGAGGGATAGACATCAGCTAGTTTCAATGGACATGGTCACTCAAGCTGAGTTTTCAGATGGGATGAGAAATAAAAAATAAATTGGTCAACTCTCAAGAAGGGGCCTACGGCACAAAGAGAACATATTGTATGATTCCGTCTTATGAAGTTCAAGAGGAAGAACTCTACTGATGGTGGTAGCTGTCAGAATGGTGGTGACCCATAAGGGTGGGTTATTTTTTACTATTTTTCTGAAACAGGGTCTCACTCTGTTGCCCATGCTGGAGTGCAGTGGCACAATCATAGCTCACTACAGTCTCAATCTCTTGGGCTCAAGCAATCCTCCAGCCTCAGCTTCCCAAGTAGCTGGGACCACAGGCATGTGCCACCATGCCCTGCTAATTGTTTTGATTTTTTAGTAGAGGTGAGGTCTCACTATGTTGCCTAGGCTAGTCTCAAATTCCTGAGCTCAGGCAATCCTTCTGCCTTGGCCTCCCAAAATGCTGGGATGATAGGCGTGAGCCACTGCACCTGGTCAAGGGGTGGGCTATTAATTGGGTGGGGCACAGGGATATTGTAGGGTGTGTTGGAAGTGCCCTGCATCTTGATGCAGGTGGCAGATACACAGGAGCGTTGTTAAAACCCAGCAAGGGTGTACATTTAATATTAGCACACTTAACTGGGTATAAGTTATGCCTATAACTCTCCTTATAACTCTTAATATCAAACACCTTATCTGCCCCTTCTACCCAGTTATTTTTCTTCTATCTATCCATCTATTCATCCATCTATCCTTCCATTCACCATTCATTCATCTACCCATTCATCCTTCCTTCCATCCATCCATCTTTCCATTATCCAGCCATCCATTCATTCACTCATTGATCTATCCATCATATAATCATTCACCCTCCATCCATATTTCCTTCCTTCCTTCCTTCCTTCTTTCCTTCCTTCCTTTCTTCCTTCCTTCCTTCCTCCCTCCCTCCCTTCCACCCACCAGTTTGTTTTTTGGTCCATCCATCCACCCACCCATCCATCCATCCTTCTATTCATCATTCATTCATTTATTCACCAATTCATCCATTTATCCTTCCTTTCTTCCTTCATCCATCCTTTTTCTCCTTCAGAAACTAGTAATGGCCCCTACAATATGCCAGGCATTGAACCAACTCAACTAGGAGGATGCGACGATGAAGAAATCACCATCCTCGCCCTCTCTCAGCTCAGTTCAGGAGACAGAACCCAAATCCACCTCTATGATGCACCATGGAAAGTGCTACAGGGGTGAAATGGAGCCCTGTGCTTACAGCTAGGGAGTCTGGGGAAAGGGATGTGTTTTTCAGAGGAGTTGATGTCTTGGATGAAATGTGAAGGCTGACCTGGTGTTTACTAGGGTAAGGAAGGGCAGTGGCATTCCAGGTAGGGGGAACAGTGTGTGCAAGGCATGGGGCATGAAGGAGCAACTCAAGTTCTAGGACTTGCATATTCAGCCTGGGAGAGTATGAGGAGTGTGGGCAGGTCTTGAGGCTGGTGGGGAGGACCACGTGGTGGAGGATTCTGTGTAGGAGCCAGTGGGCCCTGGCTGCATTAACTGCAGGGTACTTAGGGAAGGAGGAAACTATTTCTAAGGCAAGGGCCAGCCCCAGACCCTTCTGACATATATAAACAAAAGCCCTTCCAAAGCTATACAGGGACATCTATCTCTTTTCTCAAAACCTGAAGATGTCTGAGGTCTGGAGGAAAAACAGGCCCTAGGCCATGATTAAATATCTACAATATGCTTAGTTATGTGTGCAATTTAGATTTAATAAGAGGGCTCCTGGATTGTATAATAAAATACAAGGAGCATGTTACCAGGTGAGACCTGATCTTTATTTAATTAGATGCTAGCTTCATGTGGCTTCAGGGAATGAGAAAAGGACTTATGGGTTAGGGGATGAATTTTGCAGTAAGATTTATCTATGTCCCTCTCTAGGGCATCTGTTGAAATTACCAAACGAATATACAAATCAGGGAAAGCCTTTATCAGTGCTGGAAACTAGGGAATATTGGCATCCATATAAATTCATATAATTTATGCAAAATAGAGTGTGGATGAGATTTGACTGAAAGAAGGTCTGAACAGATTTGTAGAAGGTCATGAAGGAGTAAGTCACCTTCCAGTTAGTGGAAGAGACCCCAGAGCATACAACTGTCAGGAATGGGAAGCAACAAATAGGTTCATTTAAATCCAGCTGGTGCCTCTGGGAAGGATGTAGTATGGGCCACCATGTTGTGGGGAAGCCCAGGTGGGTGTTAATCCTTGGCTGGTGGCCACTGAGGGAAGCCAGGCTTGGCAGACAGTACGGGCATTGCCTTCATTATTTCTCTGATTCCATAATCACCAGAGAAAAGACACCATTTGGCCCAAGGCTGAGCCTCCTGCTGAGGTTGCCCATGATAACCGTTCCCCACTCTTCTTTCCTGGGGGGCTGGAATCCCCAACTAGAAATGTTCAACTGCGATAAGTCCAATTTTCCCCTTCTTGTTTTTGTTGGCCTTGATAGGATTAATAGGGCTCATGTAACCTTAGAAACATGGAGGATCAATTCAGATATTATGGAAGAGGGAGTAGAACAAAGAGAAAAATAATTTAAAAAAATAGAAAACTTTCTTGAGGCTTCAGTCTATAATTGGCTGAGCCGAGTGAGTATCTCAGCCAAATCGAACAAAAATCAATATCAGGAATTTCAGAATAAGAAAAAATTTCTGCAAGTATTTAAGAAAAAAAATGAAGCAAAACCAAACCCCAAATGACCACCACCACTACCCAGGTGATCTTTATAAAGGAACAGAATCAGGCTTGCCACAGATTTCTAAAACTTGATACAACAAGCAAAAGAAGCAAATAGGCAAAAGAGTTGAACAGGCACTTCATGAAAGAATATATCCAAACGACTGGTAAGTAAGCATGTGAAAAGACGTTCAAAGTCATAAGACATTAGAGAAACACAAATTAAAACCACAGTGAGCTCTCTCTACACACCTGGAATGGCCCAAACCAAACAAAATAAGAATTTAAACCCTGGCAAATTCCAAGTGTAGACAAGGACATGGAGCAAGAGGAACTCTCATGCATGGATGGTGGGAAATGGTGCAGGCATGTTGGGAAACTCTTTGACAGGTTCTTACACTGTTCACCTCCTATATGATTGAGCAATTCCACACCTACATACATACCTGGGGAAATGAATTCAGTGTCTATGGAAAACACCTGTATAATAACAGTAATCCCAAACTGGAAACCACCCAAATATCTATCATGAGGAAAATGGATAGACAAACTGTGGTACAGTCATTCAATGGACTAATATTCAGACAGAAAAAAATAATTAAAAGGGACAAAGTAGTGATATACACAACATAGGTGAATCTAAAAGAAATAAGACCTAGTGTTTGATAGATCAGTAGGGTGATTTTAGTTATCAATAATACTATTGTACATTTCAAAATGGCTAGAATGGAATAAAACAGATGTTCCTAGCATAAAGAAAAGACACAGCCTGGGCAACATAGTGGGACACTGTCTCAACAAAAAATAAAATAAAATAAAATAAAATAAAATAAAATAAAAAATTAGCCAGGTGTGATGGTGGCATGCACCTGTAGTCCCAGCTACTTGGGAGGTTGAGGCAGGAGGACCCCTGGGGCTTGAGAGACTGAGGATGCAGTGAGCTATGACTGTGCCACTGTACTCTGGCCTGGGTGACAGAGTGCCCTGTCTCAAAAAAAATAAAGAGTCAAGATGCTAAATATCCCTATTACCCTGATTTAACCTTCACACATGGTATGAAATGTAACAAACGATCACACACACGTGAAAATATGTACATCTATTATGTATCAATTAATAAAAACTTAATGTGGAGTAGGATAAGCCAGACATAGGGTCCAGACTGTGCGATTCCATTTATATGAAGTTCAAGAATAGATAAAACTAAATTGATATGATCCTAAGGGTGGTTGCACCTGGGGGTGGAAGAATGCCTGCAAAGGAGGATAAGGGGACATTCCTGGGTCATGGGAATTGTATTAATCTGTTTTCATGCTGCTGATAATGACATACCTGAGACTGGGTAATTTATAAAGAATAAGTGGTTTAATGGACTCACAGTTCCATATGGCTGGGGAGGCCTCACAATCATGGCGGAAGGCAAAGGAGGAGCAAAGGCATGTCTTACATGGTGGCAGGCAAGAGAGAGAATGAGAGCCAACCATCAGATCTCACGAGACTTATTCACTACCACAAGAACAATATGGGGGAAATGTCCCCCTGATTTAATTATCTCCCACCAGGTCCCTCCCGCAACGTGGGAATTATGGGAGCTACAATTCAAGATGAGATTTGGGTAGGGACACAGTGAAACCATATGAGGAATATTCAGATTGTGGTCCAAGAATTCTCCACTCTTATATTTACCTTTCAGGTGCCACGAATGTATTCTCAGACAAAAACTTGGAAAGTCTGCCACTTGTGTGCCCTCAAACAAAACAAAATGAAAAACTCAAATGCAAGCCCTTGTTGACCCAACAATAAATGAAAACAAATAATCCAAGAATGGGGAGATCATGGATTTTAAGAACTGATATTGAGCAACAAAACCAGAAAAACAAAAAATAAATCTATGTATATTTTTGTTAATAGTTACTGACAATGCAAATATAAAAATAATTATCTAAAGTGGCATCTATTAAATAAAACTATTTTATTAATACTAATAATTTGAATCTAAGCTCCTAGAATACAATGAAAGAAATTCTGAAACTAGGGAAAGGAGAGAAGAAATAAATCTTAAGGAAATAAACAGATATAGGAAAAAAAGATGAATGTTCACGGAGAGTTATGGAGTTATTGACCAGACAGAAGAAATGATCTAAATTTTCATAATGGAGGACTATATGACAGAATATTACACAGTCCATAATATTATGTCCTTTTTCTCATCTGGATTCTTTCAATTATAGGGTAGGTGACTTCAAGTGAGCCTCAGATTCCTCATTTGTAAAATAGGGTCATTCATTCATTCAACAAATATTTATTGAGCACCTACTAAGCGCCAGGCACTGTGGAAGGTCCCCAGAACACAGAACGAACACACCAGGGTCCTGCATTCATGTAGCTCACATTCTAGTGTGTAAGGAGGTAATGGTGCTGCAGAGAACATTACGACAGGGTAGAGAAACAGAGGGGGACAGGATATGCTGGAGTGGTCAGCAAATACCTCTTTGAAGAAGAATCACTTCATCAGAGACCTGACAGAGATGAGAAAATGAGGAGCGCTTGGAAGGCTTTGAGTAGGGGAATGATGTCATCCAACTCCTATTTTAATAGAATCCTTCTATGTGGGATCATAAATGTAGGGTCACTCAAGGATTCATGGACAACGGGGTCAAGGGATTGACAGAATATGGTACACAAACATCATGAAATAAGGGTTTTTGTTTTTGTTTTTTGAGACTGGGTCTTGCTCCATCACCCAGGCTAGAGTGCAGCGGCAGGATCTTAGCTCACTGTAACCTCAAACCCCTGAGCTCAAGTGATTTTCTCACCTCAGCCTCCTGAGTACCTGGGACTACAGGTGTTCACCACCATGCCTGCCTAATTTTTTAAAAAAACTTTTTGTAGAGACAGGGTCCTGCTATGTTGCTCAGCCTGGCCTTAAACTCCGGGCCTCAAATGATCTTTCCTCCTTGGTCTCCAAAAGTGCTAGGATTACAAGTGTGAGCTGCTACACCCAGCTGAAAGAATGTATTTGAAACTCCACTTGCACCTAGGAGAAAGTAGAGTTCTTTCTGTTGTGGGGGATGGGAAGGGAGGCAACTAAAATCTTGATTTGGTCCATTGTTTTCTAGTTTTGCTCCGGAGACAGGGCTCTGCCTATGCTGAGACTGTTTCCAATGGACACGGCATGATTTGCTCTGTGTGGCTTCTGCCAAGCTCTCTGCAACTCCATTGGTAGAAATGGACTGAAGGGTCATTACCAAGTTCTCGTCCACATAGCCTCTGATGACCTTTCTGCAGGCAGAGGGTGACAACACTTCCCTGAAGTCGCCTGCTCTTCTCTGCCTCACCAGGAAAGATGTCTATGCCTCAGGAGTACTGGCCTGCTGGGACCCCTCCCCAGGGGCTTGGTGAGAAGAGGATGCTGTGTCATGAAACGTTCCCCCAGGGATTCTCCAGAGGTCCAACCCCTTTCTCCAGCCTTCGAAGCCTAGCTGCTCTAGAGCTGAGACTTCATTAACTGAGACCCCTGCTTCTTCTCTTGCTGTCCCTAGGGATGGGAGTCAGGAGGGTGCCTGGAAGTACTCTCTTCCTTCATTCATTCATTCATAAATTTATTTACTCAATGCCATCTAATGTGCAAACTCAACAGGTTTAACTCCCACAGGGGAAGTGCTGGGGCACAATGGGGAAGACCATGGACTCTAGACTCAGCCAGCGCTGGGTTCGAATCTTGGCTCTGCCATTTACTCCCTGGGTAGTGTTGGGGAAGTCACTTTATTTCTCTGTGACTCAGTTTCCTTTTCTGTAAAATGGAGATCCTAGTGGTACCTACCTCGTAGAGCTGATAGATTTGTGCACATAAAATACTTAGCCTTGTAACTGGCATATGATGATAAGACAAAATGGTAACTGTCATTGTTGTTGTTATTATTATTATTATTGCTAAATCTGCCTGAATTTGAATCCCAGTGGTGCCAGTTACTTTTGGGTGACTGGAGCATTATAGAACCTTCTTCTTTAGGGTCAATGAAAGAAGGCCTTTCATTCTTGGAGGTGTCAATGAAATAATTCAGGAGAAGTATTTGGAAGAGGGCCTAATATAAGTAAGAAAGTAGTAAGTGTGAAATCAGTACAAAAAGTCTGGCTGGGCGCGGTGGCTCACATCTGTAATCCCAACACTTTGGGAGGCTGTGGTGGGCGGATCATTTGAAATCAAGAGTTTGAGACCAGCCTGGCCAACACGGTGAAACCCGATTTCCACTAAACACACAAAAATTAGCTGGGTGTGGTGGTGTGCACCTGTAATCCCAGCCGCTCGGGATACTGAGGCAGGAGAATTGCTTGAACCTGGGAGGTGGAGGTTGCAGTGAGCTGAGATCACGCCACTGCACTCCAGCCTGGGCAATAGAGCAAGACTCTGTCTCAAAAAAAAAAAAATTAAAAAAAAATTTTTAAAAGGGCAAATTTCCCCCCAGAGTTTTATGCCACACTGACACCAGGAGAAGAAGGGCAGAGTCCATTTGACCTCGAGGAGGGTGGAGATAGTGGTGGTTTGGGTCCCCCACTATGGAAAGAACCCCTTGGAGTGACCTGTCTGCACATACCTGTTTGTAACCTTCCCACACCCCGCCCACAGGCCTAGACCGTTATGCAGTCAGCAGAGTTGAAGAGGGCACGGTGTAGCCACAGAGAGCATGGACTTCAGAGCCAGACTGACCCAGTTTGAGTCTTGACTCTGCTGCCTCCTAGCTGTGTGACTTGGACATATGCTCTCACTCCTCTTATCTGTAAAATGGGGACGATAATAATGGTGCCTGCCTGGTTGGGTTGGTGAAGGATTAAATGAGATCATTCCACACTGCCTGTACCTCCTACGGGCTAGGCCTAATGGAAGGCACCAGGGAACATCAGTGAATAGGACAGGTATGGTTCCTGGCCTTGAACAGGGGACACTGTCACAGTCAGCTTTCAATAACTGTCATCGATCATCATAATAACTAAATGATGGTGTTTGTTCTCTTGCATCTGCTCCAAACAACACAAATAGCCAAGGGCTGGGTTAATCATCCTCTTCTTTGAACACTTCTGATCTCAGTTTTCCCAGGCTTGTGAGATGCTTGGTGGCTGATCACGGGCACTCTTGTAGGAAAGTCACCAGGCACCAAGATGGCCTGAGACAACCTGGCCGCATTCACGGAGGACACGTCTCTTTCCTGCATCTAAGAACCTGTGGCTATGAGACATCTCAGAGCACACAGGCTGTGTTTGTTGAATGAAAGTGAACCTTTGCCACGGAAAGGGGTTCATTGAGAATGGTTTAGGGCAAGAAATTTCAAAGTTTGCGTTTAGACTAGCTAACAGAATTATCAAAGGGACATTTGGCTGATGCTTAGTATTTAAGCTCAAAAGAAAAGGGTCGTGAGAGTTTCTGGCAAAATCACTGGGGTTTTTCCTGGGAAAATAGACAGGAGGATTGATGGAGGATCCACCAGGGGCTTGCCAGACCTTGGCTGCTGATAAATTACAGAGAACTTGGCTCGGAGGGGAGAGATACCTGTGCCCAGCAGGAGCAGTCAGGCCTCGTTTTGTTTCAAGGACTGATAATAAAATAATAGCCCCTTCTACCTCTACTATTTATCTGAGCTTTCTGACAACTTGTGAGGCAGGCAGGTTAGGCATAATTTGCCTGAATTATAAATGAGGAAACTGAAGCCCAGAGAAGCTAAGGAACTGCTCAAGGCCACATAGCTAAGTAATTGACAGTTTCTTAGCACCAAATTGCATGCTGGTGCCACTAACTGTGAGGACTCTAAATAAGTGCATGAACTCAGCCTGGAAGGAAAATGTCACTGTGGTACATTGCAAAAATGATGACAATAGTCTGTGACTCCTCCCACTAAAGGGGGAAGTATGTTTCCCCATCCTTTGAATATGGGCTGCTCATGGAACTTGCTTTGACCAGGAGAATACAGCAGAAATGATATTTCTCAGTTCCCAATGTGGGCTTCAAGAATCTGTGTAGCTGCTCTCATGCTCCTAAAATGCTGCCACTACCACATATACAAGCTTGGACTAGAAGGCTGGAGGATGAGAGACCACATGGAGCAGAGATGACCCATCTCAGCTAAGAACTGTTTGGATCAGCCAGACTGCAGTTGACCTGGTAGTTGATCACAAGCGCATGAGTGAGCCTATCCGAGACCAGAAGTACCACTCATCTGACCCAGCCCAAACTGCCAACTTGCAGAATTGTGAACTTAAATAACTTCAAATAACAAGCATTGGCATTGTGGGGTGGATTGTTACACAGCAAATGCTGACTGATACATGGCAAGGAGAGACAGTTTCGAAGGACCATCATTGACCCAACATGTCAGACTAGGAGTATCCATAGAGATAGGACCTTCCTCTCTTGGGAGGTCAGAGCCTCAATATATGCTGTCTTGTATTCAGCCTTCTTAGAGATCCCCCAATCTGCTTCCAAAGTTATGACCACAAATGCCTCTTGCACAATGAACAGATGTTTTGCAGCATGCCTGGACTCTACCTGCTAGATACCAGTAGCACCATCCACCCAAGTTGTGACAACCAAAGATATGTCCAGACATTGCTAAATATTCCTTGGGGGATACAATTGTCTCTGGTGGAAAACCACTGACATAGCCACCCTCTGATGCCCAAGAAACAGGGCAGAACTTCCTCCATGGCTGAGGACGGCAGAAGGTGGAGAGAGGCAGCTAAAAATAATGCTGCCCAATCAAGAATTATAAATCACCACGAAGGGAGTGCTCTCGCCCAGATGATGCCATCTGTTTCCAAGTTGGTGGTGGAGATGCCTGGGTAAGCTGGCCTGGAGGGGAAGGCAGAATGGGGAAGAGATGGGGAAAGTGGGGAATAAGTGGAACCAAGGTGGGAGGGAGGGGGATTTGGAAGGCTGAGATGAAAAGGGATAGTGTCTTGGGTTGGTTTCCCCAGAGGCACACTCTGAGATGAAGATTCCTGCCACTGTGACTTACTGGGAAATGTCCTCAGGAAAATGACAGAGAAGAGGGGGAAGTAGAACCATGAAGGGAAGAGAGCCAAGCAAGCCTGTGATATCAGCAAAGTCCCCTGGAGGCTCAGTCCTGGAGGCAGTACTGCAGACAGCGTAGGCGATACCCTAGAGGTGTTCTTGTTAGTGGCAAGGGAGCTGCACCCCCCAGTCACTGAGGTTCACCCTTTACGGGTCACCCATGGAAGAATGCACATTCCCAGGAACTCAGGGTCTCTCCCAGGCAAAGCCTGAGGAGAGCCTGCTGCAAAGAGATGCAGCTGCCGGCTTTTGGGAGGAACAGCGCACCAAGAGCTGGCATGTTATGCAAACATGGTGAAGAAATCTTAGTGACTGTGCACAGGATAATGACAGTGTCTGCTGTAGACACCCAGAGAATGAAGTAGACTGAAGAGCAAGAATACATATGCAGCTGCCTTTTATCATACTAAGTGCCAGGTACTATGCCTGTCACTTAATGCATGACCCCAGCTTATGCCCATGATAAGCCAATGAGTTGGTTGTCATTGTTCCCGTTTATAAATGAGCCTCATGGTAAATGACTGCTCAAGTCACACCTCTGTAAAGTGCCAGAGTAGGATTTGAACTCAGCTCTTCCTGGCAGTACATTCTTTTTGTTGTTGTTGTTGAGACAGAGTCTCGCTCTGTTGCCCAGGCTGGAGTGCATTGGCATGACCTTGGCTCACTGCAACCTCCGCCTCCTGGGCTCAAGCGATTCTCCTGCCTCAGCCTCCTGAGTAGCTGGGATTACAGGTGTCTGCCACCATGCCTGGCTAATTGTTTTGTATTTTTAAGAAGCCAGGTTGGTCTCGAACTCCTGACCTCAGAGGATCTTCTGACCTCAGCCTCCCGAAGTGTTGGGATTACAGGCATGAGCCACCATGCCTGGCCCCTGGCACTAAATTCCGACTACTGGGCTATGGGGAAGAGAAAGAGAGATACAGATGAAGACGTGGAACCTAGACATATGTCTTAGATGAGGCAAAAAGAGAGGCTGGGGCTGATGGGTTCCCAGCCTTTCCTTCCATGTCCCCATTCTCCTGCCCTTGCTTCCTTCTGTCTGGAAAAATTAAAAGCTGCCTTGAACCAGTGTCAGCCAGCCTGGCCCATGCAGAGCAGCTCCAGACCAGCTCCTTTAGGTGAAGGGGCCATAAAGAATGGTTGACCCTCAACCCCGCAGTCCTCGGATTAGGACCTAGGGGAGGCTGGATGAGCACTTGGGGTGGCAGGAAATAGGGTGACTTGTGGGGTCATGGAGGCTCCCAAGGCAGGGACCCCAGACCCCGATGCCTCTGGGAGCCAGGCTGGGTGACCCCCGGAGGTACTGGGGTCTGAGGTCATTTACACCGAGGTGTAAATGAGGAAGTGGGTAAGGTTAGGGGCTGGATTGAACTGGAGAGCCTATGACCTCGTCTATGGTGGGCACCTATTTCTGCCCTTCCACTTTGACTGCTTGTCCCCAGGTGGGAACATGGAGCCTTCAGTGTCATCAGTCTCTCTGATTTTTCACAAGAAGCTGGACACCTAGATTATTTTGTTAAAAATGTGAAATCCCAAATTATAAATCTTGACGGCTAACCTCAAAAAGCAAACCCAATCAGGCAAAACATTACAGTGTACATGAAACATGCCCACCTGAGAGCTACTTACATGTGACAGCTGGCTTATTGGGTTGAAGAAATGGGGACAGTTAGATGGCAGTGGAAATGGTGAGATCATAATGGTAAGCCTTACTTTATAGGACCCTAACTTTAAGAAAATCAGTACCTCTTTCTCTCTTCCATTCCCTTCTCCTCTCTCCAGCCGGCCCCACCCCACCCCTGCCACCTCCTTTTGCCAGAAATTTTGCAACTGATGAACTTTTCACCTTGCCTCAAATACACCACAGTCATTTCACACCTCTGTACCTTTGCACATGCTGTTCCCTCTGCCTGGAATGCCCTCTGTCACCCCCTTCTTCTCTGGCTCAGTGTCTGTTCATTCTAAAGAGGAAATCAGGTGTTAAGCTCTTGGGCCCAGCTCTCATCACCTCTAATACAGGACATAATTCCTGTTATTATAACCTGCCGCTTAATGGATTTATGTCCCTCTGTTTTCCCCATCCTTAGCTTTAGGAGGGCAGTAACAATATAGTGCCTGCCACAGAGAAGGTGTGCACCAAAATTGTGAATGAACGAACCACATCCCCTCTTGGTGGCTTCCTAGTGGCTGGCTGGCACAGTGGCTGATCGTATTGTTAACAAGGCCAAGGTGAGGGTTTCATTTCTTCCTTACATGCTTGGGAACCTATGTCAGGGTAGCTAAAAACTCAAGTGAGCCCTGAAGTTATCTCAGACTCCTGATAACAAACACCCCTGATCATTCTGCTTTTCTGTATTTCCTAATTCATTAACAAAGAATACACATGTATGCAATTAAAAACAAAGTCTTGATAGATCTGTAAGCACAGAAAGTCTGGCTGAATTGACTTCAGGAATGAAGGTTCCAATCCCCAAATATAACTAAGAGTCTTTCCTTCTTTGCATCTGCCCACCTGCCTCTCCCTCCTCTGCCCTCATACCAAGGCGCCGGACTTATCTGTCCATTATCTGCCCTCCTCCACTTGGCTCATGCTCATTTATCCTTCACGTCCCAGATTAGATCCACCTCCTCCAAGAAGTCCCCCTGGCTTTCCCAGGCAGGTGAGAGGCTGCCTACCTGCCTCTCCCTCCTCTGCCCTCATACCAAGGCACCAGAGTTATCTGTCCATTGTCTGCCCTCCTCCACTTGGCTCATGCTCATTTATCCTTCACGTCCCAGATTAGATCCACCTCCTCCAAGGAGTCCCCCTGGCTTTCCCAGGTAGGTGAGAGGCTTCCTCCATGCTCCCACAGTGCACTGCCTCATCCAGTCACATCTCTTAAGTCCCCTCACCAGAAGGAGTCCCTCATGTCTTTCTATGACCTGCCCACAGGTCTTGCCAACTGCAGGGAATGGGGGTCTCAAATCCAGGCATCTGAAATTATCTCCCAATGTAGTTATTCATACAGTCACCAAAATGCAGCAGTAGGGTCCCAAGCAGATGACATTTACCAAACAAGTTTTAACTTCTGCCCTGTCCCAGACTTTGCCAGCTGTAATGCACTATGAATTAATATTTAAAGCGAATCCTGTCACTTTCTTATGACCAGCATCCTCCTATCCCATTGTTGTGGAAATGCGTGCAGCGCAGCCTCATGAGTGCATTTCAAGGATTAAAAATATAGCAGCCAGTTTTAAAACGCTGTTTTGAAACTCCCTCATTTTTTCGTATACCAGGAGCTTCAGGAAGTGGGAGCGGCCTGGATCTCTTTCAAACTCCGAGAGGCCCTGTTCTTGGCTCCTGCTTCCAATTCCTCTCTGACCATTCAAACCTCCCCCCTCTTCCCCCAGGAGCTTCTCTTGATCTTTCCAGTGCCCACAATGGGCATTTGCCTAACAAAATACAGACCCTGCCCAGAATCGCAAGAGTGGTGGTGCCAGGGCAGGCCTCACCGAGGGTTCGGGACTGCACAGAGTCTTGGCAGAAAGCCCCTTCCTACTGGGCAGGATGACTGGAATCTTCCCTGCCCAGGCCTCCTACCTGGCTGAGGCCGCTGAGTCCCTCCAAGGCTCCTCCTTTTCCTCCTCCTCCTTCTTAGGATCCGGGCAGATCCTGAGGTCACCTCTGACTGTTCTCCCAGAGGCCTGGCCTTCTCAGGCCCCTGGCAGCCTGGCACTGAGCAGGTCTGACCCCTGGCCTCAGCGAGCCCTCCCCTTCCAGGGCTCTGGGCCGTGAGAATCAGCCCAGGTGCATCCCAGGGCCCTGTCACCTGGGCCCAGCTGTCCCCACGCTCCTGGGCTGCACATGAGGCTTCGGGAGAAAGTGGAGCTGAGACGTGGCTCACTCACCCCCAAGGCTCGTCCGCCCATCACAGATTCCCAGTCTGAATGGGTGTCTCCAGGAGGGTTCCAGAAATCCATGTTTTTAACAGGTATACCAGCAATTCTCACAATTTGGCAAGTTGGGCAATGGTGAAGGAAAATTCTGGGAAGGAGCCTGGAACCCTTGAACCCTGTGGGCTGGCCCAGGCTGCTAGCTAGACAGAGAAGTGTCAGGAGAGGTGGGTAGTCGGGACCAGCTAGTGAACAGTCAGCCAGCCAGGCTACAGCCTGGTTGGTTTCCCTGAGTCTTAGACCTACTTGCAATTATACACTTATTTGTTGTTTACTTTATTGCTGTGCCCTCTACTAGAATGTCAGCCCCGGGAGGCTGGAACTGTGTCTGACTTGTTTGTTGTTCTCTCCCAGGACTAGTACAGTGCCTGGCACATAATAGGTGTTCAATAAATACTTGTGGAATAAGTGAATGAATAAAATAATGGATGTGTGAGAGGGTGGACAGACAGGGAGGTGGATAGAGGGATGAATGAGTGAATGGAGGGGTGGAAGGTGGATGGAGGGAGGGATGGAGGGAGGGATGAATGGATGGGTGGATGGATGGGTGGATGGGTGTATGGAGGGATGAGTGGATAGAGGGATGGATGGGTGGATGGATGGATGAGTGGATAGAGGAATGAATGAGTGGAAGGGGGATAGATGGGTGGATGGAAGGGTGGAGGGGTGGATAGAGGGTAGATGGATGGGTGGATGGGTGGATGGAGGGATGGATAGGTGAATGGAGAGGTGGAGGGGTGGGTGGATGGATGAGTGGATAGAGGGATGGATGGGTGGATGGGTGGATCGAGGCCCTGAGGGGCCCTCGGAGCCTTGAGACTCCCTCCACTCCCTCTACCAACTTGGCTCAAGTCCCTCCAACTTCCCCAGCAGCCTGCCACTCCCCTTGTCCATTTCCAGACAAAGAAAATCTACTCAGAGAGAAAAGCTGCCCCTGAGGTCATGCCAGAGAGTTCTGGAGGCCAGGATAGAGCTGTCCTGAGCAGGCCTGGAAGCATCAGACCCAAGCTGAAGGGCGGCTGGGGGCCAGGGCTCATTTCAGCCACTGAGGCCCCAGGAACAACCCTACCCCTGCCTTCCAGCCTGAAAGGTGGGGAGGTTCTGGAATTTTTTAAAAGTACAAAAATGTACAAAGAATAAAAATAACTCTCCCGCATGGTCCCACCCCAGCACTAACCTGGGTTAATATTGTGCATGTTTGCATCCAGCTTTTTTCCTAGGCTTATGCTTTTTAAAATTACATCATTAGGGTATGAACACATTATCCTCTAAAACATGACTAGCATTAATTGAATACCTGCCCTATGCCAGGAGGTGTTTTATGCATTTTGTATAAATTATCTCTTGTCATCCTCACAACCACTCTATGATATAGGTATTATCAGTTCCATTCTACAGATGAGGAGACTGAGGTTGGGATGAATGAAGTAACTTGCCTTGGGGCCAGGATCAGAACTCAGGCAATCTGCCTTCAGCACCCACGCTCTTAACCACTATGCTGGAAAAAATTAGGATATTATAGGTAAAGCTAAAGTCCCTTTTAACTCCCAGCTCTGACTCTGGTCCTCCGTATCCCCTCCCCAGCAATGGGCACCAAGGGTGGGGCTGAGGGAGTAACCTACCCTGGTTGCAGGTAATAAGGGGCTGGGCTGTTGGTAGAAAAATGTACAACAATCATAAACCTGACAAAAGTCAGTCTGCTTTTTCTTATCACCATGCACTGGCTGTTTTAACCAATATCAGGGATCAAATATTTCACCTTGAGAAAGTATTCTGTTTGTCTAAATTCTAAACAATTGCTGCATTACTATTAAGTTTTACTAATAAGCTTCAAATTAGTACATTTAAAAAACTGATACATAATATTTGTGCATATGTATGGGGTACATATGATATTTTGTTACGTGAATAGAATGTGTAATATCAAGCCATGGTATTTAGGGTACCGATCACCTAGAGTATTTATCATTTCTGTGTGTTGAGAACAGTTCAATTCCTCTCTTATAGCTATTTTGAAATACACGATACATTGCTGTTAACTATCGTCGCCCCACTCTGCTATCGAACATTAGAACTTATTCCTTCTATTGGACTGTATGTTACTATCTCACCAACCTCTCTTCACCTCTCCAACTCACACATAATTCCCAGCCTCTAATAACCATCATTCCACTCTCTACCTCAACAAGATCAACTTTTTTAGCTCCTACATGTGAGTGATAACATGCGATATTTGTCTTTCTGTGCCTGGCTTATTTCACGTAACATAATGACCTCTAGTTCAATTCATATTACTTAATTAGCACATTTTTATTATTCTTTTTTTTTCTTTGAGACGGAGTTTCGCTCTTTTTGCCCACACTGGAGTGCAATGGTGTGATCTCAGCTCACTGCAACCTCCGCCTCCCCAGTTCAAGTGATTTTCCTGCCTCAGCCTCCCAAGTAGCTGGGATTACAGGTGTGCACCACCACACCTGGCTAATTTTTTGTGTTTTTAGTAGAGACCGGTTTTCACTATGTTGGCCAGGCTGGTCTCAGACTCCTGACCTCAGGTGATCCGCCCAGCTCAGCCTCCCAAAGTGTTGGGATTACAGGCGTGAGCCACCACACCCGGCCTAGTTATTCTTTAATGAACATAGTACATTATTCTACATGGAAGTGAATTCAGAGAACCCCCTGGTTATACACAGGCAGACTCAACATGCAATTATTTCAGAAGTTGGAAAGTTCAGAACCGTTTGGAATTGTTCGAAGTCACTGAGGGCCCAGTCTGTGTCTTCAACCTCTGGAATAATATATCTTCCTTTGTTTAAACAATAGATTCAACATAAACAGTGATTATAGACACAAGGAAGTAGCGCTTGAGTTAATTCTGTCATTCTTTGCCACCACTGGGAATGCTGTTTAACATTTATTTCTGATTAAAATTTAAAATGGCGAAATGGGGTACAAGCTGTGAGGTATCTTTTTTTTTTTTTTTTTTTTTTACTTTCAACCAACTCCAAAGAAATTTTTTGGGTTTTTTGTTAGGCACAAATTTATAGTTTACACACAATCTATTTTACTGAATTTGAATATAACTTTAACACAGAAATGTATTATTTTTAAATAATTGGGTTTAAAACCAAGGGACAAGAAACTGTGAAAAGAATACTTATTATTAGAGGATTATTACTGAAAATAATTTTGTCATAGAGAGGAGGGGAGGATTAAAAAATGATCCTCTCCAGGTGTCCTCCAATGTCACTGTTTCCCAGAGGAAATCTACGCTGTAAGTTTCCTGTGTATCTTTCCAAGCTT
This sequence comes from Gorilla gorilla gorilla, assembly GCF_029281585.2. Taxonomy (NCBI): domain Eukaryota; kingdom Metazoa; phylum Chordata; class Mammalia; order Primates; family Hominidae; genus Gorilla; species Gorilla gorilla. The sequence continues at coordinate 132,815,703 of NC_073234.2, forward strand.
GCTCTCTACTGATACATATGAATATATGCACCAGCGTACTATAGATAGCCTCGTTTTGTAGATGGACAAATGTTCAAGTATATTTACATATTATCACCTTTTAACCTTACTCTACCACCTCCTTTTCTCACTCCACAGGATGTGTTTGAGATCGGGTCATGTGGATACTTATAGATCTAGCTCTTTCTTTTAACTTGCCATATGCATGATAGAGACCACATTTTACTTATTTGCTCCTGGATGGGCACTGAGGCTATTTCCGGTTCTTCACTGTTACAATGTGTCCCTGGGGTAGGGTTTCTTTACACATGGAAAGGTCAGAGGCAGACATAGTTCTCAGCTTAATAGATCCCATCAGGCGCCCTCCTGAAGGCCATCCCAACCTGCAGCTTCTCTCGCTCCGAGGTTATTTTTTATTTTCACCCCTGTCCTTTTCCACTATGGCCCAGGGCCAGGCCAGACCCAGGATGCCTTTCTCAACTCCGGTGGCACCTCCGGCAGATCCCATGACCCTCACATGTGGCTGTCACTAACCCTATGCCATGAGCCCTGGGATTTGTGCTATTTAGGTAATTATGCATGCATGTGTGTGTGTGGGCACGCACACACACATACACACATAAACACACACACGCACACACACACACACTGCATCCGTTGTTCTCTCCATGCCAATGGGAGAATTCCAGGCCTGATCATATTACCCTGCTCTGTATTTCCTGGGCTGGCAACTAGAGCTGGGGATACCAGGGGCTGTTCCCACTGTCTGTCTACACACGTAGTTTTTCCTCTTTCCAAAAGCATTCCCTTGGCCATTGCCCCAGCCTGGGAGGTACGCCAGGCATGGCTGATTCTCCTCTTCCTTTTATGTAAGTGTCTATCTCCCCAACTAGCCTGTGATATTCTTGAGGGTAGGGAAAGCATCTTGCTCACCGGGTCCCCAGAACTTGGCACAAAGGAGGTTCTGGGTCATTGGAGAATTAACAATTGATCAACGAAACACTTACAGCTGCTCTTTGTGGGGCCCTTATTCTGTTGGGCACCATACTTTTTGTGTATTTTCTCATTTAATTCTTACACGGCCTTATGAATAGAAGGCTTTATACGCTGTTACAATTCTTGTGAGGTAGTAAAATAGTGCTTAATTTGTGGTTGGGAAAACCAAGGCTCAGAGAGCTTATGAATTTTGCTCAAGGTCACATAGCAAGTACCTCTGTGGACAGGATTTGAACTAGCGTGTGCCTAACTCCCGCTGGTGACTAGGTGAAGTTTGGGAGTTCAGAGGTAAGATGGGCATCATTTTAAACCCCAATTCCTCAGCCCTAATTGAAAGCCTTAGACCAACACCAACTCTGGCCAGGATGATGGTGAATGCCTCTTAGCTGGTCTGTTGCCTGCTCTTGTACCCCCACTGAAGTTCCTCACAGCAGCCAACATGATCTTTCTGTAGTATCAATCTGAATCTGTCTCCCCTTGCTCAAATTCCATCCATGGCTCCCTATTGCCCACCCTCCTAAAGATGGCTGATGGCCCTCTTTGACCCAGACCTGCTTTTGTCTCCAGGCTCATTTCTCCTCCTCAGCCCCCTCCAGCCTCCCTAGTCCAGCCAAACCCAGCTGCCTTCAATTCTGTACTTATATTTCCCACTCCCTCACTTCAGGGACTTTGCACATGCTATTTCCTCTGCCTGGAGCACTCTTCCTTCCTTCCCTTTGCTGACTCAACCTTCAGATCTCAGCTTACAGACCATGCCTTGTAAGAGGCCCTTTCCTGTCTCCCCTAGACTGATGTGGTGCCTCCTGTACTTCAAGCACAGCACTGATCACATTCTATGGTAATACGCCACTGTAGATAGGGGCGGCTAAAAGCCATACAGAGGGCTGGGCGCGGTCACTCACACCTGTAATCCCAGCGCTTTGGGAGGCCGAGGCGGGCAGATCACGAGGTCAAGAGATCGAGACCATCCTGGCCAACATGGTGAAACCCCGTCTCCACTAAAAATATAAAAATTAGCTGGGCATGGTGGCGCATGCCCGTAGTCCCAGCTACTGGGGAGGCTGAGACAGCAGAATTGCTTGAACCCAGGAGGCAGAGGTTGCAGTGAGCCGAGATCGTGCCACTGCACTCCAGCCTGGCGACAGAGCGAGACTCTGTCTCAAAACAATAAAATTAAATAAAAAAAAAAAAGCCATGCAAAGATATTCATCATCATGGGCCATGGCACATAGTAGGCATTCAACTAATATTTAGTGAATGACTAAGTAAAAAATTAAACTCCTGGGCGTGAGTCCAGGAAAGTGAAGCTGGGTGAGCTTGGGTAGTTTAGTTCAATCCTTTCCATCTCGCCTATCCCTGCCCCCTAAATCCTAGAAATGCTGCTGCAAGCCCATTCTCTCAGGCCCCAGTGACCCAAGTGGCCCCTCCTTCCTCCTCCTCTTCCTGGCTCACGGCCTCCAGCATTTTACTGCCTCTCCCTACCCCCAACTGCCGCTTGGTATCTCACTGAAAGGAGGGTCTGGTTCTTGTTACCAAGGTATAGCCTCGATCTGGGTTCAACATCACCCGGCTGTCCACCATGGGGATAGCTCTTGTCTCAGCTCAGGGGGATGATAGCTCTAGATCTAGATTGCGGTTGGGGAAACCAGGGCTCAGAGAGCTTAAGCGTTTTGCCCAAGGCCACACAGCAGGTTCCTCCCTGGCCACGATTTGAACTGGGGTGTTCTCCAACAGTGATGTACACACCGGCCACATGGGGGTCTTGCTCACAGGCAGGGTCTGACTCAGTGAGTCTGGGGCAGGGCCTGAGCTCTGTGTTTCTAGCCAATTCCCAGGTGATGCCGATGTTGTGAGTCTATGGCTCCTGCTTCAGGAGCAAGGCACGAGCTAAGTGCTTTTCAAATGTAGCAACAAAGCCCCCTTTTTCAAATGCAGTCCTATGCCCTATGTGTCTGAGGAATGCCAATTATTCTGATCTTAAGATCCCTGGTAGGCTGCAGCGAGCCCACACTCCAGCCTGGGCAACACAGAGAGACTCTGTCAAAACAAAAACAAAAACAAACAAAACAAAACAAAAAAAACAACACCTTGTAATCTTCTTTAAAAGTCTGTGTAATGAAAAGTAACTCCCTAAAATCAACACACATTTACTGAGAACTTACTATGTCCCAGACCAGCCAGGCAGGCCCATGTCCGTGACTTCTGACTTAGTTTCCCAGGACTGTCCTAACACATTGCCGCAAACTTTGTGGCTTACAACAACAGACACTTATTCTCTAAGAGTTTGGAGGCCAGAAGTCCTCAACCAACGTGTTGGCAGGGCCAGGCTCCCCACAAAGGCTCACGGGAGAATCCATCCCATGCCTCTCCTAGCTTCTGGTGGTTGCCAGCAAGCCTTGGAGTTCCTTGGCTTGTAAATGCATCAGATCAATCTCTGATTTCATATTCACATTCCGTTCTTCTCTGTGTCCTAAATTTTCTTCTCCTTTCTCATAAGGATACCAGTCATGGGATTTAGGGGCTACCCTTAGTCCAGATAATCTCATCCCAAATCCCTGACTTAATCACATCTGCAAAGACCCTATTTTCAAATAAGGTCATATTCACGGCGCCAGGCATTAGATGCATCTATTTTGAGGACACTGTTCAACCCATTTACAGCCTCTCTTAGCAGGAGGCGGGGCTAGGAAATAGAATTTAAAACTTCCAACTTGGCCGGGTGTGGTGGCTCACGCCTATAATCCCAGCATTTTGGGAGGCCAAGGGTAGCAGATCACCTGAGGTCGGGAGTTCAAGACCAGCCTGACCAACATGGAAAAATCCCATCTCTACTAAAAATACAAAATTAGCCAGGCGTGGTGGTGCATGCCTGTAATCCCAGCTACTTGGGAGGCTGAGGCAGAAGAATCGCTTGAATCCGGGAGGCGGAGGTTGTGGTGAGTTGAGATCACGCCGTTGCACTCCAGCCTGGGCAACAAGAGCAAAACTCTGTCTCAAAAACAAAAAACAAAAAACTTCCAACTCAATTCTGAAGCCTACTGACTTGGTGACAGCCTCAGGTGACCCCCAGCATCACCAGGAGACCCCAACAGTAGTAGGTCCAGGTCACACCAGCCTTCCCTCTCTACTCCCCACCCCTCAGTGCCGATTACATCATCTCATGTCCTGGCAGTTTCCTACAGAATCAAATATCACTGACAGGCTGCAGGCTCCTGGATAGTAGAGGCTGGGACCTTGGAATGACTTGGTTTCCAACTTTGAACTTCTCTGCGGTCCAAGACCAGGCCAAGAAGAGCCGGACTGCCCTCCTGAGGGTCCAGCAGGTGTTGAGCAGGTGGTTCTGGAGTCAGGGCTTAAGGCTAGGGTGGTGATTGGGAGACACAACATTCCTTGCTACCTGGGGGGGGTGTCAAAGGTTTGCACACCTCCAGCATCAGCATCAGCAGTCAGGATGCAGAGACTGGTCACTGCTCAACCTCCCCCACCGCCCCCCACAACAAACCTGAGAAAATCCCTTCTTCATTTTCTGGCATTAGGCTGGACAGTGGTCCTGTCTAATTTGAGTCCTGGCTAATTTGAGCACTGGGAGATAAGGACCGTAAGGAAGAACCCCTTGTCCATCAGCCTCCTTTTGCTTTATTCTTTCATGTTAGTTGCCCACGCCCTCCATGCGCCAGGCACCAGAAGAGATCTGATGGCAACCGTAGGCTTCAGAAAGAGGACTGGTGATTTTCAGACCCAATCTTAGGTATGGATCCTCTTGAAATTCCAGGGCACTCTTTCCTCCTTGGAGTGTCCTGGTGCAGGGTCTCTCTAAAAATGGTGGCTACAATGCCACCTGCCACCTGTGATGCCTGCTTGACTTGATTTCACAGGGGACACCAGTTGCTGTCCATCTTCCCACGTGGGAAAATTACACAGAAAAGTCAAGCTGACCTTCCTGATATCCCTCTGTGGTGGACCTAGGCCAAATCACAAATTGGTTTAGGACTTGTGGTTGGTGAAGGACTGAGAGTTCAGGGCACAGACATTTGTCCTTTGGACTCTGCCACATCCCTCTCCAGAGGTGGGAGAGGCAGAGGCTGGGCTTCAGCCCTTCCCCCAGCTGCCTCCAGGACATAAAGAAGAAGGGACCCTCTTCCACAGCATGGCCATATCCAACTCTGAAAGTAGCTCTTACATCTTTCTTTCTGGCCACAGTTTTCAGAACTACTTTTAAGAGATTAGTGGGGAGGGAGGGCGGTCAGGAAGCTACAGCTCAAACCCACTTACCCAGAAACCTCTTGGAAACTTCCCAGCTCACCTTCTGTGCCAGACCATCTGCCAAGGATGATCTGCAGCCTCCTGCACCACAATCACCCAAGGACCTGGTGAAATGCAGATTCCAAGGCCCCACCCAGCTCTTCTGAATCAGAATCACGAGCCTGTGACCTGTGCAGCTGCTGTTGCTGTCCTGAAATTCTTATTAGTTTTTGAACTAATTTTCCTTTTGCATGGGGCCCTGAAAATTATGTAGCCCATCCTGATTAGAATCTCTGGAAGTGGGGATCAGAAAGCTCTTTATTTTTTAAAAAAAAAAAAACTAGGCCTCTGGGTGAATCTGATGCATGCTAAAACTTAAGAGCTACTGCTCTGCGGAACCTACAGTAGGCAAAAAAGGAGGTTTAAAATTCTCCCATTGAAAAAGATAAAATAAATTGAACACCGTTGTTGTTGTTGTTGTTGTTTTTTCCCCCAAAACTTCCAGCAGCTTCCTTTTGCTCACCTGTCCCTGGTTACTCAACTCCCTGGTCTGTGGCAGGGGCAGTGACCATATATATATTATATATTCTCTTTCATATAAAGGAATCAGCCTCAAAATGCCCAAGTACTTCATGCTCCACTTATTTGAAGAGACGGAAGGTAGAGAGGGAGGAGGAAGGGGAGGAGGGAGAGGAGGGGGAAAGGGAAGGAGAGAAAGGGGAGGAGGGAGAGGAGAAGAGGAAGGACGGGGAGAGGAACCACAGCAGAGTTCTAGTGACGAGCCTTGTGTGTTTTACTTATGTTCTGTATGTTCACTTATTTTTTTAATTTTAATTTTAAAATTTTATTTATTTATTTTTTGAGATGGGGTCTCACCCTGTTGCCCAGGCTGGAATGCAGTGGCATGACCCCAGTTCACTGCAACCTCCACCTCCCAGGCTCAAGCAATCCTCCCGCCTCAGCCCCCCGAGTAGCTGAGACCACAAGCATGTGTCACCATGCTTGGCTAATTTTTAAATTTTTTTTGTAGAGACAGGGTTTTGCCATGTTGCCCAGGCTGGTCTTGAACTCCTGAATTTAAGCAATCCACTTGCCTTGTGATATGGTATGGCTGTGTCCCCACCCAAATCTCATTTTGAATTGTAATTCCCATAATCCCCATGTGTCGTGGGAGGGACCAGGTGGGAGGAAATTGAATCATGGGGGCAGTTACCCCCATGCTGCTGTTCTCATGATAGTGAGTGAGTTCTCATGAGTTCTGATGGTTTTATAAGCGGGTTTTCCCCCTTTGCTCGGCACTTCTTCTTCCTGCTGCCCTGTGAAGAAGGACGTGTTTGCTTGCCCTTCTGCCATGATTGTAAGTTTCCTGAGGCCTCTCCAGCCATGCAGAACTGTGAGTCAATTAAACCTCTTTCCTTTATAAATTACCCAGTCTCCGTCAGTTCTTTAGAGCAGCGTGAGAATGGCTTAATACACCTTGGTTTCCCAAAGTGCTGGGATTACAAGTGTGAGCCACCATGCCCAGACTGTACATTGATTTATAATCACATTCTCTCCCCTCTCCAATCCTCCTTTCTCCTTATCTCCTTATCTAGCTCTTGACCACTTAAGGAAGGGATGACAGATTCTAAGGCCATTCTTACACATTCCTGAATTGCTGTGAAGTCCCCTCTTGTTATGGGTTGAATTCTGTCTCCCAACCCCCAATTCATATGTTGAAGTACTCACCTCAGTACCTCAGAATGTGACCTTGTTTGAGAACAGGGTCACTGCAGATGTCATTAGTTAAGATGATGTCACACTAAAGTATGGTGGACTCCAATCCCATATGACGAGTGTCCTTACAAAAAGAACACTGTGTGAAGAGACAGACATGCATAGAGTGGGGAGGATGTGAAGACACAGGGACAAGGAATACTACGAGTTAAGGAACACCTGAGGCTGCAGAGGCAAAGAGGGAGGCTTGGAGAAGATTCTTCCTCATGGCTCTCTGAAGGCATCTGCACCCCTGACACCTTGGATTTGAACTTCTGGCCTCCAGAACTGTGGAAGAAGAAATTTCTGTTGTTGGAGCCACTTAGTTTGTGGTAGCTTCTTAGGAGAACCCTAGGAAATTAATACATCTCTTATCCAAGACGGTCAGTATCTCACATCCCAACTGCAAAGTGGATTGTGACTGCCCATCACATTTCAGAGGTGGGACCATGGGCACCTGGAGATGCCAATCACATGTCTGGTGTCCCATAGCACTTCCAGGCTTGAGGAAGGGTTGGGCTTGGAGCATGTCTGGGCAGGAACAGCCTGGAATGGGTGGGGGCTGCCTCTTTTCTGTCTTTCTGCTTTGATGCATCCCCTATGTCCCCATGGGTGTAGACAACAGTGGGAACAAAGCATGCAGTAGAAAAGGCTCTAATTGGCAGTAGCTAATTGTTCAGGTGAACCCCCCTGTGGCTGGCAGCCAAGTTCCGAGGAGGGGCCCTGGACCAAAGTCACCCACTACAGGGGATCCTGTGGCCTTGTGCGTGGGAGGGCATCTCCATCAGGCTGTCAGCCTGGTATTTCTTTGCCCATCAAAGTCACAATGGAGAAAACCCGCTGAAGTGTCACTTCCAGGAGACAAAGCCACTAGGCAACAATTACCAATGACTGTATGGCCCACTGGTTCCTCCTATTATTAGACAGTGTCAGAATTCTAGGAATGAGACTGGCCATCTAATTATGGGATGCCCATGTGCTGTCATTAATGAGTTTGTCTCACCTTTCTCTGCCACTGTGAGAAAAGCAGGGAGCGCCCTACCCTGGAAACCTTGAAGGACTTTGAGAGTGATGGCCTCAAAGAGGTGAAGCTCAGCAGCCACCCCTATGATGTGTACAAAGGCTGAACACAGAGCATCAGCCAGCATCACCACAGCCATCTCTAAGATCTCACTGGGGAGTCCTACCATATCCAATGGCTTCTGATCTAGCCCCATGAGCCACCTTACTACGTTTACCTCTGGGTGTGAGTGACAACTGGCCCTAAGTAGAATCCCCTCACATTAAGACCATGACTTCTAGAATTAAAAGGACCCAGGTTCAAATCCTGGCTGTGCCACTTACATAATGACCCTGAGAGTAACTTCACCTCTCTGAGCCTCAGGGTCTTCATCTGTAAAATGGGGATTATAGGGGGGATTGCCTCATCTTTTCAAAGATACTAATGCAGTTGAACCTCGAGGACGTTATGGTAAGTGAAATAAGCCAGGCACAGAAGGGCAGATACCCCATGATCTCATTTATATGTGAAATCTAAAAGAGAGTAGAATACACAGAGATAGAGTTAAAAACAGTGATTACCAGGGGTGAAAGGGGTAGGAAGTAGGGAGATGTAGGTCAAAGGATACAAAGGGATAGATATGTGGGATGAAGTCTAGAGATCTAATGAACAACATGCTGATTATGGTGTATTGTATTGTATTGTATTTGGGATTTTTGCTAAAAGAATACATTTTAGGTGTTCTTGCCACAGGAATAAAAAGGGTAACTGTGTGAGATGATGGATGTGTTTATCTGCTTGACTATCATAATTATTTCAGTCTCTCTCTATATATCAAAACATCATGCTGTACACTTTATTTTATTATTATTATTATTATTATTATTGAGACAGGGTCTCACTCTGTTGCCCAGGCTGGAGTACAATGGTGCGATCACAGCTCACTACAGCCTTGACCTCTTGGACTCAAGGGATCCTCCCACCTTAGCCTCCCAAGTAGCTGGGAATACAGATGCACGCCACCATACCCGGCTAAATTTTTACTTTTGTAGAGATGGGGTCTCACCATGTTGCCCAGGTTGGTCTTGAACTCTTTGGCTCAAGCAATCCTCTTGCCTCGGCCTCCCAAGGTGCTGGGATTACAGGTCTGAGCTACTGAGTCTGGCTGTACATTTCAAATATATACAATAAACTTTTCGAAAAATCGAAGGGATGGGAAAAATGCTAATATATAGAGATGGCTTAGCATAGTACCAGAAACACAGGAAATGTCCATGCAGTGGTGATGGTTTTTTTTTTTTAATCAATTCACAGATAATTTAGAGCATTTTCTTGCTTGTCCATAGAGAGACTTTCAAACCAGAGCATCCATGTTGCCCTTGGTTTCCAAAATCCAAGATCACTCAAATGTTAATATGAACAACTGCATGATTCCAATTTTAGCCCTAAGACCAGGAGGTCTGACCCTGGGCCCGCAGAGGTCTGCAAACCTCCTCTGCAAGATGCGAGAAACAATTCAGGGTATATGTGTGTTTTTCTGCAGAGAAAGGCTTTCACTGTTACCAGATACTCAAAGGGATTCTCCATCCACAAAAGGATCAGCTTGTGAGGATGATGTGAGCAGGCTGCTTATGTCCAGGAGCCAGGAGAAGGGACCCACTCTTTACTGACCCTCCTAAGTGGCAGGCTGACATACACTATCCCCATACTAACAACAATCAGACAATGTAGGCATCATTGCTCCCATTTTCTAGATGAGGAAACTGAGGTTTGGAGAGTTCAAATTAGGAGACAGACACTGAGCTCTATCACTCTACAGCTGGTACAGGGCTGGGATTTCAGCTTGTGTCTATGTGATCCCAAGCTGGGTCCCGTCCTTGGTGCCATGCAGCCTCTGGGGAATGGAGTGAGGTGATCTAGCCAGGAAATGCATGCCCTGTCTTCTGTCAGAGCCCTCAGGATACCAGGCTTTGAAGTTTCAGAGACCATGAGACAATCCCGCTTTAAATCTATGAGTATCTACTCTCAAGTACACAGAATATCCCACCCAAACTCTGATACCCTCTCCTGGGTAAAGTCTCCACCTTTCCTTGAAGAAGAGTCCATTTCTCTCTCTTCCATGTTCCTCTGGTACGTGGCTTATACCCATCTTGGTTCCTCTCTCATGGTCTGGCTGTGTGCTATGTCAGAGGCCATGGAGTGGTTAAAAACCTGGGTCTTGGAGGCAGGTGGAATTCTGGCTCTGTCACTTATCAGCTATGTGACCTTGAATTATTCACTTAACCCCTCTGAGCCTCACTTTCTACACTTATGAAATGAAGCTAATAGGACCTACCTCACAAGATAGGGTATGATATTTTTCTCTTATACTCTGTATCAGGGGCATCCTCTCTTCATTCTCCATCTACGTCCTATTCTCCTATTAGTTAGAACTTAATAAATGGCAGCAGTGATCTCAGCTATTGTCATTGTGTTATTATTAGCTGAGTGCACATTTACATCCACCACTTCCCCCAGACCCTAAGCTCCCGGAAGGCAGTGATTTTTCATTTCCATATCTCTAGCACCTGCCATAGTTGCTGGAGCATAATATATCCTTAGGAAATGTTTGTTGCTGAATAAGAAATTCAAAAAAGTCCCGCTTACACAATCGATAATATACATGTGACATTCGGAGCTCCAAATCTGCTCCATAAAAGTACAAGTTCCAGGAAGGTTCAGAGACTTTTTTTTTCTTTTTTTTTTTTTTAGACAGTGTCTTGCTCAGTCACCCAGGCTGGAGTGCAGTGGCACGATCATAGCTCATTACAACCTCAACCTCTGGGCTCAAACAATCCTCCAGCCTCAGCCCCCGGAGTAGCTGGGACTATAGGTGCATGCCACCATACCTGACTAAGTTTTGTATATTTTGTAGAGACAAGATGTCGAGCCCTTGTTGCCCAGGCTGGTCTTGAACTCCTGGGCTCAAGTGATCTACTCTCCTAGGTCTCCCGAAATCGTGGGATAATAGGCATGAGCCACTGTGCCCAGCCCAGAGACACTTTTGAGTGAAAGATCCTCCATGGGTTACTGGGAGAGCTGGGGAAAGTTAGGGTATGAACTTAACCTCAGGGCTACATGCAATAGGGCCAACTATTACTCCATGATGTGTGTTTTGATGGCACTTGTCCACTTTATCAGGGACCAAAGGTCATGTGCCTTCCATCTTCCCAACCGGTAACCTTTTCACCCATTTGTGTATCCATCCCAGCCTTCCAGTTATTTATGCAACCATCCTCTCATCCACTCATCCATCTATCCATGCATTCAAACAACCATCCCCATCCACCGTCTATTCATACATTTATCCACTCATACACTCATCACAAACATCTTTATTGAACACTTTCTAGCTTCCAGGCACTGTTAGGCATTGTTGTGACCTAATGCCGAATATCATATGAATTTCACCTTCAAGGAATTTATACTCTAGAGGGGGAGACCATTGAGTAAATAGATCATCTCAATTCAATGATGTAAATTATGATAGGGATGAGTTCAAGAGGCTGTGGGAGGACATAGGACCTAGAAGGGCTCAGGGAAGACTGGCAGAGGTGCTGTCTATGCCAAGGTAGGAAAGACAAGTAGAGGATGCTGCTGGGGAGGAGAGCTTTCCGTGTAGAAGAACAGCAAGGGCAAGAGGATGTCTACTGATCTGGGGAAATTGCAAGTGGTTACATTTGGCTTGATTATGGGAGGTGAAACTGGAAGGAATAGGGTTGGCTAGAGACGAGGGCTTGGTCACGATGGGCCTTGGGTTGAGTTTGAACTTGGACTTTATCCCAAGGGACTGGGGAGGCTTGGGTTGATATCAGAGGCTTGAGTGAAGAGAGCAGGCTTTAGAAAGATCTCTCACACAGGAGATTTCTCTTGTAGGAAATAGATTCTCTTTATGAAGAGAATGACCCGGGAAACAAGTCATCAGGCTCGGGAATGATAGCAAAAGCCTTCTTCTTTCTGACATCTGGTCTTGCTGTCTCCTTTTCAAGGACCATTTTATGGCTGGTTGAAAATCTAGTGATGCTGGTGGGAGGGAAGCTAATGATTCAGACAGTCATTAATATTCTCCCTGAAGAAGCTTCCTTGAAGCTCTAAGGGGAAATCAGACCCCCAAGGCCAGGAGAATTTCTATAGTGCATAACTGCGGGCAATAATAGCCCCCATGATTATGCTTTGGCCAGTCAGTGGGGATGGGCTTGCATGCATCATATCAGCTCCACTCCTTCTCCTGGCTATAGTGGTGGCTGGGGGCTCATTTTCCAGATCAGCAGTCAGGTTAGGGGGCACATACTACAGCCAAGGGGCAGAGCACGGGACACAGATTTACTGCACACCTACTATGTGCCATTAGATCCACTTGAGATATAAGAGAAATCAAACCAGGTCCCTGCTTTCCAGGAGCTTATAGTTATATTAAGTATACAGGACCTATGCATCAAAAGAAAGTTGTCTATATATATATATATTTTTATATAGGGTCTGGCTCTGTCACTCAGGCTGGAGTTCAGTGGTACAATCTCATCTCACTGCAACCTCCACCTTCCAGGCTCAAGTGATCCTCCCGACTCAGCCTCCTGAATAGCTAGGACTACAGGCATACACCACCATGCCCGGAGAAATTTTTTTTTTTATATTTTTTGTAGAGATGGGATTGTGCCACATTGCCCAGGCTGGTCTCGAATGTCTGACCTCAAGCAATCCTCCTGCCTCGGCCTCCCAAAGTGCTGGGATTTCAGCTGTGAGCCACTGTACCCAGCCAGTTGTCAATATTTTGAAATGCAGAGAAACGGGAAGAACAAAGGAAGTTGAAGCACCAACATCTCATCTGAAATAGTGTGGAGTCAAAATATAACACCTGTAGTGGATGAAATAAAAAGTGGAATCATAAAGACATTTGTTAGAGTTGCCAAGGTAACCAAGGTAGAACTAAAAATAGTGATAAACCTATTTTGGAAGGACAGGGCAAGAAATATCAATAGATGAGGTCTAAGGTCTGTAAATCAATAAAGACCATGTTTTAGCATGGTGCTTAGAGATTTGGAGATAACCACAGAGGAAACACCTAGAAGACTTGAGAATGGTAGCCCCTGGGAAGCAGAACAAAAGTAGGAAGAAGTGGGGGGAGAACTGTTTCCTGTTGTACGGGGTTCTCTCTCATTTGATTCTTTTTTTCACCATGTGCATGTTGGTAGATAAAAATAATTCTGAATGTTCAAATAGAAATAAGTCTTAACTAAATGGAATCGGTAGCATGAGGCAGACAGCACTATTTGATTTGTAGCAAGGGGTCTGTGGATACAATTCAGAGAAGCTGTGAACCTGGATGGGAAAAAAATTACATCTTTATTTTACATTAACCTCTAACTGAAATGTAGCACTAGCTTTCATTATGAATATAGACCAATCGCCACAGTAGTATTATCGTACCTGTGACTTTACCACCAAAAGAAATCATAAGTATTTTCATATCACCTTACAGTTGTTACAAATATCTTGAAATGTTTATGTTCATTACTACTTCAAAATTATAGAATCTGTTAGACTCACAGCTAGCTCGTTTGTTAATGCGTTAATAAAGAAACACACATGTTGGCTGGGCGCGGTGGCTCATGCCTGTAATCCCAGCACTTTTGGAGGCCAAGGTGGGTGGATCATCTGAGGTCAGAAGTTTGAGAGCAGCCTGGTTAACATGGTAAAACCCTGTCTCTACTAAAAATACAAAAATTAGCCGGGCATGGTGGTGGGCACCTGTAGTCCCAGCTACTCGGGAGGCTGAGGCAGAAGAATCACCTAAACCCGGGAGGTGGAGGTTGCAGTGAGTGGAGGTTGCACCACTGCACTTCAGCCTGGGTGACAGAGCGAGACTCTGTCTCAAAAAAAAAAAAAAAATTTGGTAACTATATTTCAGTATAATTACTTCCTTTGCAATCCTATGTGTTATATTTTACGCATTTAAAAATATTATTTGTTTTCAAAGTAGCAAAGATATGGAATCAACCTAGATGCCCAGCAGTGGACTGGATAAAGAAAATATGGTTTGGGCCGGGAGCAGTGGCTCATGCCTGTAATCCCAGCACTTTGAGAGGCCAAGGCAGGAGGATCACTTGAGCTTAGTTTGAGACCAGACTAGACAACATGGTGAAACCCCATCTCTTCAAAAAACGCAAAAATTAGCTGGGCATGGTGGCTCAAGGACCTCTGGTTCCAGCTACTCAGGATACAGAGGCAGGAGGATTGCTTGAGCCCAGGAGGCAGAGGTTGCATTGAGCTGAGCTGCTCCACTGTACTCCAGCCTGGGCAACAGAATGAGACCTTGTCTCCACAAAAAAAAAAAAAAAAAAAAGGAAAAGAAAAGAAAAAATGTGGTACATATAAATCATGGAATACTACACAGGCATAAAAAAGAATGAAATCACCTTCTTTGCAGAAACATGGATGCAGCTGGAGGCCATTATCCTAAGTGAATTAATGCAGAAACAGAAAACCAAATACCACATGTTCTCACTTATAAGTGGGTGCTAAATATTGAGTACACATGGACACAAAGAGGGGAACAATAGACACCAAGACTTACTTGAGGGTGAAGGGTGGGAGGAGGGTGAGGTTCAAAAAACTACCTATCGAGTACTTATGTTCACTACTTGGTGACAAAATCACATGTACACCAAACCCCAGTGACACACAATTTTCCTGTGTAACAAACTTGCACATGTACCCTCTGAAACTAAAAAAGTTGGATTTCATCCATGTCCCTACAAAGAACATGAACTCCTCCTTTTTTATGGCTGCATAGTATTCCATGGTGTATATGTGCCACATTTTCTTAATCCAGTCTATCATTGTTGGACATTTGGGCGGGAAAAAGAAAAAGAAGTTGGAAGAGAAAAAGAAAGAAATAAAAACCTTATTCTGAGAAAGAGTAGGTAGGTTTCACCAGACTATCAAAGAGTCTATGGCATAAAACAGGTTGAGAACCTGCATTAGAAAAAGGAGAATAGCTATGAGGTAAAGGCACCGGACAAAGTCTTCATAGGCAGAGAAGCAGGATTCACATGTTGAGGGAAGCTAGGACCCAGAATGATGGAGAGATAGAGAAAGCTGGTGAGGGAATGATGATGATAGTAACACGTCATCACTGATGATATGAATGAGGTTGATGGTAACAGTAACACAGCAGTTATTATTTACCCAGTGGGTCACAAAGTTTCAGACGCTGACTAAGCCCCTTGCAAACATGATCACATTCACTTTTGACAATAACTGTACAAAGGTGTGAATGCTATTTCTCTTTTACAGCCTGGGAAACACAGCCCCAGATATGTCCAGGGTCTACTCTCGGGTCTCCTAGCTAGCAAGTCGTAGAGCTAGAATTCAGGCCACGAGGTGCCTGATTCCCCAGCTTGTGCCCTTACTTGCTGGTCCATTCTGCCAAGCACAGGGAAGGTCTTATTCTCATTTAACCAATGAAAAAACTAAGGCTCAGAACGAGTAAAGTGAAGCCAAGCCCAGGATCTCAATATGCTTAGGAAAAGCAGCTGAGATTTCTCCCTTGCTTCACTGCTACTGATTTCCTTCCTTATCCCTGATGGCACCTCCAGGGCCTGGGCGGCTCAAGGAACCTCGTGCCAGTTCTCTGGGCATCACCATCAAAGCTCAAATCCTGCCTAGTCTTCCTTTAACACAACACATGGCTCAGATTCTTCCTTCCAATTTTTTTTTTAGATGGGTTCTCACTCTGTCACCCAGGCTGGAGTGTGGTGGCATGATCACGGCTCACTGCAGCCTTGACCTCCTGGGGCTCAAGCAATCCTCCCACCTCAGCCTCCTGAATAGCTGGGACTACAGGAGCATGCCACCACACCTGGCTAATTTTTATTTTTATTTTTTTGTAAAGACAGGGTTTCGCCATGTTGCCCAGCCTGGTCTCTAACTCCTGGATTCAAGTGATCCTCCTGCCTCGGCCTCCCAAAGTGCTGGGATTACAGGCGTAAGCCACCACACCTGGCCCTTCCTTCCCATTTTAGCCATTGAAGCCCTCCTGCTATCAGGCCTAAATAACATCATAGCCTCTTAATTCAGCTCCCCAATTCTAATCCATGCTCCCCATGAATGCGAGATGTGTCTGAACGTGAGTTTCTCAAATTGGGGTCCCCTGGGGGTCCACAATACACTATGATCACGTTGTAATTGCTTTAAGTTATAGGATATTACCATCATCCTTTTCTGAATTAACTGATCACTATCTAATCATCATGCATTGCCACATGATTCTGGTGTCTGTTCTGCACTTCTGTTTGTGATGACAACTGTGCTTAACTGTCTCACTTTAATTACTGCACAATGACAAGAAAATACCATGGACATGATACAGAAATGCCCTTCTTTGTGCCTGGTAAAGGCTCAAGAATGGAATGCCATACTGTATGAACAGAAGGTTCACAGAAGTCTGAGAAGGGGAAAGTGGAAAATCACAGAGGTCCTCACAGAGGCAGGGGAAAATCAAAAGAACTCTCTGGAATAAATACATTTTAAAAATGATATGTGCTGATTAAGCTCTTGAAAAAAGAACTGTCTGGGGAGTGTGTCCACTATTCAGATTGTGAGTGGCAGTTTTGTCTCGGCAAGACATCACTGTGCCCACCACAGACATGTTTTTAATTTGAATTTTATTGGTTTTGTAATTGGAATCATATTTAATTTGCAGATTTGTTTTGGTTTTATAGCAGTAGATAAGATATAAGTGAAGAACTTATATCTGCTTTTATGCCAACATACATTTAAAAAACATAATAATAGAAATATTTTATGGTGACATTGGCAAAGGGGAGGTGTCTGTGAGAATAGGTACCCTTTAAAAGCATCCCATGTTAGCCGGGCATGGTGATACGCGCCTGTAGTCCCAGCTACTTGGGAGGCTGAGGCAGGAGGATGGCTTGAGGCCAGAAGGTTGAGGTTGCAGTAAGCTGTGATCATGCCACTGCACTCCAGGCTGGATGACCAAGCAAGACGCTGTCTCAGTTAAAAAACAAACAAACAAAACAAAACAAAATGGCCAGAGGTCACATGGTAGCTCACGCCTATAATCCCAGCCCTTTGGGAAGCTGAGGTATGTAGACTGAGCCCAGCAGTTTAAGGCCAGCCTGGGAGACATGGGGAATCCATGTCTGTACAAAAAAATTTAAAAAATTGCCAGGCATTGTGGAGCATGCCTATAGTCCCAGCCACTGGGGAGGCTGAGGTGGGAGGATCACCTGAGCCCAGGGAGATTGAGGCTGCAGTGAGCCATGATCATGCCATTGCACTCCAGCCTGGGTGACAGAGCAAGGCCCTGTCTCAAAAAAAAAAATTAAAATTTTTTATCATCACTGGCCATCAAAGAAATGCAAATCAAAACCGCAATGAGATACCATCTCACATCAGTTAGAATGGCAATCATTAAAAAGTCAGGAAACAACAGGTGCTGGAGAGGATGTGGAGAAATAGGAACACTTTTACACTGTTGGTGGGACTGTAAACTAGTTCAACCATTGCGGAAGTCAGTGTGGCGATTCCTCAGGGATCTAGAACTAGAAATACCATTTGACCCAGCCATCCCATTACTGGGTATATACCCAAAGGACTATAAATCATGCTGCTATAAAGACACATGCACACGTATGTTTATTGCAGCACTATTCACAATAGCAAAGACTTGGAACCAACCCAAATGTCCAACAATGATAGACTGGATTAAGAAAATGTGGCACATATACACCATGGAATACTATGCAGCCATAAAAAATGATGAGTTCATGTCGTTTGTAGGGACATGGATGAAATTGGAAATCATCATTCTAAGTAAACTATCACAAGGACAAAAAACCAAACACTGCATATTCTCACTCATAGGTGGGAATTGAACAATGAGAACACATGGACACAGGAAGGGGAACATCACACTCTGGGGACTGTTGTGGGGTGGGGGGAGGGGGGAGGGATAGCATTAGGAGATATACCTAATGCTAAATGACGAGTTAATGGGTGCAGCACACCAGCATGGCACATGTATACATATGTAACTAACCTGCACATTGTGCACATGTACCCTAAAACTTGAAGTATAATAATAATAAAATAAAATTAAAAAAAATTTTTTTAAAGCATCCCATGTTTGGAAGATGCTGACCCGCTTGCCACTTTGCAGATTACATTTACTGTTCAAATTGTCACCCATTTGGAGTTAATGCTTCACGTGCTTCACCTGGCCTCTGTATCCTGCTGGGTTGGTGGACAGATCCTCTGCTTCAGTCAAATGGGTAGATATAACATCCTTCGAGTCGTCTGTGTGGTACTTTCACCTACAGTTAAGGATGGGGTGTGCTGAGTGCTCAAACTAGCACCTACAACATTGATCAGTGTCTGCTAAATGATAACCACTATTAATATGAGCATGATTGCCTCTTCAAGAGACTGCAGAAAGAGATGTCACATCTGCTGGCATAAACCCCCTCTCCTGATGTTCCTGTCTCTGCATCTTACAGCCTGATCATGAGAATAGAAGAAAAATCAAGGTAAATGTGTTATTCAAAGTAGAGAAATGCCTGGGAATGAGTTTTGGGAGCCTCCATCATGTTGTGGGAAAGAACATTCTGGATTAGGGAATACAGAGACTTAAGGGTAGGGCCCAGCTCTGTATGCCCTTGGACAAGACACCTAGCCTCTCTGAGCCTCTAGCTCTGCTATGTTGAATAGGACAAAGGATCATTCTAGCCCTGCTCACTTCATGGAGCAGGCGGCAGGATCAATGAGGTCAGGGATGTGGAAGGTGGAAGTGACAGTGACCTGAGGGGCTGCCATTATTATTGCTAGAGTGACAGTGATGAGGCAGAGTTGGAGAGATGCTCAGAGAGCTGGCAAAGGAGGGAAAGATAGAGAGAGAGAAGAGTAACTCTATTGCCTTCACTGTCTGTCTTTTCTCTAGAGCTAACTCAGGCACATACAGTTGCTATAAATTTTCCTCCCAGCCTCTTCTCTCAACTGGGTTCAGCTCACACAGACTCTCTAAGGCTGCCTTGGTGGCAGCTGAGGTCCCAGTAGAGAAGCTGGAATAGTTACCTTGCAGCACCATAGGAAAAAGAGGGAGGACACAGGTGAGGGGCACGGCTGCTCAGAGTGAAGGGTGCCCATGGCTGAGCTGTGCTCAGCTCAGACCACACTGCGCTCACTGAGGGCCTGCAGCTCAGCATTGACCGTTGGTTCATCCCAGAGGTATGTGCCCCAGGAGGGCCCTTCTCTCCCCATGTCTTACTTCCTCTATGGAGGAGGAGATGGAATGAGATGCTCTTTTTAAAGGCACTCAGAATGTGAGCGACTTGATGGGAGTGGGTGGGGAATGTCTCATCCATTTCTGCAGTCTCGAGCCCAGTAAGACAGGATGAGAGTAAATGTTTAGTGCATGTTGGGTGAAATAAACGAGTAGATGGAAAGATGGATAGGTGGATAGACAGATGGACAGAACAACGGATGGATGGATACATGAACGGGTGGTGGATCAATGCATGAGTGGGTGGACAGATGGATAAAAGGACAGTTGGATGGAGTGAAGGAAAGCTTTAATACAGCAGGTCTGAGACAACTCTCCCGAGAGCCCTCCTTGCAAGGCTCACCCTTGGCTCACAACTGGGAAGTTGGATTTTGGGAGGGTTTCCAAAGTTCCTAGAATTGATAAGAGTAGCTCACTATGGTTTATGTTAAATGTCCGTTTTTCTTCTGAGAGTCTGGAATTTTGGTTTATTTTAGGCAGAGTGTGCCTACATGGCCAACCCCCGTAAAAACCTTAGGCACAGAGTCTCTAATGAGCTTCGCTGGCAGAAAACATTTCACACGTGTTGTCACAACTTGTTGCTCCAGGAATTAAGTGTGTTCTGTCTGACTCCACTTGGAGAGGATTGTTGGAAGCTTGCTCTTGGTTTCTCTGGACTTTACCTCATGCATCTTTTCCCTTTGCAGATTTGCTTTGTATCTTGCACTGGAATAAATTCATGAGTGCAACTGTATACTGAGTCCTGAGTCCTCTCAGAGAATCAACAAACCTGGGAATGCTCTTGGGGACCCCAGTTACAGACAGATGGATGGATGAATGGACAGATAAACTAATAAATGGATAAATTAAAGGCAGATAGATGAGTGATGTCTGATAAGCTATTGATAAATGTATGGATGAGTAGATGAACAGGTGGATGGACAGACAGATGAATAACTAGGTGGATGGATGGACAGACAAATGACTAATAGGATGGGTAGATGTATGTATGGATGGATGGATGAATGGCATGCATGGATGGATGGATGGTTGGATGGATGGATAGATGAATGCAAGGATAGATGGATGGTTGACATGCATGCATGGGTGGATGGATGGATGCATGGACAAATTCATGGATGCATGGATGGATGGATGGATGGATGGATGGATGCATGGGTGGATAAGTGGTTGGATGGATGGATGGGTGGATAGATGGTTGCATGGGTGAATAGATGGTTGGATGGATGAATAGATGGTTGGATGGATGGATAGATGGATGCATGCATGGATGGATGGTTGGCATGCATGCATGGGTGGATGGATGGATGCATAGATGCATAGATGGTTGGTTGGTTGGATAGATACATAGATGGATGGATGGTTTCATGCATAAATGGATGGATGGATGGATGGGTGGATGCATGAGTGGGTGGACGGTTGGCATGCATGCAAGAATGGATGCATGGGTGGATGGATGGATGCATGAATAGATGCATGGGTGGTTGGATGATGTGTGTGTGTGTGTGTGTGTGTGTGTGTGTGTGTGAAGGGTTAGGAGTGACCTAAATCTTTCAGATGCTCTAAAGGCCACAGATTTTAATGGCCACGAGAGTTCCTCAAAGGCTCAAGACTATTCACACCTAACTTCTTTGTCAGGAATGAGTCAGCGCCTGGGGGATTTTTGCTTGGCGAGATCAGAATTTAATATTGTCACCGCTTATATACTCATATGGGCACCTAGAGGATTAACTATATGCATAGTAGTGTCCGTGATGAATAGGAAGGTTGGTTTGGGGCATAAGCTCAGATTGCAGGAGCAAAAGGAGTAGAAAAATGCATCTGGTTTCTCAAATCTGTGGCTATTACTGGCCAACAGCACTACCAGCTTCCCAAAGACTGAATTTGTTTTCTCTGGTTTGGGTTTGACTCTATAAAAATATTTGGTCTTTATTTGAGATCTTTTGTTTTCCCTTGCAAGTATTAAATGTCTCTTTATGATTCATTGTTCTGGAGGAGTCATGGTGAGCATTGCAAACCCATTTCTTCCTGTTTTCTTTCTTGAATGATGAACTCCACTTTGATTAAACATTTTTATAATAATTTTCCTCTTAATTGAAAAGTGATTTTTAAAATGCATTTGGCAGAGGGGGACAGGGGATGTGTTAAAGTTACAGTCTCATTTATTCCTAATGAAGTGGAAGGGAAATGGAACCCAGGGGAGGAACAGGATAAAAAAAGAATACTGGAAAGTGATAGAACCAAAGGAGGAAAGAAAGAATACGATGAATGTGAGTGGGCTTTGAATAAGCATCTTGTTTTGTACATAAGCACTCGAGTTAGAAGAAATAGAGAAACTAACAGTCGGAGCTGCTACCTGGCCAAAGACCAATTCTCTGTGACTCAGAGGCACTGCCACCATCTCTCTCTGAGCCCATGGGCCTCAGTTTCTACATCTGTCAATGGGATGAAGCCATCTTCATATGGCTGCTGAGGGTCTCAGGAAATGATGAATGGGAAAATGCAAGCTGTAGGGTGCTACACGTGGGGTGGGTGGGTGGCGTGAGGGGTGAAGAAGGTGGGGTGAGCTTCCAGACTCTCCTAGCTCTAAGAATCCATAAGTAATGAAAATACATGGATGTGTATCACACTCACAGATTTATACTCTTTCACACACAGTTACACATGCACACACCTCTCATACGGATTCTCACACATCTCACACAGCCACACCCTCTCTCCCACACTTGCAGACTCATTATACACACTCTTCCACACCCATAGACACACCATTAAATACACACACCCTCACACAGATACCAACTCCTCACACACACACCTTCACACATGCTTCACACATACACACCCCCTCACATGCACACTCTCAACGTCACTTCTCACACACACCCTTAAACACACCTTGCATGCACAGAACCCTCACACACACACTTTACACCCCCTTACACACACTCCATACACACACACTCCCTCACATGCACACTCTCAACATAGCATCTCACACACATCCTTAAACACATCTTTGCATGCACAGAACCCTCACACACACACACCTTCTCTCACACACACCCTCACACACACACACTTTACACAAACACCCTTACACACACTCCATCCACGCACACACCTTCACATGCACACTCTCAATATAGCCTCTCACACACACCTTTAAACACATCTTTGAATGCACACAGCCCTCACACACACACCTTCACACACACACATCCCTTCACATACACTTTATATACACACACATCCTCACACATACTCCGTACACACCTTCACATGCACAATCTCAACATAACTTCTCACACACACCCTTAAACACGTTTGCACGTACATAACACTCACACACACCCCCTCACATGCACACTCTCAACATATCTTCTCACACACACCCTTAGACACACTCCATACACACACACACCCTCACATGCACACTCTCAACATAGCTTCTTACACACACCCCTAAACACATCTTTGCATGCACATAACCCTCACACACACCCCCTCACACAACCGACACACTCCGTACACACACACCCTCTCACACACACCGACACACTCCATACACACACATACACCCTCACATGCACATTCTCAACATAGCTTCTCACATACACCCTTAATCACATCTTTGCATGCACAGAACCCTCACACGCACACACACCCTCACACACACACCCCCTCACACACACCGACACACTCCATACACACACACACCCTCACATGCACACTCTCAATATAGCTTCTCACATACACCCTTAAGCACATCTTTGCATGCACAGAACCCTCACATGCACACACACCCTCACACACACTCCATATACACACACACACCGTCACATGCACACTCTCAACATAGCTTCTCACACACACCCTTAAACACATCTTTGCATGCACAGAACCCTCACACACACACACACACTCTATATATACACAAATGTAGGGTGCTACATGTAGGGTGGGTAGATGGGGTGAGCTTCTAGACTCTCCTAGGTCAGTCTAAGAATCCTAAGTGATGAACATACATAGATGTGTATCACACTCACAGATTTACACTCTCTCACACACAATTACACATGCACACACCTCTCACATGCATTCTGACACATCTCACACAGAGCCACACCCTCTCACACATGCAGACATACACACCCTTCCACACCCATAGACACTATTAAATACACCCTCACACAGACACCCCCAAATTCTCACACGAACACCTTCACACACCCCCTCACGTGCACATTCTCACACACACCCTTAAACACATCTTTGCAGGCACATAACCCTCATACACACACACACCCTCTTACATATAGCCCATATACATACACCCCTCACATGCACACTCTCAACATAGCTTCTCACACACCCTTAAACACGTTTGCACATACACAACCCTCACACACACACCTTCACACATGCACACACCCTCACACACTATATACACACACATCCTCACATGTACATGCTCAACATAGCCTCTCACACATACCCTTAAACAGATCTTTGCATGCACACAGCCCTCACATACACACACCTTCACACACAACCTCACACACATTCCCCAGCAATCCGTCATGTGCACACAAACTCTCATACACAGATGACCCACAATCCTCACATGTGTTCGCTCTCACACATACCCTCACACATATGCACACAACCTCACACACACACCTCTCACACATATGCACGCAACCTCACACACTCACCTCTCACACATATGCACACACGCTCATACTCCTCATGTCCACACAGCCACCCCGCACACAGCCTCACACACATCATGTCCTTCAAATTAGACAGCCACTTTGAGGGGTTCGGCCAAGCTATGGTGGAGAACAGAGTGTCTGCTCACTCTGCCACCAGGCCTCTGCCCCACGGATGCCCAGAAACTGCTCCTTCTGGGCTTCCAATGACCACATGGAACCAAATTTCAATGGACACCCACGTGCTTGTCACTCTCCTGACCCCTGGGTGATGTCTCTCTTTCTTCCCCATCCTTGGTATCTGATGACCCCAATCATGAACTTTGAGGTCCCCGAGCAAAGGGGCCCCTTCTGTCTTATTCATATGTGTATCCTCAGAGCCCGACGATCAATAAATATTTGCTGAATGAGATGGAACGAGGGTGTGAGGAGTGGAGAAAGAGATGATCTACCTAGGCTAGGGCTCGGGGCTCTGGGAGTGAGGTGCAGGGAGAGGATGTGAGGGTGCCCTTCTCAGCCAGTTTCAAGGCTTCCCTCCCTCCCCAGCTCTCGGCTAAGCCCTAGGCCCCTCCTGAGCCAGATCTTCCTCCCCATATACATCCCATCCTTGCCTCCTCCTGAATGACCCCAAGTTCTGGTAATATTTGGAACCTGCCTCCAGCAGCCATTTCTGACTCACCTCTCAGGGCTTCCCAGGTCCCTCTGGAGTTTGGTGGGAAGGGACCTAGCTTCGTTGGGAACCCAGGCCTTCTGTGATCCAATCCAGCCTCAATACACCCACACCACCACCTTCATTGCCCCAGTAGTTACTACGTGCAGGAACTGGGCTATGTGATTTGCACACAAATCCTCCCAACCATCTAGAAGGAAGGCCCTGGTGGCAGCCACATTCTAGAGTTAGGGAAACAGAGGCTCTAAGAGCAAAGTCTTCGGCTGAAGGTCAACAATGGGCAAGTGGTGATTCTGGGATTTGAACTCAGGCCCCCAGCTCTTCCTGGCCAAGTTTCCTCGACTTCCCACACTGGGTCTGGCACCCCCTTCTGGGCTTCCCCATCCAAGCAATGCACCTTCCTTGCTATCGTCATCTGTCCCCTCACATGCCTCCCCCACTGAGCCAAAAACTACTCAGGGGCAGTGGAGTGGACAACAGTGGTGTCTTTGCTAGGCTAGGGCAATGCCCCAGCTGGGAATTGCCTTAGGTCGGGAAGCTGGCTTGCCTGGGAGATGATGACACCTCCCCCACCTCCCCAACTGAGGACAGCCTAAGTCAATGACTGATTGACACAGGCATACAAAAAACCGGCCCCCTTTTGTTTTCTGTGTCTACCACTTCATCATGAGGTCCTAGACCAATGCCTGGTGCATAGCAGGAGCATAGTGAATGTTTGTGGAATGAATAAATGAATGTCTCTTCTTCCCCCCATCTAGACATCGGCATTTCTCAATTCCTATCCAGGTCTTCTCTAAATCTTCAAGGTCATCCTCTCCTTACCTGCCAGGTATCCTCACCTGCTGTGTTCACCCCAGCTGGCCTTGACTCCATAGCAAAGTGCTTCGTCAGCTACCTGTACACCTCAGGAATTCAGCTGCATATAGGGGGTGAGAGGGAGTCTGAGCTGAGGGAGGTGGTGAGATCCCCACCCTAGCTCAACCTGGAACACCCTGCCTCTATCAATTTCCACAAGATTTTGTTTAGACGAAAGTGCTCTGCGTCTGCAAAGACTGAGAAGCCCTCTGACACGTTGCGTTTTCCTTCTGTCCCACCCACTCCCTTGATGGGGAGCACACCCTTCCTTACGCTGCCTCATCCAAATTTTGTAGAAAATTGCTTCTGTCCCATCAAGACTGGAACTCCTCAAGGAGGGCTGCAGCCTAGAGGTTGAAAGTGTGCGCTCTGGAGTCACAAAGACCTTGGGAAAGTTATTTCACCCCTCCTAGCCTCTGTTTCTGTAGCTGTAAAATGGGAAAGTAATAGAACTAGTATCTGAGCACTGGGCTAGAGTTCAACAAGATTAATCATCTCAGGCCAGGTTCAGTGGCTCACGCCTGTAATCTCAGCTCTTTGGGAGGCCAAGGCGGGACGATCACTCGAGCCTAGGAGTTATAGACCAGCCTCGGCAACATGGCGAAACCCCATCGCTACAAAAAATACAAAAATTAGCTGGGCATGGTGGCGTGCACCTGTAATCCCAACTACTCAGGAGGCTGAGGTGGGAGGATCACTGGAGGCTGGCATGTTGAGGCTGCAGTGAGCCGTGATCGCACCACTGTACTCCAGCCTGGGCAACAGCACAAGAACGTGTCTCAAAAAAACAAAACAAAACAAAAAACAGAAGCTAAAATGCAAAACAAAAATAATGAATCATCTTATGTGCTAAACACAGCGCCTGGCTCATGGCAAATAATAAATTGTACCTTCTAGTATTTGTTAAATTACCCAAGCAAGTGCCTTGGGCTTGCCTAGTAATTAATTATCAAAATTATCATACTTTCCTTTGGCAAAGGAAGTTAAACCATGGATGTATGTGAAGCTCAGTTTGCTCTGGTGTGGTTATTTCCCAGAGGCCTAAGAGGGTAAGTGATAGTCATAATCCCTGGCCTCTAGCAAAAGCCACTAATTCTGGGTGGACACTGGAGATGTTCTGCATGGTATTGCCAAGTGGGGCCTCATCCTTTGCTACAAAAAGAATCCCATGTCCTGCTGTTTCTTAGACATCTAGATTTCCACTAGATCCAGGCGTAGTGTGCAAAGGCAGCTGAGAAAATTGGAAGAGGCCATGGTTTCTCATATCCCAGCTCTGCCCGTGTATCTGCCGCAGCTAGTACGGGGCTCACTCATAGTGTATCCTCAATAAATGCCGTGGAGTGAACAAAGGAACACAGGAATAAATGGATTTGAGATCTCCCATGTAATTTCAGCATCCGGCATTAGATGTTTCTTGATAAATATTTTTGGAATGAATGAATGCATTCTAGGTTTGCCATCATATCCTCAGCATTGGGCCTAGGTCCTGGCACAGAGGCCTCTGATGAATATTTATAGCAGAAATGAACTAGATCCACTGTTTCCCAGAAAGCAGCTGAGCTTCCCTTGCAGCTGCCCCCATCCCTTTCCTCTTGTCTCATACTCACAGGCCTCGGGTCCAGCCACCAGCCTGGCTTGGCGTTAGCCAGCTGGGAAAGGAATCTGGGAGAGAAAGCAAGTGAAACTCCCCAAGATGCACAATTGGGAGAGTCTCTAGCCAGCTCTCCAGGAAGCTCTGGGGGCGCTGCTCTCGGGAAACACCCCCAAGATAGACTGAGCTGGAAGGAGCCGTCTGCAGTGATTCTGTGACACTGTCACGGAGCCCTCCTCTGCATGGCTTTGGCATCAAATGCAACCACACACACACATACACACACACACACACACACACACACACACACACACACACACACACACAGCAGGCACTATGCCCTGCTGGACAGAATGGGCTGCAGGGACGTGCATGACCAAAATGCACCCCAGACAGCATGTGCACGCGGAAGGACACTCAGCGATGTGCACCCCAGATAGCACGCGCATGCGGACGGACACTCAGCGATGTTCCATCTCCCCAGGCCAGGCCCTGCCATCCTATCTCAAACACACTTTGCCTCCACCGAGGCAGGCAGTGGCCACAGACCACCAGGTGGTACCACCAAGTGATAACACTGTCTGTCACCACGGGGGACCCTCTCATGGATAACGGAACCTCTCCCAGCCAGGAGCTGAGGCTCAGCGTTTACAGACAGTGCAGGCTCAAGGATGAGTCATGTGTCCCCCCCACTTCCTGGAGGCACTGGTGAGCTTTCCCTGTGTCCCCCCCACCCCAACATCTGTCCCATGAGCAGGCAGCCACCTCCTCCTCTGTCCCTGCTGGGATCAACTCTCCACAAGGAACCAGGAGGTGGCTGAGATCCTGCAGAGTGGCCCGGTGTGCAGGCTGCACTGGTGCCCCTAAAAGCATCTGTGGATCCTGGCCAGGGCCCTCCTTGGCCCTCAGTCGTGCTCCAGGACATGTGGCCCTCTGAAGCGCGTGGCCTCCCCCTCAGCTCCGGCCTCCAGTACAGCAGCCTCTCCATGCCTGCTTCCCACAGGGGTCTCATGCCAGCCGAGCAATGGTGCCACCCACAGCATGAGCTCTGAGGCTGGCAGGTTGGAGGGACCCAGGCTTAGAGTCCCAGACAGGCCAGCAGGGAGAACCAGCTCTGTTGGGGGTGATGAGGGCAGAGTGGAAACCCTAAAGCCTCATCTGTGCCGACTGATCCCTCCTTTACCCATCAGGTCTCCTGACACTGCCTGGGGGGAGCCCCTGCGGCTGCGTGACCGGAGGGGAAGGACACGGGGCTGGCCTGTGGTCCCCTTGGGTACCCTTAATGTAAGGCTGAGGTGACGGGGTCAGGGATGCTGTGAGGCCCTGTAACGCTTCAGGAAAATGAGCCCTACGGTAAGCCTCCACCCCACGATGCCCAGCTCGGGCACACCAGGTCCTCCTGCCTGGGGAGCTGAGCCCCCGCCTGGGTACTCACCAGCTCCGGCAAGGCCTCACCCTGGCATGGTGGCGGTCACCCCCTCTCAGACAGTGCTCCCCATCTGGAGAGGCCAGCGGCACTAATCAGCCGCCTGGCGTGGTGCAGGCCGAGCGACTGGGGTTTAATTGACACCAGGTGGCCCCTCCCCAGGGGCAGGCTGGGAGGCGGCTCTGCCGGGTTGGGAGGCCAAGCCTTGGGCAGGGGGGTTGCACCCAGACCAGGCCAGTTCAGGCTTCCCCGGGAGAGACAAGGGCAGTCAGGCAGTCACTGGCCACCCCTCCCTCTCCTGCCGGCTGCCTCCATGGCATGGCCCTGGCTTCCCTAGGCTCTGACCTTTCTTTCATTTAGAGGTGGCAGCAGCAGTGGCAGCGTCTGCCCAGGAGGAGGGTGGCTCAGGTTTCCCCCCAGCTGGCTGGGGACAGCCAGGATCGAGTGCACTGTGTCTGCAGGGACCAGGCTGTGCCCGCCGGATCCTGAGTGAGGCCACCCACGGCAGTCACAAAGAATCCCATGAACTAACTACCTTTTATTGAACACTTACTATGCACCAGGCCAGGCATGGTGCCCACACTGTCCCCTCTTAAATCTCATGTGTCCCCAAAAGGTGGGCATTTATTAACCCACTTTGCAAGATGAGGAAACGGAGACTCAGAGAAGCTAAGCTTCTTCTCCAAGGTCACACAGTAGAAGAGCCAGAACACACATTCAGCTGTATCTGACATTGAGTCAGGGATTTTCATGGCCACCTGCAAAGTAGATAATGTCATCCCCATTTTTGAGTTGAGGAAATTGAGGCTTAGAGAGGGGAAGCCAGTTTTCAAAGTCACACAGCAAAGTACGGAACGTGGATTTGCCACCAGGTGTGTTGGGGCAGGTTGCCAGGGAAAGTAAAGTCCACTGCTAAAATATAAGCCTTCTTCCCTGACTCACATGTGTTCCTGCTTATATTAGGGCTCCAGGTTTGAGCCACGGTTTGGGGTTTAGGAGAAAGAGCACTGGACATAGAGTCAGAAAACCTGTGCCCAACTTGCTGTGTGACCTTGAGCAAGTTACTCCACCTCTCTGGGCTTGGCTGCAGCTGCTGTGAACCCCAAATGGGACATCACATGGAAAAGGCTTTGTGACTTGGGTTCACAGGGCAGGATGAGGGAGTACCAAAGTAGCCCCTCTCTGCCCTGGGAGCCCTTCCCAAAGGCCCCCAACCCTGTTCTTTCTCTTTACTGCCAGCAGTGGGACTCAGCAGTGAGGAGCACACAGGTTCCGCAAGTGCACAGGGTTCAGATCCTGGCTCTGATCTGAGTCTCACAAACTGCGTGACCTTCAGAAGTCATTTTACTCTCTAGTCTCAATTTCTCCTTTCTAAAAATGTGCTCCCGGGCGCTCCCACCCTGCTTGGGCTGTGTGAAAATAAATGAGATAATACTCAGCACCTGCCTTTTTATTCAACAACATTTATTGAGCACCTACGAGACATGGGTCACTGTGCTGGGGATATAATTTTTACAGGAACAATATTCTTGTAAAAACTGTCAGTTGGCCAGGTGCGGTGGCTCACACACTTTGGGAGGCAGAGGCGGGCAGATCACCTGAGGTCAGGAGCTCGAGACCAGCCTGGCCAAGATGGTGAAACCCTATCTCTACTAAAAATACAAAAAAATTAGCCAGACATGGTGGTGGGCGCCTGTAATCCCAGCTACTCAGGAGGCTGAGGCAGGAGAATCGCTTGAACCTGAGAGGTGGAGGTTGCACTGAGCCAAGAACATGCCATTGCACTCCAGCCTGGGCGACAAGAGTGAAACTCTGTCTCAAAAAACAAACAAACAAAAAACAACAAAAAACCAAAGTCAGTCATTCATGCCCCTGTGGTGGAGACAGACAAATGTAAAAACCCCACAAAAATAAATATATAATTCTTTGTGTTATGTGCTCAACAAAGAGAAGTAGCTATTATTGTTGTTGTTCACGCATTTATTCCACAAAAGAACTCACTGAGCACCTACTATGTGCCAGGTATTCTTCTAGGCATTGGGGATATAGCAGTGACCAATACAGACACGGCTGTCCACTTTAATAATTAACCGTGACAATAAATAGCAATAATTAGCCATGACAATATATAACAATAATAATTATTATATTACTATTCTCAGGCGTTCTCCCCAACACATTGGATGCCCTGGTTTTCTCACTGGTAGAATTACATACCTGTCTGCTGCCATCTGGCCCTCTGGGAGCTCCAAGCTAGAGCATGGGATTCCAGAATGTTCTTAGGTCTGATCCTCAGTGAAGCTCATGGGCTCTTTTTGGTCTGACTTGCGGGCACTCTGGTAGGCGCTCATCCCCCTGGCATAGACCCAGACCCCACGTGGGTTGGGAGAAGCTGAGCCTGTGACTCAGCCAGCCTGGCTTGTCAAGCAGAGATGAGAAGGGAGCAAGCAGCTGGCTGGGCTGTTAGCCATGGGGCCCTCCCAAGCCAGGCATAGGGCAGGTGCCTGGGGGACAGAGTGGGGCTTTGAGATGACAAGGGAAGGGCTCTAAGCTCAGGTGACTGCACCCTGGTGGTGGTGGCTGTCTCTAGTAAAGATAATTTTTTTTTAGAAGGAGTCTCGCTCTGTTGCCCAGGCTGGAGTGCAGTGGCACGATCTCTGCTCACTGCCACCTCTGTCTCCCAGGTTCAAGCGATTCTCCAGCCTCAACCTCCCGAGTAGCTGGGAATACAGGCATGCACCACCATGCCTGGCTAATTTTTTTGTATTTTTCATAGAGACAGGGTTTTGCCATGTTGGCCAGGCTGGTCTCAAACTCCTGACCTCAGGTGATCCACCTGCCTCAGCCTCCCAAAGTACTGGGAATGCAGGCATGAGCCACCACGCCTGGCCAAGAATATTCTTATAAGAATCACAGAGTATGCTGCCTTGTGAGTGAATGAGCTTCTCATCAATTAAATAACTCCAGCAGGATGCTATAAAGGGGACTCCAGAATTGCCTGTTCATCTGTCAGATGTATCCATAAGACTGAGCTCTACCTTCTGGGTCTTGTTTACACCATCATACCTCCAGTGTGTGGCACAGAGCACATCACATAGCAGTCGGCAAATATTTCTTATATTCATGTCTGCACAGATCAGAATGTTCTTTCTGGCTTTGACCACACGAGACTTTGACAACAAGTAGCCCTGCCATTTTATTCATTTGTCTCTTGATTCAACAAATATATCCTGAGCACCTACTATGTGCTGTCTCCTAGGCACTGGGGATATAGTAGTGATCAAGACTGATAAAAATTTCTTCGTGAAGAAATTTTTTCCTTCGTGAAGTCTACCGTCTCACGATTGGAATTTCATTTTTATTTTTTAGAGATGGGGTATTAATCTGTTCTCACACTGCTCATAAAGACATACCTGAGACTGGGTAATTTAGAAAGGAAAGAGGTTTAATGGACTCACAGTTCCACGTGGCTGGGGAAGCCTCACAATCATGGTGGAAGGTGAAGGAGGAGCAAAGTCACGTCTGACATGGCGGCAGGCAAGAGAGAGCTTGTGTAGGGGAACTACCATTTATAAAACCAACAGATCTCATGAGACTTATTCACTATCATGAAAACAGCATGGGAAAGACTCACCCCCATGAATCAATGACCCCCCCGTTGGGTCCCTCCCGCAACATGTGGGAGTTATGGGAGCTACAATTCAAGATGATATTTGGGTGGGGACATGGCCAACCCATATCAGACAGGGTCTTGCTTTGTCACCTAGGCCAGAGTGCAGTAGTGTGGTCATGCCTCACTGCAGCCTCAAACTCCTGGGTGATCCTCCCACCTCAGCCTCCTGAGTAGCTGGGACTATAAGCATGTGCCACCACACCTGGCTAATTTTTTCATCTTTTTCAGAGATGGGGTCTCACTCACGACTGGACTTTTAACTAGGTAATTTCCACAGGTGTTAATCATATTATTAATCACAATGATAGCCATTGCCTTAGGTTTCTGAACCTTGGCCCTATTAACATTTGGCTGGATAACTGTGGCAAGGAGCTGTTCTGTGCATTGTACGATTTTAGCAGCATCCCTGGCCTCTACCCACTGGATGCCAGTAATAACCTCCCTTCCGCCTCCACTTATGACATCCCAAAATGTCTTTAGACATTGCCTGAAGGAGTAATAACATTGTCCCTGGTTGGAAATCATAGTCATCTATTAAGCACCAACTATGCAACAGACACTTTGCATTCACTAATTTACTTAACCTCTAAAATAACTCCAGGAGGCAGGGATAATTACTATTTCCATTTTACAGAGGAGGAAACAGAAAAGACCAGTCACTTGCTTATGGTTCCCAATCGGTGCACCTAGCCCTCTGATGTGCAGCTTCCAGCACCTCCCATGCTGAGCCCATGCACAGCTGCATAGACCAAGCCTAGAGCAGCGAGTCTCTTTCCTGGACTTTTGCAGATTTCTCTTCTGGTTCTACTCTGTGGCCTCTTGCAGAGCACAGGGATTGGGACCTTCAGAGAAGCAGTGACCACCAGAAAAATACTGCAAGCTGCAGATATAATTGTAAGTTTTCTAGTAGCTGCATTCAAAGGTAAAAAGAAACAGGCAGCGTTAATTATAGTAATTAATACACTTTAATCCAGTATCATTGAGAACTATCATGTCAGTGCGTAATTAATTAAAATTTATTAATGAAACAGTTTAGTCTTTTTTGGCACCTCATTGAAATCTGGTGTGTGTTTTGCACTTGCAACTCAATTCAGATCAGCCACATCTCAAGGGTTCAGTAGCCACGTGTGGTCAGTGGCTCCCGTTTGGGGAATGCCGATCTGGAAAGTTTTGTTGACTGAGGGAATGAAGACAGGAGGCAGGATATCCTCAGCAAAATGGGCAAGGTGTACCTGAGCCCACAGATCCTGAGGGTTGCCACACTCTACTGTCACTTTCCATTACTTGTCTGTCTCTAATGCTCGGCTGGGCTCCTCTGTGTTTATCTGTCTTTCTGTCCCTGGAGCTGAGCTCCACAGTGGGCCTTAGTAGGAGAGGCAGTTTGGAATCAGAGTGGCTGGAATCAGAGGCCAGGGCGCCATCCTGGCTTTATCATACAGGAGCCTGAGCCAGAGCCTCAGTTTCCTCATCTGTGAATTGGGGATGAATTGCTATTCCCTAGAACTTCCTGCCGTAATGGACACATGGACACCAAGGTGGTAGCCACTAGCCACGCGTGGCTATTAAACACTTGAAATATGGCTCGTGTGACCGAGGAACTGGTTTTCAAATTTTATTTAACTGTAATTAATTTAAGTGGAAGTAGCTGCCTGTGGTTCATGGCCGTTGCATTGGACAGCACAGCTTCAGAGAGTTACTGGAGGATTAAGTATAAAGCCCCGTGGCACAGAGCAGGCGTTCAGCACCTGGTGCCTTATCCCCCTGGTGGGTGGGTCCTCAATGATTGTTTGTGGAGGTCCCCTTGAGGGTTCAGCTGACTGCTGATGGTGACTGAGAGGAAATTGCCCAAGGCTGGGGACACCATCTGAGGGGATTAGAGGAAACAGCCTCTCACACAGTCCTGGGAAGAGTGCCTGTTGCTACGAGCCAGACTGGAAAGCCTCATAATTCACAGAGCATCGGTCAGATTCTTCAGAAGGGTCTTGCCTGAGTAGTGGGAAATAATTAGCCCTAAATGAAATGCAGCCCTGAGTCTGTCTAACACTCTTAAAAGCAATGATTTAGGAGCAGAGTTTGGCGTTCAGACCCCAGTTCAAATCCCAGCTCTGCCTGCTGTATTACCTGCTGTGTGACTTACAGCAAATCAGTCCTCTCTAAGCCTCAGTTTCTTCACCTCTCAAATGGGCATGCATAACAACAGTGCTTACCTCATGGGGCCTTTGAGGGGACTCAATGAGCCCTCAGCAACTTTCAATAAATGGTAACAATTATTGCTGTTTGATTGCAATGGAATGCAATGGAATTTATGTTTAAAATGTGCTTGGTGGATGGGCTCGTGGCTCGCGCCTGTAATTCCAGCACTTTGAGAGGTCAGGTTGGGTGGATCACTTGAGGTCGGTAGTTCAAGACCAGCCTGGCAAATATGGTGAAACCCTGTCTCTACTAAAAGTACAAAAATTAGCTGGGCATGGTGGCATGTGCTTGTAATCCCAGCTACTCAGGACACTGAAGCAGAAGAATCGCTTGAACCCAGGAGGTGGATGTTGCAGTGAGCCAAGATTGCGCCACTGCATTCCAGCCTGGGCAGCAGAGTGAGACTTCATCTCAAAAAAAAAAAAAAAAAAAAAAAAAAGTGATCCTATGACAATTACAGGAGCGGCTGTTAGAATGTTAGAAGCAAAAGCCTGCAGAGGTGGGGGAAGGGCACACATACATGGCAATCTCTAAGAGTCCCAAGTCAGTGAGACTAAGAGCTGCGGTTCAAACCCCTGGTATCTAAGTCCAGAATCCAGGGACTCTAAAAAAACATTTTAAAGTTGATATGTAGTATATGCACATATTTATGGTGTAGGTGCGATATTTTGTTACATGCATAGAATGTGTAATGATCAAAGTGGCCCCCAAACACTTGTCTATGAACTGTGGTTTCCACCTCACTGGCACTTGGAGAAATGAGAAAATATAAGAGCATTTACATTTTTATTCTTCAAATTAAGGCCCTACTAATCTTGGGGTAATAGATTGCCTTTCTTTTATAAAACATTGTTGATACTATGTTGGAAAGATCTTGTTTTTGTTTTGCTTTGGTTTTTTTAATGTCTTTACTTGGCAAAATAAAAAGCTGAGACAATATATCAGTATCTCTGAAGTTTCTTTTTTTTTTTTTTTTTCCTTTCATCTAATGGTCCAGGAAACATGGACTATTAGGCTGCCTGGTTTGTAAAAGGTCTCAGAATATACTTTGAATTTTTCCCATGTCTGAGTGTAGTGTTTCTCAAAGCATTCTATGGAGCATGAATCCACCAAGATATAGTGAAAAAAGGGTTCTGAAGCCAAGTAAGTTGAGAAACCTACCTACTCTAGCCTCTCTTAAGGGAGTTATAATGTTCATGGGCATATTAAAAACTGACAGGCTGGGCACGGTGGCTCACGCATGTAATCCCAGCATTTTGGGAGGCTGAGGTGGAAGGATTACTTGAGGCCAGGAGTTGGAGACCAGCCTGGCCAACATGGTGAAACCCCATCTCTACTAAAAATACAAAAATTAGCAGGGTGTGGTGGGTGGCACATGTCTGTAATCTAGCTTCTTGGGAGGCTGAGGCAGGATAGTCTCTTGAACCCGGGAGGCGAAGGTTGTGGTGAGCTGAGGTCACACCACTGCACTCCTGCTTGGTCAACAGAGCAAGACTGATATGATTTGGCTGTGTCCCCACCCAAATCTCAACTTGAATTGTTATCTCCCAGAACTCCCATGTGTTGTCGGAGGGACCAGAGGAGGTAGTTGAATCATGGAGGCCAGCCTTTCCTGTGCTGTTCTCATGATAGTGAATAAGTCTCACAAGATCTGATGAGTTTATCAGGGCTTTCCGCTTTGCTTCTCTCATTTTTCTCTTGCCACCACCATGTAAGAAGTGCCTTTTGCCTCCTGCCATGATTCTGTGGCCTCCCCAGCCATGGGGAACTGTTAGTCCAATTAAACCTCTTTTTGTTTGCAGTTTTAGGTATGTCTTTATCAGCAGCATGAAAACGAACTAATATGAAGACTCTGTCTCAAAAAAAGAAGAGTGACAAGTCCTGCTGCAAAGAGCCAACTTAACTTAGTTTCACTTAGTGCCGTTTTTCTTATCTTTTTTTTCTTTTTTTTGAGATGGAGTTTTACTCTTGTTGCCCAGGCTGGAGTGCAATGGCGCCATCTCGGCTCACTGCAACCTCTACCTCCCTGGTTCAGGCAATTCTCCTGTCTTAGCCGCCTGAATAGCTGGGATTACAGGCACCCACCACTATGCCCGGCTAATTTTTGGTATTTTTAGTAGAGAGGGGATTTCACTATGTTGGCCAGGCTGGTCTCGAATTCCTGACCTCAGGTGATCCACCAGCCT
Organism: Gorilla gorilla gorilla; assembly: GCF_029281585.2. Classification (NCBI taxonomy): domain Eukaryota; kingdom Metazoa; phylum Chordata; class Mammalia; order Primates; family Hominidae; genus Gorilla; species Gorilla gorilla. The sequence goes on from NC_073234.2 coordinate 132,852,346, forward strand.
TGGCCTCCCAAAGTGCTGGGATTACAGGTGTGAGCCACCGTGCCTGGCCCCTTTTGCTTTTTGACCATATTCACTAAACCTCCCATGAACACATTTCAGGAAAACTCCAAGTCCTGGATGAAGCCACTGATCTTGGAGCTTAAGGATGTGTGTTTCCTTGTTTGGCTTGTTAGCTGCTGAGATGACATTTTCCATGTTCATAAACCCCCAGGGGAGCTCCAGGAGTTATAAATGGTGCAGGAAAAACAATGACCCAATTGTCAAACACTACTGTAATTTGGAGCCCTGGGAAGGGCAGGGACTTACATTTAGAGCTGGACCTGGGCACTCCCAGCTGCCTGCCTGCAGCCATGGAACAAGCAACTCACCCCAGGAGCAACCATTGCAGACTGCTTAGACAAACAGTTATTGTTGGGCATGTTTTGGAAACTAATGTTAATGTCAGGTGAGGCCTGCAGGGACCCAGCCCCAACCAGAGGGCAGTGGTGGCCAGAGGTAGTGGGGAGGGATTGGCGTGTGAGAGTGTGTGGGGTGAGCAGTAGGAATTTACATGTCCTAAAGTTGGGCAAGTGTGGATGTGGGTGTGCATGTGGACGATAGAGTGTGTATCTCTGTGCACACGTGTGTGTGTGCATGTGTGAGCACATGGGTCACCTCCCGGAAGGCAAGGTGGGGACTTGAGAGTGGGGCCACCTCTGGAACCTGTAGGCCTATGAGAAGAGGGTCCCAGCCAGGAGTGAGTCCCCGCTTTGGCCAACTCCACCCTTACCTGGAGCTCCAGCCACCTGCACAGGCCATACCTGCCTCACCCTGGACGTGACCCAACCTGAACTCCCTGGAGCCTCTTGGAAGATGTATGAAATGCTCAAGGGGGACATGGACATTTCCCCAGAGCTAATTTCAGGATGGGGGAAGCACTGCTTGCACCGTGCATGTGGGGTTTGTACGGCTGACCACATCAACTGACTGGCCGCCTCTGGACCACCACTGCCTATGAGCCGAAGCCCCAAATTTTAGCCTGGCATTCGAGGCCCTCAACAAACGTCCCCCATCCAAGTCCCAATCCTGCTTCCCAGAATGCCCTGAACTAAAACATGCACTGAAGTCTTACTCTGTGCTAAACACTGAATTTTTTTTACATTAAGTCAATGAGGATTCACAATTTTTTGAAATAGGCACTTTCATGATTTCCATGTTACAGATGAGCGGGCCAAGGCTCCAAGAGGTGAAATGACTTACCCAAGGTCACACAGCGGCTAAGTGGTGTTTTGGCCATTACACAAACTCATATCGGGGGTTTCCTGACTATGCATACAAGATGCTCCTGCTCAGAGGTGGCGGCAGACTCCCTGAGGTTAGTGTCTTTGGTTTGCTTTTCTGAAAATGTGACCGTGCAATTGACGGGAGACCCAGGTTCAAATCCCAGCTCTGGCCCTTTCTAGCTATGTGGCTTTGAGCACATAGCACATGTCTCTGAGCCTTGGCTTCTGCAACTACAGAATGGGGATGACTGTTTTCAACTCCAAGGGTCTTGACTAAGCTGGGGAATGTCTGAATGAATGATCATTAAATGGGTGAGCTGGTAGCATCCCTGGCCCTGTGCCCACTGCATAGAAGGTGTTTAGGAATGCTGGCTTAGATTTCAGTCTGTCCCTTAGCAATTTACATCACTTCTCTTGCTGCGTCTGTAAAGTGAAAGCAGATGACTTGCTCTCCAACCAAGGTCTTTCAGTTCTTCCGTGAACACTGTCCAATTGCTCCCCACTGTAACCCAAGCCCATGTGCCCCACCATGTCCTATACTTGCAGGATTTCTCAACCCCAGCACCACTGGCATTTTGGGCTGGATAATTCTTGTTGTGGAGGGCTGTCCTATGCATTAGAGGATTTGAACAGCATCCTGGGCCTCTAGCCATTAGATGCCGTTAGCATCCCTCAGTTGGACATTGCCAAGTTCCCCGGGGCGGGGGGGGGGGGGGGGGGGGTTGGGGCAACATCGTCCCTGGTTGAGAAGCATTGATTCATTGCAATGGCTTTTCGTTGTCTCTTGTCGTCCCTGGAAGTCATCAAGAATTGCAATTCAGGCCAGGAGAGGTGGCTCACACCTGTAATTGCAGCACTTTGGGAGGCTGAGGCAGGAGGATCACTTGAGCCCAGGAGGTCAAGGCCAGCCTGAGTAACACAGAGAGACCTCTGTCTTACAAAAAATAAAAAAAATTAGCTGGGCATGGTGGCACGCACCTGTAGTCCCAGCTTCCTGGGAGGCTAAGGTGGGAGGATCGTCTGAGCTCGGGAGGTTGAGGCTGCAGTGAGCTGAGATGGTACCACGGCACTCCAGCCTGGGCAACAGAGTGAGGCCCTGTCTCAAACAAAACAAAACAAAACAAACAAAAAAACTGAATTGCAGTTCAGAGCATGGGCCCCAGATTCAAATGGTCTGGGTATGAATCTTGGCTCCACACTTCCCACTGTGTGATGCTGAGCAAGTCACTTAACCTCTCTGAGCCTCAGGAGCTTCATCTGCATAACAAGAACAATATAGCATTTGCTGCATGGGACCATGGTAAGGGTTAAGTGAGATGACAAATGTAATGTGCTTAGCACTGTTCCTGGGAACTGAATGATGGGAGATGGGAGATGTGGGTGGGCTCTGGAGAGTCTCATTCTGGGCAAAGGTGAAGAGGAGTCCAGGACTAGAGGGGTTTCAGAGGCCTTGTCCCTGCCACCCAGGCAGCTGGGGAGGCACCTCATCTGTGCCTGTGTTTCTGGTTACCAGGCACTTGCCCTGAGGCCTGTGCACAGAGGTTAATGAGCTGTTTAGTTCCGATTACTCGCAAGGTTTCCCTCACTCAGCTCAGCACCTGCTGTGCCTGATTGATGGTGACCCCAAGGCCACAGAAGACCACAAGCCAGAACCAGGATAATCAATTAGTTCCAGGCCCCAGGAAAGACTCTTCCTCTTCTCTTACGCCTGCAAAAGGAGAGAGGAGGATGGAAGGTTCTGGTATTGTCTCACACCGCCTCCCCACGTCAACACTCTCCCAGAGCTTAATGTCAGATCTGGGCTTGAAATAGCTAATGTGTATTGGTTGTTTATGCCAGGAATTGTGCTAAATGTTTTACCTGCTTTTAATCCTGACCATAACTCTCTGAAATGAATGTAGTTATTATCCCAATTCTACAGTAAAAAAAAAAAACTGAGGTTCTGACAGTTGATGTCATTGCCCAGTTGGGTCACCCAGCTGGTCTGAGTGAGATAGCCCAGGACAGACATGCAGATACTGTAGGAGACTTTCACATTTTGCAACCTCAGTTTCCCCTTGTGTAAAATGGGCCAACTCATACACCCACCCCATCTGAATGTGGTAAGTGGGAAGAAATCACGCTTGTGAAGGTGTGTCGAAAAGTTTACAGTGCTAGATACCAACTGCTGTTCTCTGAGAGAGAGATTGAGGGTGAGACAGATCTGGGTTAACTCAGCAGAGATTTGCATTCTAGGGTGCAGACGGTCACTCACCGTGGAGTTTGCCCTTAGGCACTAATGTTAGAAATGAACCACAGTCATACTTTTTTTTTTTCTTTTTTTTTTTTTTTTTTGAGACAGAGTCTCACTCTGTCGCCAAGGCTGGAGTGCAGTGATGCGATCTTGGCTCACTGCAACCTCCACCTCCCAGGCTCAAGAGATCCTCTTGCCTCAGCCTACCAAGCAGCTGGGACCACAGGCACCCAGCACCATGCCTGGCTAATTTTTTTGTATTTTTAGTAGAAACAAGGTTTCACCATGTTGCTCAGGCTAGTCTTGAACTCCTCCTAAGTTCAAGCGACCCATCTGCCTCGGCCTCCCAAAGTGCTGGGATTATAGGTGTGAGCCACCACGCCCAGCCTAGCAATAAATATTCAAACTAGCAACTCATGTATTTAAGAACACTTGCTGGGTGCTGGTCTCTGCTCCAAGTACTGATGTTAATTCATCTAAGCCTCATAACGCTGGGAGGTAGGTACTACAGGTACAATAATTATGCCCATTTACAGATGAGACAGTGGAGGCTCAGAGCAGCTAAGTGACCTGGCCAGGGCAACATAGCTTGCACATGGCAGTGCTATTTAATAGAATTAGACTCCAGCCTGTCAATCTGCTCCCTTCCAGCGCATGCTGAGAAGAACTTACCAGGACAGATGAGGCCAGTTCTTCCATCTCTCAGCAGCAGCTCCTCTAGGGAGGGGCCTGGGAGTTCCAGTCAGATTTGCCGGATAGCCTGTTTCTCCATCTTCAGTTATTCTGCTGTCGAATGAGTTGAATAGTCCCAGCCTCACTGGTTTTCCAGGTCAGGTGAGATCTTGTTTCATAAAAGCACTTTATAAAGTGGCTTTTAAAAATCCAAGGTACTTAGAAGCCCATCGTGCTGTGTGTCCCCAAGAGGGCTATGAGCTTTGGGTTCTGACCTTGGGGTGAGCCAGTTACTTCATCCCTCTGCACCCAGCCTTCACATCTATAAAATGGAATTGTGTGGTTGTGGGGATTAATCTGGGCACAGATCACATGCTCAATGCGGAGAGCTGTAGTTGTGTGCACATCCGTGTATATTTCTGCATTCACACAACGAATTCACGGACGAATTTCTGCATTTGTCCCTAGGGGAGAGAATGCATTTTTGCCGGGCTGGCTGGAAGAATACTTGGCCAGACTGTGATAACTTGGATTACGGTGCAGGAAACATTCACTTCCTTCCCCCTCCCACTCTGGGTGGAGTTTACAATACTGTCCTATTGAAAGGCTCAGTTATTTGACTTGCTTGACCCAATGAAATGTTAGTGCATATGGTTTGAGATGATGTCATGAATGTGTCTCTACAGGCTGGTTGGCTTTTTTTTTTTTTTTTTTTTTTTTGAGACAGGGTCTTGCTCTGTCACCCAGGCTGAAGTGCAGTGGCACAATCATGGCTCACTGAAGCCTCAACTTCCCAGACTCAAGTGATCCTCCCACTTCTGCTTCCTGAGTAGCTGGGACTACAGGTGACTGCTGCCATACCTGGCTAATTTTTTTTTTTTTTTTTATTGTAGAGATGAGGTTTCGCCATGTTGCCCAGGTTGTTCTCAAACTCCTGGGCTAAAGCAATCTGCCTGCCTCAGCCTCCCCAAGTGCTGGGATTACAGGCTTAAGCCACCATGCCCAGCCTTGTTTGGCTCATATGTTCTGATGATCTTTCATGGGAAGAGCATGCCCCAGGGAGTTTCTTCTTCAGCCTGGCCCCTGAAACAGGCAGACATGTGGAGCTGACTTGAACTTGACTTGAAGCCTAAAGAGGAGCCTCTTAGGTAAACCCAACCTAGAATCACAGACCCACGAGCACGAGGATAAATGTTAGCTGTTGTAAGCTATGGAGTTTGGGGGAGGCTTGTTACACAGCATTATCGTGGTGATAGCTGGCTGATACACTGGCCAATGTCATAATTCAAGCTTCTTTCTGTACAACAGACAACAATAGAATTCAGACCTGTCTTGGCGGTAGTGCAATGCAGTAATTCTCAAATTTTTTATTGGCATAAATAATTCAGACATTGGTTTCTCACTAAACATTGCACTAAACACAAGAAACAACAGGCTTGCCGGCTCAGAGGCACACAAACTGTCCAACAGCCCAAGTTAGAAATACTTTTTTTAGAAGTGTAGAAAACTTTATAAATGATTCTGTACAAATATACACAGTGGACCCTCCATCCATCTGGCCTTTCTTTCCTGGATGGCATCTGAATAGAGTGTTCTTTCTCAGCAACAAGACATTGGCAACAAGTGAGAAAGAGAGAGACAGAGACGGAGACAGACAGAGATAGGAACGGAAAGGAAAAGAAAGAAGTGGCCCCAAAAAAGAAAACATGAAACCACCTTCTTACATCAACTCACTCTGCAACAGTCGACACAAACAAACATGGAGAAAAGAATATGGACCATCGGTCCGCGTTGGTCTGTACAAGAATTAGTCTTTATATATATAATATATATGTATAATATTTATAGGTCTATATACTTTGTGTATAGAAAAAGATAACAGCATAATTTACATATAGAGAAAGCCTTTTTACAATTGAGGAATTTTCCTAAGGTCAGTAACTTCAAGAGTAATCGATCAAATTAATCATGCGTTAAGTCTGTGGAGTGGATCCTGGTACAAGATCAAGTCTCAGAGAGAGCGAGAAATGAGAGGCTTGGGGTGGAAACGTTGACCACCTAAGTCTGGGATCTTCTCTGCCTGGTCCAGGTATGGTCAAGGGCACAGATGTAACGTGACTTGCCTTATCTGCCCCAGTCAACTTGTGCTTTGGGATCTGGAGGAAGAATGTTCTGTTTCTATGAGGACCTTGGTGGGGTGGGGGCTGGTCTTGCCAGAGACTCTCTCACATCCTAAGAGACCTCTGCCTTGTAGACGGGGTTAGGGGATGTCCTTATGACACTTGGGCATCCCTCCCCATGTTCACCAGGACACAAATATCTAAATAAATGGGTAACACCCACCACCTCGCTATTCTAGTCCCTTATTTTTCAGGAATGTCCCACTAGAGGTGGGATTCTGGGGGAAGTTCATTTGGGTGATTGAGAAGAAAAGCCACATTGATAAAGCACCTACTGTGTGCCAGGTATTGTGTAACGTTATTGACATTCATTATTTCATTCACTCCCTCCAATAAACTCAAGGGTTAGTGATATATGAAGTGCTCGTGGGTTGCACAAAGCTAAGAAAATTCAAGGAATACTCTGGAGCGGCTGCTGATGCTGAGAAAGTGTTGATGAAATCATTATCCACAACAGACAGTGGCTCAAGAAATGCAAATTGAGTCAAGTTGAAGCAGATAAACAAGCCTCGCTAATTTGCAGTAGCCACATATACCCTGGGAGTCTGGCGGTCAGCAAAGATGCTTTGTTTTCTGTCTTTCAAACCCTGACATATATTTATAGGGACAGCAAACACACCATTCCATCAACAGGACTGATACATTCTTTCCCACACTTCAGGCTGTATTGCAGGCTTGGCCTGTGGCCCACTATGGCCCCTAGGTCTTCTTCAGTCATTTCTGTAACAAACCAGCATTTTGCCCATCATACCTGAAATGTTTAGTTAGAGACCCTCAGTGTAGGGTCTTTCCATAAATACATTTCCACGTTCACACATGTCCTTGACCTCAACACTTCAGGGGCCTATTCATAGAGTGATATGAACTGTCCCAGGAAGAGGTTTTTTGCTGAAGAAGGTTTTTTGGTATGGCAAGACAGAACTGGGTGCCCCAGAGACATCAGAGACACAGGTCGCAAGAGTTGATAGAGGGAAAGTGAAGCAAAAGAGGAACAGGAATGAAAATGCATTAGAGAGAAGGGCTCATGGCCAACCCATCTATAGCCAAGATGCCCATGGACTTCAGGACCCAATGCAGCGCACTAAGAAATAGAGACACATCCTTCACTGTGTGGAGGCAGGCAGAGACAGAGACAGACACAGAGACAGACAGACAGAGGGAGAGAGAGAGAGGTCTGTAGAGCCAGAGAGGGATGCAGAGCAGGCCTGAGGTGGCCTGAGTACTGGTCTGACTCCAGCAAGCACAAAACTCTCCTCAGACATCTTCCCCCACAGGACACCAAGGCTAACAGTAGGAACCAGAGCATGCTGGGGAAAGAAGTCAAGGTCTCCACATCTGAGCCAGGACACCCTCTGTTTGGAGATGGAGACTCCAGGGTCCCAAAATCAGGCTTTGGGGAAAGCAGGGAAAGGCAGGCAAGTGCCAGGGGGCAGGATTTTAGCCACTTGCAGTTACCCTCAATAAATCATGATCTTGCCTCTGAGTCCACACATAGGCTGTTCCTTCTGTCTGACACACCGTTCCCTACCATTCTACTCAAATTTCAAGACAGGGTTCAGAAGTCTCCTCCTCTGAGAATCCTTCCTGGAGGGTCTTTTTCTGGGTTGGGAGCTCCTCTGGGGCCTCGGGACCCTACTGGAACTCCTCCCTCTCTTCATCGGACTCCTAGTACCCTGAAGGCAGCACCCACTTTTCTCCATTTTTTCCAGAATCACAGGAGGCACTTAACAAATATTTACTAAATGACTATATAAAATGAAGATTTGGGGAATGAAGGGACAAGGCTGCTCCATGCTGGGCTCTGCTGAGGGTGTAGTGAATGGGGCTGGGGACATAAGCCTTTGAAATACAAGCAAGATTTTCTAGAATCCTTTGGCTGCTCAATTGTAGGCATTTGAAATCCACCAATGTACCCAAAAATAGGGCTATGAGGAAACTAGAAGACCGTGGCCCAGAAGCAGTGCCTTGTGGAATACGGGACAGCTGTGGGAGCTCATGGAGAACAGAGACTCCAAATTGGATGCCATCTTGGAAGTGGAGTCAGAGAAGCTCATGTGACACCATGCCTGACATGCCACCATATGGGCTTCTGGCCTCTGTGCTCCAAGCCTTGGGGCCTTATGAGGATTGATTCCAGACAGCAAAGTCAGGGTGTGTTTTGATGGGGTGGGGAGTACAATCTATGATATTCCGCAGGGGTCCTCAGGAGGAGATAGACTTCTGAAAAGAAGGAAGAAGGAGCCAGGCAAAGATTTATGCATCTCACAGTTGTGCAGAAGCCTGACCAAGGACAGCCCCTCCCTTAATGGTCCAGTCGAGCCAGGACTGTCCAGATAGCTTTGAAGGGGCAGGGTGTGCAGTGCTCCCTAGAAGGCTGGCTAGGAGGGAAAGGGGGCCGGGGCAGGGGGCCTCGGTGTGGCAGGGCAAGTACCTTAGAGTACCTTGATGCCCATGCTGTAGCTACATAGCAGTTACTTGAACTTACACAAGTTCATATGTACCCAACTAAAAATCATTACTTGTAACACATATAGAAAAATAAGCAGAGGAAAATGGCTAGAATCTTACAGGACCAATACATTACATTAATTGTCCAGGATGCACTTAAGCTGCCAATGCCCCAACCTGGGCAGGGCTGTGTTGGGGAGAGGTTGACCCCATCTGGGGCAGAGCCCCAGCTAACTCAATTGTCTTCTTGGAAGGTGTCCCAATTCCCAAAGCAATTTTCCAAGATCTGGTCTTTTGCAGTGCCCGACTCTTCCTCTCTGTTACCCTTCCCAATCCTAGGACTGCCAGAAGCCCCAGGGATTTAATTCTAGGGGTAAAACAGCTGGACCTACAGAGGCCATCCTCACCCACTGCCTGTCTCCATGCCCAAATCAGTCACACGGGACTGGACAGAACTGCCACATCTTGTCCAGACTGTCTATGTTGTTGCTTCATTGCTACCAGAGAGAGCCATTCTAACCTGGCCTGGCTCTCTTCTTCACAGTGAACTGGGAATTGCAAGGAAGGTAGAAAAGGCCCTTCACTATCTGGGAGACTTTCCTTCCTGGGGAATACAGAAGGGCTTTCCCTGAGTAGCCTCAGAAAGCAACACCAAGACTGCCGGATGCAAGTCTCAAGATTTCAGCTCAGCAAGAGGATCTGCTTCTTAGAAGGGCTGTGGAAGGATGGAGAGAATGATTGGAGATTTCAGCCCCTGTCCATGCAGACGGTGAAAGGCAAGTCCACCTTCTCCTTACCTAGACAGCCTTCAAACCACTGGCGATGCTAACTAGTGCTTTAAAAACCTATTTCCCTGCAATGTTCACTTAAGGAGTCCCCTCCTTGTGTTTTCCTGTTCTCCTCTGATTTCCTTTCTCCCATGGAAGGTTGCAGATGGCAGGATGCTGGATTTGAATCCTAGTCGTGTGGCCTGGAGACAACTCAGGGGACATCTGGCAATGTCTGGAGATGGTTTTGGATGTCACACTTTGGATGTCAACTGGAGGCTTTTGAAATCCACCAACGTACCCAAAAATAGGGCTATGCTGGAACTAGAGGACCGTGGCCCAGAAGCAATGCCTTGTGGAATATGGAATAGCTATGGGAGCTCATGGAGAACAGAGACTCCAAATTGGATGCCATATCAGAAGTGGGGGTCAGAGAAGCTCAGGTGACACCATGCCTGACATGCCACCATATGGGCTTCCAGCCTCTGTGCTCCAAGGCTTGGGGCTTTACGAGGATTGATTCCAGACAGCAAAGTCAGGGTGTGTCTGGGGATGTTTTTGGATGTCACCAGTACCAGGTGCTACTGGTATCTTGTGGGGAGAGTTGAGGAAGTTGCTTAACATCCTCCAATGCCTAGGACAGTCGCCACCTCAAAGAATTATCTGGCCCCAAATAGCTCAACAGTACTGAGGTTGAGAAACCCTGGCTTAGAATGAACATCTCTTTCTCCTTCAGATCTTGACTTAAATGTCACCTCCTCAGAAAGACCTTTGCCAGCAGCTCTCCCACAGTATACCCTCTCCCATGTTGCTGGTCCCCCGTGAGTTTTCTTTCCATAGATCTACATGAGTTGCAAATTTATATATTTGTGGTTGGCTTGCTTCTTGTCTCTCTTCCCCATTGGGCTTTAGGCTTCAGAACAGGTGAGACATTGTGTCCCTCATCACTGAATGCCCAGGGTCTAACACATAGTAGATGCTCAACAAATCACCCACTGAATGAATGGTTGGTGAAGAAATCTCTGTCAGAGAGGACAGAGGTTCACTGAATTCCAAACAAACCCAGAATGCCAGCATCTGTGTGAGGACACAAAGACCTCTCTTCTACCTTGTTCATCCTGTCGCCCACCACTCAGAAAAGGCCTCTGGTTACTGTTGGCCTGTATTTATTTCCTCCTGATATCCTGGTACCAGCCTTTCCAAAATTCTCACTGTAGTGCTGGAGGTCAGGGTATTTTTAAACTAGAAGAACTAGCCAAGCTGATTTCTTTTTTTTAGTGGTGGAAAAGAAAAACTAAGATTTGTTTTTAATCATTAGACTTTCAAATCTAAGAAGGCGCGATGCAAATAGCATGTTGGCATAAACAAGTGCTGCCCGCTCAATGGAGGGAGGGAGCCGTTCTTCTGAGCTAATTTAAGCTAAATACATGGCAGCTATTTTTCATTTCTACAATTGTGCAACTTTCTCCTCAGTTTACAATACAGGGGAGATATTATGGGGCAGAAGTTGGATGGGGGATAAGTGAAGACGAGAAGGAAAAGAAGAGGCAGTGGACAAGAAGGTACTCTCAGCCACTGAGCTGGTGATTAGAGGTATTTCAAGAGCTCAGGAGCAGAGCTGGTGGTCCACTAGGACCTCAAGATCTTATCTGGGTGGAAACTTGATTTGGAGCCTTCCATTCAGGGAAGAAACCAAAGAGCAATTGGAGTCAGGCTCCTTTTCCTGCCCTTTATATGCAGCACCCCCTAACTTCCCAGAAGCCCAGACTGAACAGCAGAAATTTTACAAACCTCCTCAAGAAAGAAAAGCCCTTGCAGCTCTCCTGCACACCACCATGCACACTGTTATTCCTTAAGGCCCCCATATGCCATGACTTCCAGCCCAGCTGTTACTAGACTGGGCGTAGCATTCAGGCCTTGTGGTGAAGCCGTCCCAGAAGATAAATGATTTTTCTCCAAGCAGGCAGATTACCGAGTAGGATCATACACAGAGCCTTAGAGACAGAATCTTTCTTTCTGCATTTTCCAAGTTCCCTAACTGAGAAGAAACATCTGCAGAGCGCTGATAGACTGTCCACCAACTACAGCCCAAATGGCTTGGCTTCTGGAAGTTTCTGAGGCCTGAGTTCTAAACCTACCTCTGCCTCTTAGAAGGGACCTGACTTAGGGGAGTTTATTATAGCTTCCCTCTCTGGGCCTCAGATCCTGCTTCTGTGAAAGGAGGAGAAGAGTGAGATAAGGGAGCGTCACTCATATCCATCTTAAGTGGTAACTCGAATGCCCTGAAGCTACATCTGTGATCAGTGGGAAGGCATGCTGTGATGGATTAGTGATGTCTGCCAAGAGTACAGGAGGGGACACTGGTGGTAGATCCATTACATATTTGTACTCCTTGGACCAGATCTTTATCCTTCTAGATCTTAGAGGTCCTTCTAGATCACCATCCCAATGACTTGGTTGAAGATGAAAACTCAGGTGAAAACTTAACCCTTCTGAGGGTGTTACATCTTATATACTTTTCACATTGGCCTCCAAGCTATGGTATGTTGGAGAAGCCACCAACACACAGCAAATTTGACCCCTCCATTGGAAGACACCATCAGCCAGATGTGGTGTTCTTGTTCATGGAACCACTGTCCACACGGATGGAATCGGGGTCTAAGCTACCTTTCTCATCTCCTAGCAGGGTCTATGAATGCTAGTGGTCAGCTCTTTTCTGTGGGCCAGTACATTGACATTGCCTCCTTCAGTACCATGTAAGGTATCAAGTCTCATTCACAGAGGTTGACCTTGTTGGAGATTCAGAAACAAGCCTGGGAAAGCTTGGGAAGAACAGCCTCCTATCAGGCATTTAGAGATTCAACCACACAATAGTATCTTAAAAGTTCTGATAAGTCCTGCAATCAAGAAATTAGTTTCATTTTACCTAAGCATTTCCAATGCATGCTTGTCCCAGGACCCTTTCAATAATGCAAATCCAGCTAGTTTTCCATGGAATGAAAGGTCTATGGGACATGCTTGGGAAACAAGGTCTTATTTAGATCAGGCACATTCTAGACAGAGTCCATCTCCTCCAGCTCAGTCCTCAGTGGAAGGAGGACAGCCATTCTCAACCCCATGAGATGAATCCTTCATGTTCTTGGTGTTAGGAAATGGGAGCTGCATGATCCCAATGAGTGGGAAGGAAGGGCCCTTTCCCACCCCTGAGAGGGAAGAGCACTCACTGATGTACGCCTCTCAGGAACACAGGACCACAGTGCAACATCCAGCAGGAGAGACGGAGGGGATAGGAAGCCTGGAGCAGGGATACTGGAGGGACCCAGGAGGGACTCGGCCAACCCAGATGTACATTTCCTGGAAATCCGGGCTGCTGCTGGCAGCCTGTCAGTTTGAGAACATAAGTGCAAGCTTCTGTGCAAACTCCCAGTATGGTCCCTGCCAGCCCCTGCACCCTCCCTTCCACAACTTCCTGCTTTTCCTCTCTCTCTTTCCTGGTTCCAAGTTGCCAATAAGTCTCAGAGGCTGGGATTGTAACATCCCCATGAGCAGCTGGGCATGAACCCCTCGACCTGGAGGTGGGTTCCTGGGAATGGATGAGCCCAATGACTCGTTTTTAAAATGCTGGGTCTGCAATTTGGAGGCTGGTTTCTGTCCCTGTACCACAGTTGCCCCATTGAAACGAGAATAAGACTACCTATCTCCCCAAACCATCATAGGAATTCCAGCCTGGCATGTAGTAAGTGCTCTGTGAATGAAGGCTGTTCAGGGTGGATTGTTACTCTGCCTCCTAGACATCCTGGGCCACCTGACTCGATGGGTCGCTTCATACGTCACAGATATTAAACCTGGCAAACTGGCTCAGCACAATGGCTTAGCCCTGTAATCCCAGTGCTTTGGGAGGCTGAAGCAGGGGGATTGCTTGAGACCAGGAGTTCAAGACCAGCGTGGGCAACATAGCAAGACCCTGTCTGTACAACAAATAAAAAATTAGCCAGGCATGATGGTGTGCACCTGTAGTACCAGCTACTTGAGAGGCTAAGGTGGGAGGATTGCTTGTGGCCAGGAGTTCGAGGCTGCAGTGAGCTATGATCATGCTGTACTCCAGCCTGGGTGACAGAGCAAGACTCTAACTCTAAACAACAACAACAAACCTAACAAACTCATTGGGGTTGATATGGCACCCACAACATGGTCTGGCAAAGGGGAATCCCAATACCACCGAGCCCTGCCAATGGTGCCCTTCTAACTCCCTATGCCAGGGTCTTACTCTTACCCAGCAACCCTCTCTGTCTGCATTCTGTAAACATTTCTCGAGCACTTACTATGTGCCAGGCACTACTAAGACAAGTCCAGGAGGTCACTGGGACCGCAGATTTTCCATCAACCTCCTGCCCCACTACTGGTTTCAAAATTAAACTGGTAACAGAATGGGTATGGATTGCAGGGCCTTGAGAAGGGAATCTGGGATTTGGGTTAATATCATAGTCAGGCACTGACCAGAGAGGACAGAGGTTCACTGTGGCTCCACATTCCAGGACCCAGACTGACATTTGCTGCCTGTCACTCCCCTTGGAGTTCAAAGTGATTCCCTTGCAGGTGTGTGCAGGTGAGGGTGAGGTGGTACGGGAGGAGGTGAGGCTGGGAGCCAGGGACAGTGGCCGCATGAGTCTGCCTAGGAACTTCCCCACATCACAGGCAAAGCCAAAAAAGGAAACAGCAAAATGTAGCTCATCAAAATCCACTCCTTTGTCAATGAACAAGAGTATAGATAAAATCAAATGCTGTGTCTCCAACTGCTTTGGATAGGGTCATGAGGCACATTCAGGGGTCAAGTGACAGTCCTGCTACAGACAAGCCACTTACACACAGGCTGTTCCCATACAGCCACAGAACTGAGATCCAGAGCTGTTGGAATTCAGTGATGGGACGTGTTGATTGGGGCAAGCTTGGTAAGCATGACAGCAACAGCCTGACCTTGTAGACCAGGAATTCTGGGGAATCTATCTTCAAGGGGACCTGGGTTCTACAGTGGAGGACCAGTCAAGGCACAAGAGAAAATGTCTTAGAGGGTGTTATGAGTTGTGGTGTCCCCAGATCCTTCCCCAACTGAAAAAAAAAAAAAAAAAAAAAAAAGACATGTTGAAGCCCTCATTCCTAGTACCTCAGAATGAGACTTCATTTGGAGAGAGGGTCTTTGCAGATATAATTAGTTAAGATGAGGTCATACTTAAATAGGGTGGGCCCTTAATCCAACGTGACTCGTGTCCTTATAAGAAGATGGCCATATGAAGATAGGGACACACAGAGAGATGATGAGGGCAGGGATTGGACTGACACAGCTGCAAGCCAAGGAATGCCAATGATGACCAGGAAAGCACCAGGAGCTCAGAAGCCGCCAGGAAGGATTCCCTTACAGATTTCAGGGGGAGCATGGCCCTGCTAACACTTTGATTTTGGACTTCTGGCATCCAGATGGGTGAGAGATGATATATCTATTGTTATAGGCCCCAGTGGGTGGTGGTTTGCTGCAGCAGTCCTAGGAGCCTCACGGAGGTGAGGGGGGCTTGGGGATTTGGTGGCATAGTGGAACAAGACCAGCCTGCAGGGGATGGATGGGTGAAGTGAAGGTAGGCACAGGATGAGGATAGGGAGGGCATATTTCGGGACTCAAGATTGAGAACCAGTGTGGGGAAAGAAAGCCGGGGATGGGAATAAAATCACAGAGCGTTGGAACCCTAATCTAATAAGATTGTTGTCCTTATCAGAAGAGGAGGAGATACTGGGGATGTGCAGTCGCAGAGGAAAGGCCACGTGAGTTTACGATCAGAGGGCAGCTGTCTGCAAGCCAAAGAAAGAGGCCTCACCAGAAACCAACCCTGCTGACACCTTGATCTTGGGACTTCCAGCCTCAAGAATTGTGAGGAATAAATTCGTGTTGTTTAAGCCACTCAGTGTGTGACATTTTGTTATTATGGCCACCCTTAGCAAACGAAGAGTTTTAAAGTCCAGGGAGTTGGTCCAGCCTTCAGGGCCTGAATTGCCTCCATATCACACAGGCCAAGCAGTCAACATCTGCTCCACCCTATCCAAGGACAGGGAGTTCTCTACTTCCTGAGGCAGCCCGCTGCATCTTGGGGCAAGCTGGCCTTCTTCCGCCGAAACAAGTTCTCTCCCCCTCCAACTTCCTGTTCCTCCCCTGAGAGCCATATCCAACCCTCTCTATCAAAGGCTCCTGTTCCTCCCCTGACAGCCATATCCAATCCTGTCTATCAAAGGCTAGCAAAGTTAGGAAAGGGCCAGATTGTAAATGTTTTTGACTGTGTGGGCCACATCGTCTCTGTTGCAAATAGCCGGCTCTGTCACAGTTGCATAGGAGCAGCCATGGTTGTGTAAATGGAGAGGTGACTGTGCTCCAATAACATTTTGTTTATTGACATGAAATTTGAATGTTATAGAATTTTCATGTCATGAAATATTATTCTTTTGATTTTTCCTCAATTAAAACATGTAAAAACCATTTGGCAGGCTGGATATGGCCTATGGGGCATAGCCTGCCAGCCCTGGGTTTAGATTTCTCAAGATAATGATTGGCCTGAGCTCTGTGTCTACTACTTCCTCCGTGTGCCTTTGATGATCAGCTGTAGATGGGGATGGGAATGGTGGAAGGTGAGATAAGGCTGGTTTTGTCTGTTTGTGGGGAGGGGCATGATGTGTGTATATGGCATGGGAGGTGAGAAAAAGGGAAGAACTAGGTTCCCTGGATACAAAAGTCTAGTGATCAATATCAGTCAAGGGCTTCTATTGACTGACAATCCAAGGTAGCTGTGGAGACAAGTGGATGGGGTGAGGATGGGGGGGTCCATGGCAAGATGAAAATTTTCTCTTTGATCAGTAAAAGGAATACCAGGACAAAATGGATCTAAGCAATGACTTTGGGTTTCCAGCTTGGCTCTGGGGATGGGGACACAAGGGGCATGTCCTCCCACAGGAGGCCAAGAAGGAAGCTCCTTGGTTTTATGAACAATCTGTATCCTGGAAGAGTTGGGTGAAATTTATGTGCAAATCCACATGCCCTTTAAAGAAAGCTGAGATGTTTCTCTCTGCAAAGCCAAGGCTTCCTGGTGAATCTTCACCCTGTGGACTGGTCCCCTTGGGAAGCACATGTATATGAGGGTTTGCTAAAAGCAAGACTGACTGGAACAACTCGCTGCTGAGTCAGTGACTTATGTGTACAGGGCACCTGTGTGCAGCTGTGATGGGACAAGGGCAAACACACAAATCTTGGTCGTGTGGATTGTATAGAATGAGTTGCAGGTGAGGATGGTAATTATGATGTAAAAATATATAGCTTCTTTCCTCTTTTTTTTTCCTCCCTGCGTAAGATGAATATAACCTCCTCCCAAAACTTCATCAGTGAATAAAGATGGAAGCCAGCAGGGAAAGCAGCGGTTTGGTTCTTCCTGGATTTAAATGTGTGCAAATTAAAGCTGGTTTCTCAACAAGTCAGAGCGGTGTAGAGGGGACAGGGTAGGGGTGTCAGGAAGGCACTGAAGGCCAGGAGCCTGGCCTGGCTGCAGCAGAGACCAATGCAGGTGGGGACAGAGTAGCGAAGTGGGGAAAGATCGAGAAGTCAAGAGCAAGTGACTCAGATTCAGGGATGGACCCAAGGCACCCTGTTCCACAAAGGGCTGGGTTTTCCCCCTGGATCACTCAGGCCTTGTCCTTAATCCCAAACTGGTGCTCATGAATGAATGGAAAAATCAGCTGTTGGAGACCATGCTAGGCCTTGCCAAAGGCTGTGGTTGGACATTTTAGTTAATTCTGGAAACAAGAGAGGCAAGAGTGAGAAGGTGCCAGTTCTTGTGGACATTTCAGCTGCAGGGTAGTAGACCCTGGCTGCCTCTTCCCTTCCTCATATCCTGTCTCTTGGCACAAGGGAACATGACAAGGACTGGAGCCCGTGGATCCAAGAAGTCCTGGTGTGATGGAAGAGAAGTGAGTGGTTGGGTTTCAGGCACTCAGTAGGCTGCTGGGCAGAGCCAAGACAGGTGCAAGTCCAGGCCCAGGGCTGGGACACAGAGTGTTGTGTTGGGATGGGGAGGTGTCCATTGACAAGAGCCATCCCCAGCAACCCCAGAGTGGCTGGGGCTCAGGCAAACATATATAAAATGCCTCCAAGACACACACACATCGTCAAGCCAAGAGCCATAGATGTCCCCAGAAGAGCAGTGTCCACTTAGGAGCAGCCCAAGCCGGGGTCTTTAGTCCTCTAGTCCCAGTAAGCTGGGAGTGTTGGAAAGGCAATTCAGGAGGGCCCTTTGGGAAACACAGGGGTTTCCTGTAGCCAGGCTCCTGGGAAGCGTGACTGGTCTCACCATTCTTCCCGGTTTGGAAGCAGGTTTGGCCCCCAGAGCATGAACCAGTCTGGGAGCCACCCAAGGTGGGGAAGAGATCCTCATAGGTCTATTTGGATTTTGAAAGTAAGATCAGGTTGGATTTTTGAAGTTCCAGTTCCTCTCTCTGGCCCTCTAGGAGGGAGATGCCTGGATAGATAGTAGCTACAAGAAAACTAAGGCCCAGGTAGTACCCAGGAAACACAGAGGGGCTGTGGCCGCCCTGGGCTTCCTGTTCACTGCCCAGATAATCCTGCTATTGCTCTGCTTGGGGACAGATTTCCCTTTTGTATCAGGTCACATGCAGGGGGTCAGGGCTTTGAAAACATGGGCAAATGACCCAGAGGTTCTCCTCTCCCATCTGCATGCCCGGCCTGCTCTCGGCATCCTTCCTACAGAACACCAGGGGCCTCCCCAACACGGTCAGGAAGAGTCACCAGCCCAGGTTGGGATCAAGAGGAGGGAGGGAAGGTGGGGCACTGAGGGAACACACACAGGTGAGGGACACAGGCTTCCGATGGGGAAGCTACTTGAGGACCCTGCACCAGGCTAGAGCGAAGAACGCAGAACTGTAACAAACATCCTCCCTTTGTGCTCCCCCAACAGGACTCCTCAAGGGTGACAGGCAGGGAAATCTTTTGCAAACGTGTTATCATAGGTGCAACCACATAACCCAACATGGACGTATCCCAAGGACCCGCATCCACCTTGGTGGGGGAATAAGCTTCACTGGTGTGAGTAGCAGAGAAGAGGGAAGAAAAGGAATGTCCTAGAACTCCCTGCCCAGAGCCCTGATTCTCAGGGACCAGACTTCAGGGGGTGCCCTGAATGACGGTGAGCTCTAAGGAGCCCCTCAGAAGTCATCTTGGCTTTCCAAATGGCAAGGAGGTGCGGGCAGTGAGGTGAAAAGGGATGCTACTCTCAGAGAACAGGAGAAAACAGCAGAAATGGGGGAATAGGTCCCCCAGAGAGACCCAGAACTCAAAAGACGTTCTAACTTTCCTACTGTACTTCAGAGCTCTATGCAAAGGTGCCACACGCCATGACAGGCTCGGGTTGGGGTGTCTGAAAACAGATATTTCCAAAGGAACGAGCTTAGCCACTCCCGACCTTCCCTACTCGATCTTGGCTCAGTAGCCTTGACTAAGCTGCCACTCGGCTCTGTACCCTCCTCTTAGCTTCCCAGATGGCACAGCTGGAACCTACCACACACAGACAGAACTGAGGAGTGCCCCATCATTGGGACAGTCTGGCTCTTGCTTGTCAAGGGGAAACAAGAGTGAACAACGTCAAACACACAGACACACACACACATAGCCCCATCTGTGAGCCCCCCCACGTGGGGTCTCCTGTCCTAGTTCCATAGCCCAAAGGCACCACGTGCAGCCTGCAGTGCTCTCATTAGTGCTGTCCCCTGGGCCGCACTGATCAATAACGCATCACCCTGGCTTGTCTGGTTCAGTCCTAGCTCGGGGGTCCCCAACCCTGCCCGAGGAAAACGGCTCAAGTCTGAGGTGCAGGGAGGCCGCCGAGCTGTTGTCCAGTGCTCCCAGGTCGGTCGGGGTTGGTACCCTCTGATGCTGAGTCTCTGGCCTCCTGAGCTGGCAGAGGACAGAGTAGGGAGGGAGAGGTGACGGGAGCCCAGGCAGCTGGGCGCCATCCCGATGTCCAAAGGTCACAGCCTGGAGTGGGGAGAGAAGGGAGAGAGTGGTGAGAGGTCACAAGGACATGATGATGTCATCTGTTGTGAATGAGCACCCTCTCAGAGGGCCAGGTGGCTTGAGATGAACTGTTCCTATCTTCTGCAAGAAGACATGGAAGAGATTTTTGCTAACTGAGTTCTTACTATATGCTGGGCTCTGCACCAAGTGCCACACACCTGATCCCGTTTAAGCCTGAGATGAGCCTGCAATATAGGCTACTAATATTTTCAAAGATGAAAATAATCAGAGACGAACTTCTACGACAGAATCATACAGCTTCACAGATGAAAACACTGAGGCTCCGGGAGGTTAAGTGTTTTGCCAAAGGGCACACTGCCAGGAAGCAGCAGGGTCAGGATTTGAACCCAGAACTTTTCCCACTTGGGCGTGGGCTAGGAATGGTCATCTAGTGTATGGGGCTGGGATAAAGCTCCGTAACAGCTAGAGAGGCAGGAAGAGGGGGTGGGACTGGGATCCACACTGCAGCCTCCTGCTATGAGCAGACTTTGATGTCCACTGCAGCAAAAGGAACTCATTTATTTTGTTGACTGCTGTATTCTCACTCTTAGAACAGTGTCTAGCACATAAAAGATGTTCAGTACACATAGGCTGAATAAAAAAAAAAAATGAATGAATGGAAGAGGGAATGAATGGAAAATTCCACTGAACCCAGCATCCTATTCTGCTAGACCACAGGGTTTCTGGTCCTGTGTTTTTTTTGTTTTTTTTTTTTCCAGCCCAACTCCACAATAAAATATAGAAAGAGAAGCCTCCTGCCTTTCCCTCCAACCAGTAAGCTTTAAGTCCCTCTCTTCAGTTGAACTGCTGGGTCCTGCCCGGAGCTCCAACACTAATTCTCTAACTTGCCAGCACTCCTTTAGCTGGGCAGAGTTTTTGCTTGTTAAAGCTTCCTTCTGTCTGTTTTCATGTCCAATCCATTGTAAATCCTGCCAGGCTGCCACAATAGGGCTCGGTCTCCCTCTTGGCAGATGACAGCAGCTGAGCTACAGTGAGTACCTGCTATGTTGAGAGGCACCTGCTAACCAGGTGCTCTACACGTGGCCACATGGGACTTGCACAGCATTTCTGCTAGAGCAGTTTCACTGCCCTCACCTTTCAGAGCATGAAACTGTAGCTCAGAGAGGCCAAGTGATGTGCCCCAGGCCACACAGCTATTACGTAGTGGAGTGGCAATTTCAATCTATGTCTGTCTGTAAAGTTTATGCTCCTTCCAATGGTCTGGGGAAGGATAAGCCCCTGGGGAAAGAAGAGATTCCATCCTTCAGGTTCAGCAAGCTCAAATGGCAGGGGAAGGGAGTAAAAAAGAGCCTCCTAATGTCCACAGCCCCTGGGGACATCTGCTCTTCAGGACGCCGCCTTGGGGAACTTCATGGGAAGACTCTGACAATGGCTATGGTACACCACGCACACAGGTGGGAGTATCTGTATCTGTGGGTACTGCTTGTCTTTAGAGGGTAAGCCATGGCAGTGCAAGTGTGTATATACACATGTCTTCATGTACCATGTAATGCGATTGTGTACCTGTGTGTGTACGTGTCTGAGTCTGGCTATGTATGCAGGCTTCCGTGTAGAGATGTGCGTTCATGGAATGTTTTTGTATATGGATGTGTGTGAGTATAGATCTGAGTGCAGCTGTGTGTGAATGAATTTGTATAGAGGTATGTTTTTAAGTACTGCTCCTGTGTCTGCATGAGTGTGAGTACCTGAGAGTGTCTGTGTGAGTGTGCCAACCATGAATACCTGGGAGCAACTGGCAGAGCCATGCGGAGCCCTCAGCAGCCTCATCTGGGCCTGTCTCCCTTTTAGCTTCTAGAGAGCTCAGTCATGGAAGCTGGGGCTGGCGAGGGAGGTCCCAGAAAGAGATGCCACACTCATTATCTCAGATAGAGCTACTGATCTCCAGCCAGAAACAAGGGGAGGAGCATGGTCTGGAGCCTCTAATGAGGAAACCAGAGATACTTCTGGTGAGAAGCTCAGAGCCTTTCCTGCTCTGGCATTCATGCAATAGAGAATGCTGGAAGCTGAGATCTGCCATGACAGGGGCAGGCTGCTGGCTCAGAAGGAAGAGTTCCAGAAAGCTGGGCCTCGTGGAGGGGTACTCTGAATACCTGACATATGGGGGGCTTGGCAGGTTCAGACGTCACCTCACTGCATGATGCTCAGATGCATCGGGGCATCAATCTTCATCAGGAAGAGATAAGCAATGAGAAACCCAGGGTAGCTGCAGGACCCAAGACCCACAGGACAGACTCCAGCACCCAAACCCCAAAACAGACTCCATTGAACAGAAACCTAGTAGGGAAGAGTGGTTGCCGAAGGGTGGGCACATGGATAGGAGCTTGTTGGGGGAGGAGTAAAAAAGATGCAGAGGGGATCAAAAAGGTGACAAAGGGCAGAGGACAAGGCAGTGGGGAGAGACGCTAAGGGAGAAAACCTACTCTGCAGACTTCCAGAAATGTCCAGGGTGAGACAGGCGACGGTTTCGCTTTGGCAGTTTCTCCAGCATGTCCATGAGCTTGGTGAAGGTAGGTCTCTCTTCTTGTTCAAAGGCCCAGCAGAAGAGAAGAATGTCCTAAATGAAACCAATGTGTGGTGATTACACATAAATGGTGATTTCTTGATTACTCTTTGGCATCACATTTGGTCTGCCAATTTGTCCACTCATCTGCCCCGTTTCCATATTCCTCCATCATCCATCCATCCATCCATCCATCCATCCATCCATCCATCCGGTATGTATCTACACATCTACCCATCCAGTCAATTCACTCTTCCATCCTTCATCCATCCATCCACCCATATATGATCCATCCATCCATTCATCCACTCATCCACCCATCATGCGTGCATCTATATATCCACCCATCTATGTCAATTCACTCATTCATTCTTCATCTTTCATTATCCATCCATCCATCCATCCATCCATCCATCCATCCAGCATGTGTCTACACATCTACCCATCCATATCAATTCACTCTTCCATCCTTCATCCATCCATCCACCCATATATCATCCACTCATCCACCCATCATGCATGCATCTATACATCCACCCATCTATGTCAATTATCTCATTAATTCTTCATCCCTCATTATCCATCCATCCATCCATCCATCCATTTACCATCCATCCATCCATTTACCATCCATCCATCCTTCTTCCCATGTACTTTCTGAGCCCAAATAACAACCAGGTAAGCTCTATTCTAGAAGGTCTAGGATACACTGAAATCAACAATACTTCCCAAACAGTTTCTTGACATTTCTCTCAAGAGAAGGGATAAAAGGGAATCCTGGGGTCTCCATCCATATCTCAATACTATAAGAGCCCTTCAAAGTCAGAGGAGAAAAGTTACTTTTAGTAATCTCTTCATCACCTAGGTGCAGGTAATCTTTAGAAACATACCACATAATTACTCCTTCTCTGACTTATGTGTCTTCTGATCAAAAGAGAGGATTCCTCCTGCTGTGTTTTAGAGGAAGATTGTTAATATTAATATATACCCAGGCTTCTCTGTTTCTGTATGTCTTGTTCTGAGTTAGATAATGCCTTAAAATTATTATGTAGATGCAAATAAAATTGGAACCATTAATATTTGTGATGTTTTAATTCATATGTTTTAAAAATACCAGAAAAAGAGAGATATATTGGTTCTACCTAACTCAGCAACCCACAGTTAGGAAAAACCTGACCACGTGTTACTGTGCCCCTGGTGGCAGGTACCTGAAATTGCAGGCACAGTGCAGCAGCCTTGCCTTTTAAGCTTCAAACTGCCATCTGACAAGGTTGCAACGCATATTTTTTTGGTCACCCTATGGGAAAGCATTTGTAACCTTAACACATAGTAAAAAGAAGGCCCATGACTGTGTCTGTGTCTCCCCTCATCCCCCAAGTCTGGCCCTATCTTGGGACTTACCGAGATTTCTTTTCCCATGCCAATCTGGCTGAGGTTGGGTTTCATGCCTGTGCCCATTTGCCAGATTATTGCCTCTGCTGGTTGGGTCTTGAAAGGCCATTCCCTGGCGTGGAGTTCATACCAGATTGTGCTGTTGGCAGACGTTGTTAAAGGGGTGTTGGTGTGGTGTGTCACTTGCAACCTTGTACCTCCATTATTAGCACACACCCGCCCAGCCAGTCTCCTGGCACCCATTCTTCTCCCCAGTTTCTTCCTCATGGGGTTGGTATTTTGCCATGTGCAACATACCTAAAGCTTTCTTAATGTCTTAGAAGTCATGTTTATCCCAGGATATCTTCTAATGAATAGTTAAATATAATGTGGTTAGGATCTCTGTCCCTGATTCTTCTTGCAATGATTCTAGGAAATCATTGCAAATAAATGAGGGATACAAAAATTTATTTATAAGGATATTCTCTAAAGCATTATATATAATATTGAAAAAAAGTAAAAATAACACAATTGTCCAATAAGAGGAATTGGTTATATGCATTATGGTAAATCCATAAAATAAAATGAAATGCTGTATTATTATTAAAACATTTCAAATAAATTTTGCTGACATAAAAAATGCTCAATATATAACCTTAGGTAAAAAAAAGCAGGATATGAGACTGTATGTAGGGTTTGATATTGCTTTTTAAAAAACCATTATATATGTATGAACAAGAGAATAAAGTAAAGCATGGCAAAATGTTAACAATAACTAACTCTGGGTGACAGGTTAGGATTTTTTTTCTTTTATACTTGTTCTCTTTTTTTCTAAGTATAAACCACCCTGCGGAGTGGTGGAAAGAAAAAAAGAGGTTTGAGAGTGACTTGGGTTCAAGTCCTGATTCTATTTATACTAGTAGTATAATAGGGTAGGTTTCCTGGGTATGTCACTTCACTTCTCCAAATGCAGGTTTTCTTACCTGATAAATGAGAATAATGACAACATTGCAGTGGAAGGATGTTTATCTGGGACTCCGAATGCCAAAACAACTCCATGCTAGGATTATTCTAGAGGGATTTACCACATTATTTTCTGTTTCATAAATCATGACATTGTAATTAATGGAGAGAGGATTGCTCTAGTGAGTAGCATGTGCCATGAATGGGGTGATGGGCCAGGTGGTGCATAAATGATGCTGTGAAGTGTGAATAGCAGTGAGGACCACACTGGATGAAACAGGATGCTAGGGTGTCACTGAGCTGTATCATGGGGACAGATCTCAGTGCTTTGAGCACAAGATTCCCCAACTTAGGAAATATCTGAAACAATCCTAGAAAGTGATCTTTCCTCCACTCTAAGATTTCATGTAAGTTTGCTTTAAAGAACACAAAGCACTCTGCTATCCTTTTTACTAATCAGAGCACTGTGTCAAATCAACTATTGCTAGGGTTTCACTTCGTAGTTACATCTTCCTTCTACCTGACAACCTTATACCTCTGGGCTGGGGAAGGGGTGGTGATGCTCAGGTGTTGGGATGTCAAGTTAGATGATCAGAAAGCTCTCAAGAGAAGGTGCTAAAAGATTATAGTTATCATAAGAAATAATAATGCTTATTGAGGTTTTACTCTGCACTAGGCACTATTCTAAGTTTTTTTGCGGAGGGAGGTCTATTCATCATGTCTTTTTATTCTGATGCTTTGACTACTTGGGGCTCTGCTGACCCTGGAGGGTCTGCCCCTTCCAGGAACAGCCAATTCCTGGAAATAGTAAAGCACTCACCTGTGAGCACAGCTTTCACAGGCTAATCAGATAATCCAGAACTCACACTCATACTGCCAACTACCTCCTTAATTGGGCTTTCAAGTTCCAGGCCAATATTCCCCAGCCCCTGTAGGCCACAGCCTGCTGAAATCATTCAAACGAGCCAATCCTAAGTCTTCTTACCCTGCCTCCCCTGTTCCTTCCCAAGAGCACAATAAAGGGTCTTCCCAAGTTTTCCTCACATTTCCTCTGCCTCCAGACCGACCCTGGTGCTGCCCCCTGTGGACACTGCATGGTGTGGCACGCCCCCTCTGGGAACTGTGAGTAACAAACCATCTTTTCAAAGGCGACTGTTGGCCTCATGCTGCCTGAATAATAACAAAACCTACATTTTAAAACAGGAGGCATTATTATTAATATTATCCGCCTTTCATAGATGAGGAAACTGATGCCCAGAAAGGTTGTGTGTCTTTCCCAAGATAACACAGCAAACAAGAAGGGCAGCCAGAAGCTGAACTTAGTCCATCTAACTCCAAGATGGTGCCACTGGCCAACGTGCTATCCTAGGAAGCTTAGACTCCATCCTATTTAAGAGTCCTTTGTAATCAAGAAAGTGCACAATTTGGGAGGTGCGAGCTTGTGGTTGGTGATTGGAGTCTGGTGAAGGAGGCATAAACAGACTCATCCACCACTCATGTGAAACGGGGAAGGGTGTTTTGAGTTATTCCCTGTGCTGGGTACCTTACAAATGTTTTCTCACTCAATTCTTAGAACACCTCAATGGATTTATTATCCTTGATTTACAGTTGAGAGAAATAGGGCTTTGAGTGGCAAAATAAATCCCAAACCCATTGGGACTCTATGGTTAAAAGCTCCAACTCTAGAGTACAGGATATTCCAGGTGAATCTCAGCACCATCATTCATCACTGTAAGGCATGTCACTGAGCCATCTGAAGCCTCAGTATTCTCACCTGTCAATTGGGAGCAACATGCTATCTGCTTCCAAGGGTGCTTGTAAAAATTGTGAGACAATGCACACAAAAGGCTTAACGCAGTGCTCAATCCTCTTTAAAAAGTTCATTTTTGTTCTAAGTCATTTCTGAGCACGAGGTTCCCAAGCAACAGGATGCACCTAATTGGCAGGAAACCAGAGCGCCGGGTCCTTCGGAATTCAGCAGTGTCAGAAATAAAAGCCTCATTAAAACTTCCTTTTAAACCCAACTTTCAAGAGAAACTCACTTTAAGGAAAAAAGATTTGCTGAAGATGAAAACTCCAGCAGAAAACCAATTATTCTGGTACATTTTGTTAATCACATTTTTTTTTCTTTTGCTAAATTTACACTAAACTATACCAACTTAATTATTGCAATTTGGTTTCAGATAACAATATCTAACTAGATAAAGATTTGGGCATAAAATAATCAGGCCAACTGACATCCTCTAAAGGGGCCCAAGCAACAGATGTTGAGAATTCTGATCTTCCAGAAATATCTCCTCAGGGTTTTTCAGTGAGGATGCGGTGGGGGCCCTTTTCCAAGGAAGACTGTCTCTGTAACATCTCTCGGTGGTGCTAAGTCTAATTGCACTCATCTGCAGGCCTGCAACTTTCCCAAACAGCTTCCCCAGTGTTATCTCCCCCAGCCCTTGCAACCACATGTGGACAAGGTTAGGCAAGGATTTGCATGGCCATGGGAGCCTAGAAGCCTTTCTGGCTATATTTTCTCAGGGCACTCTGCCCTGCATCCTGGCGCTGTGTCCTAGGCCCTTCTTCTCCTTCTGTACTTCCAAAGACATCTCATTCTGTCTGTGGCTGCAGTTACCTATTTTCTGACAAGTCCTAAACTCCTCTTTTCTATACTAGTCGTGTAGAGGCAGCTGTGTTTTGGTGGTTTCATTTGTCATCTCCACGATAGCTCAAACTCACTGTGTCTAAACCTGACCTCTTTTCCTCCCTGGCATGCCCCAACCCTGCTGCACCTCCATGGTCTCCACCTTAGTGAATGATGCCACTCTCCACCTGCTTGCTTAAGGCAGCTATCTAGGCACCACCCAAATTCAATCCATCATCAAGCTCTATTGCTTCCACCTCCTATGTGTGCTTCTGATGTCCATTCTCAGCTTTCATACCCACAGGCTCTGATTCAGTGAAGGTTGCCAGCATTTCCCTGTGTATTGGACACCCGGCCCCCATCCTCTCCTTCTTCATTCCATTCTCTACTCAGCAGCCAGAGTGATCTGATTGATCTAAAACTCAAATTAGGATTATGTCACTCCCCCTTCCCCCAGAGCTTAATAACCATCAATGGCTCCTTAGTGCACTGAAGATGAAATGAAAACTCCTTAACTCAACCTTTAAGTCCTTGCAGGATTGACTGTGCTTCCCTCTCTAGTCTCTTATCTCACCACCCCCAGCCTAATTTTTTTCCTGACTCTTCATCCATCAGCTCCCTTTCCTCCCCCAACCCTTCTATATATTATTCCATGTGGGCAATGTGTTCTCTTTTCTTTTTGAAACTTTTTGCACAGTCTTTTGATCTGGAACACCTCACCCTGCCCTTGTACTCAACCTTTAACTTAGGCTCAGGATTATCATCTCCTGGAAGCCCTCCCTGATCTCCCAGATTGGATTTGGTTCCTCTTTTATTCCCACAGTCCTGTGTTTATTCTCAGAATAGCATTTATCATACTTTGCTAAAGTTGGATGTTTCCTTATCTGCCTTCCACTAGAAAGAGAGAGTAGGGGCCTCTGGTGGTTTTAAATATGCCCAGTATATTCTTTGATATTCCATTATGTATAAGATAGAGCTTAATTCTCCTCTCCTTAGGTGTGGACTGGATTTAGCAACTTGCTTTTAACAAACAGCATATGGTAGAAGCAATGATATGTAAATTTCTGAGACTAGATCATAAATGACAATGAGGCTTGTAGCCACCATGTTGTGAAGTCATTCAAGTAACCTATACGCAGGCCCAAGGGTTGAGGAACTGAGGCCTCCTTCCAACAGCTGTGTGACTGGGCCACCATGGAAGTGGATCCCCAGCCTGCTGAGCCTTCAGATGAGACTGCAGCCCTAGCCAATATCTTGACTGCAACCTCATAAAAGCCCACTCAGAACCAGTCAGCTAAGCCACTCTCAAATTCCTGACCACAGAAACTTGAGATAAGAAATGTTTTCAGTGGCTAAGTTTTGGGGTAATTTGTTATGTAGTAGTAATGAAGACAACACTGAATCTTGTATCCCCTGCATCTGCTACAATCCTAGCACATAGTGGGCAGCCAACAAATAGCTATTGAATAAGTAAATGAGTTGGGTAACTTGTTAAGGCCACATAATCCATTAGAAACCAGACACACAAGTTTGTTAGGGTCATTCTTTCTAGTATACCCTACTCAGGTTCCTCCATTCTCACCCAAAAATCCAGCCACCTTGGCCCTGTAGACAGGTACACCCTGGCCCTTCCAAAAGCACTGAAAGACTTGAGAAGTGCCCCTCTGCCCAGGCTGTGGCTCTCAATGGCCAGGGCAGGGCCCACTTACCCAAGGGCAAAGACGTCAGAGTGCTTGGAGAAGGGGAGCTTATCCTCCTCTGTGTCGGGGGACAGCTGGCGGATGATCTCTGGTGCCAGGTGGCATAGCCAGCCATTCTGGATGCGCAGTTTGTCCTCCCGCCTGGAGAAGCAAAGCACAGGATGAGCTCTGTTTCATAGCCCAGGGCGGACCAGTCCCCCTGGCACTGACCCTACATCCCTGGAACCATCTCTGCTGCCCTTCTTGCTTCCCACATTGAGCACTGCCTGACCACCTACTGGAGGCCGAGACCCAGTAGTAGGTGCAGGGAAGGCTGCTCTAGAGAAACACTCAGGACCCAAACCATCATCGAATTCCATTGCCTCTGAGGCACCCACCTTCTTGCCCATCTTCACTCAATGACAGTGTGGATTCTTGTTATTCATGGCAGTTACATTCTATAAAGTCACTGGAACACGGAATTAGCAGAATACTGAATCATTGCTCCTGGGGAAATGTGTACACATGCACACACCCCTCACATAGTTTATAATTTTAACCCCTAAAAACAACTTATCTGACAGATTCTGTTTTATTTTACATAATAGACTATGGGGCTCAGAAGTGTTAAGTGACTTGTCTGAGGCAGCCCTACTAACAGGTGCCAGAATTGGGATTCAAATCTCATCCAACTGGCCCCAGAGCTAGAGCTTCTTATGCTACTCTGCACTGCCCACTCTGTCTCAACCTCCATCCTCAAGGCTTCTCTGCATGAGGCTGAAACAATGAGGCAGAACATCCTCCTGTTTGACCTAAGCTGGAAACATGTGCATTGGGTAACTCAAACTTTTCCCCACTCTGCATGTCCCTGAATAACTGTGAAAGTGCTGTGAGTGTTGATTTGGGGGATTACAAATACATTTCAGTGAATCCACAAATAATGATAATCTACTGTGTTTTTCCATCACCTACGATGCCTAGGTTCTGTGCTTGGCACAGAACAAGACCAACAAGGTCCCTTCCCTCCTGGAGCTTGCACTTTAGTAGGGAAAGAAGACAACAAATGAGTTCAATAAATAGGAAAAACTAAAGATTGTGATAAGCATCCTACAAATAATTAAAATAGAGGATGCATCAAAGATAAGATGGATCTTACTGCAGGTAAACTGTGAGCTAAGATCTACATGACATAAAGGATCCAGTTATGCGAACAAGGAGAATATCTAGACAGAAGGGGAAGGTAGGACAAAGTTCCAACAAGGGCCCCATTCAAGGTGTTCTAGAACCCTAAAGAACACCAGTGTAATTGGAACACATCATCCCATCCTATGTATCAAAGTGTATACAACCAACTCCTTGCTGATGGGCCTTGGGTGGGTGGTTCCCTCTTCCGCCATTATGAACAATGCTGCCACGAACATCTTTGGGTAGATACAGGGAATATCTCCCTTCATCCATATTAATTTATTCCTTAGGTAAATTCTTAGATGTGGAAGGAGGCTGGCTCCCTTCTTTCACTGAAAGTCATTAGCAAGACAGAGCTTTCCATGTGGGTCTGAAATCTAAGCAGACCCCCTCTGAGATCTTCACTGACTCAAGACTCCTAGGAACTGGCTCATTAACACAGGGGAAGGGAGCAGTCGGCGGGAGAGGGGGTGCATATCTCGAATCATCCTCAAAAGTGAGGTCATTCAGGATGACAGCCTCCAGCATGAAGGTCTCTGTGGGGACCTGGGGCTAGCTAGATTCTTCCAGAGAGGGTTTCTGAGATGTAGAAGTTGTGACATGCTGCTCCCTCAAACGCACTCATTCATATCCCATAATCATGATTTTTGCCATATCTAAATACCTTCAAGAGCAGCATTATGCGATAGAACTTTCCATTATGCCAGAAATATCCTCTATATGGTCCAATGTGGCAGCCACTAACCACCATGACTATTGAGCACTTGAAATGTGGCTTACAACTGAAGAACTAAACGTTTAATTTTTTTTTTTTTAATTTTAGAGACAAGGTCTGCTGAGACAGTCTGTCTATCACCCAGGCTGAAGTGCAGAGGTGAGATCATAGTTCATGGCAGCCTTGAACTCCTGGCCTCAAGTGACCCTCCCATCTTCAGCCTACGAAGTAGCTGGGATTACAGGCGTGAGCAACCGCACCCTGCTAATTTTATTTTATTTTTTTTTAGAGATGTGGTCTTGCTATGTGATCTTGCTATGTTGCCCAGGCTGGTCTCAAACTCCTGGCCTCAAGGGATTGATCCTCCAACCTCAGCCTCCCAAAGTATTGAGATTATAGGCATAAGCCACTGCTCCTAGCCCTGAACTTTTCATTTTAATTAAAGTTAAATTTACATAGCCACATCTGGCTAGTGGCCACCAAATTGGACAACACTGTTCTAGACTATTATATATTAAGAAATGCATTTTTAACTTAAATATATTTCAATAGGTCACTCTGTAGTGTGGCCATAAATGGAGACTAGTGATTTTCTAATACACATTAAAATTAAGATAGAAAATGTTTGTTCATGTCCTCCCTCACATCAACTTGCAGATCACACCTGTAGAAACACTGGGTGGAGGAAAGATCCCTGAATGACGCTCCAAGAGTTTGGGGCTCAGGGTTCCAGTGCTCCAGTGACATTCACTAGCTGGGTAAGGCTGGATGTATCCCATACATGCAATTCTTTAAGATCTCTTTCATAACCCCTCCATCTTACACATGAAGGTAGCATCCATTTGGATATACTCGACTTTTTGTAGAACCCAAAACAGGGACTGTAGGAAAGGAAGCAAAGCTGGGTAACTGCGGCAATCACAACTCTTAATTGCATTTGGATGGTGGCTTACCACAGGTATCCCACCCTGGGCCACCCATCCACCTCCTGCACTCCCAGGCTAGGAGCAGACTGGCATGCATGCAACCGAAAGCAATGTGGCCAGGCAGACACCATTAAATTTGTTCTAATTTAGGATTTCTCAACCTTGGCACTATTGACATTTGGGTCTGGGCAGTTCTTTGTTGTTGGGGGACACGGGGGCTGTCCTGGGCATTGTAGGATGTTTAGCAGCATCCCTGGCCTCTACTCATTACAGGCCGTTAGCACCCCCCTCCCCCTAATCATGACAACTAAAAATGTCTTCAGACATCATCAAATGTCCCCTGGAGGGGAAAAATGGCCCTGGTTGAGAATCACTGTTCTAATTTATACAAAATAAGGAAATGGTCCAAATCTCAGTGTTTCAGGATTAATAGCACATGACTTGCTCCTGCATTCTACACAAAAGACATGATACAACACATGCTGTGCTAGAAACTACTACTCAAACTCACTAGCAAACACTTGAGTCAGCAGAGTTAAGTCAGCTCTTGCTTCTAGAATCAGGAACACCCACAGAGGTTGAAGGCTCTTACTTACTAGCTATGGAACCTTGAGCAGACCCAAATTTCTATTTTCTCATCTATAAAATGGGCACATTAATTTGTACTTCACAGAGCTGTTGCAAGGATTAAAATGAGACAGTGCGTGGCACAGGACTGTGTCAGCTGCCAGAGACACGCAATTACTGGACATAATCATTACACATGTATATATGTGTGTGTGTGTGTGTGTGTGTGTTTATCTCGAGGACTCAGAAGTGGAGACTAGAGCCCACAGTAGGAATGTCCTCCATGAAAGTCTTTGGCATAGGCCAGCCAACATTCTCCTGCAATGACTGGGCCACTGGGGGTGGGGTGGGTTGGGGTGCCCCTGCCAAAGGGAAGCTTCTCTGCTCCCATCTTTTTGCAAACACCCCTCCCACCTCTTCCTGACTCATGGGGTCAGCAGCTGGCATTTTGGGGCCAGGGCAGGAGGTAGAGTGGTGACCACGCCTGGCACGGGTGTGGTAGGGGGCCGGGAGACAGGCCTGGCACTAACACCCTGGGGTGCCCCGTTCCCATGGCGATGGGCCCACTGATGACAAACCCAAATCATCTTCATTATGGTTATTATGATTAATAACAGGCTTTGGGAGGCTGGCATGACAGCACTGGCATCTAAAACGATACCTTTTCTCGACGACGGCAGAACAGCTGGATGCTGGGGTCTGTCTGGATGTGCAGAACACACTCACATCACTGGGCTGCCCCATCCCTGCCTCGGGCTTGGTGGCGGGGGGGTCTCTCCCTGCTGGGCACCAAGGGCTATCCATACCCCAAGCTCTAACTGAGGGGAGGGCAGGAAGGCAAGTGACTCCTGCTGAGTGCCTACTGTTTGCCAGGTTGTCAATCCCACTTAGACCTCATAAGCCCACAATCTGAGGGCTTATGAGGATAAGGAAACGGAGGCTTAAAACATTTAGGTGACCTGTCCAAACGGACAGAGCTGAGATCTGTTTGAACACAAGTCTTTAAAACCCCAGGGACTAGGCACCTCAACCCAATTCTACAAGAATTTCTGGAGAGAACCATTAAAGAGTAAAGCCCAGCTGGGCATGGTGGCGCACGCCTGTAAGCCTGGGACCTTGAGAGGCTGAGGTAGGAGGATCGCTTGAGCCTCGGAGGTTGAGGCTGCAGTGAGCCATCCAGCCTGGGTGACAGAGCAAGAGATCTTGTCTCAAAAAAAAAAAAAAAAGGAGCAAAATGCTAAAATAACCTTCCACATCTCTATCCCATTTAATCATCAAAACAGCCTTATGAGATAGGTGCTATTAGTGCCTGCCCCTACTCCCATTTTCAGGTGAGGAAACTAAGGATCAGGGAACCAGGTGTGTGTTAAACACAAGTTTCTGGAATCTATCTCAAGGTATTATAGACTGAATTTTGCCTCCCCCAAATTTATGTTGAACCCCTAACCCCCAATTTGATTGTATTTAGTGATAAAGCCTATAGGGAGGTGATTAAGGTTAAATGAGATTGTAAGTTGGAGGCCCTAATCCAATAAGACTGGTGTTCTTATAAGAGGAGAGACATCAGAGACCTCTCTCTCTCTCTTTTGATGCACAGAGAAGAGGCCATATGAGGACACAGTAAGAAGGTGGCCATCTACAAGCTGGGAAGAGAGCCCTCACTAGACACTAAATTTGCCAGTACCTTGATTTTGGACTTTCAGCCTCCAGAACTATAAGAAAATAAATGTCTGTTGTTTAAAACCCTGAGTCTGGTATTGTGTTATAGCAGCCCAAGCTGACTAATACATGCACTCCCTAATTATTTGCTGACTGGCTGAGTGAGTAATGAATGAGGGAACTTCCAGGCCTATCTCCTGAGAGATACTGGCCCTGCTTCCTGCAAAGCCCAAAGCCTGGCCAGCTTCCTTCTCTCTCCACTCCTATAATCTAGCCCCCAGGTTGCTGATCAGGGCCATAGATGCCCCTTATTCAAGGGGTGTCTCCTGGCCTCTGGCAGCTGCACTAGGGGCTCCAGGCTGCAATGGGGGCAGTTACTGAAGATGCCTTTTCATGAACAAGAGGGAGTAAATGGACCTGAACCCCTGAGGGGACCCTGTGGATCCCTAGAGCTACACTGGTGGTATTCATAAATATTGAGGTAAATCTACAACCTGGGAAAGGTCCTGGGATTCATGGGACACCCCAGAGTTCCACCTCCCTGTCATAGTTTGCAACGCACTTATTTTGGTGGAGCCCAGTTGCTACATAAGAAGTTTGATTACCCTGAGACTGCCATGGTGTGAGGAAGCCCAATGTAGTCAAGCAGAGAGGCTGCATGAAGAGGGAAAAGCAGGGAGATGAGAGAGACCCCATCAGCCCCCAAGATGTTTCAGCCAGCCCAGCCCAGCTGTGTGAATGTGGAAGCCTTCAGATGTCTCCAACTTCACCACCCGCCCCCCCGCCATCTGATTGCACCTACAGGACAAACCGAGCACAAGAGCACAGCTGAGCCCAGTCAACCCACAGAACCATGAGGGATGACAATACCTTCTTTTAAGCCACTAAGTTTTGAGATGGTTCATTGCAGAATAAAGGATAAAAGCACAAGAAGTCATTGATGGCTACTTGTGGGTGGCCAGGAAATGTGAATTTCTTGTTGGGAGATGTTGCTGAAGGCACTCCCTGGGTTTGTGTTGACAACCTGGCTGGGGCAGGGGTGGGAGGGGCTGCTGTCTGGACAAGGGGACCAGAAGCCACCTTGCCCTTGACTTGGTTGAACTAACTTCCTGGTTGACACTGGGTCTCCATGAATGAGCTAAAGGAAGGGATGCCCGAGGCATTCCATTCCATTCCATTTCTTTTTCTTCCTCTTCTCTTTGTGGCTTCAGAAAACTGGGTCTAAAGGAAGAAAATCAGAGGTCCTGCACCCCTTTCCTCCACCTCAGGGACAAGCCACTGTTGAGGAGAAAGAGAGAGGTATGGACATGCCACCAGGAGGGAAGAATGTCTGCTTTTTATAAAACAGCCCAGAAGCAAGTTAGAGAAAACTCTTACTGGGCCTCCTTTTGTCTTGATGCAAATACTTGGGTTGACAGTGAAGTCACCCAACATTGCGTCCTTGCAGTTCCCCTGGGACACTGGGAAACTGGGAAGGGTATGAGTTCCCTGCCAGTGAACCAGGAACTTAACTGCTGCTGGGGAGTCAGAGGGAAGAAGGGATTCTACACAGTCTTGCCCTCCCGGGCTTCTTGGGTTCCAACTGGAGGGACTCTCTTCAAGTATCTATTAATATATTTATATATTTACTGCCTACTTACTGCCTTATCTTAGGGACTACAGATAATTTTGTAGACTATGGTTAATCTTTCTTGGGTGGAGCAAAATCTGAAAAAGAAACAAGCGCCTGTTTGGTCCTCATCACACAGAAACAGCTACATGAAGTTTTGTCAAATTCCAAATGGTCCAACTTATAACAGATTCAAGGTGTCATATAACACAAACAAGATTCGCTTTGTCTGGGTCCCTGGGGCATTCCTCAAAAAATAAATAAATAAATAAAATAAAATAAAATAAAAAATCAGTGGTTCTCAAAAGCAGCCGAAACTGAAGTAAAATGAGAGAAACTGTGGGGCTTTCTGGAAAGATGCACCATTCGTTATAAAATGCAGGATTATAAAAAACATGCAGAGGTTTAAAATGAGAGAAAGAGAGCGAGAGAGAGACAGCAAGAGAGAGAGAAGGAGAGAGAGTGCAGTCCAAATTAAAAGTCACAAGGGTAGAGGTTCTGAATTATGGGTTGCTTATTTGAGATCAAGCTGTTTTTCATGTGGCCAACTCAATGCGGCTTGCTCTAGGGTGAGTAGTGGCTGAGAGTTAATTACTTAATGATGGTTAATGATTCTCCTGGGTGATACTGGGAGGTATATGCAAATTAATACTAATTACTACAACTCAGCAGCAGCTACCCTTTGTGGAGCTTTTGAGGTGCATTGGGCACTGGGTGGATGCTTGATGCGTGTTCTCATTTTATACTCACGAGAACTGACAGAGGAAGGCATCAATAAACCTACCACTTTTCTTGCAGACAAGGAAACTAAAGTTCAGAGACGTTGTTCGGCTTGATTAAAGTCGCATTTAATAAGTGGAAGAGCTGTGTCAGGCCATGGGTGCCTCTGACTTTAAATCTCTTGCTGTTAACTGTACTCTTCCCGTACTAAAATCAATTAATTCCTAAGAAAACTTTGAGCAAGGCCTCTTGGGTGATCTCAACTTCCAAGTGAATTACTTAGGGTTAGAGGAGAGTCCTCCAGTTAAATTAAAGGGTAGGGGCTTTGAAAGGTCTGGGGATGCTCTGTCCAATCACACACACTCAAAGACAAGACAGGTGAGCAAGGTGCTGGCCTTCCCAGGGGGAAACAGAGCAGGGCCTTGGCATCCCACATCAGTAGAGCAGCTGCCCCACTCAGCTCAGCAACCTCAGGACCAACCCTGAGTCTAGGTCACTAAAGCCATTTGGACTAACTTCCCACCTCCTGACCATCATCTGTCAGGAAACTCTCCGGGTCCTCCCACTGCCTCTCACCTGCCAGCCTGCAGCACCCCAGAAATGCTGAAGAGTCCAAAGTCCGTGATGACCACTTTGCCATTGTCATAGAAGACGTTCTTTGACTTGAGGTCCTTGTGTAGGATTCCCTTGGCGTGGAGGTAGCCCATGCCCTGCAAGAAGCAAGGAACAGAGAGTTGCCAGAGAAAAACCTAAGAGCTTGCTGCCACCCTGGCTTGAGTTCACATTCCTTGTCCTGAAGACTTGGCTCCCTAATGGGACCACACTCAACAGTGGCAGGGCCTGGGGTCTGACCGTGGGTCCTGGGGGTGAGGTCGGGGAAGGCATGGCAAGCGGGAACAGGCAGGGCCCCCAAGACACAAATCCACTGCCACTCTTAGACCACAGAAAGGCCAGCCCCATTTGCTCATCTGATTCCTGAAGAAGAAACAAAAAGATCCCCAGGGAAAGGAATTCAACCAACCATTTTCATCCACTTCCCCTTTAAATACTAACCCTTCTGCAAGACTAGATAGTCAGATCTACTTAACCTATGCTGCCGCAGAAGGCAATGAGTTCCTAAAGAGATGTTCACAACTGCTCATTAAGAACACACAGAAGAGTCTATTGGAGGCCTCGTTCAAGGGCAAACATCTAGAATTGTGGTGGTTTCTTTTTTTTTTTTTGCCTTTGTGAGCAGTCACATCTTTTATTTCCTCTTGCAGCTCAGTCCTAACACCTCCAAATGAGAAATAAAAGCTTGAGTACAACTGACTAATAAGGCCCCTGCCAGAAAACACAGAA
Source organism: Gorilla gorilla gorilla (assembly GCF_029281585.2). Taxonomy (NCBI): domain Eukaryota; kingdom Metazoa; phylum Chordata; class Mammalia; order Primates; family Hominidae; genus Gorilla; species Gorilla gorilla. The sequence goes on from NC_073234.2 coordinate 132,889,910, forward strand.
TGTTCTTGTTTGTTTTAATCCAAAACAACACCCAACAATTTGATGTTTCCCTAGCAGCAGTGGAGAGAGATGGTTTCCACTCATGGACATTCAAGGACTCGAAGGATGGTGGATCCTAACCAAGAGGGCTGAATAGCTTGTATGTGACCCCTGGTCCTTGCATAGGTCCAAGTACCATAGTGATGAGACACCAGATGGAAACCAAACATTGGTGGATAGTTCCTAAAGATCGTATCGAGGCAGAATTCTTACTTACACATGGCCTGGCATTTTTCAGGTCAAGTCTAATTTCTTTTAAGTCCAGATTGGTAGTCTGAAATCCAACCATGAATCTTAGGAGCCCTGGGGTAGGGGGGCTTCCCTGGGGGAAACTGGGTCTTTCTGAGATTTAGATAGGAGGCCCAAGAGCCGACAGTACCTTCACAATTTCTTGAGCAATCTGCCTGGTTTTGTTGACATCCAAAACGATTTTGGCATCCCTCACAACGGAATAGAGCGTCCGTCCCTTACAGAGGCTGAAAAGCAAAAGGACAAGATAAATTAATGGCAGTCGTTCAGAAGAGGGTGACCCACAACAGTTACTACAAGTGACAAATGATGGCATAGACACGTGGACATGCCACTATTGTGCTTATGAGATAATAAGTCTGGGACTGGACTTCAGATCTGGTTCTGGGATGGAGATCTGGGAGGAAGTTCTTGCAGATTCTTTAGAAACTTGGCCAATGTGGCTGACCGACAAGGACACCCACAGAATCTAGCCTAGTCCAGAAATGGGTTTGCCATGTCCAGTCCATCCCAGAGGCCCACAGGTGGAAAGCAGCACATAAATCAACAACTTCTGGGTCCTCAGACGCCACTCAGACAGCATTCTGTTGGCCATTCACACCAGCTGCATGCACTTACCAGGAGTCAGTGTGTGAGGACAGTGATGAAAGACCAGCAGAGTGGTGGCTGATGTGTATTAAGTATCATCAGCAAACGATGCAGTCAATTGTTTGGACGGGGATGTGTAAACACCAGTAATACCACCCCCAAACCAGACGCCTGTCTAGATAAAGAGTTTTTCAAACTATGTTCAGCCTCATTGAGTTCATTTCGAGGACCAGTAGTTTAAGATGAATGACAGGATGAAAAAGGACATTATGCACTGAAAGTAACACCTTCTCATTTAGTTGCCTGTATGCTCATCCGTCCTGTTCCTCCGCAGTGAGCACAATTCCCAGCACGCACAGAGCAGGCACCCACAAGCCATCACTGAATGAATGAATTCTAGATCCATCATAGCACTCCCAGCCCCTAGCACTGTGACTGGCTCAGAGTATCCAACGTGGGCCAAAAGAAGAAAGAACGTCACTGTGAAAATTAATTTTCCATCTACATCAAAATCACAGTTTGAATTTTCCTCTTTTAACCTGTGATGTTATTGCTAAAATACTCCTGGCATTGTGTTCATTCATTTGGTATTTACTGAGCCCTTGTTGTGTACTGGGCTTTGCTGAGATTGTATTTCCTGTGGTTGAAGCAAGAACGCTGGTATCAGAGGGATCTCAGAATCCCAGCTCTGCTCCTTACTTACTGTATGTCTTGAGGTGGGTTACCTCACCTCTCTGGGCCTCAGTTTCCTCATCGATCAAAGGAAACTAATAATACTTAACCCTGTAGTTGAATACGAGGATTGAATGAGATAAAAGAGTTGGAAACAGGCCTTGGCATCCAGTGGGAAGTATAGCACAGTGGTTAGGAGCATGGGGGCTTACAGTAGGACTAACGGGTTAGAATCCTGATCTGTCATTTAGTGGCTGTGTGACCTTGGGTGGGTGCATTAACCTCTCTGAGCTTCAGTTTTATTATCTGCAAAATGGGGCCAACAGCTGCTGCCTTTCTGGGTTGTCAGGAGAACCACATGAAATCAGGCATGCAAACGTGTAGGCACCTCTCTATGCCTAGTACATTTCATGGTAACTTTCCATGAGATCACTGGTTATTATAAAAAGTTGTAAGTGATTAATAAAATAGTAAACACACACACACACTTGTACAAATATATATAAGTGATATATCTATACACATATCACAACTGTTTATCTGTCCACCCATCCGTATACTAATCTAAAATGCCACTGATAGCCACCCATGATCTTTGACTAACATTTTTTTCTTCATCTGCTTAAGGCGACAGTCCCCGGGTAGCTGACTCACAGAAAGTCTGATTCACATGTCCGAGGAGGTCACCCAGCCAGTTGGCAGGAGGCAGCCCAGAATGAGTCAGGGCTGACCCTGCATCCCCCAGGTTGCTGTCCCAGGCAGGGCATTTGCTGTGGCTGCTGGAGCAGAGGTGGAGGAAGGGTGGGCAGAGCAGCCAATTACTCCATGTTGACATTTCAATATTTGAGACCGTGGGCAGATTCCCTCCCCTGGATACTTAGTTCCTGAACAGCCACCTACACTCATCACAGGCCAGATCCCAGAAAATACCCTCCCGACTGCAGACCGCAGAGCAAATCACCGCCAACAGGCTCCAAGACTCCCTGGACTCTCCTGCTCAGGGTAACTGCAGGAAAGTCTCAAGCTTCAGATTTCTACCCCTTGTCTTCTTTCCCTCCTTACATCCTCTTTCCCTTCAGCAGCTGCTGAAGTCTTTGCTTCTCTCACTCCTGTATGACCTCAGGAGCTTCTGGAGAAACTACTGCACCAGTCTGGCACAGCTACTAAAGTGAAATATACATACAAATAACCCTGGTATGGTTTGGCTGTGTCCCCACCCAAATCTCACCTTGAATTGTAATAATCCCCAAGTGTCAAGATCAGGGCCAGGTGGAGATAATTGAATTATGGGGGCAGTTTCCCCCATACTGTTCTCCTGGTATTGAATAAGTCTCATGAGATCTGATGGTTTTATAAAGGGGAGTTCCCCTGCACAAGTGCTCTTGCCTGCCACCGTGTAAGACGTGCCTTTGTTTCCCCTTTGCCTCCCACCGTAATTGTGAGGCCTCCCCAGCCATGTGGAACTGTGAGTCCATGAAACCTCTTTCCTTTATAAATTACCCAGTCTCCGGTAGGTCTTTATTAGCAGCGTGAAAACGGACTAATACAAATCCACAACCAGCGATTCTTCCTCTAAGTAAGTACCCAACAGATATGAATTCTCATATTCACTCCTACACATGCACTAGAATGTTAACAGCAACCTATCTGTTGAAATCCCAAGCTAGAACCAACCTGCAATGGATTGAATGTTTGTGTCCCCAGTTCCGTATGTTGGAATCCTAATCCCAACGTGATGGTATTAGGAGGTGAGGCTTTGGAAGATAATTAAGTCATGAGAGCGGAGCCTCATGAATGGGTTTAGTGCTCCTTTGAAAGGGACTCCAGCTAGTTCTCTTGCTGTTTCCTTGCCATATGAGGATACAAGGAGAAGTCAAAAGTCTGGAAGACGGCCCTCCCCAGAATCTGCCCATGCTAGCACTGGATCTTTGACTTTTCAGCCTTCAGAACTCTGAGAAATAAATTTCTTTTTTCTTTTTTTTTTTGGGATAGAGTCTCGCTCCGTCATCCAGGCTGGAGTGCAGTGGCGCAATCTTGGCTCACTGCAACCTCTGACTCCTGGGTTCAAGTGATTCTCCTGCCTCAGCCTCCCAAGTAGCTGGGACTACAGGCTCAATTTCTGTTGTTTCTAAGCCACTCAGTCTGCAGTACTGTGTCACGGTAGTCCAAACTAAGACGCAACCCAAATGTTCGTCAACAGAAAAGTGGATAAAATATGATATATACTTATAACAAAATATGTTCATGCTGTACTATATAAAAATAACCAAGCTACTGCTAACTGCAAAAAGCATGGATAAAGCTCACCAACATAATGTTGAGTGAAGGAAGCCTGACACCCAAGACTACTCCATTTATATAAAGTGCATAAGCAAATGAAACTGACCTACGTGCTAAAAGTCAGCACAGTGATGGCCCTTGTGTGTGTGTGTGGTGGGCGGGGGTGCTGGAAGGAGCATTATTAGGGGGCTGGGGGAAGGCAGTGTTCTGTGTTTTGATTTGGGCACTGGTTACATGGATACATACTTAGTGGAAACTCATTGGGCTGTTCTTTTATGATCTGGATACTTTTGCAGGTATGTTATCCTTCCAAAAAATGTTTTAAAAAGTCATAGTCTGGGCAACATGGCAAGACCCCAATTCTACAAAGGATACACAAAAAAACTAGCTGTGTATAGTGGCACATGCCTATAGTCCCAGCTATTTGGGAGGCTGAGGAGGGAGGATCTCTTGAGTCCAGGAGGCAGAGGCTGCAGTGCATGGAGATTGCACCACCACAATCCAGCCTGGGTGACACAGTGAGACCCTGTCTCAGAAAAAAAAAAAAAAGTAAGCAGGGAAAGAATTAACAATTAATATAATTAATATATGGTGTTGAAATCTGTAAAAAATGTAAAGCGGCACTGATACCCAAGGTATCCTTTTCTAAAGTCTTTACACAGTGAAGAGTATTTGCAGATGGGCAATGTCTACAGAGGAATTTGGGGCTCCAGGCCTGGCTGTGCCCACCTGGATGTTTATCAGGAACAAAGCTGGAGACAAGTTCAAGATGAAAGCTGAGCTTTAAAGATGAGCAGGCCTCAGGCAGATGTCCAGGATGACTGAGGCTAGGGTGGTCCCGGCAAGTCAGTCCAAGTGTCCACAGCAACTGCTCTGAGCTTGGAATTCCTCATGACTAATAATGGTGGCCTAAAAGCCACTCGCAGTGTGGGATGTGGGGAAAGGAAGGGAGAAGAGGATGGAAGTTTACTGAGTATGTGCTTAGGACCTATATCACCTCCATGATTCCTTCTAGCAATGCTGCAACCCCTATATATATAATAGCAAACCCTATTATATCTATTTTATGGGTGAGGATATGGACACCTAGAGGACCAGCTCCTGGATGCATAGCCTTGATGGGAACCCATTCCCAATCTTCTTCCTATCTTCTCCTCCACTATGTGGGTGCCCAGTTATCAGACATGATTCTTGAGCCACTAATTAGGTATCACAGCTAAGGGAACAGAGGAGCACAAACTAAGTCCAAATCCCGACTCCAGCATTTACTACTTGCTGGGTGACCTTCAGAAATGACTTCAACCTCAGTTTCCATGTCCGTAAAATGGGTACAGCAGAAACAATAAAGGCTGACATGTCCTGGGCACATTCTATGTGCCAGACACTAGCCTAAGGATAAGAGTCTTACAAAGTGGGTATTCTTGCTGTATCTCATTGATTCCATAGATGCACATCTCTAAAATCAGAATGTGCCCTGCAATCATTGACAGATCATAGTTTCATTGGCACTGTATTTCTTTCTTTGTAGCACATAAAATAAATGGTGAATATTCTTTTCTTTGAGATGGGGTCTCACTATGTTGTCCAGGCTGGTCTCAAACTCCTGGGCTAAAGTGATCCTCTCATCTCAGTCTCCCAAAGTGCTGGGATTAGAGACATGAGCCGCTGCACCCAGCCTAAATGGTGAATATTCTAATTGAAGGTATCTTCAATGATTTAATGAAGCATGGTATCAATCTCATTTTATAGATGACAAAATTGAGGCTCAGGGGTTAAGTAGAGCGGGGATGAATTTAACATGTAAAAATTGTACACATTTATTGTGTAGCACATGATGTTTTGATATATGTATACATATGGAATGGCTAAATCAAGCTATTGTATTTATCTCACATTTTTTTGTGTGCGGTGAGAACACTTAAAATCTACTCCCTCAGCAATTTTCAAGTATATAACATATTGTTATTGATTATAATCACCATGATGTTCAATAGGTCTCTTGAACTTATTCCTCCTGTCTAAATGAAGTTCTGTGGCCTTTGATCAAAGTCTCTCCACTCCCCATACTCCCCAGCCTCTGGTAACCACCATTCTACTCAATTTCTATGACTGACTTTTTTAGATTCTACATATAAGTGAGATCACGTGGTATTTGTCTTTTAATTAATATATTTATTTTGAGATGGAGTCTCACTGTGTCACCCAGGCTGGAGTGCAGTGGCGCCATCTCAGCTCACTGCAACCTCTGCCTCCCGGGTTCAAGTAATTCTCTTGTCTCAGCCTCCTGAGTAGCTGGGATTACAGGTGCCTACCATCACGCCTGGCTAATTTTTATATTTTTAGTAGAGATGGGGTTTCACCATGTTGGCCAGGCTGGTCTCGAACTCCTGACCTCAGGTGATCCCCCCATCTCGGCCTCCCAAAGTGCTGGGATTTCAGGCCTGAGCCACTGCTCCTGGCTGGTATTTGTCTTTTTATGCCTGCCTTATTTCACTCAGCATAATGTCCTCTAGGTTCATTCATGTTGTCACACACGATAGGATTTCTTTCTTTTTTTAAGGCTGAATAATACTCCATTGCATTTATATGCCACATTTTCTTGATCCATTCATCTGTTGATGGATTCGAGTTGATTCCATATCTTGGCTATTGTGAAGAGTGCTACAATGAACCAGGGAGCACAGATCTCTCTTCGACATGCTGATTTCCGATCCTCTGGATAAATACCCAATCGTGGAATTGCAGGAACTGGGGTTTGAATGCAGGCCACCTGGATCTGGAGGCTATGTTCTTAAAACCCATCTTTTGCTTCTTAACAACTTTCTCTGAGTCTCTGGCATGTCATAAGCCCTCAGAAAGTGGTAGCTGTAATGTCACTATCCCCATCGCCTATGGCAATGAAGATTAACGAGGCCTGCTGGTAGTACAGTCCATCTGGAGGTCAGCAGAAAGTGTTTTAGTGGCTCAATAGTGTATTTAGTATCTCTCTAGCTTCTAGTGCACATGCACACATGCACCTCTCGGTATTTCTGTACACCAAAAATCATCTTTCTCCAAGAAGAGGGGCAAGGCCTGGGAATTCTCCATCTTATCTGCAGGCTACTCCACCTCTCCCAGCCTGGCCTCAGGCAGTACCCTCAAGGCTGCCCTTTGAGTCCCTATCTCAGGTGACACAGAGAGCCTTTGGCTAAGATGGCACTGTGGGTACAAGATGTTTATTATAAACCAACCTAAAAGGGGCTTGTCAGAAACAATGAGATAAAACCATCTAGAAGGTTTGTCTCTGAGGGCCTCTGTCCAGACTGGCTCATTCTGCCAAAACAGTGGCTGGGACAGAAGACTGAATGCCTGTGGCAGCCATGTCCTTTCCCTCCTCCAAACGCCTCACCACCAAGCCCAGGTGCCCGGGCCAGGCATGAATAGTGGGGAGCAGGGGCTTTTTCTGGGAGCAGCCACCTCTGAGGACTGACACCCTGGCTCCCAGCCCAGCTCTGTCACCTCAAGCCCCCACGACCTTGGGGCACACTGCATCTCATGGGGGCACAGGCTCTGCCTCTATAACCAGGAGTGTGGTGAACTGAAATAATGGCTCCAAAGATGTCCACATCCTAATCCCTGGAACTGGTGAAAATTTACCCTACATGGCAAAGGAGACTTTGCAGAGATGTGATTGAGTCATACTCTTGAGATAGACAGATTATCCTGGATTAGCCAGGCGGGCCAGATGGATGTAATCAAAAGGGCCTTCAAAAGCAAAGGGGGAGACAAAAGAGAGAGGCAGAAGGAGATGTGATAGAAGAGGGGGCTCAATGGTTGTGATGGGGGAGAAGGACTCAACCCACCATTGCTGACTTTGAAGATGGAGAAGGGGGCATGAGCCAAGGAATGCAGGCAGCCTCTAAAAAGCTGGAAAAAGGCAAGAAAATGGATTCTCCCCTAGAATCTCTAGAAGGAGCACAGCCCTGCCAACATCCTGATTTTAGCTCCATGAGACCCACTTCGGACTTCTGACTTTCAGAACCATGTTCTTGTTGTTTGTTGTTTCAAGCCACTAAGACAGTGGGGCAGTAAGTGCTGCCTCGTGAGCAGGTGTGAGGTTGAGATGAAAGCACACAAGTGCTTCATCCAGTCCAGCTAAAGCGTCTACTCCTTCACCAGCTGCTCATATTATCACTAATAATATTACCATGAATATTATTGCTAATAATATTCTTCTTCCTGAATGATGACAACTGTTCCTCACTGTCTCTCTGGCTTCCCCAGTTCATTCTCCGTCCAGTACTATGAGCAATTGCTTCAAAATGCACAATTGATCAGGTCGCTCCACTGCTACAATGACTTCCCAGCACTCTCTGGATAGAGAGTCTCCCAGTGCCTGGAGGTCCCATATAGTCTGGCTCCTACCCACCATTTTCCCTCTTCTCATATGACTCTCCCTGTCATTCATGGAGTTCCAATCACACCAGCCCATCTCCGAGCCTTTGCCTCTGCCATTTCCTTGGCCTGCAATGCTTTTCCCACTTGCCTCAAAAGCCTCCCATGGCCTCTCCAACTAGGTCACTCCCCCCAGTAGGTCCCTGAAGCACTGTGGACTCCACCTTTGCAACACCTGCTGTAGTTGTAATTGAACAGGTGTTGCCTGGAGCCTATGATGACGAACTGTCTTCCCCTCCAGACTGTAAGCCTTAAGAGGACAGTTACACGGTTTGGCTGTGTCCCTACCCAAATCTTAACTTGAATTGTATCTCCCAGAATTCCCATGTGTTGTGGGAGGGGCCCAGGGGGAGGTAATTGAATCATGGGGGTGAGTCTTTCCTGTGCTATTCTCGTGATAGTGAATAAGTCTCACGAGATCTAATGGGTTTATCAGGGGTTTCTGCTTTTGCTTCTTCCTCATTTTCTCTTGCTGCTGCCATGTGAGAAGTGTCTGTCGCCTCCTGCCATGATTCTGAGGCCTCCCCAGCCATAGGGAACTGTAAGTCCAATTAAACCTCTTTTTCTTCCCAGTCTCGGGTAGGTCTTTGTCAGCAGCGTGAAAATGGACTAATACGGGCAGGGACTGGGTTTATCTGGTTAATGTTACAGGTGCTGAACACATGAATGAATGAATGGATGCAGGGCCTTAGGCTGCTTCCCACGGCCAGACCTTCCCTTCCAGTATTCCAGGGAGTGAGATCCCCATCATGGAGTGACAACCAATAAAACATAACAGCCTCTATGGGGGTCTGCACCTGCGGTCTCCTTTGCCACAGTCCTCACCACTCTGCAGTGTACCACACCTGGTCTACTTCCTGCATTTACAGCACCTACCCAGACCCCGTAGGTGTTTAAACACTAGGCCAGTGGTTAACAAACCTGAGCAGGCACTAGAATCTCCTGGGGAGCTTTGTTAAAACAAAGGTGGCTGGCACTACCCCAGCCACCTTTAACCTGCAAATAGAGTTTCTGATTTGCATTTCTAACAAGTTTCCAGATAATGCTGATGCTGGGGGTCCAGGGAACCCCACTTTGAGAACCACCGCTCAAGCCCACTCTCCTTTTATGGAGGCCCAGAGGTCATCTCTTAAGTTCAAAATCCACTACATGGGTGCCAGAATGTCCTGGCACAGTGTTCTAGGTGCAGGAGATACTGTATGCACGACAGACCTAGTCCTGAATCCTACAAGCTGAAGGTCCAGTGGAGAAGGAAGGCAATAAACAAATAAATGAGACTTCAGAGAGATACAAGTGCTGTAAAGAGACTGCAGAGACTTATTGGATAAAGAGTAGATGGAGTTGGGGGCATCTTTAGCCAGGGTGCCCAGGGAAAGCCACTCTGGGGAGGTAATCTTTATTCTGAGAGCTGAATGAAGAAAAAAGCCAGGCATGTGGAAATCTGGGGAGAGAACTCCAAGCTGGGGAAACCAGCCAGTGCAAAGGCCCTGAGGTAGGACAATGTGTGGCATGCTTGAGTAACACGGCAAAGGCCATCTGGCTGGAATCCAAAGAGTGTCTCCCAGTGGCTACTCTCTACAGGTGTTTGCCTTCCAAATAAAATACATAGATAGCTGGGTGCAAATAGTCCCTGGCGCTGCCTGGCTTGAGCTCCCAAGGCAGTTGGTTTCAAAGTCAGCTGTCATTTTAAAAAACACTCGAGCTGTCAGGGGGATTTACAACCCCTCTGCTGCTCACTCCCTTTTAAGCATTCCCCACTTCTTGAAACTCAAATCCCAGTTAATTGTCCCATGCTCTTTCCCCCTCCCTTGAGTAAATAAATCGCATTCCAAGTTACAGGTCGCACACTCCATCAAATTCCAGCCTCCGGCAATCTCTAACTTCCAAGTTGCTCATGAATCTAACACTCAAGATATTAAACCTTGGGACTCTGGGGCTTTATAATAAAAAATGCCAGGTTAGCTTCCTATAAAAATGGGACATGCCAGAAAGCAAGTGAGAAATGCCAGCTGTCTGCCACCTGCTTAACTCAACGTGTGTCCAGGAAATGAAGAGTTATAGAGTTCCATTAAGTAAGGGGCTGGCTGGGGAAGGCTCACATCCTAGCCAGACAAGAAAGATGACAGTGGCCTGCCAGGCATCAGAATATGCAAAGACAGAGCCTAGCTGCCCACGAGGGCACTGAGCTTTTGTTAATGCAGGCCCTCCCTCCCCTCCTTCAGCCTTTGATATTGCTGCAAAGCTCAGAAGTGGGGAGGGAAAAAGGAAGCGTAGACTCTCTGTCTTGCTGAGTTCTTCTCCCCAGAACTGAATCTGATTTTGCTAAGTCAAGAGGTCAGAGGCGGCTGGGTGCAGTGGCTCACACCTGTAATCCCGCACTTTGGGAGGCCAAGGTGGGCGGGATCACAAGGTCAAGAGATCGAGACCATCCTGGCCAACATGGTGAAACCCTGTCTCTACTAAAACTACAAAAATTAGCCAGGCGTGGTTGTGTGCGCCTGTAGTCCCAGCCACTCAGGAGGCCGAGGCAGGAGAATTGCTTGAACCTGGAAGGCAGAGGTTGCAGTGAGCCGAGATTGCACCATGGCACCCCAGCCTGGCAACAGAGGGAGACTCCGTCTCAAAAAAAAAAAAAAGAGGTCAGAGTCTGGCTGCTCTGGGCTCTTCAAAGACTGAGATGCGGGGTTCTGCCCATTAGGGGCTGTCCCTTCTGCCCCAGACTGTATGACTCCAAGCTGCTGGGCATCTGGGTGACCTTCTGCCCTCTCTGGTCTAGGCTTCATAGGGAGGGAGTATTCCCACCCCACAGGCAGCCAAGTTGGAGGTGTAAGCCTCCAGGTCACTCCAGGAAGCATTGCAGGGAAATGGCAACCTGGCATTCCTCTACCTCTTGTCACATTGTGGGGTCCAGCCTGGGACCTGCCTTTGTTGACACTGTCCAAAGACACCCTGAGACATGCTCTTCCCCAATCCTGCATCATATTTTCTCAGCATCTCCTAAGGGTGGGGCTGCACATCTCATTCAGTATCCTTCACATTGCAATCATTCAAGATCCGCCCACTTGTATTTATATGAATTTGCCAGATCAGCCAACTCCTATTTATCACTTAATAGCTTTTGTTAAATGTACTGCCCTTGGGGGGAAAATCAGTGTATTTTAAAGAGACACTTTCTGTCATTACCTTCTATCATTGCCAGATGGAAAGCTAGAATCCCTAGCCCCAGGTAAGAGTAAAAATAAATACAATGAAAACAAACATATTAAAAAACAAAGTGAAATCCTAGTTTGGCACTGTGGTCTGCCAAAGGCCCTAAGTTTGAGGGCTCCTCTTTTTGTAAAAAAAAACAAAACAACAAAACTAGTTTAGCAAGTTAGAGTTAGAAAGGTATCAAATACTAGCACTGAACAGAGATGTTTTCTTTTCTTCTTTTTTTTTTTTTTTGAGACAGAGTCTCGCTCTGTTGCCCAGGCTGCAGTGCAGGGGCACAATCTCAGCTCACTGAAACCTCTGCCTCCCGGGTTCAAGCGATTCTCCTGCCTCAGCCTCCCAAGTAGCTTGTACATGGTGGTACACACCTGTACATGGTGGTACAGGTGTGTACCACCATGCTTGGCTAATTTTTATATTTTTAGTGGAGACAGGGTTTCACCATGTTGTCCAGGCTGGTCTCAAACTCCTGACCTCAGGTGATCCACCTGCCTTGGCCTCCTGAAGTGCTAGGATTATAGGCATGAGCCACTGTGCCAGGCCAAAGACTTCTTCCTTATTGTCACAATGATGGTGTGTGCAGATGACAAGAAGGGCTGATTCTTTGCTCGAATGAGCTGACATTCTCATGAGGAGACAATATGCAAATAAAAAAATTGCAAGTTATAATTAGGGCAATAGAGAAACAAACTAGGTGCTAGATGCTTCCATTAATAGGATCACCGGGGTAGGTACCTAAGGAGAGGCAGCAGGGGCCCCCTTCCCACTACATTGTGTTCTTTCAAGGCAAAGACTCTGCATTAACTTGTGACAACTTCTAGCATAATACTCCTTATCAAATCCCTCCACACAGGGCAGCATCATCATCCTGTTCAGGATGACGACCATCTTTAGAGGGACTACCAGGATGCCAGGCACAGAGGCAAAAGGTTTCCGGGCAGCACCTCATTACATGCTTCTTATAACTCTCTAAAGTGGGTACAGACCAGGAGACTGGGGCAATAAGTCAGCCTAGTTAGGAGCATACACTTTAGAATCAGAACCACCTGAGATAATCCGCCACTTCCTGGCTACATGATTTTTGGCAAGTTACCTAAAACCTTTGGAACTCACAGTGCTTTGTAACCTCTGAGGTGGGGGTGTACAGTCTGAATCGAATTCATATTCCAAGGGGCTCAGCCTTGCTTTGGAGACTCCCTAGCTGTTATTTTTTGAGAGCAGGAAATAAGCATCTTGCCACTTCTGTCTTTTGCACAAGTGCGTGTGATTTTATGTCCAACTTTAATGCCCACTACTCAGCAGTACTTGCAGGTTAAATGAGATAAGATGATGGTCTCCGTTGATGGAGTTTTCTCCTGCAAGGCATTGTCCTGAGAACTTCTCGCACCATCTCCCCTAGTAGGAGAGACATGATTTACAAATGAAGAAATTCATGTGCAGGAAGGTAAAAATTACCTGCATCAGGGTCCTACAGTGAGTAGGCAACAGGGTCAGGATTGGCGTTCAGGACTCAAACCTTCACCTCTTTTCAGGATTTCATAAGATCGCCAGGAAAAGATGACTTAGCAGAGCAGGTGACTCTGGAGATTCAGAGAGCCTGACCTCTGAACCCTCATTTGCTCATTGAGCTCAGCTGAGACTACCCCGCTCCAACTCTAGGCCTTTCCTTCCACCCCCCACATTCAGGGCAGGGCCATGTTAATCCTTATCATGCATTTGCTGCTTCTGTTTGGGAATTCCCAGCTGCTACCCAGAGACAAGCAAAGCAGGCTGCAGGTGGCTAGAGCTAGAAGGTCTCAGAGCTGCTGGATGCATGCTTGTCCACACTGGCCCAGGGGAGGGGCTGAGGAACTGCTCTTGGAATGAGTGCATGGATAAACAGAGGAATGAATGACTCCAATCCTCTGTCTTCTTGGGGATAAACATCCTGTGTCCCCTGTAGCTCGGGAGGGCTGTGTTTCATGCCAAGTGATATGATTTGGCTGTGTCCCCACCCAAACCTCATCTTGAACTGTAGCTCCCATAATCCCCATGTGTTGTGGGAGGGACCCAGTGGGAGATAATTGAATCATGGGGACAGGTCTTTCCTGTGCCATTCTCGTGACAGTGAATAAGTCTCACAAGATCCGATGGCTTTATAAAGGAGAGTTTCCCTGCGCAAGTTTTCTTCTCTTGTCTGCCGCCATGTGAGATGTGTCTTTCACCTTCTGCCATGATTGTGAGGCCTCCCCAGCCATGTGGAACTGTGAGTCCATTAAATTTCTTTCTTTTGTAAATTGCCTAGTCTCAGGTATGCCTTCATCAGCAGTGTGAAAATGGACTAATACACTAAGATATGCCTTTACCTGCTGTCTTAACACATGAAATAGACCATGAGCCAAGCCCAGCTCAAATTAGTAATGAACTTTGAGCCTCTTGCATGAGCAAGGTACCACAGGGGCAAAAAGACCAAATAGACCACTGGTCCTGCCCTCTAGGGCTAGACATCAAAGGATATCAAAACGCTGAGTTCTTTTTGTTGACTCACCAGAACCACACTTATTTTTCAACTCAACAGTAGCCTGAATTACTGTTTTAAAAACTGTACACATATATCACCTAATTCATATGCATTAAAAATCCAGGGAGAGGATAGCCCCCAGGGTGTTAGCAGAGCTATCTCTGGCTACTGGGATTAGGAGGTTTTATAAGGTTTTTTTTCCCCCTTGCTGCTTATCTTTCTTTCCTAATTTTTCCTCCAATAAGTGCATGTTCCTTTTGTAAATCGAGAAAAAAGGAAGAAATGAGAAAAGTACCTCTGACTTCTGACTAGAGTAAAACCAGACACATATGTTTATTCTGTAGACGGTTTGGAAAACATTGAACTGGTGGGGAACTGAAATGAGAAAGTGGAGTCTGAACCAAATTCATACTCCAAGTAGCTCAGCCTTGCTTTAGAGACTTTCTGGCTGTTACTCTGCGAGGAGAGGAAACATTTTTGCTCCTTCTGTCTTTTGCATGGGGTTTAGCCCACTCTGGTCCTCTTTGGAAGTGGGCACACAACAAACGCTTGGTGATTACGGAGAAACCTAATAACACTCTTGGCTCAGGAAAGTTCGGTCCCTAATGAGGAAGACAGAGTTTACTGTTCAATTTTTTTTTTCTAATAACTGTGTAGCTGATAAGAGACAAAAGGGCAGGCAGACGCATGGTAGGCATAACCTCCACCTCAAATGGCTGTGTTCTTTCCACCCATGGGCCCCACAGCCCAAAAGGGCACAGGAAGGGAGGCTGAGGACACTGGGAGGAGGGCCTGTGTAAGGCAGTCAGCTGGGGTGGAGTGTGTGGGGCATTGCTCCCTTCTGCCACTGGGGCTGAATCAACCCTGGATCTGTTGGTCAGGTCCGTTTCTTGGTGAAGGAGATGGGAAGATAAAGAGATGGGGAGGGAGGTAAGAGGAAGGGGAGGCTGGGAAGTTATCTGAGCACGGAACCTACCTGGCCATGGTGTAAGACATCACGTGTAGAAGAGAAAACAGGCATAGAAATGTTTTGAACTCAGGTTGTAGACTAACATTAGGAATTACTGGATCTGCTCCTTTCACAGGGGAGATGGAGAAACCGGAATGCAGAAGGGGGATGGAATTTCCCAAGGCTGTGTTTTGAGTGACACAGGCTGGCTGCAACCCAGCTTTGTCCGAAGCTAAATCCAATGCTTGTAGACACAGAGCTATGCTGCCTTCTCAGAATAATAAATGGCATTTGTGAACCTCCCCACGAGGACTCTGCTGAAGGTTTTACATAAATCATATCCATAGATTGTAATCCTAACCTAACCCCATAAGACAGGTGTTATTCCTATCCAACAAATGGGGAAACTGAGACTCAAGGAGTTCAGGTCATTTGCCAAGGTCATGTAACTAAGATATATGAGACAGAACTGGCATTCTACCCTCATTCTATTTGATACTAGCATCTTATTCTTAACCACTAAGCTATATGGCCTCTTTGGAAATGGAAGGAACAGAGGCTGAGGAACAAGGGAATCAAAGTTTCCCAAGCTCCTGAGATAAGCCTTGTACTCATTCTACCCACACAAGAGCCCTGAGGGGGAGCTTTTCATCCTCCTGTCCCTCTAATGAGGAAGTAGTGGCTCAAGAGATTGAATGACTTGCCCAGTAATCCTCTCTGCCAGGACATGCAGCAGGAGCTGGGTCCAGTTTGACCAAAGCCCCTGGGCCTTCCACTGCCTCCCCCTTTTCTGAGAAGGCCTCGAGCGCTGGGCCACCCCAGAACATGCCCAACTAGCCCACTATTCAGACTGCTGTAGGTCAAGGGTTTGCAGAGTGTAGAATTTGCAAGACTGCAGATACTGAGGCTTGGTAGAATCAGGCTTCTGAGGTGGGAGTTGCAAACTACGGCCCGCGGGCCAAATGTAGCCCAAAGCCTGTTTTTTGCATGACCCATTAGCTAAGAATGATTTGATACTCCTTTAAATGGTTGAAACAATTTCAAAAGAAGAGTAATATCTTGTGCCATGTGAAAATTATATGAAATTCAAATGTCAGTGTTCATAGTAAAGTTTGATTGGAAGACAGCCATACTTTTTGTCTGCAAATTGTCTACAGCTGTTTTCATGTTAAAATAGCAGAGTTAAGGAGTTGTAACAAAGACCATATGGCAAAGCTGAAAATATTTACTGTCTAGCCCTTTACAGAAAAAGTTTGCTGACCCCTGCTCTAAGAAATCAGGGTGGAGCCAACAGAAATTGGGCTACTCAAACTAGAAGGGCTTTCTTCAATTTCAGCCATTCTCCTCTGCATTGGGGTGCGGTTAAGGTCACGTGGATTTTCCATTCATTCACTTGCTCGCTCAGTCAACCATTTGTGCCTCTATGCATGTGCTGAGCTAACACTTCCAGAGCCCTGCCAGGCACTGTGCCAGGTGTGGGGATACTGAGTCTGGTGGGCAGGCACATATTACATGAGAAAGTGTCAGCAAGTGTCATAGGTCTAGGGACAAGGTTCTGCTTAGGAGTGAGTTGGGCTGAAGAGGGAGAAGGAACTTGAACTCAGGCCAGTGCATATGTAGCCAAATAAGGGAGCTTATCTGCAAGCCTGTGTTACGCAAGGTGGAGACAGACTGAACTACTCGCTGCCACCCATCAGGGAGGGGCATGCCCCAGCCACACAATCACTCAAACGTGGAAGCATATGTCAAGTCCATGTTTTCTGCCTCTTCCTTTCCCTAATTCCCTGCCCAAACTCCTATATCACATCCTCATAGAGCCTTCCCAGGCAGCTCCTGGACATTAAATTAGCTGGACAAATGTTCACCCAAGTGAGACAAATCCAAAATTGCTTTAGAATGTCTTTCTTACAGACCACTGACTTCAAAACGGCCATTGGGAGGAAATGACCTGACCCACTGTCACCACACAAGGAATCACTGTAACTGGATCAAAAGCCACAAGTGTGACATATGTCTGTGCACACAGGTATTTACATGGGCATTCTTGTTTCTGAGTGCAGGTGTATGTCTGCGTCTGTGACTATTTATGCACACATGAACACACGTAAAGACATGTCAATGCATGCATGTGCATAACTGTAGGCGCATGTGTGTGTACATATGTATGTGCATTCACGTGTGTAGGGGTCTTTGCATTTATGTGCCCATCTATGTCTATGTATCTGTATGTTTTTTTGTGACCTGACTTGGGGACAGCAATATGGGTTCCATCATGCCAACTGCAGAACCGGCCTTTCTCATCCCTCAGAAAGCACTCTGGGTCTGCATTTTCCCTGGACTTTGAAATGCTCCAATAATAAAATCAATTCTTTGTCTAAAACTGGAACTTCAGGTTGCCTAGGGGTGGGGGAAGTTGGGAGGAGGGTAGTGGGGAATGACTGGTAATGGGTATCGAATCGATTCCGTTTTTTTGAGGAGAGAGAAAATGTTCTAAAATTAGATTTTGGTGATAGTGGCAAAATTTTGCAAATATACTAAAAACTATTGACACTGT
This sequence comes from Gorilla gorilla gorilla, assembly GCF_029281585.2. NCBI lineage: Eukaryota > Metazoa > Chordata > Mammalia > Primates > Hominidae > Gorilla > Gorilla gorilla. The sequence goes on from NC_073234.2 coordinate 132,907,385, forward strand.
GTATGCTTTAAATGACTAAACTTTAGGGTACATACATTATATATCAATAAAGTTGTTTTAAAAAAGAAAAAAACAAATGGAAGTTTACAAAAATCCCAACTCACTTCTTGTTGCTTTTGCTGAGGAGCCCTGAGTCGGGCAATGGGTAAAAATAAAACACCCTGATTTCACAGCTTTGTCAACCAGGGAAGGAACTTCTTCCAGTTTCAACAACCCATGCCTCTGCTGGCCTGACAACAAAGAACATTTCTGTTCTTTGCCCTCGAAGCTTTGTAAATAGAACTTGAAGGATCTAGGAGATTTGAAGAGGCCTGGGTGGGCAAGATATTGGGGTGGACACTGAGAGGAAAACAAACTATCATTTCATTACCCCAAGAGGAATGGAGAAAAATCGAAGCCAGGGGAGTGTGCTGGCAGGAATCATTTCTTTGAGAAGGAGGAACAGAAATGAGAGTGGAGAGGGGAGAGAACTTATTAGGGGAGACAGTAGCACCTAGAGGTTAGGAGCTTGGAATTTGAAGTCAAAGCCAGGTTTCAGACCCAGTTTTGATATTCTTTACCTATGAGCTTTTGGGAAAGTTGCTTAAAAATCAATGCAGGTAGACAGACCAGAGTCTATGTCATAGGTCTGGAAGGGTTAAATTAGAAGATTCATGTGGTACAGACAACACCAGTGTTCATCAGATCTTCCTCCCTGTTGCTCCTAGGCACTCAGGAGACTACACTTTCCAATCTCTTTGCAGTTATGTTGCATATGTGACTGGCCCTGGCCAGTGAAAAGTAGGATGTTTTTATTGGCCTGGTTGGGGTATTTTAAAGTGCATTGCTCAATCCCCACTTTCTTTTCTTGTGCCACCCACGACCAAGGAGGCTCCAGGATGATATGCAGACCCACTAGATCAGAACAGCCTGAATCCCTGAGTGACTGCATGGAAGACAGCTGCCCTGGAGGATTGCCCAAACTATAGCCAACTTTACATGAGTGAGAAATAAACGTTCTGAGTAGTGAGAAATAAATGTTCACAGAGATTTTAGGGTTGTTTGTCATTGCAGCACAAGCCTATCCCATCCTACCTAAAAGGACATGCAAAGAGGTTGGATCATTAAAAGCACTCAATAAATATTGACAATTATGGTTGATTGGTAGACCCCAAAATACAAAGTGAGTGAGGCCATGAGAAAAGAAGACAGACAGGGATAATAGCAAAATCAGCAAAAATAAGAGACTGTAGCTAGGATCAAACTTCCATAATAAACATCACTATTTTGGGAAACCAAACTCTGGGATGGGAGTTGTATTTTCCTTTGTGTTGAAAAAATGTAGTTCTTTTCCAAATGCCCACAAACACTTACCTCTATTTGTACATAAATGGGCAGCACAATGATTTTAAAAACCAACAGGCAAATGGGAATCTGTGCTTGGTGAGATTCAATTTCATTTTTTTGTTAATAGCTTTCTCCTACTTCTCACAGATAGAAAGCAAGCCACTCTAGGGATGTGACCTCACCTCTCAATCATTTAAAAACAGAAAATAAATGTCCAGAGAGATTAAAAACATGGGTTCTGTGCCCCAAAAGTTGTCGTGTGACAATGTTGCCATCTTCATGGGAAAGATGAAAACTCCATGTAATCCTATTACGAATATTTCCATTAGCCACCAAGCCTCACCTTGGTAATCTGTTTCAATTGAAAGTCCTGTCATTCCCCAAAACCCAATTTAGAATGTGCAGGGACAAAATATAAGTTTGTGCCAATTTCTCAAAGATGGGCAAAAATCATCACTTGAGTTCATCTGGGATTCTTTTTTCCCTTAATCTCTTAACTCCGGGGCACTAAAAGAATTATTTCCCAATGTTCACCAAGGTAACCTTGTCCTCTCAGGCCTCCTTAAATTCCATAGGCACTCTAGCTTCTGTCTATGAAGTGTGGAGGGTGGAGATATGGGGATCTTAACAAGCAAATGCCCAGCTACCTGGATATCCAAGGTTCTTGTGCTTTTGGATGCTCCGGGAAGGTTAGTAGAAAGGGGTGACTGGGACTGGTGCCACAGTATATACAAAAAGAGTCAAGATCAGCCAGACTATTCAAACAGCCCAGCACCAGAATCTTTTAAAAAAATCTTTGTTAAAATTTCAGTAGCTTTTGGGGTACAAGTGGTTTTTGGTTGCATGGATGTATTATACAGTGACAAATCCTGAGATTTTAGTGTACCTGTCATCTGAATAGTGTATGTTGTACCCAATATGTAGTTTTTAATTCCACACTCCCTTCTCCCATTCTCCCCATTCCGAGTCTCCAAAGCCTATTATATCACTCTGTATGCCTTTGCATATTCATAGCTTAGCTCCCACTTATAAGTGAGAATATATGGTGTTTGGTTTCCATTCCTGAGTTACTTAATAATGGCCTCCAGCTTCATCCAAGTTGCTGCAAAAGACATGATTTAGTTCATTTTTATGGATGAGTAGTATTCCATGGTGTATATATACCACATTTTCTTTATTCACTCATTGGTCAATGGACACTTAGGTTGGTTCTGTGTCTTTGCAATTGTGAATTGGCCCGCACCAGAATCCTGACCTTGTGTCAGTCCTTATGCAGTCCCCTCACCAATGCGGAAGCTATCACATCATGTTGAGCACACTGAAGGTGGGTGGGAATAGCTGGCCCCGTTGTCCATCAAGGAAATGGGTTTAACTCAAACCCTAGAGGCAGCACATGGTGGATGTCGCCCTCCCTCCAAGACCAAAACCCAAACGTTTTGTTTTCATGCCCTTTTATTTTTCATCAGATCACCCCAGCCTCTTGCTCAAACAGAATTGTGCTTCTGTTGCTTACACCCATGGAACCCTGGGCAAATAACATTTCCTGGAGTCTGACCTGTAAAACAGTGACAATCACATTCTCCTCTCAGGTTGCAAGCATCCAATAGCGTAAAGTATGTATAATGTGCTCAGCACACTGCATAGCACCTGACAAGGCTCAACTATCCACTCTTCTTATCACAATTACTCATCCAGGAGAGTCAGGATACATTAGGCTTTGGTGTCCCTCGCTGCACATCCCCCAGTTGGCACCATTTGCTCCAACTCAGCTGAGCTATTTGAAGTTTTCCAAATGTGACCTCTTCTTTCTGCCACCTTCTTGCTTCTGTCTATGCTGTTCCTTACACCAAGAACACCCTTCCTCTAATCCCCATTTCTTCCAAAATGTCTTATTCCACAAGAAACAGCCCATTTCACCACTCAGTCAGTCCCTTTCTCTGAATTCTCTTCATGCCCTTTGCACACCTCTGTTTCAACACTTCCTTCCCTGTATAATGATTCCTGAATTCCTATCTTCCCCGTGGCTGAGAGGCTACTGAGGACAAGCATGTCTTATAAAGCACCGCAGCTCCAGTACCTACTACCTCCTGGCTATGTTGGATGAATGACTGGACAAGTGAATGAATGGATACACAAATTATTAACAAAGTTATTTCTGAACATTTTGATCAGGGGACACAGATCTTGATCCTCTACTACTAAGAAAGAATCTTCAAAGTCGATACACATGTCACCAGTATTGGGCCCAACGAAACATCTTCTCTGTCAAAATTAGGAGCTAAATGTCGGAAGGCTTTCAGATGCAATTTCGTAAATTATTTCAACCAGGCAGCTTAGAAGAATTAGACTATGGATTTTATTGGTTCTCCATATTATATGTTAATACTCTTTTTTGGCAGCCTGAAAATGACATTTCTCTTTCCAGCCAATATCACCTCTTTCTCTACTTAGCAAACATTGATATATTTTTTTCCTGAGTTGTTAATTTCAGGTTGCAATTTCCATCCCTGTTTGGTGCACACATGTGACAGTCTGTTTGCTTCAGAGATTGAGAAATAAAATCCTCTGGGTGTCAGAAGAGTTTTGGGTCATCCACAAGCCTGACTGTTTCCTCCCAGCATAGCTGCCAAGACCACACACCTTTTTAGAGAATAAATGTAGTAGCCAGGAAGTGACAGAGATGGGGCTGCACCAAAGTCTATAGGATTCCAGAGTGCTATGCAGTTCTGACTCTGAGATGGGAGGAAAGAGAAATTTGGTTTGGCATGGCTTATTCTGTGAATAGTTCAGTGGTTCCCAGTCCTGGTTCCATAATAGGATTGCCTGGAGATATATATATGTCAATCGATCAATAGATAGATAGATTTATTTATATATGTGTGTGTGTGTGTATATATATATATACACACACACATATATAAATAAATAAAAAATCCAACCCAGATGCAGTGAATCAGGATCTTTTGGGGTTGAGGGTAGAGCCCAGGCATCACTTAGAATTCAAAAGCTCCCAGGTAATTCTAATGTTCACCCAGGTTGCGAACCACTGGAAAAGCTGAAAACACTTATTTTGATTCAATAAAGGAAAAAAGTCTCTCATTTTCATTAAAATCCACCTGAAACACTATTTGCCCCTCAAATCTGCTTTGCATTTTTCTGTTTACAAAACACTTTCACCTACATGGTTTAATCTACCGCCTGAACTCTGTGGGATGGGCAGCAGTGTGCCCATTCTATACAGCAGGAAGCTGAGGATCACAGAATCCAAGTGACTTGCCCAAGGCCATTCAGCACCAGCATGGCAAACTAGGTCTTCTAACCTCAAATCCAAGAGGCTTTCCTGAAATGAAAGGACCAGAGATCTTTAAGTCACTTAAAGAAGGCCATGGCCATTCATCTCCCATAAGGGAATGAGTTTAAGGGTCCTGATTTTGAGACTTGACCCCAAAGGACATTCATTCTTTCTAGGGTTGACCAAAGGCTTTTACTAGGCTACTGAAACAGCAACATAGAGCCAAATGTCAAATTCAGACTGGATGGGGCAGAAAGAGGCCAAGGTGTACTCCTTAGAGACCATTTTGAGATAAAGTGAAGGCTTCTGGAGTTGCAAAGCAGGGGCCGTGAAGGCTGGCTGGTGTCCTTCTGTCACCAGCAGCCCCATCTGCCTTCAGACAGGAATGTGCTGAGGCTCTTATTCTGATTGGTTTTCTTGAGTGGGTTAAACCTACCCCCCTGCGATCTTGTTTGAACTACTGATTTGCTTAGCAAACACTTTCTCTATAAATAATGAGTAAGTAAACTCCAGCCTGCTGCTGATTGCTGATAAATTGTTATGAGTTGGGAGTTAATGGGGTATAAAATAGGCAGTGAGCAGCCCCCACCCCCACTCCTATTGGAAATCAGGCTGAACTACCTCAGGGCTTGCTAAACTGGCACCGTCTCTCCCTGTCCCCATGGCCCAAGCCTATCCCTTTCCCCTCCATTTATCATCACCTCCCAGGCTGAGATAAAAAGCCACCCTCCCTTGTCATCTTCCCAGGGTCTTAGACCTCTACACTCATCAGCCTTGAGTTCCACGAAAGTTAGATCCAAAGGGAAGGAAACCTGCAGGAAAAGACAATTCTGATTATTTTAGTCCTGCTGCCTGTATTTTCCTTTGAGGGGGAGTCTGTTTTATGTTTATATCAGGGAATGTGATCCACAGATGTGCAGTTCACTAAAATTCCCATCTACTGATGCTCCCCTAGACTTATTTGTTGTTGGCTCTAAACACGTGATACCAGAATGATGCTGACCACAGCCTTCCCATGCTACTGGCCATCATGCCTTGCCTCAAGGAGTTGGCTTTAATTGTGACACACGGCATGCTTCCATCACATCCCAGAAGAAAAGCCCCACTCGCAAACTTCTAGCACCTGGGATTGCATGTTAGAGAGTAAGATTTCAACAACTATTTGCTGAACAGCTAGGTGGCTAGAGTAATGATGGGTGAGTGGATGGGTGCATGAATGGATAGGTGGGAGGGTTGGAGAGTGGGAAGATGGATGGATGGATTGATTAATGGTGATTAAACAGATCGGTGGGTAGGTAGATGGATAGCTGGGTGTTGAACAGATAGATGGATGAGAGGGTAGGTGAATGGATGGGTGGATGGCTAGATTAATGGTGGGAAGATGGATGGGTGGGAAGTGGATAGGTGGACTGACAGGATGAATGGGTAAATGGATAGGTGGATGTTAAACAGATGGATGGATGTGAGGGTGGGTGCATGGGTAGATAAATGAGTGGATGGGTAGGTTAATTGTGGGTAGATGGATGGGTGGCTGGATAGGTGGTTAGTGGGTAGGTGAATGGGTAGATGGATAGGTGGATGTTAAACAGATGGGTGGATGTGAAGGTGGGTAGATGGATAGATGGGTGGATGGATGTTGAATGAATGGATGAGAGGGTGGGTGGGTGGATGGGATGGATGAGTGGATGGATGGTAGGTGGGCTTATATTGAATAGATGGATGGTTCAGAGGGTGATTGGATGGGCAGGGGGACAGGTAAGAGGTCTGGGGGATATAAGATGGTTGAATTGATAGGAGGATGGATGGATGAGTGATCATTCACTTCTGAGGGTTCAGCTTAGGTCAAACAGGTCCAGACAAGGAGGTACACGGTCCAGCTAAAGATGAAGCAGATAATGTTATAATCATTTCAAAAACAAGAAAACAGAGCTAGAAGGTTGAAAGGCTTGTCTAGAGTCACATAGTGGTAGAAGAAGAACGTGAACTCTTGGCCCCCGCCTCCTTCCATCCCCTTCTGTCTTTGTATTCAGCACCTAATGGAAGGCCCAACCCTCTGAATGCCAGGCAAACAGCACCGTGTTTTCACCTCCAATTCAGGAGCCAGGTGGTGAGATAAGGCCTAGGGATAGGGCAGCACCAAGGCTGGAAAAGGGACCAAAAGAAAGAGAGCAGGGAGGTAGGAAAGCACACAAACCAAACCCTGCAGAAGGAAGGGCTGCAAGGCCAGCTGAGCCTAGCAACTGCAGCTTATTGACAAGATAGAATAATAATCCACTGAGCTTCAGTGCTGTGTCTCTAGCTATGAGAACTTGTCAAAGGCAGCCCTTGTTGCTCAGAGAGAGATCAGACCCAGGGAACTGAGACACTCTGACAGTCCTCAATGGTCTACAAACACTTCCAAACAAGTCTGCCGAGAATCCTTGATCTGCGCCTCCAAGTCCCGAAGGGCTGTGCTAATAACAGCCTTGGAGGGACTGGTCTCAGCTGGGGAAATTCTGAGGATGCTTGTGACCCCCTTCTTTGCCTTTGAAGATATCTGATCTGTTCCCTTCTCAAGGTTCCTCTCAGTCTTTTAAACACCTAGAAGAAACAATCTTCTTTTGCAGAGGACTAGAAGTCAAATCTTTTGATTTAAAGCAAGAGTGACTTCTCAGCTGCACACTTTCTACTGCCATCAAAGGGAGAAGATGACAAGAGGGCTGGGGAGAAGGGCCTCTGCTTCTCATCACTCAGTCTCAGAGCAAGGACAGACACTACCCTGGAGACTACAGAGGGGCTGACTGTGGGTCCCCTCAGTTGCAGTTCTAACTTTAAATTTTGGTCACCTACACCTGCCAACTCAAGAAGAAAGTTCTCTTCAGCAATAAGGTGCTTATGTATACTTGCTTTGACAACAGCAGGCATGAGCTCAAATCCTAGTTCCATCAATACCAAAAGCACCAAGCCCACTGGTACGTGGAAAAAGTCAAAGTGCTTAGAACAGCTCTGGACACACAGTCAATACTTCTTAAACTATTATTATTACTACATGATTTAAAAGATTATTCCACATTTCTGTAGTCTTGGTTACTTTATGAAGAATTTTCAGTTTTGCCTAACCACCTAGAGAAATGCACACAGTTACCTCTACATGATAGATGAGAACACTAAGACTCAGAGAGGTGAGGTGATTTTGTCCAAGGTGACGCAGCCAGCAAGTGACAAGGCTAGAACATTCATCCAGGACATCTAACTCCATACCCAATATTCTTTCTACTGCAGCAAGGGACAAGAGTGTTGTATTTACATCACCTCCATTGAGTACCTGTGGTACAGTGCTAGCAGTAACGATATCTGCGACAGGCCGGAAGCAGTGGCTCATGCCTGTAATCCCAGCGCTTTGGGAGGCCAAGGCAGATAGGTTGCTTTGAGCTTAGGCATTTGAGAACAGCCTGGGCAACATGGAGAAATCCTGTCTCTACCAAAAATACAAAAATTAGCCAGGCATGGTGGCATGTGCCTGTGGTCCCAACTACTTGGGAGGCTGAGACTGGAGAATTGTTTGAACCCGGCAGGTGGAGGTTGCAGTGAGCTGAGATCGCACCACTGCATTCCAGCCTGGGCAACAGACTGAGACCCTGTCTCAAAAAAAAAAAAAAAAAAAAAAAAATCCACAACAACAGCAGCAGATGTCAACACTAATCTAGCACTTGATGTGTACCAGGCACTATTTTCAGAGCCTTATGTCTATCAATTCATTTAATCTTCACATTTATCCCACCAGGTAGGGACTGTTAGACTATTACTACCTCCATTGAACGGATGCAGAAACTGAGGCTCAGACAGTCTAAGTGATTACCAACACAAAAGAAAAACTTGTGTTAGCAAATCTGCACTAAAGTTCAATTACTCAAGACCCAGAACAACTAGCAAACCAAGCATTCCCCTACAGGCTCTTTTGGTGACCACTCGGCTTCTGTTTCCTGATGATCCACAAGGCCAGGCACTGGCGGACACACAGGTGCTCAACTCTGATGTGGAAGAACATTTCTTTCCAGTTCAAAATTTCTATATGGCAGAAAATTCTTACAAATTTTACTTTATACCCAAGAGTAAGAGAAGTGGCCAGACTATGGCAATGACCTATGAAATTCATCTTGGGAAGGCATGGAGAATAGCCAAAAAGAATAACCAAACAAAGATTTTATGCATTCTTTAAGATGACCCAGTACAGCCTGGCATGGTTAGGACTCAAGCTCTGAAATCAGAGGTCAAGGTTATGCCCTAGCTTAGCCTGACACCAGCTATACGTCTTCGAACAAGCCACCTTACCTCTCTAATCCCCAGCTTTCTCATCTGTAAAACAGGATAACAATTTTAAAAAGCAGTATCTACAAAGTCCTTAGCACAGTGCCTAGTGTGCAGTAGTTGCTCAAGGAATCTGTTTCCCTTAATAAATATCCATAGTGCCATTTCACAAGGAAGCCCCCTTTCATATTAAAAATGATTCGCCCAAGTGACCAACTTCCCTTCCGTATTTTTAAAGGACAGTGGTGGCAAACATCAATGATCAGTTTGGAAAACAATACTGCTCAGTCCCCAGAGAGGACATGTCTCCTGGAAGTCAATGCATTTCCTGTCTCAGCGACCCCACACTGCCATTCTGGTGAATTTTAGCTCTTTCCTGCCGGGAACTGTTGCTGGGAAAGGATCTTCCAGTTCTGTCCTTGATCCCTCCGATGACTCCGATAACTGAAATAGTCCCACTAACCTGGTTCAGAGGGTGAAGAGCTGCACTCCCAACTGAACCCTAGCCCTACACTGGAAATGTACATGGTATGAAATTACAGGTTGAATTATCAAATTATAGGTTGAGTTGTCAAATGTCACTGGGCAGGTGAATAAAGGAAGTCTGCATGCAGTGGTAAAACCACAGCCTAACAAGATGTTAAGGCTGCAAGAATTCTGAGGGACGCTTTTCTAGTTGCATCCCATTTGTCCTTTCAACACCAGCCTCTAAGCTGCTGACCACTCCCCTTGCTGGACACTGAGTGTCCCAAGCTTCCATGACAATACCCTCTCCTGGTTTTCCTCAATTCTCTGGTTCCTATCAGTCTTCCTTGCAGGAATGCTGTGTCCTCTTCTCTTCTCAGCTTTTTCTTTCCCCTAACAAAGCTGCTGGTTCTCACAGTGGGGTCCCCAGACCTGCAGCATCCGTATCACCTGGGATGACTGTTAAACATTGTTAAAATGCATATTCCCAGGCCCCTCCCGGACCTACTGAATGAGAAAGTCTGGGGGTAGGACCCAGCAATCTGTATTTTCAAAAGCCCTCCATAAGCTTCTGATGCACGTTTCAGTGTGAAATCCATGCCTTCTAATACCCATGCTTTCTAATACCACCCAGCATGAATGGCTCCCAGGCTAATATCTCCAGTCTAGAACTCATCTCTGAACAGCGAGATATCTAAATGTCTACTTAACATCACCTCTTAATAGACTTAGACTTAGAGGCACCTCACATTCAACATCCCCAACCAAAGTCTCTTGATTTTGCTCCCTGAGCCTAACTTCAGTATCCTGGTCCCAACCTGACCTCATGTCCCACCTTTCCCTCCTCTATTTTCTTCCAGTGACACCAGAAGGCCAAACATTAACAGAACCTTGCTGCCCATAGGCAGAAGGGATTTCTGGGCACTGGACATCTAGACAACAAAAAAAAGCAAACACTAAATACAGTTTCTCTTGGAGGAAAACCTCTCCTAGGATTTCTGTAGTTCACCGCCTACCCCCCCAAAAAAAATCAGTGAGCACCTACTTTGTGCAGGTGCTGTGTTTGAGTCTGGGGATACTGAGTCATTCTGTCTGTCCTCCCTCCATCTCGTTTCCCTCTTCTGCCAAACAAATTCTTATGTCACAAAGATATATGCTCTCAATGCATATATTAATACATCTATTGATTTTCCTCTTGCCAGTCATTATCAAGATTTATTTATCCTCACAGCTCCCCATTGATTGAGGAAAGCAGTATTCCCAGTGGTCAATCAATCCTGATATACTCCATGACAAGGAGTCAATATCTATTTATTATTTGATTTATGGACTTAATTATCTTAAACATGATCAGGCAGGGGGCAAGGCCAAAGCTGAGCAGTGATCAAGCAACTGGAGCCAGGTTGGGAATACATCAAACCAAAGTCTGGGGCCCAGCAAGTTTCTGAACAGTGCAGACACACTGATTTTGCCCTTCCCACTCTCACCACCCCAGCATCTGCCGCTGGGGAAAGAGAGGGAAAGGGACAAGTGGCAGGGTTTCAATTTGTGCCTGCTGCCAACTCAACAAGTCACAAGCCAGGCAGGTTTGGTGGTTTGGACAATGAACCTGATTTGGAGGTAGGTCAGTTGTTGTCCTTCCCAGGGAATAGGACCCAGCAGTGGGGAGTTCTTAAGGTGTCCGTGGGACATAAGAAAGTGGGATGGACTCAGGCACGGCTAGAAAGGGAAAGAGGACGAGAGGGTGGAGGGATACAAGCTTCAGTATGAATCAGACAGTCTCTTCCTAGCTTATGACCTTGGGCAAAATCGTAATTAAAAGCTGATTCCCTGCAATCTGACCAACTGCGTGCATTACTGGTTTTTCTGTCTTTTGAATCTCATGATCCCTTGAAGTAGGTACCGTTCAGTTCCCCTATTTACAGACAAGGAAATGGATTGCATGGTACCTACTTCAGAGGGTTGTTAATTACAACGTTGTCTCCCTATGTAAAGCTGTCCCCATACTCCCAAATCTTTGTTTAACCACTGCCTGCCGGCAATACTGAGGAAACCATCCCTTTGCTTTCTGGAACACATGTTAAGGGCCCGATGTTGCCCACACTTGCCTTCAAAACATGCAAATGCAGCTGGCTATTTTTAACGTTGGTAAATAGTGAAAGCTGTTGAAAATGCCTTCATTTCCAAAGGCCTGCCAACTCCCTGTTGCTTTCCCCTACGGGAGGCATGCCAAAAATCTCTTAGAACCTAGGGCATTAAAGCCGCATTTGTTCCTGCTAATGTCTGATTAGGAGCAACACTAACCGTCCACACCATTTTTGGAGGAGGGGAATACATCACCAACCCTACTGCAAGCTCTCTTAAGAAGAGGGAATGTCTCAAAATTGTCTTTATAAAATGCAAACCTGACTGTGTCCCTCCTCTGGTTTAATCCCTGGGTGGCTCCCCTGACTGCCTTTGGGAGAAAGGTTCAAGTTCCTTAGCCTGACTTGAAAGGTCCTTTAAGATCTCTTTGGTTTCTCTCTCTCTCTCTCTTTTTTTTTTTTTTTTTTTTGAGACAGGGTTTCACTGTTGCCCAAGCTGGAGTGCAGTGGTATGATCATGGCTTTCTCACTGCAGCCTCAGTCTCCCAGGCTCAAGCAATCCTTCTGTCTCAGCCTCCCAACTCGCTGGGACTACAGGAGCACACCGTCACATCTGGCTAGTTTTTGTAATTTTTGTAGAGCTGGGGTGTCCCTGTGCTGCCCAGGCTGGTCTTGAACTCCTGGGCTCAAGAGATCTTCCCACCTTGGCCTCCCAAAGTGCTGTAATTACCGGTGTGAGCCACCGCGCCCAGTCAGATCTCTCTAGTTTCATATCTCTTGCTACTCCCCATATATATCCTCTACTCCAGCTCTTACCCCTCCCCTGGCCTTGCTACCTCCTAACTCTAAGCCTTTGCATATGCTGTCCCCTCCATTAGGAATGTCACTCCCTTCTTGTCCATCTGCCTAATAATTTGGTTGGATAAGGGGCAGGTTCCAGGCCCCCATGTACCCCTGGGATCTTATTGCAGAGATCACGACACCGTTGGAGAATCATCCAGTTAATTTCCTTGTCTGTGAGCTCCATGACGGGCAGACATCATGCCTTCCTCTCTCTATTTCCATCATCAGGCACTGGACCCTATACACAGTAAGTGAGTGGGGAAATACTCCTTTACTGCATTGTTATAACTTACATCACATACTTGGCATCTCTTTTCTTTTCATCACTGTTACTTCTCCCACATCCTATAGTCATCCCTCCAGTGCGTACTATATTTTCCTTATGTCTACTCATTTCTCAGTGATTCTAAGTAAATAGCACCATTCATTGTCTGCTGCTACACTTGCCTAGAGGAGCAGGCTGTGCTAATGTGTGTGAATGCATTTTTGTAAACGTATTCATCCATTCAACAAGTATGTATGGAGGACCTAGTATTTTGGGGGCTGGGGATACAGAGGTGAGTCAAATAGCTGAGATCCTTGCTCTCCTGGGGCTTATGTTCTAAGGTGGGGGAGGGGGTGCAGGGGAAAAAGTAAGTGAGCAAACATAGAAGAACAAAATAATAATTATCTTATGATGAGAAGCACCTTGATGAAAATAAAATGCAGGCCAGGCATGGTGGCTCACGCCTGTAATCCCAGCACTTTGGGAGGCTGAGGTGGGCAGATCATTTGAGGTCAGGAGTTCGAGACAAGGCTGGCCAACATGGCGAAACCCCGTCTCTACTAAAAACACAAAAATTAGTTGGGTGAGGTGGCATGTGCCTATAATCCCAGCTACTGGGGAGGCTAAGGCAGGAGAATTACTTGAATCCAGGAGGTGCAGGTTGCAGTGAACTGAGATTGTGCCACTGCACTCCAGCCTGGGTGACAGACCAAGACCCTGTTTCAAAAATAAAATAAAACACAGCAATGTAATAAGAGGAGACAGAGATGGGAGAAGCTGCACACTGGGAACAATTTTGGGTTGGCTTCCTGACTTCATGCTCCTCTGGTTGCCTCTACCATCCAGCCACTTCTTTTTGGTCCCCTTGCAGAATTTCCCATCTCAACCGGGCCACAATGCTGCAGGTGTTCCGGGCTTCAGGTGCTCTGGGCTTCATCCTCAGGCAACCCTCCTCTTTTCCCCAGATGACCTCAGCTTCAGAAGAAGTCCATGACTTCCATCACCATGTCTATGCAGATGACTCATACATGGTTATTTCTAGTCCCAACCTTTCGTCCAAGCTTGAGACCAGGATATCTAGCTCCCTACTCGAGATCTCCCTCTGGATGGCTCAAAGCTTACAGAGGTTCAGTAACTTGGCCAGGGTGCAAGCCAGGAGCACAGCTGGGACACAAATCCAAGCAATCAAACTGCAGCCACTGACTCCTATCATTTGGTATTATAATAAACACAAAACACTTGCTGTTTGTAGTGTCAAAGATGTTTTGGCACCTGAGAGAAAATACATGACTTCTACCATTTGCTGCTACCATTATTATTATTGTTGTTATTATATCATTATTATTATAGCATCATTTTATAGGAGATAAAAGTTATTGAGCACTCCAGTTACAGGAGGCACTATGCTATAGTCTTTTCATATACATCTCTAATTCTTATCACCATCTTGCAAAAGAGATAAATGTTATCCCCATTCTATATGTGGAGAAATTAAGACAAGCAGGAGTGAAGAAATTTGCAATAGACCCAAATGCCATAGGGGAGTGTTTCATACACATACTGTTTAGTGAATATAGCAAGTCATGAAACAGGGTTGCTGGTATGAGTCTATTTCTCATGGGAGAAGATCTATCCATAAAGATGAATGTGTGTCTCAGAGCTCCTGGCTGTTCATAAATCCCACTGTTTTCCTCCTGGGAATACAGTTAGCTATTTTCCAGTCTTCTTTGCAGTTAGGTATGGCCAACGGACTCCGCACCAGCCAATGGCACATAAGTGAAGTGATGTGTACCACTTGTAGGCGGCTCACAGACCACCCCCCTCCATAGGATGTTCCATGCCCCTTCCTTTTTCCTCAGCTAGAGGCAGAGGACTGTGCAGCTTAGAAGAAGGCAAATCCAAAAGAAGGACATGGTTTGGATCCCCCCATACGTGGAGAAAAGCCACCTACCATCCAAAAACTTGCATCTTGGACTATTACATGAACAAGAAATAAACTTATATTGCATTAAACCACTTCATGTTTTAAGACTTATTTGTTACAGCAGCTACCATTACCCTGACCAATACAAAGTGTGAATTTACACATATTCTGGGACAAATGCCTGGATGGATATACACTAAGATGTTAATGTCATTCTCTCTGGCTGGAGGCATTATGGGTGAATTTCATTTTCTTCTTTCTGCTGATCTGCATTTGCAATTGCAAACAAGTCATTCACTTGTGTAATAAGACACACAGTTTTTTAAAGTGATGACAGATGTCACACGTGCTAATTCAGGATCTTTGAGATTCGAGGAGAGTGGTGGCCAGTGGTGAGGTCTTCAGCCATGCAAATCCTCTGCTGCTCATAGGATGGATTACACAGGCGTATGCAATGTACATGAGATGATGCTGATAATAATAATGATAATGATGCTGTACATTTATAGCGCTTCCTTCACAAAAGTCCCAGGGTGCTTTACATTTCAGCACAATTAAAGGCAGCCACAGACAAAAAACCTTTTCAGCTGTGCTTTATAAAGGGAAAGCGATTCAGCTTTTTGAACATAAAAGGAAGCCGCTTCCACTCGATGGTGGGGACGGAATCTTCATGTGCTCAGGCCCCCCAACTCCTGTACGTTATATTTAGGACAATCAAACTGGCCTGAAGGGAAACAAAAATTAGAAAGACCACAAGTACAGGAGTTACAGAAAAAGCAAGTTGATTGAGTTACCACCTTAACAGAAGGCAGGGTTCTCCATGCGTCTGTCAAATATAGCAGCTTGGTGCTATTATATTTGAAAGCATGGAAAACAGGAACTGATTTGGAGTTGGAAATAAATAATCTATTAAGTAGTTCCTGATATTTACTGGATTTAAAATGCTGTGCAAATGAGGCCCCATGGGATTTCATTACTACCTTGTCCCTAGGAGATGGGTAAGTGCTGGATATTTCATGCACGCGGGCAACAGTTAACCTCATATAACTGAGAAGATGCCTCTCAGACTCTGGGAACCCAGCGAGGGGACTGGTGACATGCGCCAAATGAGAGATTTTTCAAATCATCCTGGGGGGCATGGGGAAATCCAGTTCTTCCTTCCTCTTTTTTCCTGGGGCACACAGCCTGAGCCCCTCAATTACAAGATGTTTAGGTAATGCCCCTAATACCTCGCCCCATCCTACCCCAATCCCTGGGAAAGGATCCTGATGAAATTCACTGGTACCGTTCCTGAGAGCCCCACATAGGTGGAAATGGCAAACTGACAGTCAGGATACCCCAGAGCCTTTTCTCTCGGCTTGTGCCCTTTGGCGCTGGGTTTCCTTGATGCCATCACTATTCTAACCCATATGCATTTTGACACATTGAACCAACCAGCTGAGTGCAAGAGGAGGTAGGATCTTGGCCATCAGGAAACCCCTAGAGTAGTGTGGGCAGCTGCCATTTAAAACCTTACGTGGGCTTCCCATTGCCTTAGGATAAACGCTACATTCCTTTCTATGGCATTCAAAGCCTTGCAATTATCTGCCTCTGCAGCCCCTTTCTATAGCTCCTCAAACGTACCAATCTCATACCTACCCCAGGGCCTTTGCACCTGCAGTACCTCTACCTGAACTGCTCTTTCTCTGCCTCTTGGCATGGCCAATGCCTCTTCATCACTAGATCCTAGCTCAAATGTCACTTCCCCTATGAAGCCCCCTCTGAGCCCCTCTTCAAAGTAGCCCTCCCATCACTCTGACCCATCGATCACCCTGTCTGTGGCCTTCACAGCACTTATTACGATGCTTTAATGATCTTACGTGTTTGTTTAACTTGTTATTGTCTGTCTCTTCTGGAATGCAAAGTCCACAGTACAAACTGTAGACACTGTGTTCTGAGTGTCTATCATGTGGTCTGGCACTGTGCCGGGGTCCGATGAATGTCTGTGGAAGGCGCGTTAGTGGAATGTGCTAGCACTGAAGCTAACAGATGGCTCTCAGGCCCCTGCAGGTGCTGATATTGGGTCATTCTAGGCCCTCACCCATTTTGGACTCAGCTGCACACCTCTCAGTAGTGCCTGAGAGAAGAGGTTTCCAAGATGTGCCCGAAGCTCTTGGCAGTTGTAAAGGCAGTTTGCTCCAGGTGGGAAGAAGGACCCGCTTTCTTTAAAGCAGCAGGTCTCACAATTGAGCGTGAACCAGAATTCCATATAGGGCTTAAAACCCAGCTTGTTGGACACACCCACAGAGGTTCTGATTCAGCGGGGGAGGGTGGGAGAGAGAATTAACATTTCTAACAAGTTCACAGGTAAGGCTGGTTAGGGAACCACATGATACGAAGCACAGATTTAAATAATTTTAGAGTTCTATGAAATAATTTGGGGAGTGGGGAAGGGGGTGACGTGGGGGCTTCTGTGAGGGACTGTATGTTCTCTGAGTTCTGCACAGCAGTTTTGTGAGTTGCTAATATTTGTGGAATGAGTGTTTTGCAGGGAAAGATAGAGTGTGTGCATTTCTTTGAGGGGATGTGGGAAAGAGAACAGGAGAGAAAGAAGAGAAGATGGTGTGTAATTTAGCGTATATATAGAAGAGGAGCGAGTGTGTGTGTGCGCGCGTGTGTGTGTGTGTGCACGTGTGTGTGTGCATGGTTGTGCTGGTGCCACAGGAATTTA
The DNA here is from genome assembly GCF_029281585.2 of Gorilla gorilla gorilla. Classification (NCBI taxonomy): domain Eukaryota; kingdom Metazoa; phylum Chordata; class Mammalia; order Primates; family Hominidae; genus Gorilla; species Gorilla gorilla. Next base: position 132,924,581 of record NC_073234.2, read on the forward strand.
CAGGGTATTGGAGAAGCACATAAACACCAGAAAATCAAGGCTACAAAAATGAAACTCAGTTCTAATAGGCCAGTGGTTCTTAAACTGTGGTGTGAACAAAATCCCCTGGCACTTACTAAAAAGGATAGAGGTCCAAGCTAATTGAAGTAGGATGGGGCCTCAGCCCTGAATTGTGATCAGTTTCTCCAGGTGATTGTGATATGACCAAAAATGCAGAATCTCTGTGTCACCAAAGTGCTCACAGATGAAGCCCATTCCCCTTGGTGTAGCTAAGGCGGCCATTGGCGAAGAAGGAACCTACTAGACTAGTATTTAGATATACATTTGCTTATTCCCAGTTCTGCCAGTTATTTGTTCTATGATTTGGGCAAGGGCTCCCTCTGCCTTTCTGACCTCAGTTTTCTCACCTGTAAAATAGGCACAAGGATAAACAGGAGAACCTCACCACGCCTGGCCTGAAGCAAAGCACTTGCTGAAAGCTGATGGAATCTGCTGCTTTTTTGGTTTATTTTTGAGGGCTCTGTCTTGGTTCTACCCCACAACCAGGGAACTGATTTCAGCAAAAAGGCTCAGCCATGCCACCTAGCATGGCTTGGCTTCTGCAGGTTCAGAGCCTTACCCACTGTCAAAACAGCAACCCTAATATGGTGATCTTCATAACACAGGGTTTGCCAGTCTGACCGAGGGCAGCAAAATGGGGTGAAAGCAAGGACACTGAGTGTCCACCAAGATCATCAGCTCTTTGATTACAATGGGAAGTTAGGGCAGATAAGCAGATCATTTCCTTAAACTGTTGTTGCCTTTGCGCTAGGCAAAATATCTCCCTTTGTGCACCCACCCTTTATTTTTGAGGCTTCCTCATTCTTGTCCTCCAGCAACACCATGTCACACCCCTGCCTACAGCCCTCCAATGGCTGCTCACTGCCCTTGGCATAAAATCAGGACTCCTCACCAGGGATTCTACAACTGAGGGTTCAAACCTGGCTGTGTGATAGAGTCCCCTGCACTCTGGACAATGTCTCAGGGGCATTTTTGGTTGTCACAACTTGAGGCTTAGTGCTACTGGCATCTAGTGAGTAGAGGCCAGGGACGCTGCCAAACATCCTACAGTGCATGGGACAGTCCCCACCACAAAGGCTTTTCTGACCCCAAATATCAGTAGTGCTGAAGATGAGAGACTCTGCTCTGGGGCAGGGCCAGGCACTGTTACTGTATTAAAAGCTCCCCTTCCTCCACCAGGCTTGAGAACCCCTGACCTCTCCAGTCTTGCTCCTGACAGCTTCTCTACCCTCACCTTCTCCCCTTTGCCCTCACCTGCCACCATCACAGTCTCTTTTCTGGAATCTGCATTTTTACAACTTTCCTCTCCTAGGACTCTGGTGCAGGAAGGTCCAGGTACGCCATCTTTGAGATGCACTGTTCCCAGCTGCTTCTCAAACACAGCTCATTATCAGACAAGCAAAGAATACTGTCAGAGTTGGCAGGACACTGCAAGAAACATCCGCTTCCACCTGCTCATTTTACAGAAGGAGAAACTGAGGCTTGTGAAACCCTAGGTAGCAAGGTAGAAGGGTGAGAGACACTTTCACTCAACTCTATTGGCTTTCAGATTTCACTTGGAGTTTTTAACATGAGTGATTGTGCAGACCGTCCATAGCTTTGCAATAATCCCATAACGACCCAATTGTGAAACAATTTAGCAATCCTGCTGCTAATAGCATCTGTGGCTATAGCAATTGGGTAACTAGTTGGTTATTACTCATTCCCCAAGAGCCACACATATTGCATTGCAAGGAAGCTAATCTTAGAAATACTTGTTAACTTCGATGATAATTACTAAGTAATTGGCTAGAATGTGCCACTGTGAATTGATCCAGAATATGCCAGGTAATTATCTGGTCTTATGTTCCCTGTAAAATAAATCTAGGGTCCAAAAATGGTTCCAGTTGGTTGGCTATTGTCCAACCATCAACCTCTGCCAGCCAATCGTGCGAATGCAAGTGATTAATCAAATTACTCAAATATTTGGTTTCAAACTGAACGTGCAGATAAGAAACCTGGAGAGCCAACAAGTGGACAGTGCTGAACAGAGAGAGGGATGCACAGAGCCCCTCCCTAAGACAAATATATAACAACACAATAATATGGAATCAATGCCACTTCTTTGGGGCTCATCTGGCATCCTCACACAAAATACCAAAACACTTCAGAAACCAATTACACATCCCAAAGCTGCAGAGTCTTTATCGTGGTGCCAGGAAAAGGCTGGGCTATTTGTGAAATCTGTAGGCAGTTATGGCACTTGGGGAGGGGGGCTCAGAATTTTGTACATAATAGAAGACGGCCGCAAATGCAGCTGGCTTGCAGGATGAGCAACACATTTCCATAATGACCACTCGTCTTTCAAGGATGGCTGCTGAGTTTGTCTATTTCCAACTTGCTAGCCTTTGAGAAGGGGGTGAGGGAGGCATGGGGATTAGGCTTCATAGGTAATGCTGAACAGGGAGGCAGGAGGGTGGTAAGGAACTGACCAGACAGAAAGATGGGGTAAGAGCTTAAGATGGGAGCAATGGAGAGAAGGCCAGGGGTGGGGAAAAGACCACCCTCCAACCAGACTTGTGTATCCCAAGTAATAGGCTATTGATTGCTGCTAAAAGATGATGATATATACTGGGTAAGAAAGGGAAGGAAAGGGAGCTAAGGGCCTCTCTGTAGTAAATCGCAAAAATAGCCACAGATTGTCCCCACCCTGCATCCATGTCCTTGCAGCGGGACATTGCAGATCTTCCCATTCAGAAGTAGAGGCTGTGTCTCCATGCCTTGAATCTAGTGGATAATAGGAGTTGCTTTGGCCAACAGATGTAGGTCTTGACCTCTTGCTACACTTGGAAACCTGAGACCGCCATGAGAATGAGCCTGAGCTAGGCTGCTGAGGATATCCCCTGACAATCTGCCAACCAGCAGACACACAAATGAGGGCATCTAAGACTGACTATCCCCTTGTTGACCCAGAGCTGACCACAGCCAACTATAAGAACCCAGCTACTGAGTCTGGCTCAGCCCAGAACTATCCATAGGATAGAGAGAAACCACTAAGTTGTGGAGTAGTTACTCAGCAAAAGCTTAAACTCAGAACAGCTCAGCCCCTGAAGATTACCTGCGCTGATTGCTTCAGAGCCACTTCCGTCTTGTGCAGAGTTGAGAACCACCATTTTTACCCTGATCTAAGGAGGCTTGGAGGCCCATCCCTAGATCTCTAATCTTTCACCAGCGCTTATCATTCAAAGCACGAGTCACTCCAGTCAACCCACCATCTGCATCATCTATGGATACAGAATATAATGCACCTTCTACCAATCACCAAGTTCTTATAAGTGGACTTAAGAAGGTTTTGTCTCACAAGGGAAGAGATCAAAGACACACCAGCTCTTCTCTGAGCCCACAGCATCTGTTCTGGGCCTGCTAAGATGCAAGACTTGTGCATTTGGGGTCTCACTGCTTGAGCTGAGTAGAGCAAGGAGAGAGCTCCTAACAGGCCCTTGGCATCACAGGTCATACTAAGAATGCCACTGCAGAGGCCAGTCCTTATGTTACAGGGGAGTCAGTGCCAGAGTTTAAAAACAAACCAAAGGATTGTTTCACAACTGTTCCATCAAAACCAAAGCTATTTTTCTCCCAATGCCTCAAGCCTCTGGGAGAGGCCAGAGAGCAAATCTGAGAAAGTCCAAGAAACATTTTCGCAATGTTAGTTCTCTATGAACTATCCCTTCTGTGTACCCATAGACCACAGATCTTGGATATTCCAAACCACAATGGTAAAGACTGCAAATGGGCTCTGCAACTTTCATGAAAACCAGAGTAACACTTATCAGAATCTTGGCTCATGCTTGTCATCCCAGCAGTTTGGGAGGCCAAGGCGGGCGGATCATCTGAGGTCAGGAGCACAAGACCAGCCTGACCAAAATGGCGAAACCCTGTCTCTACTAAAAATACAAAATCAGCCAGGCATGGTGGCACATGCCTGTAATCTCAGCTACTCAGGTGGCTGAGGCAGGAGAATCGCTTGAACCCGGGAGGTGGAGGTTGCAGTGAGCTGAGATCACACCATTGCACTCCAGCCTGGGCAAGAAGAGTGAAACTCTGTCTCAAAAAGAAAAATAATCTTAATCAGGGGTTTGCAGACTACGGCCCATGGGCCAAATACAGCCCACTCCCTGGGATTGTAAATGAAGTTTTATTGGGACATAGCCCTGCAATTTCATTTGCAGATTGTCTATAGCCGCTTTCAGACTACAGTGGCTGAGCAGAGTAGCTGCTACAGAAACTGTACAACCCACAAAGCTGAAAATATTTACTACTGGGCCCCTTACAAAAAAAGTTGGCTGACTCCTGATTTAGTTGAATATACTCATTTCACATATGGAGAAAGTGACTCTTGGAGAAGCTGTTACACAAATACTTGGAATAGTGGAATAGAGGGGGAACTAGACCTGATGTTTCTGATTCCCCATTTAGTAGTCTTTGGTTTTGCTAAAGAGTTTTAGCATTAAAAATATTTTCTGGGGTTAGGCGTGGTGGCTTACAGGCCTGTAATTCCAGCAGTCTGGGAGGTCAAGGCAGGAGGATTGCTTGAGGCCAGGAGTTTGAGACCATCCTGGGCAACATAGCAAGACCCCATCTCTACCAAAAAATTAAAAAATTAGCCAGGTGTGATGGCACACACCTGTAGTGCCAGCTATTTGGGAGGCTGAAGCGAAAGGATCTCTTGAGTCCAGGAGTTCAAGGCTGCAGTGAGCTATGATCATACCACTGCATTCAAGCCTGGGCAACAGAGGGAGACCCTGTCTCTAAAAACACAAATAAATAAAGTATTTTCGGGAATCTGAAATCTTAAACCACGTAAGTAAACTGTGCATGGTAGAACTGGAGATGTTCTATTAACCAGAGTGGTCAAGTAAGCAGAAAACCATTCTCAACCATGCGAGAAGCAGAGTTTTGCCAATCCCTGGGTAGAAGCCCAGGTGGAACTGACCTGGTGATGATGGCCAGGTGAGGCGGGCTCATGCAGGCACCCATGAAAAGCACCACGTTCTCATGCCGTGTCTGCCTGTAGGCCATCACCTCCCGCTTGAAGGCCTTGAGCTGGTCCTCGTTGTCCCTCTCAATGTCAATCAGCCGGATGGCCACCTCGCCATGCCAGCGGCCGTGGTACACTTGCCCAAAGCGGCCCTTTCCAATGAGCTCGCCGATCTCCAGCTGCTCAAAGGGGATGTCCCACTCCTGAAGGAAGATGCTGGTCTGGCTGGCCTTGCGTGGGAAGCTCCGGGCCGAGAGGAGGGACAGGTTCATCTCCTCGAAGTCATCCTCTGACTCCTCGGCCTCATCATGGACCTCTTCATTCTGTGGCCGGAGTGGGAGAGAGGTCAGAATTGTGTATGCCACTGCCCCAGCCTCCCTCATGGTCCTGCTGGGTCCCGTGCACATGCGTAGGTCTGGACACATCTCTACATGCATTTGGAGCTTGTGCAGACATACGTCCCTCTGTTTCCCCAGCTCTAGAATCTGGTCTAGAATCATACTACAGTGAAGGTGCTGAAAGGGAGATCATGATCATCCACCTCTCTTGTGCTAAATGGGGGGATACTGAGGCTCAGAGAGAAGTGTTATGGGGATCGCCCATTCTAGTTTGCTGGAATCTTCCTGGTTTTAGCACCGAAAGTCCCATATGTTGCCCTGGGAATTGACTCACTCCAGGTCATGCAGCCAGGCAGAAGAGGGACTAAGATCCAGGTCTCTGGACTTGAATATCCGATGGCCTTCCTATTCTTCCATAGTCTTTTGGTTTGGCTGTTTACGTGCATGTGATAAAGTTGACAGGCTAGACAGGCTAAAACAATGGGTACATCGTGCATCTGCATGTAACACATGACAACTGCCAACATGGAGTATCTTTTGCTTCTCCCAGGGAATTTGGAATTGATGATTCAAAAATTGGGAGAGCTCAGAGCTACAAGCTAGATGTCTGAGGCTCCTACAGCAGCTGGGAGGGTAGGAGACATGAGAGTGAGGGGTTAACAGAATGGGCTTAACAATCAGACAAAGAGAGCTGAAATCTGGCCTCTGTATGACCTTGAGGCAGTTGCTTTATTTCCCTGAGGCTGCCTTTCCTCATTGTAAAGTGGGGGTAATAAAATCCGCCCCAGGGCCGGTGTGAGGTTTTAGATGAAGGCCTGTTAAGTTCTTTGTACAGACCTGACCATCTGTATTAAACACCGACTGGGAGGCCCGAGAAAATGCAGATTCCTGGGCCCCACCCAGCACTATTGGATCAAAATATCAGCAGGCCAGGACCAGGAATCTGCATTTTTATCATGCACACCCACGACTCAGGCATACTTCGGTGTAACTACCACTAGAGTTAAATGCTCAAGGTGTAGGGACCCACCTTATCAGCATGATATCTAGGGGTGCTTGGGGGCAAATTGCCTCTTGGATTCTCCTGCAGAATTGTGGGAGCAGCAGGTGCCAGGGCCAGCGGGGATTCCCAGAGACCGTGGGACCTGATGAAACAGCCTGAGAAGGTGGCCTCTTGACTGGGTACAGGTCTTCCTGACCCAAAATACCTGAGCAAGCTGCCCCTGATGGCACATTCAGGAGAAACAATACAGGGGACATTGATTTCTCCCGGGATCATTTTTCAACAACCAAAATAGTCCCAGAAAGGAACACGATTTTCCTTGGAAGCCCTGACTCGATTCCTTTCAGTATGAGACCCAGTGCAGTCGCAGAGCTGACGGGCCAGGACTCCATGGTTTCCAGCCAGGGCATTTCATGTATTTCTGCAGCCACTTAGGCAGGTGGGAAGAAGCCCCAGAGCATTCTCAACACTTCTAAGCCCAGCATCCCTGAGGCCCCCACCTCTTCCCACATATTCTTTCGAAGGCAGCGGGGCACATCCCCCTTGGTATTCACCCGGCCCCGAGCTGATCTTTCAACTAAGAATGCAAATCTCTTGACAATTTCCGCACAACTGGCTTTTCCATGATGCATGCCATATAATGGCCCATTAGACTCAGTGCTGGAAGGGGCCACTGCTTGCTAATTGTCCCAGACTTAGAATATCCATCAGTCAGGGCCACCACAGCCCCCACCTGACCCCAAGCCCTCTGCGTCATCCAAAACGTCAGTCGGCTTTGCCAAGTTCTGGGCAGTCCCTGGAAAATGTCGCTTCACTGCTCTCTGATTCTCACCTCCGACGTTGGCTCCACTTCAATTTGAAGTAATGGATTTCCTTCCAAGCTGTAAAGAAAGAAAAATAAACGTGATCCCTAGGTGAAAAGGCAGGTCTATATATTGAGTTTAGCTATGTACGAAGAATCCCCAGATGGGAGGTCTTTACCACCAAGCCTTTATCTCACATTTCATTTCAACAGGTGTGTCTGAAATAATCCATAACCTCGACACACACACACACACAGACACACACACACACAGACACACACACACACAGACACACACACACACACACACACAACACAGTGCGCAAGGACCTTGTTTTAAGTTGATTTTCCGGGCTGCTCAGGGCTCATTTTTCTTCATTGCTTTGGTTTCAACTTATCTAGCAGCTTTCTTATAAATTGGCCTAAATGCCCTGGGTAGATAAGTCCTCAGAGCTGTATGTGTTTGCCAGGAAAGAATTAATCAGATCTCCGAAGTTCACACAAATTTGGAATTTCTTGGAAGGATCTCAGTGTTCTTGTTTGTCTGTTCATTCATGCATTCATGCGACTATTTAATAGATGTGTGTGCCAGGAACAGTGTTAGGCCCTGGGAGGGATATAGAATTGAAACTGGCACGGCTTCTGACCTTCAGGAATATCGTGTTCCTACTGAAGGAACTAAAGCCAGTATGTAGATACTATGCAGGGAGACTAAAAGTAATAAGGCCAAAAGTTAGGTATGAATTGGATAAATGGAGTGTGGTGGGAATTCCAAGATGAGAGAATTACTGGGTGTATTTGAAAGGTCCCAGTGTTTGAGGTAGGTCTTGCCAATCACATGGAATTAGGATGTGTGGAATGAAAATAAAAAGACCATATTGAGCTGGAAGGCACAAGTGTGTGTGTGTGTGTGTGTGTGTCTGTGTGTGTGTGTGATGCATTCATAAGCTCATGAGCTGCAGTTCTGTTCTTCGTAAGCAAACATGTTGGGTACAGATGCTGTCGGGGCGTCACAATTTGTGTGAGCACTGCGTAGGTATTATGGGATGTGCTTTGTGCAGGGTTGTCTTGTGTGCATGTGAGTTGGGTGTACACACAGGATGTCGAGGGGGATGCTGTATGCCGATAGTATAATTGGGTGTGCATTAGAGGTGTGAGGGGACTGTCAAATGCATGTGACATTTGACATGTGATGGATGTTGGGTACAGTGTGCATTAGAGGTATGTTGCAGGGTTTAGACTTGAGGATGTGCACGTGTTTTTGAAGTGCAGCAGGGAGACAGAACTGGGCTATCGAAGGCATGGAAGAGCTGAGACAGGTGAGAAAAAAGAATCATAATGAATACCCCACCCCTTCTTTCCTATTTCCCCAGTAGATTCCCCCTTTTCCATCCTCATTTGGGGGACCTCCCCTATCCTGACCCTCAGATTGCAGGAAGTGGCTGACTCCACAGAGTCAATCCACTTGCTGGAGGGGGTCCTGGTGAAAGAGTCTGAAAGGCCACAAGAACTAAAAGAAGGAGAAAGAAAGGTCAACCACAAAGTGGCATTTGCCATGGTATTAACCAATTATTCATAGCACAGCCTGGGAAAGTGGAATGAACCTGCACGATGACAGCTGACATGCTGAGAACTTGATGCCCTGGGGGAGACTTGGCTGGGACAATGCAGCTGGAGTCCCTCCTCATGCCCAAAACCAAAACAGGCCACCCTCCTCTCTGCATCAAGGCGTGATTCCAGCAGCCAGGGCTATTCAAGTATTTCCTTCTGCAAAGAGTTGCCATCACTCCACGCACATTTAAGCAGATTGCAAGCAGCTATTGACTCTGTTTTTTGCTGGTACCTCTGGGCTGTCAGTTAATAACCTGGAGTTCATCTTGCACAAATTGTAGAATTGGTTTATGTGAAGCAGAGAAATGATCTCGAGCTAGATGTCAGCACCATATCCCCCGGAAAGTTGCTGCTCCTTTGATTTCAGAGATGTACCATGTAAGTCTTTAACAAAGTCCATAAGACCAGTCAGAAAAGATGAAGCAGTTAGGGGACCCGGAAGAAAAACTAAGTAGGCACAAAGGTGAGTTAGGATTTGACCTTGCTAGGTCAAATCCTAGCAAGCCCCAGGCTTCCATCACAACCAAAGAAGTTAAAGAGGTGACTTTGTGACATCACTTTTTTCTTCTTTAGACAGAGTCTCCCTCTGTTGCCCAGGCTGGAGTGCAGTGGCACAATCTCACCTCACTGAACCTCCACCTCCTGGGTTCAAGCAATTCTCCTGCCTCAGCCTCCCGAGTAGCTGCGATTACAGTTGTGTGCCACCACGCCTGACTAATGTTTGCATTTTTAGTATAGACAGGGTTTCACCAGGTTGGCTAGGCTGGTCTCCAACTCCTGACCTCAGGTGATCCTCCTACCTTGGCCTCCCAAAGTGCTGGGATTACAGGTGTGAGCCACTGCACCTGGCCAAGATGACTTCACTTCTGCTGTACAAGCAATAAACCACCTGAAAAGAGGGTCTGTTTCCTAAGGATGCTATGCACAAAGATGTTCACTGCAGCATTATTTACAACAGTGAAATATGGGAAGCAATGTAAAATCCAGCAATAGGAAAATGGTTAAGAAAATTATTCTACATCAATATGTCATTTTACAGCCATTAAAAACAATATCAGACAGGTACAGTGGCTCATGCCTGTAATCCCAACACTTTGGGAGGCTGAGGTGGAAGGATCACCTAGGAGTTTGAGACCCACCTAGGCAACATGGCGAATCCCTGTCTCTACAAAAATAAAAAAATTTTTTAAAAATACAAAAATTAGTTGGGTGTGGTGGCACACACCTGTAATCCCAGCTACTCGGGAGGCTGAGCTGGGAGGATCATTTGAGCCCAGGAGGCTGAGGCTGCAGTGAACCGTGATTGCGCCACTGCATTGCAGCCTGGGTGACAGAGTGAGACTCTGTCTCAAAACAAACAAACAAAAAACAAAAACCAACAATGTCTATGAAGAGGCTAAAATAATATTCATAAAATGTGATGTTCAGCATAAAGATAACAAAGCAGGATGGTAGCTGCTTGCATATATTGTGGGTCATAACTATGTAAAATATAAATGGAAAGAACACACATAGAAGTTCTAACAGTGGGGAGATCATGAGTGATTATTTTGCCTTTCCCTTTTTAAAGAATAGCCCAAATTTTCCAAAAATAGCTTATATTATTTTTATAATAATATAAACCAGAGGTTAGCAAATTTCTTTCTGCAAAGGGTCACAGAGTAAATATTTTTGGCTTTGCAAGCCATACAGATTATGTTACAACTACTCGATTCTGCTGCTGCGTGGAGAAAGCAACCATGCACAATACATTGTAAACAAATAGGCTTGGCTGTGTTCCAATAAAACTTTAAATAAAAACAAGCAGGAGGTTGGATCTGTCCCATGGGCTATAGTTTGCTGATTCCATAAACCTCAATGAGACTTTTGAAAGTTATTCCATGTTCAGTGACATGGAATAATTGCCCTTTCATTAAGTACTAGCTATCACCTGGGGAAAGTTTTCTTCCTAATCACAGGGAGGTTATGGGTCCTTAGGAAACGGTCCAGCCCCTGGAAATTGCATTTGACAGGCAGGGGCAGAGACACAAGGCATAGCTGCTCGTGAGGAACGGCATTGCCTCTCTCTCTCCATCTCTCTGTCTGAGCTGTCACGCCCTTTCTCTTTGCCTAAGTTATTCCCTATGTCTCTCTGACCCCCTTGTACATCTCCCTCTGCCCCCAACTCCATCAGTTCCAGGAAGAGAAGGAAAGAAGATAGGGAACCTGAGTGGATTGTAGGGCCAGGGCTGGGGAGCTTGGGAAAGGGGGAAGATGTCTCTGTCTCACTTACATTGGATTCGAGGTCACCGGATGCAGGATGACCTGGGGCGCCCGGGTCGGCGTCTCCGGCACCGGCACCACATCTGAAAACCAGAGATTGGACACTCAGAAAAAAAATGTGAAGTCCACAACTCCCGCAAAGGCCTGATTCCTGGGCGACATGGCAGCCAATTTTTCACCAGATCTTGGATCTCTGCCCTTGGCCAATCTCCTTTCTCCTTTCCTGGACCACCTGGACTCTACTTGCTCAGCTGGACCAGGGTTCTGGATGACATCCTCAACAAAATTCCTCATTGTTGAGTAGGGGGCTGCCAGAACCCTCAAACATCTAGCCTGAAGCATTCATTGGTCATCTCTGAATCTTTCTTTCTCCTGGGTTCCCTTTGGGATGATAAAGCCCCTTGGTTTCACATCTTCTCAGTACCCAGCTCAGGACCCTATGACCATCTCTTTCCTGCCACATGGCTCTAGACCCCTCCTCACCCTCGCCCAGTGTTCTACAGCACTCCACCCTCTCAGGCCTTTCCACGGTGCCTTGGGACCTCCTTGGGTCCCACTGTGCCCACTCTTTCTTCTCCACTTCCATGTTCAGCCATTATCCTGGAGTGTGGTGACTCCACTACCCTCTTTGATCTTAGGCACCCCCACAACATCTGCCTCCATTCATCCCAGAAACTCCTGCAATGCAGCGGGGCTTGTTCAGAAGGGGCTGCTTCCAGCTCACATGAAACTCACCTGGGAAGATGAACTGCTGCTTGTATTTGTAGTAGTGGGATGCTTGCAAAAGAAAGAAAACATCAAAGTGAGTGTCCCCAAGAAGACATCGCTTCAGGGACCAGATTGAGCTCTTACAGCCACCACATGGTCATTCTCTGCCCACCTTCAAGAGTTTCCATACTTCTGCAGACATCCCTGCAGACAAGGGACTGCAAACATGTGTAAAGAAACCAGAACTCTAAACATCCATGCCAACCCTCCCATCTGACATCTCACACTCCCTAAAATCAGACTGCTCCAACTCAAACAGACATTCTGACTACAATACCATTTTTGTGAAATGCATAATTACACACACACACACAGAAAAACTCTGCAAAGCCATAATCCAAAATATTAATTTTTTCCCCTTTTGGCAGAATGATTACAGTGGCTTAAAAAATCCTTTGTGCTTTTTCTGTACTTTCCTAATTTTCTGCAACGAGCATCGTATCAGTTTTCTTTTTTGTGCCTGTAACAAATTACTACAAACTTAGTAAAACAACACAAATGTATCCTCCTACAGTTCTGGAGGACAAAAGTCTGAAATAAGTCTTACAGGGCTGAAATCAAGCTTAGTTCCTTCTGAAGGCTCCAGGAAAATCTATTCCTTGTCTTTTCCGTTGTTTGAGGCTGCCTGCATTTGTTGGCTCATGGCTCCATCACTCCAACCTCTGCTTCTGTTGTGCCATCTCCTTCTTCTGCCTTTGACCTTCTTGCTTCCCTCTGATAAGGACTTTGTGATTATATTTAGGGACTGCCCAGATAAGCTAAGATAATCCTCCCATCTCAAGATCCATAACTTAATCATATCTTCAAAGTTCCTACTGTCCTATAAAGCAGCATCTTCCCAGATTCTGAGATCAAGACATGGACATCTTTTGCGAATTATTCTACCTACCACAAGCATGAATTAACCTCTGTATTTAGGAAAAAATTTTATAAAAGAAATTTTCTGGGCTTCACTGCCAGTTCCCTGACAATTCCTTTTACTTCTAATCTACTCGCCAGAGGCCAGGGGTCTCGGACACTTAAAGGTTTCTAACATTAGCACTTACTCCATTGGGGAATAGTGCCTGGAATAGGGGGCCAAGCGGTGTTGGGGGCAGGGGACACAGAGATTTGTGTCCTCAAGTAAATGAAGAGGGCAGGGATATAGTCAGATGAGTCTGTATTGGTGAATCCACTTTCAGAAACAATTTGATGACATTCAGGGACAAGCCACCACTGGAGTTGCTTTATCAAATATTAGCACAGTATCTCAGAGCCTAGAGTCTAGAAGCTGATCCTCTAGGGTCAAATCTTTGCTCTGCCCTTGGCTATTTGTAGAAGCTCCAAGTCTCACTGTCCACACGTGTAAAATGAGGATAATAACAGTCCCTTCCTCAAAGGGCAAGGACCATCATTACGAGATAAAAGTGTATTGAAGGTGCTGAATTCGTATTAGCTGTGAGATAAATAAACACATTTCTAAGCTCTCTTAACTAATAGACAAGAATGATTTATAGCCACGAGACAATCACATAGTTCCAAGTGCTAATGAAATCTTCTGCTTTGGGGAAGCAGACGGAACACTCTCCCTGAGGTTGAAATGTATTGATAGATTCTTTCAGGATAGGGAGTAAGTCCTACTATCTCAGGACCTCAAACTCCTGGTTCTGTGCCTTGCACCAGTCAGTGTGCAACACACATTTGTTGAATTAACCAACTCTCTTTATCACAGATGAAACAGCAAAAACCTTGGGCTTAGTCCAATTCCAGATTATATCAAATAGTTGGAGTCCATTTTTGATTCTGGAAAATGGGATGTCCAGGGCAAGAAGCAGCTTATTCAAGGTCACAGAGCAAAGCTTTAAAAGAAAATCACCCTCCATGACTTCAGGGACTGTTTTACTATTAGATAACAGAAGTTTTTTATTACATACAACTACTTTATTAGTCAACAAGGGGCTAAAATTAAAACAGGAAAGACTACCCGAGGCTCTCAAGAGACTTGGCTGATCTTTTCCCTCCACAGCTCTGACAGTGATGGGGGATTCAGTGTCTGCAGAAAAGGTTCGCTGACAGCTATGTTCTTTTTGGGCAATGGAGAGCAGGGGCTGCTTCAGAGAGTCTGAGAAGGGACAGGTGTCAGGCAACAGGACACCAGCAAATGCCTCCACACCCGAAGCCAACGCCCTCCTTGACTCCTCCCCATGTGCCATGGAACAACTCGTTCCTGGTGACTGAAAGGGAAACACATGACCAGAAGAGGAGGAAAGACATTGTTGGGAGACCTGTTCTTCCTGCTGATGACAGACACCATCAAGAAGTGGCTCTAAGGAACAACTGGTGACCTTGAGTGGGCTGCTCAGGAGAGCCGAGTGGCTCCGGGCTTTCTGGCATCCAAGATGACTCAGGACCTGGGAGGCCGCAGATGAAGTCAAAGAGACAAGCAGGCCACTCTGAAGGAGCTTCCCCTCTGGAGCCCCCATGCCTACCCTGAGGCCTCCCAAGAGAGCAGCCAGAGTGGTCTTCTAGAAGGAAGGAAGAAAGGTCAAGTCATTCTCTGCCTAAACCTTTCAACTGCATCCCTTGGAGTCTCACGTAAAATCTAAAATCCTGCCAGGCCCAGACCCTGTAGCTCTGAGTCTCTCTGGAGGCCACTTTCCCTTGTTTATGGCACTTGGGCCCCTTCTTTGGCTGGGCCTTTGCCTTACTTCCCCCACCTGCAGAACTCAGCCATCCAGTGACCCTCCAACCTAAATCTGTTCTCTTGCATTTGCTCAAGGACTCTTGCAAAGGCTCTTAGCCATCACAGCCTTCATCACAATCTATAATCCTATTTTCATGCGTATGTTTATTTGGTTAATACGTTTTTTTCTCACTAAGCTATACTTTTCATGAGAACTGGGGCTGTTGTAGGCAGAATAATGCCTGCCCCTGCCCCCACAACATGTCCAGGTCCTAATCCCTAGAAACTGTGAATCCATTTCATTACATGGCACAAGGGACTCTTTGGATGAGATTACTTAAGGATCTTGAGGTGCAGAGATTATCCTAGATCATCTGGGTGGGCTCGATGTCACCACAAGCGTCCTCAGAAGAGGAAGGCAGGGTCAGAGAAGGAGATGTGATCATGCAAGCAGAGGCCGGAATGAGGAGGGGCGACAAGCAAAGTAACGTGGGCAGCCCCTAGATGCTGGGAAAAGGCAAGGAGACGGATTCTCCCTCAGACCTTCCAGAACAAACCAGCCCTATTGACATCTTGGTTTTTAGCCCAGTGAAGCCCGTTTTGGACATCTGGCCTCTAGAACCATAAGATAATAAACCTGTGTGCTTTTAAGCTACTAAGTATGTGGTCATTTGTTACAATAACAATAGGAAGTGAATCCAGGGGCCATGTCTGGTTTGTTCCCTGGTCCAAACCTAGTGCCTAGTACAGTAGCTGGTACACAGTAGATGCGTAATAAATACTGTTAACAAAATGAATGGATGAACACAGTCTGAGGGCCAAGAAGAAAATTTGAAGAGAAAAAACTGCAGCCCTGGGCAGTGCATGAAATTCAGGTCATTCATTCATTCAACAAACATGTAATGAGTGCCTTCAATTGCAGGCAACATGTTGGGCTTTGAGTGTGGAGTGGTGAATGAAGACACATTGCCTAGTCTCATGCAGCTGGCACTCTGATGGAGGAGACAGACACTTAACAAGTATGTAAACCAGATCATGGCACAGAGTGATGAGCATAAAAGAGGGACTCAGGAGAGACTGATGGAAAGGGAAAGGGAGGAAACACTCTCACGAGCCCACATGGCCCAAGTGAGGTCTCAGAAATCCTGCAAATTCCACCAAAGGCAGATTCCACCTCCTTTCTTCTCCCTTTGAGCCATTAGAATTTGCCATTTCCTGGAGTTGGGTGTGTGTGTGTGTGTGTGTGTGTGTGTATTTCAAGATGGCTCTAGGTGACTCCAAAGAAAGAAGGTATTTGGCTCCAAAGAAAGAAGGTATTTGAACACTCCAGCCTCAGAAACCCATAAGACAATCATTTTCGAAGCCTCTTCATCTATCTTGCCATGATGGATGCTACCACAACTCTGCTCATCGGTAGCAGTGAACTAGCCCCATGTTACTGATGAGAAACAGACCTAAACAGAGGCAATACCATGCTCAAAATCACACAGCTAGCAAGGAGCAAAGCTGGGATCCAACTCCAGGTCTGTCTGTCCATGCAGCACTCTTGATGTCACCTTATACTGAGCCATGTCCACATGGCCCCAGGACTCAGGGAAAGGCGGATAACAGGAGGTCCACCCAACTGGCAGCACACAGTCACAAATACCACCGAGGATGCACACGCCATTCTTGGGGTTCTTATATCCTTTTCACCACATGTCCTGAGATTAACAGATGAGTTAAATGGCTGGTCAACCCCCCCAGCCCCTTTTGGACAAGAATGTTCTAGATGAATCGGTGCTGGGGACATTGTTATGCCTAAGCTTTAGCTTAAATAGCCTTCAGAAAACTCAACATCTGGCAGGGACCCACAGGCAAAGCTCCATTTTTCATCAACAGAAGCTCCCAGTCAAGAGTGGGACAGCCAGCCAGATCTTTGTACAAACACGACAGGTACTCTTGACCCTGGGAGTGTTTTGCTAAAACCACCTAAGACACATGGTAGGCCCAACTGTACTTCCAAAAGGTTCTGTTTTATTTTCCATTTCAGCACTGAATTTTATTATTATTCGATTCTAAAATGGATGCACACTCATATATATCGTAGAAGTGCATGAGATAAAGTCCCTCTCTTCAACAGCTGCCATGAAGTTCTTCCAGACTTTACTGCACACATGCCAACACATATATGCACACTGGTACACAGACATATATATATGTAAATATTTTACAATAAATAGAATATTATACTGATGACTTTGCAAATCACTTATTTTCTACTTAAGAAACATTATGGATATCTTTCCATGTCAGGAAATCTATATAGAGTACTACATTCCTTTGGAAGTTTGCAGAATATTTGGTTATACGGATATATGTGTGTATTCAACCATTCACCACCTACTCTTGATGGGCATTTGGGTTAATTTCAGTTTTCACTGTTACAGTGAAGTCCTTACACACAGATCTTTCCACCCTAGTGCAAGCGTTTCTGTATATAAAGTCCTAGAAGTGATATAATGGTCAAAGGAATGCACATTTAAAACTTTAACAGGGCTGGCTATGGTGGTTCACACCTGTAATCCCAGCACTTTGGGAGGCCATAGTGGGTGGATCACCTGAGGTCAGGAGTTCGAGATGAGCCTCACCAATATGGTGAAACCCTGTCTCTACTAAAAATACAAATATTAGCTGGGTGTGGTGGTGTGCACCTGCAGTCCCAGCTACTCGGGAGGCTGAGACAGGAGAATTGCTTGAACCCGGGAGGTGGAGGTTGCAGTGAACCAAGATCACACCACTGCATTCCAGCCTGGGTGACAGAGTGAGACTCCATCTCAAAACAACAACAACAACAACAAAACTTTAACAGAAAATGCCAAATTACCTTCCCCAAATGTTGAGTTCAGTTCATACTCCTATGTCAAGGTATATGGGGATTTCATCTTTCATTCTACAATTCTGTCTAGGTCCTCATATTAATTAGCAGTGATGATGAGAAATGCAAATAAAGATAGCCACTGTACTTTGTTATTATTGTATTTAATAATAATCCAAGGAGCCCAGATTTGTTGAGGCCTTCAATGAAACTGTCACCCTGCTAAGCTTTGTCCATGTATTATGACATTTCTTTCTAAAACAATTATCTAAGGTGGGTACTATTATGATCTCCATTTTATAGATGAGAACACTGAGGCCCAGAGAGGCGAGTTATTTGTCCAACATCACACAGACATTAAGTGGTAAAGCTGAGATTTGAACCTAAGCAGCTTGGCTGCAGAACCCATACTCTAACTGCCATGCTGAAGTGCTTTTACCCAAATGACCCCTTAGCCCAGTCCCCAAAGAGGGCCAGGACCTTGTCATGGCCTGTCATGGAGCAGATGGGGATAAGGTGGCACGCTAGAACAGCCAATTGTCAGGCACCCCTTCTTGAAGACTCTGGCTGAGGGAAGGAAGGAGCTAAGGGACACCCTGATTACTCCTGGCTAGGCAGGTCTCTTGTCTGAAGATGCCAGCAGATTCTTTAAGGGATGAAAAGAGCTGTGGTCCTTTTGTGCACAGTTCTCCCATAAAACGGCCCTTCCCCATCCCTTGGTCCATAAAACAAGTGCCAAACAATTTCAGAGAAAATACTCCTGAAGTCAGTGTCTCCAGGGAGTGAAGTGGCTATTGGAAAGCATCGGGCCCACTTCGCCCAGGTGTGGGTGGTCATGGGAAGTCTAACGGTCTTTTTTTTCCCTTCATCCCCTTCTGAAGAAGTAAAAAATGAACAACCCTGGAGATGGCGGTGGGAGTCTTCTGTCTGTGGAAATGCCGGGCAATGAATCGGCGGCATGTACTAAGACGATTCAGCTGGTGACTCACATTGCAGTCCTTGGTGGCTGCCAGATGAGTGGCCCCTACACTAGGTGGATATGAGGCTGTTAAATTCAGACTTGAACTTAACAAAAAACCCAAAGTTCCAAGAATTCAAAATATGTGCCATCTCTGTGGATATAACCCAAATCAAAACAGTGTGGGCAGGTGCTGTGATTGGCTTGTCCTCAGATGGATGGATGGTTGCATGTGGGTGCCGCCCAGGTGTGGGGCGGGGCCTCTATTTGCCTCCTGGCCACTCACTCATGCCTGGTTAAGCTCAGAGGTGTGAGCTGTGGCCAAGGACCTGGGATTTTTTTCATAGTGTGAAGCTTGTTGACTCAGGAGGAAATCAGGCGCTAGACCAGAGCATCCAATGGAACTTTCAGTGATGATGGAAATGTTCTACACCTGAGCCATTCAGTATGGCAGCCACCAGCCACATGTGGCTACTGAGCCCTTGCAATGTGGCTAGTGTAACCGATAAGCTAATTTTAAAATTATATTTAATTTTAATTTATTTAAATGTAAATAGCCACACATGGCTAGCGGATACCATGTTGAACAAAACAGATGTAGACTCTGGTTCCAACTGGCCATGCCAGTCCCACCAGCCTTCTTGTTGAAGCCAGCTGCAGTGCCATAAATATGGCTGAGTTGGAAGCATTCTTAGGGCCCTAGCAGAGGAACCGGGCCAGGCTGGACCCTGGAAGAGATGGGGAGATTCTTAAGTCTCGTCTACCCGAAGGAAAAAAAAATCCCATTCTTAGGTCTAATGACAAAGGAGGTCAGGAAACCAGTGTCCCATGAGTGGCTTCTCTACTATCATCTCATAGCCCAGTGCATACTCCCTGGTCAACAGTCCAGGTACCTTGGAATTCCTGAGCTAGAGGAACCTTCCAGATTATCTTGTCCAACTACATCTTTTCAGAGGTGAGACATAGCAAGAATGCAATAGACCTGGATCTTGACTCCAGGAGTCCAGACTGCTCAGTGACAGCCCTGTCCTCACATCTGGGTTAAGACTCAGTATGCAGCCCTGCTCAGACATGTGCCCCTAAGATCTCCAGCACAGGATCTCACTGCCAATTTTAACCAATTTAGCTCATAAGACAACTGTCATCTCCAGAGCCTTCTGTGACTTAGACTTAGGCGAAGACCCTGGGTTGTAGCTTGCCAAAAGACAGAGTCTCTAAGAGTTCCTGCACCTCTTTGAGCCTCTGTTTCTTCATCTGTAAAATGAGCTGATAATTCTTACCTTGTGGCTGTTCCAAAGATTAAATAAGTGATATAAGGGTAATTGCTTAGGGTATGATAAGGGTCAGTCCACATACTTCCTTGCCCCTCTCTGGTCATTGACCCATTCGCTTTCCTGCAGAGACTTGCTGCATCAGGGCTCTGGCATGAACCCACCCCCTCCCTAATCTCTGCCCCTCCAACGCTGCACCCCCCATGTCTCCCCAAACATGGAGGTACCTGGCAGGTTGAAGTTCTTCTGCTGCCGTGTGCACTGTGGGGAAGGGTGTAGGGGAGAAGGCGGCGTGGCACTAGGAGGGAGGGGGGGTGCTGGCGAGGAGGGCGTGGAGGACGTCGTGGAGGAGGGGTTGCTGCTGGAGTCTGGCTGGTAAGGGACAGGGATGTGGTCCTGCAGAGAGAAAACAGGGTAGGAGTCAGGGACAGGCAGGGAAGCAGAAACACAGCAGAAAGAGTGGGCTGAGCAGGAGAGGCCCCCACCCCAGCCCCTGCAACAATTCTTGCCCTTTCCTCAGCCACCAGATCCTTCCGAAGTCCCTCCCGCTTCATCAGCCCCATTGGGCTGCATCCAGCTGTGGAAGGAACAGCCTCTGGAGTCGAATTCCTGTCCACTGCTTGGACCCCAGAATGAAAGGTGACCACGTAATGAAAACCAAACAGGTGACAGCCACTCACCCTGTGCCTCTTTGATTCTGAAAAACCCCATGCAGAGGTGTCCAGAGTAACCCTCCCATCCCAACACCTCTCCTCCCGAGTGTTTATTAAAGAATCAACAGTCTGACAGCTTCAGAGAGAATGTGAGAGTGAGCCTTCAGCATCTTAGCTTGGGTCACAGCTGGAACCAGCACTGCCTCTCCTCACCCCAGACCAGCTCAAAAACACGGAGAGAGAGAGAATCCATGTGTGCATTTTTGGAATGGCCTGCTGGGGTGGACTTCCGAGCAGAGTAGTGGGTTGAACAGTGTCCCCCAAAAGACGTCCACCCAGGACCTCTGAATCTGATCATATTTAAAATAAGGGTCTTTGCAGACATAATTTAAGGTAAGGATCCCGAGATGAGATCATCGTGGATTCGGGTGAGTCCTAAATCCAATGACAAATATCCTAAATCCAATGACAAATATCCAAATCATCCTGGATTCAGGTGAGTCCTAAATCCAATGACAGACATATGGAGAGGAAAGTCATGTGAAGATGGAGGGAGAGATTGGAGTGATGCAGACACAAGCCAAGGACTGCCGGAGCCACCAGAGACTGGGAGAGAGGCATGGAACAGATTGCCCTTCAGAGCCTCTAGAAGGCAACCTTGCTGGCATCTTGACATTGAATTTCTGGCCTCTAGAACTGTGTGAGAATAAATTTCTGTTGTTTCAGCCACCCAGTTTATGCTCTTTTGTTACAGCAGCACCAGGAAATTAGTATCAGCAGGATCCGGAGTCAGGAAAACCTGGACTCAAATTCCGCAGCCACCTCTTTTCTGTACATCCTGGGCAAAATGCCCAACCTTTCCATTCCTCGGTTTTGTTCTCTGTAAAATGGGAATAATGATAACATCAAGTGCACAGGGCTGCATGAAGATTAAATGATGTGGAGGAATGGGAGGCAGGGAGGCAGGCAGGGAGGAACAGTAGCTGATGTGGAGGAATGGGAGGCAGGGAGGCAGGCAGGGAGGAACAGTAGCTGATGTGGAGGCATGGGAGGCAGGGAGGCAGGCAGGGAGGAACAGTAGCTGTATGCATTTGCAGGCATGTTCTCCTGGAAAGGGATAGATTGGTGCTGCCTGAAGCTCGAAAAGCTTTTCACCTCTTTGGGACTTTTTGCTTTCACCAGATGGCAAGAGATGAGCAAAAGCAGCAAACCTCCACATGACATAAAAGGGATTCCTACCTCTCAAAGCCAGCAGAGCTAAGTGTTCCCAGGGGAGCCTTCATCTGTTCACCCACAGGACAGTGGTCACTTGATCCCTCCATTACTCAGAGGTCCACTACTCATATGGACCGGGTACCCAAAGATGGTTTAGTGTGGTCAACAGGTATGCTTATCTGCCAACTCCAAGAGTAGGTGTGGCGAACACCCAATAGCAAAGGAGGTCAAGGGCAGAGGGGAAATGGACATTCTTTGTCTAGATGCTTACTGGGTGTCCAGCCGGGTTGTACATTTCACCTTCCCAAAGCCCACTCCACCGCCACTAGATCCACACTGCTTCTGGGTCAGTGAGTCTCTCCTTATCCTTTTTTTAAATTTTATTTTTATTTATTTATTTTTGTTTTTTGAGATGAGGTCTCATTCTGTGGCCTGGGCTGGAGGGTAATGGCACAGTCACGGCTCACTGTAGCCTCAGCCTCCTGGGTTCAAGCGATCCTCTCACCTGAGCATCCTGAGTAGCTGGGACCACAAGCATGCACCACCATGCCCAGCTTTAAAACACTTTTTTTGGTAGACACAGGGTCCCACTATGTTGCCCAGGCTGGTTTCAAACTCTTGGGCTCATGCGATCTGATCCTCCCGCCTCGGCCTCCCAAAGTGCTAGGATTACAGGTGTGGGTCAATGCGGTCGGCCTCCTTATCCTTAACATGGGCTAAGAACATCCACCTTGTAGGTCTGTTGTGAAGTTTAAATGAGTTATGTAGGTACCCACCTCCTTCGTATTGAGTAGAGGTGCTCTCCTTCGTATTGAGTAGAGGTGCTTTGTCATCAATAAATGGTAGCTACTATGTTAATGATAGTATATTTCTATAATTAAACTTTTTATTTTGAGATCATTGTGGATTCACATGTAGTTGTAAGAAGAGAGAGATCTTATGTTTCCCTTACTCAGTTTTCTCTACTGATAACGTCTTATGAAACTCTAGTACAATATCACAGCCCAGATACTGAACTGATACAGTCAAGATGCAGAACAGACCCATCAAAACGAAGATCCCTCATGTTGCCCATTTATAGCCATACCCATTTCCTGCTCTCTCCTCACCATCCTCCCCCCATATTTAACCCCTGGCACTTCTAATCTATTCTCCATATCTGTCCAGTGTAATAAACACTAGCTGTATGTGGGTTTTTTTGAGATAGAGTCTTGCTACATTACCCAGGCTGGTCTCAAACTCCTGGACTCAAGCAATCCCATTGCCTCAACCTCAATCCCAAGTAGCTGGGATTAGAGATGTGTACCCTGGTGCCCAGCTCTATTCTCTGTTTCTATAATTTTATCATTTCACTGTTTTATAAGTGGAATCATACAGTATGTAACCTTTTCAGATTGCCTTTTTTCACTCAGAATAATTCTCTATAGATTCATCCAAGTTGTTGCAGGTATCGATAGTTTCTTCCTTTTGATTGCTGAGTTTCTTCCTTTTGACTGATTGCTGAGTAGTACTCTATGATATGGATGTACTAGAGTTTGTTTAAACATTTACCCATGGAAGGAAATCTAAGTTGTTTTCTATTTTTTGCCATTGTGGATAAAGCTGCTATAAACATTTATTAACAGGATTTATGTGAACATATGTTTTTATTTCTCTGGAATAAATGCTCAGAAGTGTAGTTTCCGGATAATATAGTAATAACATGTTTAGTTTTAAAAGAAAATGCAAAAACTGTTCTCTAGAGTAGCCGCACCATTTTACACCAGCAATGTAGGAATGATTGATTTTTCTCTGCATCTTAGCCAGTGTTTGGTATTGTCACTGTTTGTTATTTTAGCCTTTCTAATTGGAGTGTAGTGATATCTCATTGTGCTTTAATTCACATTTCCTAATGGCTAAGATATTCAACATCTTTTCGTGTGCTTACTTGCCATCTGTATATCCACTTTGGTCTTGATGACTGTATCTATATAAGAAGTCCTGAGATCAGGTAGACTGATTCCTCTCACTTTATTATTTTGCAAAAGAATAAAGCTATTGTAGATATTCTAGTTCCTTTGTCTTTTCACATAACTTTTAGAATAATCATGTCCTTATTTATAAAAATAATCTTTCTGGGATCTTGTTATAAATTGTGTTAAACCTATATATGAATTTTGAGAACTGACTTCTTAACTATGTTGAATCTTCCAATCCATGAACATGGTATGGGTATCAGTTTCCTAGGACTGTTGTAACAAAGTACCATAAACTGAGTGGGTTAAAACAACAGAAATGTATTCTCTCACAATTTTGGAAGGCAAAAGTCCCAAGTCAAAGTATTGGCAAGGCCGTGTCTCAGGATCCCTCTGAGACTTTAGGTAGAATCCTTCTTTGCCTCTTCCTACCTTCTGGTGGTGGCTAGCAATTCTTGTCATTACTTAGATTGCAGTTGCATCACTCTAATCTCTGCCTTTGTTGTCACATGGTGCTCTCCCTGTGTGTCTCTGTTTCTCTTCTCCTCTTCTTATAAGGCCGAAAGTCATATTGGATTAAGGGACCACCCTTCCAGTATACCCTCATCTAAACTTGATTGTATCTGCAAAGTTCCTATTTCCAAAGATCACATTCACAGGTCCTGGAGGTTAGGACTTTAGCATATCTTTGTGCGGAATACAGGCTGAACCACAGTGGTATCTGTCTCCATTTCTTTTGATCTTTGTTTCCTTTCACCAGCATTTTGTAGTTTTCAGCGTACAAGCCCTATACATGTTTTATCAGATATACACCAAAGTATTTCCATTTTGTTCAGCAATTGTAGATGGCATGTTTCTAATTTAGGTTTCCATATGTTAATTGCTAGTATACAGAAATATAACTGATTTGGGCCAGGCACGGTGGCTTGCGCTTGTAATCCTAGCACTTTGGGAGGCCGAGATGGGCAGATCACAAGGTCAGGAGTTCGAGACCAGCCTGGCCAATATAGTGAAACCCCATCTCTACTAAAAAAAACAAAAATTAGCCAGGTGCGGTGGCACACACCTGTAGTCCCAGCTACTTGGGAGGCTGAGGCAGAAGAATCACTTGAACCTGGGAGGCAGAGGTTGCAGTGAGCCGAGATCATACCACTGCACTCCAGCCTGGGTGACAGAATGAGACTCCATCTCAAAAAAAAAAAGAAGAAGAAATATAACTAATTTGTATTGATTGTGTATTCTGTGACCTTGCTGAATTCACTAATTAGTTCTAAGAACTTTTTAAACAATATATTCTTTGGGATTTTTGCATTTTCTTTGGGATTCTCTACATAGATGATGTCATTTGCAAATAAGGACATTTTTATTTCTCCCTTTCCAACCTGCATGTCTTGTTTCCTTTTCTTGCCTTACTGTGTTGGCCAGAACTTCCAGCATTGTGTTGAATAAGAATGGTGAGAGTGGATGTCCTAGCTTGTTCCTAGCTGTAGAGGAAAACATTCAGTTTTTCATCACTAAGTATAATGTTAGCTGTAGTATTATTTTAGGTGCTTTTATCAAGTTGAGGAATTTCCTCATTTTTACTTTTCTGATTTCTTTTATCATGAATGGTTGTTGGATTTTGTCAAACAAGTTTTTTGTATCAATTAATATAACCATGTTATTTTTTATTCTTAGCTTGTTAATATGGTGAATTATGTTAATTGATTTTTCAGATATTGAACCAGTCTTTTATCCCTGGAATAAACTCTACTTGTATATATTGCTGAACTCTATTTTCTAAATATTTTGTTAAGAATTTTCACATCTATATTAATGAAGAATATTAGTCTGTAGTTTTCCTTTTTTGTACTCTGGCTTTAGTATCAGGGTAATATTGGTATATATCATGAGTTGGAAAGTATACTCTTCTATTTTTTGGAAGAGATTGTGTACAGTTGGTGTTAATTCTTTACACATTTGGTAGTATTCTCCAGTGACACCATCTGGAGATTTCTTTTTTTGGAGTAAGATAGTTTTAAAATTACGAATTCTGTTTCCTTAATGTTTACAGGGCTATGCAAATTATACATTTCATATTGGGTGAGTTGTGGAAGTTTGTGATTTTCAAGAAATTGGTTTATTTCATTTAAGCTATAAAATGTATATGTGTAGGATATCTCTTTTTATCCATTTGATGACTGCAGGGTCTGTAGTGATGTCCCATCCCATTCCTGACAATTGTAATCAGAGTTTTCTCTTTGTTGGTCTTGCTACAGGTTTGTCAATTTCATTTTTAATTTCTGTTTTATTTTTTCTGCCTTCCTGTGAGTTAAACATTTTTTGGAGTTTCATCTTGACATAGCTAGAGTATTTTTGAGTGTATCTCTTTGTATAGCTTTTTAAATGGCTGCTGTACGTAGTATATTATATATACATAACTTATTGCAGTCTACTGGTGTTGACATTTTACCAGTTTGAGTGAAGTTTTCCTTTATGTCCTTACCCTCCTCCTTTAATAATTGTCTTAAATATTTCCTGTACATATATATAGAACCACATCAGAAAGTGTTACAATTTTTGCTTCAACTCTCAAGCATAATTTAGAAAATTAAGAGGAGAAGGTATATGTACTATTGTATCTACTAGTATTTGTACACTTTTTACTGTTTTCTGATTTTCCAAGATTCTTTATTACTTCTTTTCTGTTTAGAAAATACTTTTCAGTTATTCTTTCAGTGTAGGTGTACTTATGGCAAACAGTCTTAGTTTTCCTTCATCTGACAATGTCTTGATTTCTCTTTCATTTTTGAAGAATATTTTCACTATGCATGGAATTCTGAATTGAAAACTTTTCTTTCAGCACTTGAAAAAATGTTGTGCCACTTTCTTCTGGCCTCCATGGTTTCTGATGAGAAATTTGTTGTCATTTGAATGGTTTCTCCCATAGGTAAAGTATTGTTTCTCTGTTGTTGCTTTCAAGATCCTTTTGTCTGTCTTCAGTTTTCAGAAGTTTGACATGACATATCCTAGCATGGATTTCTTTGAATTGACTTTCTTTGATGTTTTCTGAGATTCTTTAATCTGTAGGTTTATGTCTTTTGTCCAGTTTGGGAAGTTTTCAACCATTATTTCTTTAAGAATGTTTTCAGCTCTGTCCTCTTTCTCCTCTTCTCTCTTTCCAGGACACCAATGACACCAATGTTAGATTTTTTATTATAATCCCCAAGGGTCCTTGATACTCTGCTCAGGCCATTTTCTCTCTGTTATCCAGACTGTGTAATTTCTATCACTCTATCTTCAAGTTCACAAATTCTTTCCTCTGCCCCATCCATCTTGTTATTGAGTCCATCCATTGAATTTTTTATCTGGTTATTGTATTTTCTAATTGTATGTTCTAAATTTTCTAAATGCTTCTTCTTTTTATCTTCCAATTCTTTGCTGACACTTTCTGTTTCTTTTCAGGGACTTCTTACGTTTTCATTAGTCTCAAGAATGTTCATAATTGCTTATTGAAGTATTTTTATAATGAATGCTTTAAAAGTGTCATCAGATAATTCTAAAATCCCAGTCATCTCAGCATTGGCTTCTATTGATTGTCTTTCTTTTTCTATTCAGCTTGAGATCTTTCTGCTTCTTGCTATGACAAGTAATTTTCAACTGAAGCCTGAACATGTGAGTATTATGTTGTGAGACTTTGGATCTTATTTAAACATCTTGTTTTTGCTGGATTTCTGACATTGCTCTAGCAGAGAAAGGGGAGGTACTGCCTTGCTATTGCCAGGGATGGGTAGAAATTTAAGTTCTCCATTCAGCTTCTGTTAGTCCCTGAAGAGGGAAGGAGTTCCTCATTATTGCTGGGCAGAGGTTGAAATCCAGCTCCCCCATAGACCTTTGCTGATACCACTCTTGCTGGGAGGGGTAAGAATGCCAAAAAGCAGGGAGCAGACTTGTTAATGATGGTGGTGTAAAAGCTCTGACTCTCCACTAGGTCCCCTTGAATCCTACCTCAGCAGGTGTGGGAGGGAGTGCTGCATTATTGCTGGGTAGGGGGGGGGGTGTTCTTTCCCATCAGCAGGGATGACAGTCCCTACTCAGCCTTCTCTAACACCAGCCTGGCAGGAGGATTGGGATGCCAGGGTTCAGCTTGACAAGGATGGGAGTCTAGACTCCCTACTTGATCTTTGCTGTTATGGGTAGGTAGGGCAACAGATTTTTCTGTGGTGTTTGGCTGGGGTAGGATGGTTATTGGGTAAAAGTTTTCTTGCTAAGCTGTCCCTTTCCTGGGCCTTTGACTAGATGGGGCAGGCTTTTGTTGCGGCTTTTTTTGTTTTTACTCATTGACACATCCAGGTTGCCAGCTTCTTCAGTTCTAAGTCTGGGATACATGAAGCTAAAAGAAGTCTCAGGCGGCCAGGTGCAGTGGCTCATGCCTGTAATCCCAGCACTTTGGGAGGCCGTGGCAGGTGGATCACAAGGTCAGGAGTTCGAGACCAGCCTGGCCAACATAGTGAAACCCCATCTCTACTAAAAATATTTTGAAAATTAGCCAGGCGTGGTGGTGGGTGCCTGTAGTCCCAGCTACCTGGGAGGCTGAAGCAGGAGAATCGCTTGAACCCGGGAAGCAGAGGTTGCAGTAAGCTGAGATTGCACCACTGCCTTCCAGCCTGGGTGACAGAGTGAGACTCCATCTTAAAAAAAAAAAAAAAAAAAAAGAAGTCTCAGGGAACTCACCACTGTCTCATTGCTTGGGTCCCTAGCTGACCTGCCTCCTTCTTGCCCTCTTTCAGGGTGGTCTTATGTTTATTTTATATACAATGTCCATTGTTTTTAGCTGTACAGTTGACCCTTGAACAACACAGGTTTGCATTGCAATGGTCCACTTATATGTGAATTTTCTTCCACCTCTGCCACTTCTGAGGCAGTAAGACCAACCCCTCCTCTTCCTCCTTTTCCTCAGCCTACTTAACATGAAAACGACAAGGATGAAGACCTTTATGATGATTTGTGTCCACATAATGAATAGTAAATATATATTTTCTTCCTTATAATTTTGTTAATAACATTTTCTTTTCTTTAGCTTACTTTATTGTAAGAATATGGCATATAAGACATAGAACATACAAAATACATGTTAATAAACTCTGTGTTATTGGTAAGGCTTCTGATCGACAGTGAGCTATTAGTAGTTAAGTTTTGGGGGCATCAACAGTTATATGTGGATTTTCAACTGTGGGGGTGGGGTTGGCATTTCTCACCCCCACATTTTTCAAGGGTCAACTGCACTTAGTGGGAGGAATATGGAAAAGTACAATTACTCCATCTTCCTGGAAGCAGAGTAACTAATATTGTTAGTTCATTTAATCTTGGCAGCAAACCTGCAAGTTAGGTGTTTATCTCTGGAGGGAGAAACTAGACTCTCTCCAGAGAGTCTCCGAGAAAGGGAAACTCAACTATGATTGTGTAGACAAACAAATGGATACTGGCCCCATGGACAATTAACATTCCCAAGCTATAGAATTTTCCTTGGAATAACAGATCTCCCCAATTTGATCTCTGACCCTGTGTGGGAGAAATAAATGTGAGTCCCAGTAGAAGGCAGGGAACATCTGTCCACTTGGACATAGTCTTACTATTTTAGGCAAGGTTATGCTCTAGTTCATTCTAACCACCTGCCACGCAAGACCACCTTGAAGGTAAGTCTGATCCAACATTAGTAGAAAGGCATCAGGAAGCCTTCGCACTCTATCTTAATTTATCTAATGGTAATTGCATTTCCATAACAATGGACATATTAGTGTAAGGAATAATATGTCAGTGACGTGTGGTGTGAAGATTTATCATTTATGACTATGATATAGAAAGAAGCTCCCACTCGGCCCAGGGGGCAGGTGAGGTTTTTCAAGGAAGTTGGGGGCCAATTATATTACACGAGGAAAAGAAAGTCAGGCATCTATCCACCCTCCCAAGCCTTGCTCTTTGAACTTCTTGGAAAATTTCAAGAAGTTTCCATAGATGCTCTGCAAAAACATGGTCATCGTCTAACTTTAAAAAAAAAACCATATAGGCTTGTGCTTCTACATGGACATTTGTCAGCTTATCTGTCTCATCCTCTAGACTAGGCACTCCCTGAGGACAGGGAGTATGTTATATGCATCAGCACCTAGCAATGAGCCAGTCACACAGTCACATGGTGGCCCCTCAGTAAATGTGTGCTGGATGAAAGAAAAAAGAAAGGAAGAAATGGAAAGAGGAAGGGTTGTATGGAAGAACAGGAGAGAGGAATAGAGGAGGAAGATCTATTTCCTCCCACTAGACTGTTACTTACTCATCTTGGAATCTGCAAAACTAAGCACGGAAACAAAAACATAGGAGGTAACTAATCAATGTTATATGAATGAATGAATGACCTAAGCAATTGAAAGGAAGAAAGGATAGAGGGAAAGAGGGAGAGGAGAGAAAATTGTCTTTATGGTGGAAGGACTTATCTCTACCTCTTTGAGGACAGACTCATTAATACATATGGTACTCACTTATCCTGGCAGAATTGTTACAACAGGAGGGAAAATCTCTTCTGCAGGTTAAACCCACATCTGTGTCTGAATGGGACCAGCAGCTGGCGGTTGTGTTCCATCAGAAGGAAACTTATTAAACTCTACCAGTTCATGCAGGGAAAGGCTAATGGCATAATTCCTCTTTCTGAACATAGATGAGAGCTGGAAACATCCATCAGAGACCATCCAGTCCAACTACTTCATTCTGTAGGAGGGGATGCTGAGACTGTAAGGTGGGAGGAACGGCCTCCTGGAGTCACACAGAGCATTAGTGGCACAGGTCCCAAGTCATGGCTCAGAAGCAGAAACACAAGGTTGTGCCAAGTAATAAGAAATTCACATCTGACTCTGAAACTCAAATAGAAGCACGTTCATCACCCAGGTTTCCACTTCAGCCAGCTGAGCACTGATTTGGACATGGCGGTGATGGTCATTGTTCTCCCATGGACACTTTCTAAGGAAACTGTCCTCAGCCTCCAACCCAACAGCCTTTGTTCAATGGACTGTCTTGTGACCACTTATCTTGTGACCTCCATAGCCCACTCCCAACACAGGATCATAGGCCAGAGCATAATGGCAGCTGACCAGTGACCTATAATATGGGATGGAATGATGAGATAGGCCATTAGGAAGAAGAGCAGAGAGCATTAGGAGCAAAGGCTGAGATAAGATGAGGTTCAAAGAGAACAGGGGAGCCACAACAGGCCAGAAAACAAAGAAGCCAAAGGTCATAAGGAGTAGGAACTATATGGAGGCAGAAGCAATGATAGAGGAAAGAAAGACAAAAGTAGAAGATGAGGAAACCAGCCAACAGTAACAACACATCAGAGCAGACCCATAAAGAGTAGCTAAGTCAGGGTCATGATGGAAGATCAGAACAATGGCCTATGGGCTTGCTTTGGGTCCAAGGAGCTGGACTGAGCTAAAGACCATCCTCCATGTCTAGTTTCATGAGGCCCAGCTCCTAAATGATTATTTCCCTTTCCCTGAATTGCCCCCATGTCCATCCTTTACAAAAGACAACTCATTTTGCTGAGCCAGCCTAGGTGGGTCTCTGTACCTTGCAACCAACCAACAAAAGCAAACCAGCATGCAGCCACTTCAAACAGCTTGAATACAGCAGGCAGAGATTCAGCCTCTGCCACTACTGCAGATGGTATTTTTGATGGCTTGATGTGGAAGTACAAGGGTTGTAGCTCGGTCCCATAAGGAATTGGCAGATGCTACTGTTGCTGCTTCTCCTCCTTCCCCCTCCTCCATTCTCCTCATCCACCCCACTCTGTCTTCCTCTTCTTCCTCCTTCTTTCTCCTTCTCTTCCTCTTCCTCCTTCCTTGCCTCCTCCTTCCTTCTTCCTATTCCTCCTGCCTCTTCCTTCTCCTCTTTCTCCGTCTTCTTCATCATCAAGCTACTTCCATGCCCTGAGTATTCAGAATTTGACTAAAATCCTTTATACATATCATACATCTAATCCTGTCTGCAACCCCAATGATACCTCCTATTATGTCTATTTTACATAAAGGAAAACTAAGGCAGACAGATCTTGAGATAACTGGCCCACAGTCGTAAAGCAAGTTAAAAAGCTGAGTTGCAAGCTCAGACTTCCTGATTCCAAAATCTACACTCTAACCACTGTGCTGGGTGAAAAAGCAGGGCCTTTGTGAACCTGGATTGACTGAACTAGACAGGAGACAAGACAAAGAGCAGTGAAAAAAAAAATCTTCAGACCAAATTGGCTCAGAAATTTATTGCACTAACCACATCATTGCCTGACAAGAAGAATCTGTGTGAAGCCAGTGAGAAGGGAAAGAGGGGAAAAATAACCCAGCCCTATGATAGATCTTGTCCACCTTCATGTCAAAGCTGCTTTCTTAATAGAGGTTAATTTATTTCCCTTATCAAATTCTCCTGCTGGCAGACAAGCAGAACAATGTCACAGTCACTGATCTATCTGACCTATGTTTCAGTCTCATCTGACACCAAGAGGCTCACTGTGCCTGTAAAGCCAGAGAGAAAGGTCTCAAGGTGGTTCTGAGCTCCTCGTCCCTCAAAATGTCACAAAGGAAAGAATGGGTTCTAAGGGATGCACAATTATTATACTTCCCAGAAGCCTCGCCATTTGAATTTGCTCAGCCCTCCCAGCAGTGGGGATCCCCTCTCCTAGAGACCTATATCTTTTGCCAATAACAAAGGAAAAGTGGACGCGGCCTGATGTTTTGATCAGAGGCCCCCAAATTTAAGCTGATAATAATAGCTAGAATCTCCTGGATATTAACTATGGGCCAGGAAGTACACTGAGTGCATTTAAATGTTGATTATTGAATTCCATCCTCATAACAACTGTCTGAGGTTGGTGTTCTTATTGCCTGCCACGGGCTCTTTAAAACACGACTACAAATCCGTGGACTCTTCCCACTAAGAGTTGAGGTCTGTGTTTCTTCCCATTGAATCTGAGCAGGCTTGTGACTGCTTCCATCAGTAAAGTGCAGCAGAAGTGACACTGTCAAAGTTCCACCTGTTTGCTAATTCAGTTGCTCTTTGAGCCATGAGCTACCATGTAAGAAGCCCGACTACCCTGAGGCAGCCATATTGTGAGGACACCCAAGCATTACAGCAAGTCCATATACAAGTGCTCTAGTTGACATCTCTGCTGAACCCAGGCTTTGACTCAACCCAGCCCAGGCACCAGACATGGAGTGAAAGAGCCTCTAAATCAGGGGTCAGAAAACCTTTTATGTAAAGAATCTGACAGTAAATATTTTAGGCTTTGCAGGCCATGCAGTCTCTGTCATGACTACTCAACTCTGACATCATAGCACAAAAGCAGCCACAGAAATATGGGTATGGCTGTGTTCCAATAAAATTTTATTTACAAAAGTAGGTTGTGGGCTGGATTTGGCCTGTGGGCCATAGTTTGTCAATCCCTGTTTTAGATGACTCCAGCCATTATCTGTGTGAGTCTTCCCAGTTGATTCCCATTATGGAGCAGAGACAAACCATTCCCTCTGCTCTCTGTCCTAATTCCTGACCTACAGATTCTGTGAGTATAATAAAAGGATGATTGTCGTACGCCACTAGGTTTGGGTGGTTTGTTGTGCTGCAGTAGATAACTGGAACAGCCCCATTTTACATACAGGAAAACTGAGGCTCAGAGAGATTAAGTTACTTGCTCAGTCTCACAGCTAATAAGCAAAGGAAGCCCTGGCTGGCTGCCAGGTTTGCCTGATTCCAGAAGCCAACTTCACTCAGCTGCTGAAATTATGCCACAAGGAGCCAGATGGTAAATGGCTTCGAGATAAAAATGGCGGGTGAGATAGCTTAAGAGCAAAGGGACACACAAGCTTTGTGGGAAGACATGGAAGGAGAGGTCAGAGATAGAGGAGGGACCAAATTATGCATGGGCTTTCAGGCTGCAGCAGAGTCTGATTTGTTTTCTAGATGCAGTCGAAAGCTATTGGACGGTTTTTAAGCAGGGCATGACATAATTCAAATTACATTCATTAAGTATCACTCTGGCTGCTGTGTGGGAAATGGATTGGGAAGGGGGCAATCCTCTCTCTGTGTGTTGCCATTGAATAGTGAGTCAGCTATCATGACGTTCCTCTAGGACCTGAACACAGGTCAGTGCCCTCCCGATCCTTGGGCTGATGTGCTTTTTCCACTGATATCGTTTGGATATTTGTCTCCTCCAAATCTCATGTTGAAATTTGAACCCAATGTTGGAGGTGGGGCCTAGTGGGAGGTACTTGGGTCACAGGGGTGGATCCCTCATGAAGAGTTTGGTCCCTTTTTTTGCGGTAATGAGTGAGTTATCCCTCTATTAATTCCTGCTAGAGCTGGTTGTTTAAAAGAGCCTGGCACCTCTCTTCCTTCCCCTCCTCTCCCCTTCCCTCCCCTCTGCTCTCTCTCTCTCTCTCTCTCTCTCATGCACGTTTCCTTCCTTCCTTTCACCGTGTGATGCGTGCTTCCCTTCACTTTCCAACATGAGTGGAAGCAGGCTGTGGCCTCCCCAGAAGCAGATGCTGGTGTCAGGCTTCTTGTACGGCCTGCAGAACTGAGAGCCAAATAAACATTTTTCTTTATAAATTATCCAGCCTCAGATATTCCTTCATAGCAATGCAAATGGACTAAGACATCTACCTTCGACATAATGCATGCAAGCTTTGAGATGCTTGGAAAATCACCTGCTGGTGTGTGCAACCTTTGCCTCCTACTGTGAGGCTGGGCATACCCCCGGGATAGATTTGGTACAGCCCCATCAGCAGACCAAATAAAGGATACGGAAATCAGGCCAGAAATTTCTAGGCCACAATTGAAAGAAAGATGCACAGAGGGGCCCACTGCTGACCACCTGTCTGAGGGTAGAAGCCAACCAAATTGCCTGTTGCTCAGAGCTCAGGGCCCCCAAAGAAAACCCACCCATCCAGCCTCTACCAGAAGCTCAGAAATAGACCCCTATTCCTTGGAGGTCTGATCTGACAGATTTGTCAGAAAGCCCAGAACCATCTGCAAAGTTGGTCCTGGAAGATGGTGTTATGGTTTGCCTGGGTCTCCACCCAAATCTCATCTTGAATTGTAGCTCCCACAATTCCCACATGTCATGGGAGGGGCCCAGTGGGAGGTAATTGAATCATGGGGGCTGGTCTTTCCTGTGCCATTCTCGTGATGGGGAATAAGCCTCACAAGATATGATGGTTTTATAAAGGGGAGTTTCCCTGCATAAGCTCTCTCTTGTCTGCCACCATAGAAGATATGCCTTTCACCTTCTGCCATGATAGTGAGGCCTCCCTAGTCACATAGAACTGTGAGTCCATTAAACCTCTTTTTCTTTATAAATTACCCAATCTCTGGTATGTCTTTATCAGCAGCATGAAACAGACTAATACAGATGGCAAAACCTCTCAAAGAGCAAAGCAAGTGAGGTCTGGACCACTAAGGAAACTCCTTTTAAGTCTCTCCTCCCATCCGTTGTGCCTTCCTGGACACCCTCATCCATTCTCATTCCGACATGCCCTCTTTCTAAATTAGATTTCTGGCACACAAATCTCTCCACTGATCTCTGGATGTCCCTCAAGCTTTAGTCAACACAAACATCACAGAATTAGGGGAGCCGAGATGGGCTAGGAGGGAGCGCCATACTCCCAGATCAACCCTTCCTCCCTCCTACCCCTCACCCAGCAGTGCCAGCCCCACATGCCGAGACCCAGTGGAAGCCCAGCCTTACCTTGTTGATTTTGTTGGTTTTGGGGAGCGTCTGACTGATGTGCAGGTCTGAATAGCGAGGTGGCTTCCGTAGAGGGTTGTTGATGTCACACGGAACGGACTCTGTCCGGACTAACCTTGCTGGATCCGTAGGGGTAAAAACATTGATTTGGGAGTTTAAGTATCACTTTGTCTTCGGTTATGCCAGGACGGCATAGCTCAGATCCCACCTCTTAGGCCCACCCTCCAGACTGGAGGACAATTCACTAAAAGTGATAATCATTCTGTGGTAGGATCAGGGTATTCTCTGAGGTTTGCAACATATTTCTATTGTCCATATATGACTTTTGACAATTAAGACGATAATAATAAAACTAAAGCCATCAGGTTTTTTTAAAAATACCATAATTGTTTCTTATTGGCAGACTCAAAACTCATTTTAAATACACGAGGTTCCTGATTTCTCAGGGCCTGTGATGAGTGGACAAGCTCATCATGGTGCCCTGTCCCTAACTTTCTAACCTCTGTGTTAGGATCATCTTTCATTCCTTTTGGGATTTCTCAGGCCTAAGCAGCCTGCCGCACATTGAAACACTTTGTCCTAAAAAACTTTGGATCCCTGAAAGAAAGACAGCTGTTCCAGGAAGTTAGGCACATAGTAGATGCTAAATAAATGCTTCCTGATCCAAATCATATCGCCCAAGCCCCTCTCCCTTCTGTTACTTCTATTACTCACAGGGAACACAGCAAGGGACAAAAATGAGAAGCTCAAAATCAAATTTGATGCCTGGTATTGTTACTTGTTAGCTGTTGTTGTTGTTGTTGCTTTATTGCAGTGGTGAGGGGAGGGTGTTGGTTGAGAAGTTTAAGCTCCGGATTGACCCAGGGATTTCATTTCTCTGCTTAGCCTGAGCTGCCATCACCATGGAAACTGACTATATTTTCAACTTCCAACCAACGGAGAGAAAAAGCAAGAAGCTGGTGGATTTCTGCAAAGTTCAGTTCGCTCTGTATGTACAGACACCTGCCACCTTTGAACAAAAGGCGGCATGGCCTTGAGGGTGGATGGGAGGGAGCCCTTCTTCAAATGTCAGCCTCTGAAAGCCATCACCTTCCAGCAGGCTGCTTCTGTCCATATGGGAATCAGCCTCTAGCAAAACCCTCTACAGAGGAGAATTTGGTGGGAGGCAATTTTTCCAATGAGGCTGACCCAAGGCGGGGTCTCAAGAGAGGTGAGAATTCAGGTTTTAAAATAGCCTCATTGAGTGTATACAGTTATTCAAGGAACAGATGGTTCTCAATTAAGGATGTGGGGTGGGAACGGCAAGAGAAGGGAGCTGAAGACTTTGCCTTCACTTGCAATTTTCTCTGTTTTTGGAGATAAACAATGCAACGATCATCGAAAACCAACTGCCCGTTGGCTTTGGGACACATCACAGTGCTTTCAGCAGCAGTTTGCCTCCTTCTTTAAGTTTCCCTTGGGTTCATTCTAAATTAGGGCAGATTCCCAGGAATATGCACTGATCAAGGCCAGGGGAGATGGGAGTGGGAAAGTGAGAGGACAGGGAAGGAGGACTCAGTGTCAGATTAGCAAGTTGCTGTACCCTAAAGTTGCTCCCTGGTGATTTGAAGGCTCTGTCCATCCTATAGATGAGGGGCTTGCAGGGAGGCAGCCAGCATGACTTTAAAATATTTTAATAAACTGCTTACATTTAAAAATAAGCATATGGGCCAGGCGCGGTGGCTCACGCCTGTAACCCCAGCACTTTGGGAGGCAGAGGTGGGTGGATCACCAGGTCAGGAGTTCAAGACCAGCCTGACCAACATGGTGAAACCCTGTCTCTATTAAAAATCCAAAAAGTAGCTGGGTATGGTGGTGGGTGCCCATAATTTCAGCTACTCAGGAGGCTGAGGCAGGAGAATCGCTTGAACCCAGGAGGCAGAGGTTGCAGTGAGCTGAGATCGCACCACTGCACTCCAGCCTGGGCAACAGAGAGAGACTCCATCTCAAAAAACATTGAATAAATAAAAAGTAAGCATATGGCACATAAAATTCTCTATTTGGGCTTTTGTTGGAAATGTCAGAAATGCTGGCAATGTAGGTCCACATAGCTGGAGTGGCTGGCTACCCTCTCTAGATGGCACTTTGGTTTTCCAGTGTCCCACAGCCCGCTCTGGCCAACTTCTCTCATTTAGGACATCTACTTGGCCCTCGTAGGCATCTTAGTTTATGTCTGACTCCTGCTCTAGAGCAGTGCTTCTCCACTTTAAGGTGCATAGGAATTCCCTGCAGATCCTGTTTAAAAAGCAGATTCTCATTCGGTAGGTCTGAGGTGGAGCCATAAATCGTGCATTTCTAACAAGCTCCCAGGTGATCCTGATGCTGCTGGTCCATGGACAATGCTTTGAATAGCAAGGATCTGGCCTACGATGTGCAGTAGAACTTACTGCAATCAAAAAAATGTTCTATATCTGTACCAATATAAGCCCTTGAAATGTGGCTGGTGGGACTGAGTAATTAAATTTGTGTTTTTATTTGATTTTAATTAATCTAAATTTAAATAGTCAAATGTAGCTAGCAGCTACTGTATTGGGCAGCACAGGTCTAGGAAGCCCCTCGGAGATAAATTTCAATATGGATAATGGAGTCTGGGGGTGATCACCCCATAGGGCAAGGATCAGGGGAACTATTTTGAAAGCTGGACTACAAAAGTTCCCAAGGCAGTGTCCCTTATGAGTAAGTCCTTGGCAGCCAGGAAAAAGCCTTTCCTTCTGTCTTTCCTTCCAGCCAGATTCGTCTTGCTTTTGCAGTGGAATCCTGGTAGCGGCTCTCCCAGGGCTGCTACTTCCCTATGTGGACAGGTTGACCCAGATACTCCTAGGGCCCCAGGAGATGGGACACAAATGGCCCAATCCAGCAGACCCAAGACATACCCCTCCTCATGCCTACTTTTGCGAGGCCAATTGATTAAATCTAGAGAACACACAATGGAAAAACACCCAGCCAGTGCTCTTTTTTTGGTGGAAAGAAAAGCAATGGGATTGGTAAACAGAAGAGGCTAGAAATTAGGAGAGGAGACAGGATGAGATAGCAGGGGTTAAGTGGGGAGACAAAGGGAGCTAAAGTGTCAGAGGGACCAGTAGAGGGGCAAGAAACAGGGAGAACAGGCATAGGTGAGGATAAAGGAGACAGATGTCAGGAAGAATGGTGTCAGAGAGAAAGAAACAATGCTGGAAGTATGTGGGGATCAAGAGGCATTCAGAACCAACCTGATGGGACAGCTATGTGGGGGACCTGCAGGAGCCCCACCTCACCCCTACCCCTAGGGCAGTAAGTGTTAAATAGTTACCTCCTCGGTGGATGATCAGAAGATGACAGGGTGGGGCTTCTTTGGTGCATTTGTTGTGGCACTTTAACCTGAGAAAGATAAAGAGAGACAAAGATGGATAGGTGAATGTCTGAGTGAGCGGGTAGGTGGGTGAGTGGATGAATGGATGGATGGGTGGATGGGTGGATGAATGGATGGGTGAATGGATGGGCAGATGGATGGGGGATAGATGGGTGAGTAGATGAATGGGTGAATGGATTCACAGATGGATGGATGGGTAGGTGGATGCATAAATTGGTAGATGGATTGATGCATGGGTGGGTGGGTGGATGGCTGGGTGGATAGATTGATAGGTGGCTGAACAGATGGATGGATGATAGATGGATGGGTGGATGAATAGATGGATAAATGGGTAGGTGGATGGATGGGTGGGTGGATGAGTGGGTGGATAGATGGATAGATAGATGAATAGATTAATGGATGGGAGATGAATGAACAGACAGATTGATGGTTGGTGTGTGGATAGATGAGGAAATGAATAGATAAATAAATGGATAGATGGATGGATGGAACGATGGATGGATGGATGGAAGGATGGATGGATGGATGGATGGATGGATGGATGGATGGATGGATGGTGGATGGGTAGGTAGATGGATAGCTGGATAGATGGGATGCCCCCAGTGGTCTGGAAAGCTCTGGGTGCTGTGGATACTAAGATGTGAGATGAGATGGGGCAGCTACTGCAAAGGCATATCCTCAGCAAACCAGGAAATTATCTCTGGAGAGAGGCTTCTAGTATCCCACTCTCTCAGGTAAGTCTTCGGTGGTCCAAGAATGGATGGCCGCTGTTTTATTAGCACTGCCCACACGGACTTCATGTTTTAAAAAATATCAAATATCATGCTTTTCCCATCAGCCTGTATTTATGATCATCATCACAATTCTTCTCATCATCTTCCATTTACTTGAAGATTCATTTTATACTATGTCATTTAATCTTCATAACAACTTCATGAAATGGACATTATTATCATTCCCATTTCACAGATGGAAAAACTTGGATTAACTGACTTGCCCTGACAGAAAACCAGGGTCAGGGGTCCCAAAGGTGGCCGCTCATTTTTCTTAAAGCCTCACGCTCTAGGACACATTCAACCAGGGCTTCCAATTATAATGAAATCGGTGCCAGGTATTAAGGTTTAGAGGCATACAGTTGAAGAGTTTAGAATGATAATGTCTTCCTTTGAGAGGAGCCAAAGAGGACACCTTGCTCTTTCCCCTGGAGTTGCCTGACTTCACAAAGATAATAAAAATCACAAATTACTGCAGCCTGGCTTTGTCCTTTTCTTTTAGAGTTTTATGTCAATAGGATAGATACACGCTGTGGAAGATGCTGTAAGTGCCCCATTCATATCCCCTTGGATTCTCTTACCATTTTGCACATACCAGTCTAACTTCCAGCAGCCAACATCTTTGCCAGATGGTGGCCCTCAGGCTGCTTGGAGATTTAGTATTAAAATAGACGTATACATTAAACTCAGAAGTAGGAACTTTACAGTTGCCCCCTACTCTCTTCCTGATTTGATAGTTCTCTTTAAAATAATGGTTTGAATATGCAGGCACAGACTCAACATTGATTCCTCCAATTAGTCTAGTTCAGTGGTTCTGAAAGTAGTGTTCTCAGACCAGCAGCATAAGCACCACCTGGCAACTTTTCTGGGGCCCCCTGGCAGATCTGCTGAATCAGTACTCGGAGGCTAGGCTGCAGCAGGCAGCACTCTGGGTCTGAACAAGCCCTCTAGGTGAATTGGATGCATGCTCAGGTGTGAGAACCACCAGCCTACCTGATTGTTTTGGAATATTTGTGCACATTTCCCCAGTTTTTCTCTTGTTTGGTCTTTCATGGCTCTGATGGGGCTCTGAATTCCTCTCTGCAAAAGTTAGACCTGGGACCACCAAGAGTGCAGAAGGGGAGCAAGGAGGGACATAGGAAATATGAGACAATGCTGAATCACGGGGTGAGACGTAAGCCCCTCTCCAATTCTCTTTCAATCTGATGGCACCAGAGAGGTCTCTCCAACACGTGCTATCTCCGGTCCCAGTTTTCGACAGGTAGCAGTATCCACAGGGAATTGTATCAATGATTTTTCCATTTGAAAATTTATTTTTTCCAGGTTGCCTTATGAGATGGTTTGAATATTTGTCCCTTCCAAATCTCATGTTGAAATGTGACCTCCAAGTTGGAAGTGGACCTAGTGGAAAGTGTTTGGGTCATGAGGGTGGATCCTTCACAAATGGCTTGGTGCCTTCCTTATGGTAATGAGTAAGTTCTCACTCTATTAGAGACCCTGAGATCTGATTGTTTAAAGGAGCCTGGCATCTCCTTCTATCTCTCTTGCTCCCTCTCTCACCATGTGACACCCCTGCTCCCCCTTCTCCTTCTGCTATAAGACCTTACCAGAAGCCAACAAGAGGCTGGTGCCATACTTGTACAGCCTGCAGAACCGTGAGCCAAATAAACTTATTTTCTTTATAAATTACCCAGCCTCAGGTATTCCTTTATAGCAATGCATAACAGACGAACACACCTTATATTAATGGCAAATGATGTTGTTTCATTTATGATAATGAGATACGTTTTCATCTTTCAATAAATTTAAGTTTTAAAAGGCCATAAATAGAAAATAAGTAAAAATAGTACAACGGATATGTAATTATGATAAAATCATGACAGAGTGTTAGACAAATGTCTGAGTTAGACTGGGAAAAGTTGACTTAGACATTTTGGAATCTACAAAAAGAGGACATAGCTCTTGGCACCAGAAGGTCTAAGACGGTTGAAAAACATTTGGAAGTGCTGTTGGTCATGAAAGTCATAAAGACTGTAGGACACTGAAAATAACAAGAACTAACATGTATGATGTGTCAGGTAATATCCTGAGTGCTTTACATCATTCATTTAATCCTCGTAAAGCCCTAAGAAGTAGCAATTATTGTTAGTCCCATTTTACAGAGTGAGAAACTCAGGCTCATCAAATTTGGATAACTTACCTAATGTCAAATGGCCTGTAAGAGACAGAGGTCCCAAGCCCAAATTTTAACCACAATGCTAAATGCCTTCATAACTTGCACTCTTTTTGCTTTAACATCTTGGGGGTAGGTGTGGGTAAAGCAGAAGATTCCCGGGAACTATAACTACCTGAGTCAAAATGCCCTTCTTTGAGACAAGCCTAAGATAACACCTAACTCTTCCCAATACAGATGCTTGACTTCACAAGGATAATCAAAATCCCAAGTTACTGTGACCTGGCTTTCTTTGTCTATTCCTTTTCTAAGACCCTCAGACTCTCAGACTTATGGGAAAGGTCCCAGCCCCCATGGGAAAGCTCATGATGCTTCAAAGCCCTGATGCAGAGCTCTGCTAAATGTGAAATGGGCCTTTATTCATTCAACACTGAGCTTGGCCTGGAGTGCCCCAGATACTGGAGATTCACAATGAACAAGGCTAATGCAGCCTCTCTGTTTATGGGGAGAGATGATAAATGTATAAGCAGATAAATCAAATAATTGCAGATGTCATAAGATCATGAAAAAATATTACAGGGAAATGGGTTGGGGGGAATGATGGGGTATGAGGGAGGTCCTTGGGTAGGTGTCAAGGGTAGGGGAAGCCGAGTTCCAGCACAAAGGTTTGGAGGGCAGAACAAGGGTGGTGAGTTCAAGAGTCAAAAGTTAAAGGTCAATGAGGCTTTTAAAGTGATGAGAACTTTTAAAGTGAAGAGAACAACACGAATGGTGGGGACATGAGGAAGGGGAGGTGGTGGGGACCCCAAAAGCTAAGTCAAAGGGTCTGCATTTGAATCTGCAGGTGCTGTGAAGCCACTGAAGGTTTCTGAGGACCATGACATGGCCAGACTGATGTTTGGGAAGCCCTGAGCTGTGGGGAATCTGATGTCAAAGGGGAGTCAATCCAAGAAGTTTCTGCACTTGGAATAGCTGGACTCCACCCCAGAAACTTCAAGAAAGAATTTTTTTCCTTTCTAACACCCCCACCTATAAGTCATCTCTAATAAACCCAGCTGGAAGAGTGCCTTGCAGATGCAAAGAAGCCCTGTTGGTATCTCGTGGGCAGCACTTTGAATCAGGGGCATGCAATTTAGTTTAACCTGTAGACCACTGCTAACCCAAGACAGAACAGGTAAGGCTGCTCATGACCTTGGCCTGTTTCCTGCTCTCCTCCTTGGCATTTTTCCTCTCCAGAGTCCCTTATTGCTTCTCTCTTGCAGTAATGGAAAAGCCCTCCTTGACCTCTGTCCCAGGAGTGGGAGACCGAACACTCTTCCTTCCAGCCAGGGGCTTCAGTGGGCAGCATTAGCAGTGGAAACACAGCCTTGCTCATGCAAAAAACCCCAAGGGAAATATCTCCAATGCCCAGGCACTTAAACCTTGCACTTAGGTTCAGATGTCAAGAACGAGAGCCTGCACATCCAGGATCTGCTAATAGAGTCGGCAGGATTAGACGAACCCTGAAATTACACAGACTCTGGAGACAGAGGGAAGAGGGACCACAGCAAGGCTTTGCAAAGCACACTATGTCCCTCTTAATGGAAACTGTTCTTCCAGCTGGAAATGTGCATCATTTTCCCAAAATGTGGCTTTTCCTTTTCCCTACCCATGGAAGAAAGAGCTACTAGCGTGTAATCTACCAGGAGACCACCTGCTTCAAAATTAGATTCCCAGGCCTCACTCTCCAAGGTCCTGATTGGGTAAGTGTCTGTTGGGAATGCAAATTTTAAGCAAGCACACGTGAAACTTGAGAACTACCATATCAGAGGAATACATTCTACTTCCCAGATGAGAGATGAATGGGAGCCTGAATCTTTTGGAATTCAATGTTCTCCTCTGAAAGGAAAATGGGGAAAGTATACAGAACAAACCTAGGTTCAAATCCTGATACCACCACTCCCTCGCTGTGATAACTTGGGCAAGCTGCCGATCCACTCAGAGCCTCAGTTTCCCCATCTGTAAGGTGGGGACAATTGTAGC
Source organism: Gorilla gorilla gorilla (assembly GCF_029281585.2). Taxonomy (NCBI): domain Eukaryota; kingdom Metazoa; phylum Chordata; class Mammalia; order Primates; family Hominidae; genus Gorilla; species Gorilla gorilla. The sequence goes on from NC_073234.2 coordinate 132,968,124, forward strand.
CTCTTGCCTCTCTGGGTTGCAGTGAGGACTAATGATATAATGCAAGTAAGGTGCCCAGAACAAATATTTGGCACACAGTAGAAACTCAAGCAGTGGCAGGTGCTATCTTTATTATGGTAGTTACCATAATTATTGCTAGTTTGTGCAGCAGCTTTCTACAGCAAGCCCCTAAGATCCTCTGCTGGAAGACTTTCTCTGGCTGGAAACATGGGCTGGCTGGAACACTTGGAGACCTCAACCAACTATAGGTGGGCATTGGTTGATGGATATTCCAGCCCCCTCTCTCATGGGTGGCATGACCCAGAGGCGTGCTCATTTTAGGACTGCACCCCAATCCCCCCAACCACCTGCTCTGTGATGCACCCATTACCAGCTGCCTTAACTCTCCGTCTCACTTCCCCATTCCTCTATTTGGTGTGGCCTGGGATCACCTCTCAAATAAACCGCTTGCCCTCACATCCTTGTCTCTGGGTCTGTGGAAACAGGGAGCCCAATTAAAACACCAGGATTATTAACAAAAATTCAGAGCATGAACGTGGCCTTCCCCATGGCTCTCACACCAAAACCCTTGGCTCCTCATGCTGTCAGTCCCTAATGAATTTGGTTCTCCAGGTGCTCCATTCCCGAAGGAGGAAGGGAAGAGGTGAGGTGGACACAACAGACTGCCCCCAGTAACGTGAAAGAAGGCAAACCTCCACATCAGATGTGGGCCAGGAGGAGCCCCACGTTTCAAGATGGTGGGTCTGAAGGATTCCCAGGCACCAGGGAAGGTCCTATATGGTTCCAGAAATGGTCAAAAGTTTGCGCTTTGGAATCAAGCTAACCTGAGCCTGAATCACAGGTCTGCCCTTCCTGGCAGGGCAAGACAGCATCTAATGAGAGAAGGTCTAAGTAGTAGCACATAGGCACCAAATAGGTCAACGCTTTAGCAGGCAGGGATATGACCCACTCTGAGCACACGCAGAAAATGCCCTGCCACCCTCATAGAGCCTGCAAACTTGGAAAGGATTTATTTAAAACTTTCATGGCAAATAGTTAACTTCTTTTTTCTTTTAACTTCTAAGGTTTAATAGGATAAGCTTCAGTTATCGGGAAAAGTTGCTTACGAGGAACATCTCATTCCCCCAAGGGAGTTGCTGGCTAAATGAGACATCGTCTCTGTCTGAAAATTAAATATGTGAATTTATCTTGAGGGCAGAATCTAGGTCTCCCTCATGTGCTACCTCCCTTTCCTTTCCTCCTTCATTGAAAGGTGCCTGGTGCTTATTATCTGGTGGGTAAGTATCAGAGAGATGGAGGGAAAGAGGAGGAAAGAAAAAGAAGAACAGGCAGAAGGGGAAATCTGTCAAACACTGCAGATTTAGAAACATTCTAATCCCTATCAAAACGTTTTTGAAAGGCTATTTCTATTTCTTATAAATCGTATCCCTCTTTGTTTGTGAAATGCAATGATGCCCCCTCTGCATTTCCTTCTTTCTTCCCTCCCTTCTTCCCAGTGCGGGGCTGGGGGGCAGGATTTGACCAGAAGCAAACCGGATCTCCATGGGAACTGCGGGGGACAAATGGTCTCTTTCACAAGCAGCTCTGCTGTTTTCTTGAAAGATGTGTCATGGCCCCCTGTGAAGCAGTCACAAGCCTAGAGCCTGGCACAGAGCTGGAATCCGAATGCTGGCGTTCACAGGAGGGACAGGCAAGACCCCTCCTAGGGAAGACTGTCACGTCAATTTCTCACTGTTCATTGGGCGATTCTAACCAACGGATGAAAATTTGCTCCGATCAGCTTCGATCTCTCATTTCTTCTATTTTTTCTTGTTCCATACCAGCTAACTTTACAATAATCTGTCTGAGTAGGGCCCAGTCTTTCCTTCCAGAGTGCACATGGAACGTTTTAAAAACCTGGCTCCTAATATCCAATTGAGGAAACATTAAACAAGCACAAACTTTGAGCCAGGTGCTAAATTACACAACCTGTTTCCCCTGAACAGCAATCTCTTAAGAGGTGGATATTGTTACACCCATATAATATGTGAAAAGTACTGAACATCTAGCTTTTGTTGGCTTACTTTTGTTAATAAAATAGTGGATATCAATTTATATATGGCTATGGAATCACAATATTGACAATGAGAATAGGAATAATAATAATTTCCCTTTACCATGTGAGATAAACTGTGTGAAATGTTTTATATATATTTTAACCCTTATTAGATTCTGTTTGAGATAACTTATCTGTTTGTTTACTCTCACTGCAGATCTAATACATTCATTTTGCTCATTCATTCTTCAGAAAACAGAAGTGATAAATCCTCATTGATGTGGCCCCATTGTGTAGTCATGTGTAATCATGTGATATATAATTCTAAGTCTTCTATGTGCATGGCTTTAAAACCTCAATTCAAGTTTTAGACTGCAATCAAGTTTAAGACTCTTTTTAACTGTTACTTTTCCCCCCAGTATTTTCTTTTGCTTTTTCACTTTTATTTTAGGTTCAGGGGGACATGTACAGGTTTGTTACATAGGTAAACTCCTGTCGTGCCACGGGGATTTGTTGTACAGATTATTTCATCACCCAGGTACTAAGCCTAGTACCCAGTAGTTATTTTTTTTTGCAACTTCTCCCTCCTCCCACCCTCCTTGCTCGAGTAGGCTGCCATGTCTATTGTCCCCAGGCTGAAGCGCAGTGGTGCAATCTCAGCTCACTGCAACTTCTGCCCCCAGTTCAAGTGACTCTCCTGCCTCAGCCTCCTGAGTAGCCAGGATTACAGGAGTGCGCCACCACGCCTGGCTAATTTTGGTATTTTTTGTTGAGACAGGGTTTCACCATGTTGGCCAGGATGGTCTCAAACTCCTGACCTCATGTGATCTGCCTACCTTGGCCTCCCAAAGTGCTGGGATTACAGGCGTGAGCCACTGCGCCTGGCCTGTCCCCCTCTTTCTGTCTATGTGTTCTCATCATTTGGCTCCCACTTATAAGTGAGAACATGTGGTATTCGGTTTTCTGTTCCTGCATTAGTTTGCTAAGGATGATGGCCTCCAGCTCCATCCATGTTCGTGCAAAGGACATGATCTCGTTCTTTTGTATGGCTGCATAGTATTCCATGTAGACCCATTTTTAAGTCAAGAAGACTGGGGTCCAGTAACAAGCTCAGTCATTCAGATAGTGATGGGCAGAATTGGGACAATTCATCCCTGCATGCCCACAAGAAAACACTGTGTTCCTCCTCTGTGCCAAGGGCTATGCTAGGCACTGGGGGTATAATAATTAAATAAGACAAGAATTCTTTCTTTAAAGATCTTGCAGTCTAGCGAGAAATTTACTGTCCAAGAATGTAAACCCATCTCTTGTGGCTTCAAGCATGAACATCTCTCTACTCATCCTACTGCGCCCAAATTGCCTCTTATAAACGAGCCCAGCTGGATTTGAACCAGATTTGGGGAGCTTCTATTGTCAAGAACCGCTCTCTCTCCAGAGGTCCCTACTGAGATCTACTCAAGCAACAACTATTTACTGAGCATTTACCATGTGCCAAGCACTGTGCTGGCGCTAGAGGTTTAAACAGTGAACCGTCCAGAAATGAGATGCCCCTGCCTTCAAAGAGTTTAAAGTCTGGTCAGGAAGGCAGGCAGGTAAATAGACAAATAAAACATAGTAGTATGTAATCTGGTGTGACAGAAAAGGGCGGAAGGTGGCACTTCAGATTTGAGGGGAGTCAGGGAAGGCTTCCTGGAGGGAAGTGGTGGCTGAGCTGAGCTTGAAAGATAAATGAGAGCCAGCAGAGGTGTGCAAGAAAGATCCAGGCAGTAGCAATGGGGTGCAAAGACATGTCAATGAGTGGGCACATGACCTGCCACGGGGAATGATGGCTCAGAGAAGCTGCAGCTCTGGGCATGAAGAGGGGAGAGATGCGAGGGGACAGAGGAGTAAGCAAACATGGTGCACGGTCTCATCATGAAGTTGGATTTCGCCGAGAGCAAGGGGGAGCTAATGAAGGATTTTAAACAGGGAGGGGAATGCGGGCTAAGCATTTTGAAAAGCCCCCTCTGGCAGCAGAAACTTGCAATTAAAGGGCAGCAAAGTTCCCCTCTCATTATCTTCCCTACTCTCTGTACCTGCTTTCCTTTTCCAGGTCACTGCATTAAGTGTTCCTGAAGGCTTCTCGCAAAAAAAAAAAAAAGAAAAAAAAAAAATCACGAAACCAAATCCTTGCCCGCTTTGCAGCAGGGCTTGGTTCACTGCATACCCCAACTGAGCATTCTGGTCTCATGTGAGTTCCCCTGTGGTCTCCTGTTTGAGCCAATGCTTCTAGAAATGCCTCCGTACGCTCCAAGTGCAGGATATCAAAACAAAAAGTGCAGGTTCACTGCATACCAACTGAGCATTCTGGTCTCATGTGAGTTCCCCTGTGGTCTCTTGTTTGAGCCAGTACTTCTAGAAATGCCTCCGTATGCTCCAAGTGCAGGATATCAAAACACCCTTTCCCTCACTGCTAACAACTCAGTGGGGTCTAGCTCTTTAGCCTATAGCTAACCACAATACAAATGAGCAAAGGGCGGTAGGAAGTATTGACATATAAATCAGACCTCGGGCTCCAAGGACATCATGAAAAATCACCAGGAAACCCCAGCAATTTTCTCTCCATAAAAGGACACTGTAAGGGAAGCTGTAAATGTATTATTTGCTGTACCCTCCCTCCTCTCCTCTCCCTCGCCTTCCCTGAAAAAGAAGAAAGTGACTGTAGAGTCTTCTTGGCTCTCTGAACCCAGAGGTGTTCATCACAACACAAAGATCCATTTGTCGTCTTTCAATTCAAGAAAGGATGATGGGAGCGTGTGGCAGGCTGGGGGAGGGATGAGGAAAAGCTTTGGTCCAGGTTGGAATTGAGACCAGATTCTTATACTCTGTTCTGCTTGTTTAGTTAAAGGGCAAGCAGAGTGACATGTAGCATTTATTGCCGGCCTGCTGTGTAGCCAGCCCTTTGCCCATGTAAAGCGGTTAAAAGTCTGGAATCTTGAATCCGAGCGATCAGTGGGTTTGAGTAACAGATCCACACACCGTGACACTTTGAGCCAGCTGTTTACTTCCGAAGGCCTCTGTTTCCTCGTCTGTAAAATGGGGGTAATAATAGACCCTACTTTCCATAGTTGTGGCAAGGATTAAATGAGATCATGCATGTAAAGTGTTTAGCAAAATGTCTGGCACCTGGGTGAGCCCCCAATACATGATAGCATCATCATAATTATCATCATCATTATCACATCTAATCCCACCTCATCCCCCAGTAGAATTATAAGCATCCCTCAGATACAACTATAATTAGACCTAAATTTTTGCTTATCATAGGTAAAAACGCATATATAGGATGATTAACTCCCATTATAATTATTGCAAAAACTGAAGTGTTTCTATTAATAGAAAAGTAAGTTCAAGATTCAAGCTGGTGATCTCTGAAATACTTGCTCATAATTATATCCTGCCAATATCCTGCCTGTTGTACAAACTCCCAAAGCTTCCAGGAACTTCGCAGCAGCTGCGACATCAGCACTCATCATTTCCCCACTTTTTAAGGTCTGGGTAAATTAGTGCAATGGCGGCTCAAACCAGCCATGGCTTACTTCACACTTTTATCTCCTCATCACCTGTGGCTGCAGCGATTTTGCAAAAAAATTGGACATTTTTAGGTAAAATATATTTTGATGCAAGAACATAGGAGAGCAGAATGCACAGGGCAAGAGAGAAAATCAAGATGTGCTTGGTTTTGCTGTGTTATTTGACATTTTCACTTGGATTTTGATGTGTACAAACCCAAGTGAAAAGATCCACTAACACGGCAAAACTCAATTGAGAAGTGCATGGCTTATTTAAGTAAAAATTAGTAAAGTGACTGCTTACATAAAAAGAAGCAGGTACAAGCATGTCTGGCCAGCTACTGCAGGCAGGAGGAAAGAGGACTCGTATAAAGGCCGTGAAAACACCACTGAAATACACTGGAAATCTTGCGCTGGTTAACTCAGGCTTCCAAACACCATGTCTTACCTTACTAGGGGAACGAACATGGGTCTCACTCCTACAGAAGTTGGCAGTAACCTCAACTGGAACATTGGAACATATAAAATGTCTTTAGTTAGTAAAGACCTACGTCTATTGTAAGGTGGCTAACCTAGGCCTGACTGAAGGGTTTCTAGGCACTTGGGAATCTCAGTGCTGAACCTCAGAAAGTCCCAGGCAAACTGGGATGGTTGATCACCCCCTTGTATAATAGGGATTATAATGCCTATATCACCCTATAACTATAGAGTGGATCACCCTGTAGTTCACCCTATAACCTGAAATATATATAAGGATTCACCCTATAAGTTGACTATTTGAGTAATGAGTCCAAGCACAGGTCAAGCAACTGCAAGTTCACATTCTAAAACTGAATAATGCACACCATAGCCCCATGGCTTAGGAATGAGTAGCTCTCTCCTGGGGGCAGTTTGGACCCCCAGGGAACATTTGGCAATGTCTGCAGACTTTTTTTTTTTTTTTTTGAGACAGGGTCTCGCTCTGTTGCCCAGGCTGGAGTACAGTGGCGTGATCTCGGCTCACTGCAAGCTCCGCCTCCCAGGTTCACGCCATTCTCCTGCCTCAGCCTCCCCAGTAGCTGGGACTACAGGCGCCTGCCACTGCGCCCGGATAATTTTTTGTATTTTCAGTAGAGACGGGGTTTCACTGTGTTAGCCAGGATGGTCTCAATCTCCTGACCTCGTGATCCGCCCGCCTCGGCCTCCCAAAGTGCTGGGATTACAGGCGTGAGCCATCTGCAGACGTTTTTGATGGTCACAACTGGGAGTGAGGAGGGGGTGCTACTGGCATCTAGTGGGTAGAAACTGTAGATGGTGTTAAACATCCTCCAACGACAGGACAGCCCCCACGACAAAGAATTATCTGGCCCCAAATGCCAATAGTGCCAAGGTTGAGAAAAACTGAAATAAACCCTATAACATGTCTTCCAAGAAGTTGGCTGATTCAGAAAATTCCGAAAGAAAAGCAGAGAACAAGAACTACACAAAAGGCGAAAATGGGCTAAAATTTTCCAGAACTTCGATGTTGCTTCAACCCATGGAAGTGATTTAGTGGGCCTGTTTCTTTTCATACTTTGCATTCATATAAAGTCGGGTTTTGCAACGAAATAAATGCTGAACAACGTATTTAAAGATTCTAATTTGAAAGAATTCTCAAGTCATTATTATTGGGGCATGAACATATCTCATCACATGGAATGAATGTGTTAGCCTCACTGTGTATCAGAGAGGTTTAGAAACCTTCCCAGAGTCACACAGCGAGGGAGTGGCAGGGCCAGGACCTGAACTCAGCTCTCTCTCTGCAGTCTGTATCCTTGCTGTTGTTTCACTGTCATAAGTTGAGTTTTGTAGAAGCAGATCCTGAAATGAATATTCTTGCAAATGATTTATTGAGGGAGTATGCTCAGAAGAAACCTATTCCAGCCAGGCATGGTGGCTCATGCCTGTAATCCCAGCACTTTGGGGAGCCGAAGCAGGCAGATCACTTGAGGCCAGGAGTTTGAGACCAGCCTGGCCAACATAGTGAAACCCTGTCTCTACTAAAAATACAAAAATTAGCCGGACATGGTGGTGGGCACTTGTAATCCCAGCTACTCAGGAGGCGGAGGCAGGAGAATTGCTTGAATCCGGGTGGTCGAGGCTGCAGTGGGCCGAGATCATGCCTCTGTACTCCATCCTGGGCAACAGAGTGAGACTCTGTCTCAAAAAAGAAAAAAAGAAACCTATTCCATTGTGGAGGAAGCAAGGTTGGGAGTAGGGAGAAGCCAGGCATGGATGTGGTTTCAGGTGAATCCAGTCTCAGCCTCATCCCATGGGGATATCTGCAGGAAAAACTGTACCATAAAATCTATTTGTCTCAAGGTAAGGAGGCTGGGATTTTGCACCCCTGAAAAAGATAGTCACTGGCTCTGAACCACCTGGGGAAGGGGGAGCGGCTTAGTCCCAGGTACCTGGGTGAGGCAGCTGCAAGGTACGAGCCATTTGCTGCAGCCTCTGTAGCAGCGGCTGGTCAAAGAGATCACTGGAAATCTGATCAGAACACAAGATGGAAGTGGGTGATGTAAGACTGTGACCGCTGGCCGCTGAGTTTATAATAACATGCTGTCTTCAAAGCAGAGGAGTGAGCGCTCCTTGGTCCTAGGGAAGAATAAGCCTCAAGCATCTATGAAGTACTCTGAAATCCCTTAGTTGATCAGACCCTTCGAATCTAAGGCCCTGAGAGCAGGTGACTCAGAGAATATCACAACTCCTAGTGTGTGTTCCTCACTCTGCCACCCACAGGAAGGGTGATCTGGACACCAGCATGCTCCTCCCCATGGTCTTGTCCTTGGCAAACAACTCACTCTTGGGATGATGAGAGCCTGAGTCCAAGATCGCTTTTCTAGGAGTGGGTCTGGCTGGGCACTGAGCAACGCCTCCCACCCCCATCCTATCCCTGCCTGGAGCCTCAGGTAGCAGCAGCTTGAATCATGGCAATAACTGGCCCACCCTGCAGCTGCAAAGCAGAATCCATCTCCGCTCTCCCCCAGTCCCTGCCTGGTGCAAACAATTGCAAAATATGCTCAAGGCCTTTAACGTCCCAGTCCAAGCTTTTGCTCAGGCTGTTTCCTCGGCCCAGAGCACCCTGACGCTGCTTCACCTGGCTAACTCCTCTTCCTTCAAGGCTTAGCTTCAAGGTCCTCCAGCAGAGTACCCTGATGTGCATTACTGCATCCACCCGACCTTGATGTAGCACCACAGCACTTCCACACTTAAGTACAAATACGAAGTATCTGGGATGCTTAGTAAAATGCACGTTTCTAGGCCTTATGCTCAGAGCCTGGTCCAGGAAATCTGCAGACGGGCTCAGGAAGCGGCAATGTTAAGCTTGCACTTGATCCTGAGATAGGTGGGGCCAGGGCACACCTTGAGAACTGACAGTGACTGTGAGCATCTCGAGGACAAGTTTGTCTTTTTCACCCTCATACCCCGAGTGGCAGCAAAGAATCCCCACATGCTCAGAGATGGCTGAACTAACCAGAACCAACACATAATCTGAGAAGAGAAAATGGGTAGCTAAAACAAGCATAGGAGACAGTTGAAATGCTACTTATCCACTGGTGGTTTTGGAAGATGTTCCCCTCTCTTCCACACTCCAGCCCATTAAAAAAAAAAAGAAAAGAAAAGAAAAAGGAAAAAGCACCTCTGTTTAAACTCTCATTTTCTAGAGCAGGTGTCACCCAAATCACGTTGTGCATTTTCCTGCAAGAAATGCAGATAGGGGTAGAGAGGTTTCCAAGGAACCAGATCTTAGCTCTGCAGAAACTTGTGGAAGGACCCTGAGAAGGGGGAAGAATGCAGATAACACATGATTGAAGGCTGGGAAATCCATCAGCATCTTACTGCAAAAGCAAACTTCTGCCAGCTGAATCCAGTTATCAGACAATATGAATTGTGCTGACATTCTACACTCAGAGCTAAACTCCATTCCGCTCTCATGAACCTATTAGATGAAAACGCCTCAATTTAGATAACTGCAAATTGCTTTCGGAGTCTTAATTTCCTATTAGTTCATTAATCTCTCTATTCAGAATGCCAACAAGACAGCTAATGATAATTCCGGAGGAAGTGGGCATTAAATCGGAGCAGGAGGGAAGGGGGTTAGACATGAAGGAGATGTTTCTGGCTTCCTGGGTGGAGGGGTACCCCAAAGTTAATTCATAAAGTTAGTAACAGCATTAGCTTACATTAATTAAACACTTCTAATGGACTGGGTACTAGGATGAACATGTCATTGAACAATTACCTTACCTGTTTTTTGTTGTCGTTGTCGTTGTCATTAAGCAATCTAGTAAGGTGGATATTATTATCCCCCTTCTACAAAACAACTCATACTCCAGGGAGCCACACAACCAGTTGGCAGCAGAGTCAGGGTTCAAATATAGGCGTGTCTGACCTGCAGCCTGTGTTCCTATCACATGTTATCTTTTTTTTTTTTTTTTTTTTTTTTGAGATAGGGTCTCACTCTGTCACCCAGGCTGGAGTGCAGTAGTGCAATGTTGGCTCACTGCAACCTCCACCTCCTAGGTTCAAGTGATTCTCCTGCCTCAGCCTCCTGAGTAGCTGGGATTACAGGCGCCCACCACCAAACTCGGCTAATTTTTTGTATTTTTAGTGGAGATGGGGTTTCACCATGTTGGCCAGGCTGGTCTCGAACTTCTGACCTCAAATGATCCACCTGCTTCAGCCACCCAAAGTGCTGGGATTACAGGCATGAGCCACTGTGCCTGGCTCCTAATCACACGTTATCATTTGGTCTCATCACACCAATATTTACTGGATGAATTTGCTGGGGAGATGATGATGAAAAAGATTCCTATCTATAGAGTGCAGCTAAGGCGTGTAAGAACAGAAGAGCCTGAAAAACCATCAGCAAAGACTTATACAAACATCTCGCATTATGAAATGTCCAGCTGGGCAATAAAGCTTGATTTTGTTTTTTTAACCACTACTTCTAATGTACAGTGGTGGTTTGCAAACTGGGGTCCAAGGGCCAGCAGCCTCAGCATGGCCTGGGAACTTGATAGAAATAGACATTCTAGGAGCCTGCCCCAGAGGTATTGAACCTGAGATTCTAGGAGTGGAGCCCAGAAAACTGTTTTTTTTTTTTCTTTTTAATAAACCCTCCAGGGGATTCTTGTGCACACTCAAGTTTGAGAACCATTATCTAGAAAATGAAAAGTAGCTCAGGAAAGAAATTTCGAGACCACCTAGAGAAGTGTTTCTCAAACTTTAATGTGCAAAAGAATCGCTAGGACTGCATCAGCCTGCTTTCATGCTGCCGTTAAAGACATCCCTGAGACTGGGTAATTTATAAAGAAAAAGAAGTTTAACGGACTCACAGTTCCACGTGGCTGGGGAGGCCTCATAATCACGGTGGAAGCCCAAAGGCGGCGACAAGAGAGAATGAAAAATCAAGCGAAAGGGGTTTCCCCTTATAAAACCATCAGATCTCTTGAGACTTATTCACTACCACAAGAACAGTATGCAGGAAATGGCCACCATGATTCAATTATCTCCTGCTGGGTCCCTCCCACAACACGTGGGAATTATGGGAGCTACAATTCAAGATGAGATTTGGGTGGGAACACAGCCGCTGCATTTAAGACCATCTTAAAATGCAAATTCTGATTTGGCAGGTCTGGAGTGGGCCCCGAAAATGTGCATTTCTAGCCAGGTGTCAGGTGACGCTGATGGTGCTGGTCCAGGGACCATGTGTAGAATAGCATGAGGCCAGTCCAATCCCTGTCACCCAGGGAGTTTCTGGCAGTAACAGAACTGGATTTGCTCTGGGTGAAAAAAAAAAAAAAATCACTCCCTCCAGGGAAGGATCAAATCCAGGCTTCGGGAAGGGCTTTCAGAGGACAGGAAATGACCCAGATCACACACTACTACTTTTGCAAAGTTCTCACTCAGGTATGAGACAATCCCTCAACACTTTAATTGAAACTGCAGCCCCCATCCTGATCCTTCTCTGCTTTGTCCACCTTCTTAGCATTTTGCATCATCTTATATGACCTAATTTACTAATTTACTTACTGTCTGCCCAACTCCTACCCATGCCCCAGCATAGAAACTAGGGAAGGGATTTTGTCTCTTTTATTCACTCTTGTTTCCCCAGCGTCTAGAGTTGTGCATGGTGTATATAGAGCAGGTGCTCAATAAATATTAGTTGAATAAGTGAAAAAACGGTTCCGCTCATTTTCTACAAGAAGCTGCCTCCCCATCCTTGGTGTCACCTCTCTGAAATGTCACCTGTCACAGCTCTTTATGTGTACACTTTCATTTTATTGACATTCAGTTTCCATAGGTGTGTCTCCTGTAAACTCCTTGACAGTGGGGTCTGTACATTTCCCATTTCTAGCCCTCATCCAACCCTTCTATCAGCTCATAAGTGCATCCAAAATTCTGCCAATCTTGGAAAACACATATAAATAACCCTCTATCCTCACTATAACTAATGCAAAAACTGCAGGAATTTAGTTGTAGAACACGTCTCAACTTCAACTGGTGATATTAGCAATGCATGCTCATAATTATGTACTGGAGATAGCTCTCAATTCTGTTGTAGTTTCTGCAAGCACCATGTCAAAACTCCTGAAGCATGTCAGATCTTCATGTTTTGAATTTTTGGTTTTGAATTTTGTCTCTTATATGCCAGGAGTCATTTTTGCACAAGATGGAACAGGGAGGAATGTTCTCTGATAAAACATTGCAATCTGGAGCATGGACATTTAATTGACTCCTTCCAACAGCCCTGTGGTGGGCACTAATGTCACACTTGTGTTGTAGAGAGAGACACTGAGCCCTATGATGGCACACCTCTGCTTAAGCTCACACAAGAGTTTAGTAATGGAGCTGGGACCCAAACTCAGTTCTGACTGCTTCCAAAGTCTGTGTTCTTGAAGCTTACCCCCCCACCCTATCCCTATCCTTCCCACAACCTCCTCTCCCAACCCTTGGCAGGGCCTAAGGCTTTGCTCATGACTTTTAGAACAGAGAGCACTAGCAAAGGCTACTTCTGAGTTCTGCCTCTAGTGCTGAAAATTAAAACGGCTTGGGAAGTGTTCAGCCTCACTACCCCAGCTACATCCCTGTCATCTAATTACCTGCCTTCAAAGCCTCCACACGGCAGGTATGAGGATGTAAGAGTTGCCATTACCCCCACGGAATGTGGTGGGACTAGATACAGATGAGTCTGTATCTTCAGACTTCAGAGCTGCTGGTGTATGGAGAAAATCAGTCAGCCTGGAGGCCAGACCTAAAGGCCCAGTCTTGTGCCTTTTGTTGTCAGAAAGACCACCTGAGAGCCTAGGTTCACCAAGGCAAGGAAGGTGGCCTTGAATTACTAATGCTTGGCAATTATTGCCCCTGCTTCTCCTTAAAAAAAATTTTTTTTTGAGACAGGGTCTTGCTCTGTTGCCTAGGCTGGAGCGCAGTGGTGCAATCACAGCTCATTGCAACCTCAAGCTCCTGGGCTCAAGTGAATCTCCTGCCCCAGCCTCCCAAGTATCTAGGACCACGGTATGTGCCATCACTCCTGGCTAATTTTTTACCTTAATTTATTTTGTAGAGATAGGGTCTAGTTCCGTTGCCCAGGCTGATCTTGAACTCCTGTCCTCAAGTGATCTTCCTGCCCCAGCCTCCCAAGTAGCTAGGACAACAGGCATGTACCATCATGCCTGGCTAATTTTTAAATTTTATTTATTTGTGTGTGTGTGTGTGTGGATGGGGGTCTCATGATGTTGCCAAAGCTGGTCTCAAACTCCTGGGCTCAAGTGATCCTCCTGCCTCAGCCTCCCAAAGTGCTGAGATTACAGGTATGAGACTCTGCATCTGGCCTGTGCTTCTCTTTATACCACTGGGGCTTAAGGCTCCCCACAACTCCAGGAGGAAAGGATGCTCAACCTTATCATTACTCAGGTGAGACTGCCAGGTGGAGGATATGGACAGGGGTGGGGCAGAGTGGGTAGAATGAGAGCTTGCCCTTGCCATTCTCTCACTTCTATCTTGGGGCAGGGATGTGGGGAGGCCTGAAAGGGCCTAAATGAGAGGCCTCTGCCTGGACTAGACAAGGAAGAGCAAGCCTAGAGCAGAAGGAGGAGTTCTCAGAATCTTTTAAACTAAATGACTTCTATAAAGCAAACAGATGCACATTCATCTGTAACTATTACATAAAGTTGACTGTTACTATTTTATAGTATTGGACCTGAAGGGGTATGTAATACATGTTTACAGAAGGAGAGAGAGAGAGGGGGAGAGATTGAGGCCAGACAGCAAGGCATTGCAATTTCTTACAAAGGACTGGACTGAGCCAGGCACTGTGTTATGTTCTCAAGTGTGCTGATTTATCAAATGCTCACTGCCACCCAAGGCAGGCAAGATTATTATATTAGTCTGTTTTTATGCTGCTGATAAAGACATACCCATGACAGGGTAATTTATAAAGAAAAACAGGTTTAATGGACTCACAGTTCCAAGCGGCTAGGGAGGCCTCACAATCCCGGTGGAAGGCAAAAGGCACTTCTTACATGGCAGTGGCAAGGAAGAATGAGAGAACCAAGCAAAAGGGGTTTCCCCTTATAAAACCATCAGATCCCATGAGACTTATTCACGACCACATGGACAGTATGGGGGAAACCACCCCCATGATTCAATTATCTCCCACCAAGTCCCTCCCATAACATGTGGGAATAGTGGGAGCTACAATTCAGATGAGATTTGGGTGGGGACACAGCCAGACCATATCAATTATTATTCCTTTCACACAGATGAAAATACTAGGGACAGAAATGTGAAGTGACTTGCCCAAGGTCAGGAAGCTGCCAAGTAGCAGAGCCAGTATTTAAAACCAGCTTAGTCTGACTCCAGAGCCCACATCTGGTGTCTCAGTTTTCTTCTTCCTCCCTACCTTTTGCTAGCCACGACCTTGAATGGGGGTGTGGAAAAGAAAGGAAGCTTGGGGAGGCGGAGCTTGGGTGGTATGGCCTTCTCATCAAAACTCCAGACCAATATGATACTACAGAAGGTGAGCAGAAAAGGAGTTAGGGATCTGGGTTCAGGTCCTGACTGTCACTTCTTCACAGTGACTTTTCATTGCTAGACTCAGCCTTCACATCTGTAAAATGGGGATAATTACAAGGCTGGTTTAAAAAGGTACCATGAGGAGAAAGAAAAAGGAGAGAAAGGCTTGGGAGCCAGGCACGGTGGCTCCCGCCTGCAATCCCAAAACTTTTGGAGCCTGACGGGGGAGGATCACTTGAGGTCAGGAGTTCGAGAGCAGCCTGGCCAACATGGTAAATCCAAGTCTCTACTAAAATTACAACAACAACAACAAAAAAAGCCAGCACGGTGGCACAGGCCTGTAGTCCCAGCTACTCAGGAGACTGAGGCAGGAGAATTGCTTGAACCCAGGAAGTGGAGGTTGCAGTGAGCCAAGATCACACCACTGCACTCCACCCTGGGTGACAGAGCAAGACTCCATCTCAAAAAAAAAAAAAAAAAAAAGAGAGACAGAGAAAAGGAGTTGGCAAATTCTAACTCAGGCATCAGCAAATTACAGCTGAGGGCCACAGCCAGCCTGCAGTCTGTTTTTGCAAATAAAGTTTTATTGGAATAAATGAAGTTGTCAAGACTGTTTCTGTATTGTTTACGGCTGCTTATGGTCTGCAAAGCCTAAAATATTTACTATCTGGTCAACTCGAGTAAGAATTTGCCAACCCCTGACCTTAGATATTATGAAAACGAGAAGTATCACTGTGCCTCAGCACACAGCATCAGGCATTTCCAGGATCTTCCATTAGCTCTGGTTCTTATTCAGAATTGCTCTCTCTTGACCCCCTACCCAAACTTACAGGTGCGTTTCAAATCTATTTCTGAAAAACAAAGCAAACAACTCTCCCAAGAGTGAAGAAATCAAACTCCCAAAGGCTGTTCAGTGCCCTGCATGGTTCTAGCTGACATTGGGTGCTGCGAAAAGTCACTGCAGGGCACAGTCACTTACTTGCAGTTTTTACACTTGAGGCCAAAAAGCATCCCCTTCCCACAGACTGTGCACGTCTGAGACATCCAGTACTTGGTGGAAAACCTGTGGAAAAGAGACAGAAAATGTTCAAGGTTAAGGAAATGGCGACTGACCTGTCTCTAGAGGGATGAAGTACTTGAAGAGCAAGCACATGAACCCTGGATTCCAGTCCTGTTTCTTTCGAGCTGTGTAACTTAATCTTAAGTTGCTTAAACCACTGGAACCTCAGTTTCCCCATCTGTTAAGTCCAGATAATGATAGTACTGACCTCATAGGTTGCTGGAGAGATTAAATGAGGTCAGGCATGTCAAGGGCTTCGTACAGTGCCTGGTACATAGTAAGCACTCAATAAATTGGGTTGTGACTATACTATTACCTTGAACTTTCATAAGGGTCATTCATTTGTTCAACAAATATTGCCTGGTGGCCTACTATATGCCAAGGTCAGTTCTGGGACAGAGCAATGGATAGGGCTGGAACTGCCTGTAGAAAGCTACAAAGCAAGGTGGAGCCTCCTGGGGGACCAGCTGAACCATCTCCCATCACTTGCCGGTCATATCACCTGGGGAGTACCAAAGGGAGCCCTCCCCTCCTGAAAGAGCTGAGACCCCAAACCTTAGTGGCAGAGAAGAAACCCTGAAAGTGAAAGCCCTTCAGACCATCAGCTCACCTCGCTCTCCAACCCCATCCACTTGCTGCAAACTTGAGCAGTTTGGAGGTCTCCCGTGTACAGCGATAAACCAACTGGAGCAGAGGTGCATTCGATTAACTCCCTGGGCACATCTCCCCTCGATATTGCCAGGGTGCTTTCTTCCCCAAGAGATATGAGGCAGCAGCAGGACTGGGCCCAAGAAAAGTACTGAAGGTTGCCAGGTCACTGTTAATTTTAATTTTCAATTTGTGTCACCGTCAGCAGGAGTTATATCTAATCTCCAGTGCCTCAGAGTGTCAAAAGGGAAATCGGAAGTGATTATATAACTTGGAGTCTGAGAATTTCGAGGGAAAGGTTGCATCCCTCTGCTGGACCGTTTTGCCTGATTTGGGTCAGTCACTCTCCAAACAGAATAAGCCACAGCCCAAAGCCTCCAAATCTAAGCAAATAGCAACATTCTGAGCAAAGACGCTTACTGCCAAGAAAACTCTCCTTCTCTGGTTTTGGATTTGTGAATTGGTCAAGCCCTTCTTTCCCTTCAGCAGAGCCAGTGAGTTTAGCAGACTCTGTTTTGCAGAATTTGGCAGCTCTGGGGAATGGCGGCGAAGGAGCGTGTATTTCACTCATCAGCCAGCCACATAGGAGTGGCGGGCAGGCTTCATAAGCAGTGGGTGACAGTTTTTTCTCCTTTCCAGACCTATCTTGTGCTTGGGATCAGCTCTGCCTCTTCCCCAGCTCTGGCTGAAGTGACTCTGATGGCAGCAGATGGGATTTTAATTTCTTTTCTTCACCAAGGCTGGGGTGAGTCCAGTTCTCTCTACCTCCTGGCATTAAGCCCAGGGAGAAACATAGGCAGAGACTGAAGAGTAGCAGGTCATCCCAAGTCTCAGCTCCTCTGGGAAGACATTCCTAAAATTAATAGGTTGTTTCCCTCCTCTGGGCATCAGCTTTTGAATCTTAGGGACTACCAGAGAGCCTGGGGGCTGGGCGATCTAGGGGGTGGGGCTGAGCCAGGGGCATGGCCAATCCAGGGGCCGAGCTGAGCCAGAGGAGTGGCTGACCCAGGGGTGTGGCCGAGCCAAGGGCGTGGCTGAGCCTGGGGCGTAGCCAATCCAAGAATGGGGATGAGCCAGGGGCAGGGCCAGTCCAGGGGGCACGGTTGATCAAGGGGCGTGGCCAATCCGGGGTGGAGCAGAGCCAGAGAGCAGTGAGGAGGAAAATACAAAAAAAGGCCCTTGTCTTTGATGCCTTTCTCTCTGCAGCTCAAGGCCTGACCATTGACGTGTCTATCACACACTTCTCACTGCTTCCTCCAACGTTTTCTCATTTAAGCCTTAACAACTATCCTGCCAACATACTTCTTTCAAAAACTGTTGATGAGATGTCATTCCATGAGTCCCCATTGTGAGAATGCTCATCTCCTCCATGCCCCCAGCTATGGTGATGCATCTGCCCCTGGTATCACCCCACCTTGTCACCCTGATCTCTCCATACTGTCATGGTCTGTTAACTATCTGACCCTCCCCTAGACCACGAGCTCCCCAAGGGAACAGGCCTTATGTCTTGGTCAGAGCTGCAACCGTGCCACAGAAACTCTGGAAATATAAGAGGAAAGAATCCATGAATAAGGGAACAGGTCCTCCAGTGAGTTCACAGAGGCCCTGGTGCTAGGAAAACTCAGCAGGGTGTCAAAAGAACACAAAGTACTGAGGCTAATTAGCTTTTCAACCTATCGCTTAATCTTCCAGGGCCTCAGTCTGCCTATCTGTCCAATGGCCATGAGCACATTTGCCCCGCTCACCCTGCTAAGATTGTGAGGAAACTGCAACTACCAAGACAAAATGGGGAAAGCTAATTCAGGGAGTTAAAGGACTTCTTATAAGGGATGCCTGGTATATGCAAACCCCCCTCCCTAAAAGGGCAGGTATAGCCCTGGAGAGGTTGTCCCATGCACCCAGCAGGGCTAGAGCTCTGGACTGAACTCCACCACACCAGAGAATGTGCACCTGCAGTCTTGTGTATTCTGGGTGAGAAGACCAAAAATTAGGACATAAAGCATTAATCTTCAGAATGATACTATTTATTAAGTGTTTGTTATGTGCCAGGCCCTGTGCTAAGCACTTTACATATATTATCTCGTTTAATCTGCACAGTCACCCCATAGGTAGGCAGAATTATCTAAAGAAAAAATTGAGCCTCAGAAAGGTTAAGTAACTTCCTCAAGGTTGCAAAGCTTTACTAGCTGGGATTGGAACACAGGTCAGTCTGACTCCAAAGCCCTGGCTTTTAACTGCTATGTGCTAATTTTATAAGGGTCAGATTAGTAAGAAGCAGATGTCTCAGTCCCCTGGTTGCCACTTTAAAGTTTAGCCTGGCAGAGGAGAAAGGGACATGGTGATGTAGGTGCTGGAGCTCAATAGCCTAGCCTTCTCTCACCCCAGGGCAGGGGCCAGAGCCCCCACCCCTCACAGAGCTGAGAAGTAGGCACCAGTGCACATAGGAATCCAGCCTACCTGTGCTTGATGGAGTTGCCGAGATCTCTGCGAGGGATCTGCGGGGACCAGCGTGGCACTGACAGTGTGTCTACAGAGAGAAGAGAACAGCCTGTTACACAGAGGGTCAGAGACTGGGGTGGGCTCTGGCAAGCCCTGGAAGGAAAAGGGGGGCTCATCACCCTCAGGAAGGATACCAGTCGCCATCACTTGCTAAACCAAAGCCAAGTGGAACACTGGTTTAGCTTGTCACCTCAACTGACGCAAGGGCCCCTGGGCAGGGCTGCCAGGGGATGCCTTAAATGAAGCCAGCTGTGGAATGAATAAAAGTGAGCATCATTTCCATTTACGGAGTGCTTGGTGTGTGCCAAGCATGTGCTAAGTGATTCGCATGCCTTAGCTTGCTACATTCTCAAAACAAACCCAAGAATAGGGGTTGCTAGCGTCCTAACCTTACAGAAGAAAAAACTGAGGCTTGGAGAGGGGAAGTCACTTGCTCTAGGTTATATACCCTAGAAGCTGCACAGCAGCTGTGATTTTGGGTTCGAGGAACCTGAAATGAACATGTGCCCTTGCATGAAAGTTAGAGTGCAGTGGATTCCCAGTGCCAGCCATGCAAGTGATGCTTTTCTCATTTCTGCCATGCCTCTGTACAATTGCCAAGTTATTTATTTAACATTTTAGGCTGATTCCAATTTTTTTTTTGTTTAAGTACACTTATTTTAAAAGCAAACCCTATGCAGAAAGCCGTATCAATTTCTGTATATTATAGATAATTATTTTAATAATGTCCAACCACGTACCACCTAAAGTTATGCTAGAGTAAGTAGGTGGATGGATGAGTGGATAGATGGGCAGGATGGATAGGATGGATGGATAGGCGGGTGGGTGAGTAGATGGATGGATGGATGGATAGGTGGGTTGGTAAGTGGATGGATGCATGGATAGATGGATAGACGGGTGGGTAGATGGAGAGGTGGGTGGGTGAGTGGATGAATGGATGGATAGGTGGGTGGGTAAGTGGGTGGATGGATGAATAGATGGATAGATGGGTGGGTGGATGGACAGATGGATGGGTGGGTGAGTGAGTGGATGGATGGATGGATGGATGGATGGATGGATGGATGGATGGACGTATGGGTGAATGGAAAGATGGGTAGGTGAGTGGATAGACAGGTGGGTGGGTGGATGCATGATGAACGGCAATGAGGAAGAAACAAAAAAAATGACTTCAGATGAGATGCCTGTCCCCATCTGGTCTCTTCTTTCATCCCTTAGGCTAAATCTCAGCGAACTGTACTATCACTCCATTACAGACTGAGTTCTGGTTCTCCTGAAGACCCTGTGCACCAGGTCCCACCTCCGCCCTACTCCCCTTTGCCCACACCATCCTCCTGGCAGAGCTTGCAGGCCCCAGAGAGCTGTGAAACAATGGCAGCAAGGAACTCGTCCTGCTTGTGGAATCTCCAGGGGACGGAGAGAAGAAGCAAGTGCCTGACCCTACACGCCCGTTCTTGTTTCTTAGGCCAGATGGATGGAGCCAGCTCCCTGTTTTTGGAGCTGCAAATGCATGCCTCATTTTTCACAGCAATTGTTGTGGAGTGGCACTCTCTTCGGGGAGCCGGGCATGTCAGAACCTATCACAGAGCATTTAACCCCCAACCTACTCGCTCCTCTATTCTGTCTAATGACACCGTCAGCAGCCGTCTGAAAGCTGTTTCCAGAAATCCCAATTCTGCCCTTGTAAAGCTGGGATCCTTTATGAGAGAGCTAATGATTTTCCAAGCCCCAAAGGGCAGAGAAAACCTAAGAGGGAGACAGCATGATTTATCAATCAGAATTATAGCCTGTGGGATTCCTTTAGTTTAACTAAAAACTAAATGTCATCAACCTCAAGCACATTTTACTACTTGTTTCCATTTCTGAGGGAAATAGAAAAGACAAGAGAAAAAAAAATTTTTAAGAGAGCATTCTTTCCATTCCTATCTCTTTTGGGGACTGAAGTCAGATGTGGGAGGAGGGATTCCACCCATTAACTCCTTAAGGTGCTTTCTCCAGTGCGAGGGGTGGGTGGGAATGGGAGGATGGCGCTGGAGAGGAAGGGTTAGCGTCCTCACAAGGAAATCTACAAAACTAGGAGTGCTAAATGGGTTTCATTTCAGGGGCCACTAGTAGTGGCTGCCCAAAGAAGTGTGTTAAAATGGATTCTGAGGCTCAACAGGAAAGGGCACTGAAACTGATTAGCAATGTCTGCCACGGGTGAAGAATAAGATTGTACCAACAGGTCCACATACATTTTCCACCTCTGCAAGAGCAGGAACCACATCTCATCTTTCCATCACCACCTCAAAGCATAGTGCCTGAAGCAAAGTACTTAATACATGTTTGCTGAATCCAAGATTATTATAATAGAAACACCAAGTTTATTGATTACTCAATAGGTGCTAGGCATTATGCTATGCATTTTATACCTGGAAGCTATTCCTCTGTGTGGTCAGGCTATCATTATTCCCGTTGTGCAAAGGAAAACAAAAGGAGCTCAGAGAAGTTTAGTGACTTGCTAAAGGCTACACAGCCAGGCACCTGCAGATTCTCAATGAATAACTCTGCAATTGTTTGAAAGTCTTCCAGGAGCCCCCACACCCCCGTTCTCAACCAGAGGAGTGCTCTTCCCCTCTAGGGGATATCTGGCAATGTCTGGGGACATTTTTGGTTGTCACACTGTGTGTGTGTGTGTGTGTGTGTGTGTGTGTGTGTGTGTGTGTGTGTGTTACCAGCATCTGGTGAGGAGAGAGCAGGGATACTGTTTAACATCTTATAATGCAGACTCCCATAATAAAGAATTAAACATCCCAAAATGTCAATAGCACCAAGGTAGAGAATTCCTGATCTAGATGCTTCTCTGCTTGTCTAGCCAACTCCCTCCCTTATTATCACCACCCCTCCACCAAAAATCCCCCAGATGGTGCTTCTGAGGCTCAACTCAGCAGAGAACAAATCCTCTTTTATTATAAGCACATCTCACTATTAGGTTCATAGCCTAGTTATTCAGTTATTCTCAATTACAGCTCCTTTCAAAAAATAGATGTAATTAAGTTTAGTAGTTTGGTCTCATTTCCCAATATCTGGTTGAAGGGGTGAATTCTGTCAATTACATTAAGTGGCTGCAGCATCATCAGTCTCAAGCAATAATAACCTCCACACAGCTTCCTACGTGGGCAAGAAGATTTGAACTTTGAGATCCTCTCTTTGCTTTCTTCGTTTGGATTTTATTAAACTTGCCAATGCAAGCCTTAAAGCAATGGAAAACTGTTGAAAGGGAAGGGGAAAAAATATATGAAAATCCAGGCCTTATCATAACAGAGAAGGCAAACAACATTTACAGCAATTAAACCGATACAGAAACTTCTGCTTAACAATCAAAGCACCTATTAAGATGTCTCCATAGCTGAACAAAAGCTTCTTTTCTACTCTAATTTTCTGATAACAAGTCATGCAGACACAAAGGCAGAAGTTTGTGCATCCCTGGTGCCTATGGTCTCAGGAGTAGAATAATAGACATTTCTCCATAGATATTTTCATTTCTAGTGCATAGAAAGAGAAAGAGGTGGAAGGAGGGAGGATTCTTCTCCCCTTGCACAGGTCTAGCTGTTGATGTCTTCTGAGAAATGCATCTGCCCAGAAGGGGCTTTGCACAGAAGAGGGAAAAGCCAGGAACCCTGGTCTTTGGAATCACCTTAGCAGTCAGAGGGACAAACAGAAGGCCCAACAGAAGGAACCAACATTAACAAAGCATCCACACCACACACAGCTTCTTGATGAAAAATCAGGCTCTGACCTGGTGAATTTGAAAGCTCCCTGACGGATGAGCTAGGCACGGGAAAAATACGTGAGGATATACACAGAGACACAGGTAAAAATGGGTGACGATAAAGGAAAGGAAGAGGAGGAGAAGAAAGAAGAAAATAAGAAATAAGAAAAATATGGCTGGGTGCGGTGACTCACACCTGTAATCACAATACTTTGGGAGGCCAAGGCAGGTGGATCACCTGAGGTCAGGAGTTCGCGACCAGCTTGGCCAACATGGTGAAGCCCTGTCTCTACTAAAAATACAAAAAATTATTTTTGTATATGGCGGGCACCTGTAATCCCAGCTACTCGGGATGCTGAGGCAGGAGAATCACTTGAACCTGGGAGGTGGAGGTTGCAGTGAGCCAAGGTCGCGCCATTGCACTCCAGCCTGGGCAACAAGAGCCAAACTCCGAAAAAAAAAAAAGAAGAAACAAAGAAAAGAAAAAAGAAAGAAAGAAAGAAGAAAAATATAGTAGATTTGCTGTCTGTTGTGCTACCGTGTGCCAAGCACTACTGTCAAACAGACCCTTGACATATATTATCCCATTAATACAAACACTACAGAGTATACACACACATAGCGCATCAGCCATGATCATTAGTGCCATTTCAACAAGGAAATTAAAAAGTTATCCCGACTGCCCAAGGTAAATGCAAGTAAATGCCAGAACAGGGATTTTTAATTGAGCTGTGGCTCAATTAATGGAAGTGAATTTCATCTCCCTTTCACAGATGGAAATATTGAGGCTTAGAAGCAATATGCAATTGTCTAGAGCTGATAAGTGACTGAGTTGGGATTTAAACTGCAGACAGAAACAAACTGGATGCTTTTAGTCCAGAGTTCCCTCCAACACCCTGCTCAACCCATCCTATACTGCCAAGGCCTCCTACCTACCTCTGTCTGGGAAGGACCAAGGAGGCCTGGGAAGTGATGTAATAGCATAATGCTCCTCTCCCACCCAAAAGATGCCCACGTCCTGATCCCTGGAAGCTGGGAGTATGTCATCTTATCCGGCAAAAAGAGATGCTGAAGACGTGATCAAGTTAAGGATCTTGAGATGGAGAAGTTACCCTGGATTACGCGGGTGGAACTAATGTCACCATAGGGCCCTTATAAGATGGAGGGAGGAGGGTGAGAGTCAGAGGTCAGAGAAGTGGACGTGACAATGAAAGCCGAGGTCAGAGGGATGCAACTGCTGGTTTTGAAGGAGGAGAGGGGACAGCAGCCAAGGCACATAGCTAGAAAAGGCGAGAATGGATTCTCCCCTAGAGCTTCCAGAAGGAACCAGCTCTGCCGACACCCTGATCTTAATCCCATTGGCATCCATTTCGGACTGCTGACCTCCAGAACTGTAAGATAATAAATCTGTGTTGTTTTCAGCCGCTGAGTTGGTGGCCGTTTGTCACAGCAGCCATGGGAAACTGACACAGCACCTATCTTGTTCCAGGCATGGTTTCAAGGGGATACGGTGAACAAGATAACCATGTTTCCCGAGTTTAGAGTCGACAGGGGGAAATCAGAAAGTAAATGAGCCAAGAAATAAGAGTCCATGAGGAAAATGAAACCGTACCAACGTTGGGGTTGTTTTAAGGCAATGGGAGCCCCGATGTGCGTTAGAATGGAAGCAGCAGGACGCTGTGCTGGGCAGTATGCATTTAAGAGCTCCCTCTGGCGGTCCAGGGGAAAATAGCCTGCCAGGCTGTAACTGGAAAAAACAGGGAGGGCCTCCCCGCCTCCCTATCCCTGCATCAATGCTCCATCACCCCAACCCCTACCCAGGTCCAATGCTACAGCTCTAACCCTGACAAGACCATTCCTTCCCAAGGTCATTCTCCCAGCCCAGGCCTTTCCCACCGGAGCTATCATGATCCCACCCACAGCCCCTCATAAAAAATCCACATCCCATCACTCCTCAATGTCCCTGGGAAAAGCAAAGGGGGTGTACTCATTGGCCCCACAGCCTGTATTATTTTTCAGAAGCCAAGAGAGTATTTTTACTTCCTTGGCCATAAAGAAGGGTTTTGTCCCAAACCTACCAACTCGTAGCACTGGAATATCTGCTGTGGCATAGACTGATCTTAGAGGACAGTTCCTGAAGAAATTTTCATGGGATTTGCATTCCCAAACCCAAGCAGGGGAGGATAAAAAGGTAGCCATAGGAAGAAGGCAAAGCCAGTTTTAAAAAATTATTCTTTGCGATGTATCTGCTATGGGGACAAATGATACTAGGCTGGGAGCTTTTGGGGTTTGGGCCTGGGTCTCATCTGTCACTGTATCCCCAAGTGTCGAGCTCAGGATCTGCTCAAAGAATATTAAATGTGTGTTTAATGGACAAATGAATGAAGGAACAAATGAATGGACCGATAGTCAAGTCCTGGCTGAACCTGGTGTTTTTCTGATTAATGAGAAACTTACATGGCCCTGGGAGATCGTAGAGATAACTTTATCACACTCAGAGCAAATCTGAACTTATTTATCCCCAAAATACTCTGTGTGGTAGGGAAGAAAGTACACATTATAACTGTTTCACAGATGGCAAATTGAGGTAGATGTGGGATGTGACCTGCTGTGTGTCTTTGGGCAAGTGACAACCCCATGAGCTTCAGTGTTCTCAGGCAAAAACTGTGAGTAAATATCAGTGCCCACTGTACCTCATTGTGTTGTTTGAAGACTAAGTGGGATAATGCACACAGAGTATTCTGAGCATGAGAGCAATGCTCAGACATATTTATCGTATGTATCTTGCAGCTATGTCTTCATTTAATCCACACAATCTATGAGTTTGTATCCATAGTTTACAGATAAGGAAAGTAAGGATAACTAAATTGTTCAAAGTCATATAGCTAAAGTTCACCAAATATCATGAACTCTAGAGTTGAACCCAGTTTCCTATACAAGTAAAGCCTTCTATCCAGCTCCATACCATGTCCCCTTCTGAGATAAATGTAAAAATTATCTTAAAAGCCATGCCAGTCTAGAGTTGAAAAGGACCACAAGAAATAGTTTATTGCAGTCTTTGAATCGCTAAACCCTGTTGGATAAATAAGGAGCTACTCTGCCCTAAATGTTTCCATGGAGATAAAGACCTCTGAGCACATAACATTATTAAAAATAATAGCTAACTTTTATTAAGCACCTATTACCCAGTGGGACCTAGATTATGTGATTTAGATGTATTATTTCACTTAGTCTCCATAATTCCCTTTTAGGTGCTAAAGCTCAGGTTTGAACCCAAGAGCTCATCCTCAGAAATACCACAGAGGAACTGGAAGTTCCAAACTGCCCTTAAGCTTCCAGCCCAGGGACATGACAGACTGAGTGAGAACTCAGCAGAGGTGCTGCATTCAAATCAACTAGCAAATTCATTGAGCCTAAAGGTAACTGAAACTAATAAAACTTAGATCATTAAACTTTTCTTTGGAGTCACAGGCCAGTCACCAGCTAAAATCCCACTGATTTATCCAAGGCGCCAACCAATCCTAGACTAGAGCTGCTCATGATATCATTCACATAGCAGAGGATAACTCTATTTGCTTTAATATCCAACTCAAATATATCAGATCTGAAAGTATTTTAATTATGTGCAGTTTCTAAAGGTTACAGCTCCATGATGCTTCAGGGCCAAGCACTTCTTCATGGAGTTGGACATAATTTTCTCCCTGAAACAATGATAACTCACCTCCCAAGATCCAAACATCATCATCTGGGGCCCTTGAAGGCTATGGAGGCTTCCCTGGAATCCCTTGAAACTGGTGAGTGCATAGACCAGGGTGGGCTTTGGTTTCACGTCATCGGGGAAGAAATAAGGCAGAGGGGACTGACAGTGATAAGAGATGCTAGGGGTGAGCAAGGATTCTTGATGGAAGAGATCATATACAGGGATTTCAGAGAAGTTTCCTGGGGCTCCCATGACATTGAGACAAAACAATGGGCAATGGCTAAGCTATTGAGACTATGGCCTCAGTTCCTGTCCATTGCAGGAATGCAAGTATTAGGGTCAACGCAATTCATGCATGTGTGGAGTTTAAGTTAGAGACAAGACCTTGAGTGTGGACCTCCTCTGGAGACAGAGTAGCATACTTTATTTCTGAACAGGAAGGGCCTCAAGGGCAATCAACTTGCCCAGTGGAGTGTGGGAGAGAGAGCATGGGGCTTTGACGTGAGCACACCTGTGACAAACACCAGCTCTGCCACTTACGAGCTATGGGATCTTGGTACTCTTACTTTTCTGAGGCTCGGTTTCTCCTACAAAAAAAGAGGTCATTGTATCTCCCTCATAAGATTGGTAGGAGGATTAAGTGGGGTGATATAATTGGAACAGTGCTCTGCCAAGTGCCTGATGTAGTATTGTTATTATTGTTTTTGTCATTGTCATCATCACTCTGCCTTTTGAATTTAACACATCAGTTAGAATATGACAAAGCTCTGTATGGACTATGACTTAGTGCCAGAGTTGGCAAACTTGACCCTCAGGCCAAATTCAACTCATTGTCTAATTTTATAAAGTTTCATTGGCACACAGCCACACCCACTCATTGACACACTGTCTATGACAACAGGAGTAGTTGTAACAGAGACAGTATGGTCCACCAAACAAAAAATAATTATTACCTGGCCCTTTAAAGAAAAAGTGTGCCAAGTCCTGATTTAGAGCTGTGAAACTCATTTTCTTGGCTAATCAGCAGAAAGATTTTTTCCATGGAGCCAGAAGACCAGGATTCAAGATCCCCTTCTGCCACTTACGTGGTAGGAATCCTTAGACAAATGGTCTGTAGTCTCCAAGCCAAAATACATATAACCACTTGGTGTCACCCCACTGCCCACTTAATCCTAGCACCCTGTGACATGCATTGTTTTGATCCCCGTTTTGCAGAAGAGAAGAGCCAGAAAAGGAGGACATGCAAGCAGCCCAGTCAAGATGATCACCCAAGACTGTGTTCTTTCAACCCCTCACTGTCTCTTCGTAGAATAGTCCATGAGGGGGCAATGTCTCTACATGCAACTTCTGAAATCTGGGTCAACTCATGGGGGCAGAGGAAAAGAAAAATTAACTCTTTCCTCTCCCTGCTTCTGTCTGGATTAAAGAATTTGATTTTCTAGTTGTCACTCTATCAAAGCAGAGAGAAGACCTGGAGGAGTCTTCCTCCAGGGGAAGGAACATGCTGATCCCAGGCAGAAGAGGAAGAAATGCCCCTGCATCTGATAAAGCAGCATGACATAGCTGAGACCTGGGGGAGTCTTCTCTCTAAGTTACAATTGGAGGCAGTGGTGGTGGTGACGGATGAGATAGAGATAGGAGATGCCCTGCTAGGAGTGTCTCCAGGTAGCAGCTGATATTGGTAGGACCAGTGAGTGGTGAGGGCACTGCACCAATGGCAGCAAAGCAGATGAAGGGCTGGTATGTGGCGGCTAGAGGTAGGACATTGGAGAGGATGTGAGGGACGACATCACAGGAAAGTTGTCACCACCACTCTCCTCCATCACCCATTCCACCTGGTCCCACCCCTGCTTAAAAAAAAAAAATGATGCAGTGGCTCACGTCCATAATCCCAGCACTTTGGGAGGCAGAGTTGAGCGGATCACTTGAGGTCAGGGGTTCAAGACCAGCCTCGCCAACATGGCAAAACTCCATCTCTACTAAAAAAAGAATACAAAAGTTAGCAGGGTGTGGTGGCTCATGCCTGTAATCCCAGCTACTTGGGAGGCTGAGGCATGAGAATCACTGGAACTCAGGAGGTGGAGGTTGCAGTGAGCTGAGATTGTGCCACTGGACTCCAGCCTGGGCAACAGAGTGAGATTCTGTCTCGAAAAAAAAAAAAAAAAAAAAAGGTTATACTAAACTAGAAAAACCTTCAGGATCTAGTGAAGATATATGAATGTATTTATTCTAATATTCACATACTCACCCTCAAAATCGCTTTCCCCCCAACTTTTTTTTTTTTTTTAGATGGAGTCTCACTCTTTCACCCAGGCTGGAGTGCAATGGAGCAATCTCCACTCACTGCAACCTCTGCCTCCCAGGTTCTAGTGATTCTTCTGCCTCAGCCTCCTTAGTAGCTGGGATTACAGGTACCCACAACCACGACTGGCTAATTTTTGTATTTTTAGTAGAGATGGGGTTTCACCATGTTGGCCAGGCTGGTCTCTAACTGCTGACCTCAGGTGATCCTCCCACCTCAGCCTCCCAAAGTGCTGGGATCACAGGCAGGAGCGACCGTGCCTGGCCCACTTTCCCGTTTTTGAAAAGACCACCACCACCTGGTGTCTGAGTCCTGGCAGGTAACCATGAAGCTAGGATCCCCTTAATTTGCTCTAAATCAAATGTGTGGACAGTGATAACATCCCTCCCTCTCCCAGTGAGAAATGCGAATCCTAGAGTCATCACCTGTGATTTATTTCAGCCTTTCTCAGATGGCCTCAATTAAGTTTCATTGCCGGTAAAGAAAGAAAAGATGGCTGAGGCATTTAATTACAGTTTCATAATGTGCTCACTGCTGAATTTATTAAAGTGCATCAGGGATTTTTAACCTTGTAACCAAACAATGGGAGACCTCGGTGCCACAGGAGTAATTATCTTCCTTGTGGGGATGATGGATGGAGAATCTAAGATGGTAACACTAGGTCGGGTAGGGCAAGGGGTGTGGGGACACTGGTGGCCAATCAGAGGGTGGGGCACAAGACACCATCCCATGGATCAGAGAGGGGAGTGCCATTAATTATCAATCTTCATTTGAATCTAAAGATGAGACATGTTTGAAAACTTATCTTTCTTCCCTCTCCTGGCCCCACCCCCAAACCTTCCCTTCGAATTTCCCCTTGATATAATTTTACCGCTATGATCTGGAAAGAGGAGGGGAACATGGTCTGGAAAGAGGAGAGCAGCCCTGAGCATGTGCAGAGGCAGCTTGGAGACCTGGAGAAGCATGGGGCCTGGCTAGCGGTGCAGAGCCATCTCAACCCACATAGATACAGGACTGTCTCCTTGACCCAAAGGAAAATGCTAATTCAAAGCTGGCTTCCCCTGCCTGGCTCGGACTTAAACGAGGACAAAACAAGAGCTGACAGAGGCCCCACACTGCCATCACCACAAATGTCCCTGTGAAGGGAGAAAAACAGCCAGCCCTGTGCTCCATCAATTTCCATTGTAAATGGCCTCATGTTGAAATAAACCAACAGAAACAGCAGTAGCTTGACAGGTGCAGGGCAGGGGGAGATGGGAGACATGCAGACCACAGCCTGGAATCTGCAAGTTGGGCTTGACATTTGGACCCAGAAACTGGTGAAGACTTGTTTGTGGATTGCATGTTCCCAAGTCCAGGCAACTGGGGGGATGCAAACCCCCTCTTTTGCCTGAGTTGGAATGTGCAAAATGGAATTAATTTACAGATGCGGGCCTGAGTCAGAATTCTAGCTCTGTGCTTGTGTGTTCTGTCACCTGACTCTTTCCCTCTGTGCATCTCCTCCTCTGTAAAATGGGGGCAATGAAATCCATCTTGCAGGGTTTACCTGAGGATCAGACACTGGGAAATGAACCAGGTACCTGGCAATAGTAGGTGTGCATTAAGAGGCGGATGGCCCCTAGAGCAATTCAGCTGCTTGTTTTTAGCTTTTCTTAGCTGTCTCTCTTCCTGGCTGGAGAAGACAAAATATGGGAAGAGGCTCCTTTGGGAAAGAAGCCATGACTGTAGAGAGAAGCTGCAGTGAGTTATGCAGAGGACAGAACTGTCTAGGTCCTTCTGACCATTTATTCCCCTTCTATCTTCCTGTTCTCAGAGCGTGTCCACAGCACTTGCCTGCCTGGGTGTGATGGATGGGTCTTAAGTTCCTCACACACTACATCATCAATTACTTACATATTTATCGCCTTGAACTGAGTTTATGGATCTTAAATCAGAGCCATCGGAGTTGTCTGAGCTGAAATTCTCCCCTGATGGAAATATGATGTTTCTCATTATGTAGCCACTCTCTAGTTAATGTTCAGTGGAAGTTAATTGTCCACAGAACAAAGGGCTGCTGAGAAGTTCCCCCTACAGAACCATTCTGTGGAATTTACTGCCTGGATGGACTGCTCGGGGACAGACCATACAAGCTTGCTGCCAAAGACCCCAGCCAGGTTTTCAAAAACCCAAGACACCAGGCATCGTGGGGCTCTGGACTTCAGGCAATAGACTGCCTCTCTCTCTCAGTTTCCTGAGACTTAAAGTGCCATCCGAAGAGATGCCACACTGTCTGTAGTTTGCAGACATGGTGGGGACAGCCTCGTGATAAATAATATATAAGTTGAAGACTGGGTGTCCATATTCCAAAGCCAATCTTTCTGAAGCATCCCAAGTGAGGCCAGGAAGCCTGCTGAGGCGACAGGGTTGTGACAGGTGCTGATTGCATGCCTGAAAGTGAGACCTCTGGGGCAGGATACCTCTGCTGCAACAGGGCCATGGTTTATCAGTGAGAGGTGTTATCAGTAGAGGGAGGATACAGAGAGTCCCCATACCCCCAAGAACTTGGAGATACGGAAGGAATTCCCCCGCAACAAGAGTTAAACCAGCCCAACCCCAACACATAAACAAAGTTAACCTAGAGCAACAGTTCTCAATCGTGAGCCCTGTTGATCCCTAGGGGACATTTGGCAATGTGTGCAGACATTTTTGGTTGTCACAACTTGATGGGGAGGAGTGGTACTGGTATCTACTGGGTAGAGACCAGGGATGCTACAAACAAATGGAACAGCTTCCTCCAACAAAACACTGTCCAGCTCCAAATGTCAACAGTGCCTAACTGGAAATCCCTGCCCAGAAAGACAGGAAAGGACCTAGATCTCCACCGCCTGATACAATCCATTAAATGCATGGACAGATCTAAAAACAGGCTCAGTCACCATGAAAGGAGAGGCAGAGCTTGACCCTCCCAGCCCATCCAGGGGACAGAGCTCTATGGCTCTGGACACACGCACAAGCTCAGAGCTCACTCCTCTTTCTTCAAAACACTTACCTAGACATCACTTTGTAGTCCAACACAGTGACAGGGCCTTTTCACTATTGGGTCTCCTACAAAGGAGTTTATTTATTTATTTACTTATTTATTTTACATATTCTCCTGGGTATAAACAAATTTATACTAATTAATTCACACCAGTGCCACAAAGCCCTAAACATTGCTAGATCAAATTCTAATGTGACCATTTAAAAGCAGACAGTGCTTCACTGGGTTAATACATCATAATTAACTGACAGACAATACTTTGAAGGCCACCTCATTAAAATCTCTTAGTAGGCCTGTCCCTCTTATCAGTTACTTTTGAAGAAAGTAGCAGCAGCCTGATTTTCCACTGGGAAACTACCGTTCCAATGTCCCACAGCAGGCTGAGTCCCTTCCAGTCTCAGAAGAGGGTGTTTGACCAAGGCTTGGTAAGGCCACAGCATTCTGACCATGGTGATTGCTTCAGGCAAAGACATAGGAATGAAGGGCTGACACATCAGTTGAGCCCCTGGAACTTCTCCAGTTACCCTTCCTTTCCTTCCCTCCCTCCCTTCCTTTTTCCCTTCCCTCCCCTTCCCTCCCCTCCCCTCTGTTCTCATGCTGCCAATAAAGACATATCTGAGACTGGGTAATTTACACAGAAAAAGAGGTTTGATGGAATCACAGTTCCACATGGCTGGGGAGGCCTCACAATCATGGCAGAAGGCGAAAGGCACGTCTTACATGGCAGCAGGCAAGACAGAATGTGTGTAGGGGAACTCCTCTTTATAAAACCATCGGATCTCATGATTCTTATTCACTATCAAGAGAACAGCAAGGGAATGATCTGCCCCCATGATTCAATCACCTCTCCCCGGGTCCCTCCCATGACACATGGGAATTATGGAAGCTACAATTCAAGATGAGATTTGGGTGGGGACACAGCCAAACCATATCACCAGGCATCTCACTCTGACAACCAATGGGTAGTGTCTGCACTTCCCACCTGCCATAACGCACCAACGAACACCTACTCAGACATCACCTTGTAGCGAAATACAGCGTCAGGGCCTTTTCACTATTGGGTCTCCTACAAACGAGTCATTTATTTATTTATTTGCATATTTATTTTACACATTCTCCTGGGTATAAACAAATTTACATTAATTAATTAACGTCAGCGCAACAGAACCCAAAACATTGGTAGATCAAATTCTAATGTGGCAATTTAAAAATAGACAATGCCCCACTGGGTTTATGAATCATGATTAACTAAGAAACAATACTTTAAAGACCACATCATTAAAATCTCCTAGTAGGCATGTCCCTCTAATCAGTTACTGCTAAAATAAGGGTCATAACAGGAGGAAGAGCAAGCACCATGCTCACTATTGCTTTGATAAAGCACTGCATTACTGGACTGCTTTGACAAAGCACTGTGGTTCGCAGATAAACACTTCATATCTTCCCTTCAAGTTACTGAATCTTTCTTTTTCTGGAATGGTGATTTTAGCCTCTTCCATACACCGTTTTTGGGCTTAGATTTTTTTCTGCATGGCCAGTACTGCCTTCTTTTTCTTTCCTACATATCTCCCGTGCAAGGGTATGGAAAATATCAATGTAGTAGTGGTGTGCAGCAGATGTCTCAAACAAGAGACAGCTGAATTCTTGGGCCAAAGCCAATCCTTCTTCCTTGGTGACCTGAGGAGTTTATCTATAGAGTGGCTAATGACTTTAGTCACTGTGGTAGACTGAATAATGCCCCAGCCCCGCCAAAGATTGCAGGTGCTAATCGCTGGAATCAGTGACTGTTATTAGGTTTGTGTGAAAGTAATGGCAAAAATCGCAATTACTTTCACACCAACATAATACTTTATATGGCAAAAGGGACTTTGAAGATGTGATTAAATAAAAGATCTTGTGATGGGGAATCCTCCTGGATTATCCAGGTGAGCCTGAGATATAATTATAAGGGTCCTTATGAAAGAGAGGCAAGAGGATCAAAGGAAGAAGAGGGAGAAAATGTGAGGCAAAACCGTGAGCCAAGGAAGAAGCGCTTCCCTTACTGGAAGATGGGAAAGATGTAGAGGCTCATTCTTCCGGAGAGCCTCTACATGGAAGCAGCCCTGCCAATGGCCTGATTTCAGCCCCACAAGACTTGTTTTGGAATTACGACCTCCGGAATGATTAAAAAAATATGTTTGTGTTGTTTTCAACCACTGATTTTATGATAATTTGTGGCAGCAGCAACAGGAAACCAATGTAGCCATGTATTAAATATTCACCAGTTACTTTTGCATCAACCTAGTATTACTTTTGCACCAACCTAATACTTCCCAACTCTTTCAAATAACATGCATAAATGGACATTTATTTATCAAGCTCCTATTCCATGCCTGGTGTTCTATGTCCAGGATCCTCATAGCAACCTGAGGGTTCAGGACTACCTCCTATTTCACAGGAGAGAAAACCGCAGATCAGAGAAGTTCAGTAACTTTCTCAACACAAGGAGGAGTGGGGAATTTCTCTTTTTTTATTTCAATATATTTTGGGGGCAGGTGGTTTTTGGTTACATGGATAAGTTCTTTAATGGTGATTTCTAGATTTTGGTGCACCCATCACCCAAGCAGTGGACATTGCACCCCATGTGTAGTCTTTTATCCCTCAGCCCCCTCCCATTCCCTCTGGGTCCCCAACATCCATTATATCATTCTTATGCCTTTGCATCCCCATAGCTTAGATCCCACTTATAAGTGAGAAGATACAATAGCTGGTTTTCCATTCCTGAGTTACTTCACTCAGAATAATGGTCTCCAACTCCATCCAGGTTGCTGCAAATACCATTATTTCATTTCTTTTTATGGCTGAGTAGTATTCCATGGTGTATATACGTATACCACATTTTCTTTATCCACTTGTTGATTGATGGGCATTTGGCTTGGTTTTATATTTTTGCAATTGCAAATTGTGCTGCTATAAACACGCATGTGTAAGTGTCTTTTTCATATAATGACTTCTCTAGTGGGATTGCTGGATCAAACGGTGGTTCTACTTTTAGTTCTTTAAGGAATCTCCTTACTGTTTTCCATAGTGGTTGTACTAGTTTACATTCCCACTGGCAGTATAAAAGTGTTCCGTTTTCACCACATCCATGCCAACATCTATTATTTTTTAATTTTTTTGTTATGGCCATTCTTGCAGGAGTAAGGTGGTATTGCATTGTGGTTTTGATTTGCATTTCCCTGATAATTAGTGATGTTGAGCATTTTTTCATATGTATATCTTATTTTGATATATATATTCCTGTATATATATTCATGTATATAAAGTATATTCATGTCCTTTGCAGAGGAGTAAGGAATTTCTTGCTACTTTCTTTTCAGGAATTTCCCACAGGAAAAAAAAAAGTCTGTTTATCCTGTATGTGACCTAGCAGCCTGAAGTGATGGGTCTGCCCTGGTAATATCTGTGAATAAGATTCAATATTCCATGAAAATCAAAACAAATAAAGTCCTCCCCGACCTTTCCTGGAAATAAACAATTTAATCTACTAAGTCCACAAGGGAAGGCGCCACCAGAAAAAAACAAAGGCATGCTCTCACCTGTAACAGTCATTTACCAGTGTTTTAATTTACCTAGAAAATGATTTGGCCTCTCAGACTGATAAGAGGCACTGATGTTGAGTGTTAGCTATTTGTATAATGGCAAAAACTGCAATAACTTGTGTGCCAACTTAATAATTTGACACAACTTCAAATGGGATGCAAACACGATAGGGATTGAGAAGCTGGACTCCAAAGTCAGTTGCATCTCAGCCATTTAATGAGACCCCCACCTGCAACTGCCCCTCTTGGCCCTTAATAGCACTAATGACTCCAGGTCACTGGTTCCCAAACTTCACGCATCAGATTCCTGGGGGAAGGATACGTTGTTAAAACGTCAATTGCTGGATTCCTCCCGCAGAGTCGCTGATTCAGTGAGACAAAGAATCTGCATTTCTAACAAGTTCTAGAAGACGAATGATACTAATGGCACTCCTCTTGGGACTGAACTTGGAGATCCACTGACCTAAATCAAGAATTTCCCAACCTCAGCACTGTTGACATTTGGGGCTACTCCATTCTCTCTGGTGGGGGCTGTCCTGTGCATTGTAAGACAGTCAGCAGCATCCCTGGCCTCTTACCTACTAGATGCCAGAAGCACTGTCCTCCCTAAGCTGTGACCAAGAAAAATATCTCTAAACATTTCCAAATGTCCCTGGGGGTGGAGAGGCAACATTTCCCCAGACTGAAAACCACTGCCCTAGATCAAACATGTCAAGAATGCACAAGAAGGAGGGAGATCATTGAAGAAGACTCCAATATCTTAAAGCTCTTAACTGTACTGCCAACTATTTATTAAGCAGGTGGGTTGAACGGTGATCATAGTGGGGGAGACAATGGAAGGAGACGGGGAACAAGGAAATATCACAAAAGATCCCACCTAATATTGTTCAGACCTGGAGCAAGCCTGGGTACTACAATGCTTAAGCCTGTCACTCCTGTAGCCCTCCCAGGTCGGTCAAGCTGCCACAGGTTCTACCAGACAAATGGCTCATTGTCTTCTTTGAGTGACCTGCAAGTTCTGAGAGCAGCCACCACTCCCAGCTGTAGTGACTCAGCCTTGTACCTACAGACAAAATGGCCAATCCTGGCTAATCATTGAGAAATGGGTCTGAGCCCAAAAAGGAACTCAGGGCCAGTGCTCAAAGACGGTCTGATTGCAACCCTCCAGGAGGAAAACAAATTCACAAAGCAGTCCCAGGTTGCCAGTTCTCAAAGTCAGCAAACCAAATCCTAACGTGCAATCTTCCCAGGTTTTTCAAAAGCCATGGGATTGATAGTCAGTGGGGAAAGGAAGAGCTGTCGAATCCAGGCCTGATGGATGGGTGCAGAGGCAATCAGACGTGTTTTCAGAGCCACTGTGCTCTGACACCTGCCCCCATTTTCCACAGAGTTTGGCTCTGAATGCGTCCCTGGACCACGCCCTCCGTCTCCTTTACCTGGCGTTCCTATTCTTGTAGAAAGGAACACAGCCTAATGATGGATTTGTTCAATGTGATCATTCTCGCTTATGTACAAAACAAAGGCAGGATTGATGAACTCCTATAGAAGCACATTCACAGGCCTGATCTATGCCTCTTACCTTGGAGCAGGCAGCAAGTACAGCCTCCAAGGGAATGTCAACATCTTTGCACTTTGTCAATAGGACCTTGATTCTCTAAAGGCTGAAAGGTGTTTTCATGGGTGAATGCTTAGAGCCAGCTCATGGTTTTCCAAACCCCACTCAAAGCTCCCAGATGACTCTTTTTGCATCTGTGAGCTTCTTTCATCCCTAGATATCACCCTGGGGAGAGGGCAGGCAAAAGATGTTCTCTGTACTTGCAAGGAAGAAATGGTAAAGGCATGGGGGTCGAGTGGGGGCTGCGGACTCCTACGTTCCGGAAAGAGCGAGGTTACTGTCCTGAAGTCACATCTCAGCTTTGCCCCTGGATGAGTCTTTTGCCCCCTCTAAGACTGTTTACGTACTTACCTGCAGTATGAGAATTTAAGTAGCAACCGTGCCTGGTGGCTGTAGGATTACATGAGCATCTGGAGTCTAGTTGCTGGGGTTGGCATCCTAGTTCTGCTACTTGTCAGCTATAAAACTTTGGGCAAATTCTTAAGTTCCTCATAGGATCAACCAAGTGCTTAGAACAGTGCCTAGCACTTAGTAGGTGCTTAGCTGATATTTGTCTCTCTCTGCTCATTTCTACTCAGCCTCCGAGTGCATCTGACAAGACATAAATTGTCTGTGCTTACTTGTTTAGAATCCAAGATCTTGGGCGGGGGGGGGGGGGGGGTACCTAATTACTAGACTAAATAGTGTCCTTCCCCAAAATTTACATTCACCTGGAGCCTTCAAATGTGACTTTATTTGGAAATAGGTCTTTGCAGATGTAATCAAGTTAAGATGATACCATCCTGGGTTCGTGTGGGCCCTAATCCAAGACTTCTCAGCACAGGGGAAAATGGACACAGAGACCCACACAGAGGGAAGAGGATGCGGGAACACAGATAGGGAGAACACTGTGAGACCACGGAGGCAGAGACTGGAGTGATGCATCTACAAGCCAGTGAATGCCAAGGATGCTGGCCACCACCAGAAGCTGGGAGAGGCAAGGAAGGACCCTCCCCTAGAGCCTTCGGAGAGAGCATGGCCCTGCCTACATCTTGATTTTGGACTTCTAGCCTCCAGGACTGTGAAAGAATAAATGTTGTCCTAAGCCACCCAGTTTGCAGTAATTTTGGCATTAGCCCTAGGAGACCAATACACCTAATATCAAAGGCAGCCTGTTTGTCCAACTCTCTGCCTCCAGACAAGAGCCTGCCAACCTTCCAGTCTCTCCAGAATTCCCACCTGACTTCCATCATCTGGCTGGGAAGGATCTAGAGCTAGGCCCAGCAAACATTTTCAGTACAGTGCCAGATAGTAACTATTTTAGACTTTGCGGCATATACAGTCTCCGTCCCAACTATTCAACTCTGCTGTGATCACATGCAAGCAGCCATAGGCGGTATGCAAATGAATGAGCACGGCTGTTTTCCAATAAAACTGCATTTACGGCCACTAAAATTTAATTTCATGTAATGTTCCTGTGTCACTAGATATTCTTCTTTTGCTTTTTTTCCACTTACTTAAAAATGTAAAAACCTACTCTTAGCTTGTGGTCTGTATAAAAACAGGCAGTGGGCCAGGTTTTTTTTGTTTTGTTTTCAATTGAAGCAAAATTTACATAAAATAAAATTAACCATTTAAAAGTGTATGATTCCATTGCCTTTAACATGTTCACAGTGGTGCACAAACATCACCTCTATATAGTTCCAAACTATTTCATCACCCCTTAAGGAGACCCTGTACCCACTAAGCGATCACTCCTCATTCCTCCCACCCCAGCTTCTCCCAGTCCCTAGAATTACCAGTCTGCTTCCTGTCTACATGGATTTTACTATTCAGGATATTTCATTTAAGTGGGATCACATAATATGAGGCATTTTGCATCTGACTTCTTTTACTAAGTATAGTATTTTTGAGGTTTATCGATATTGTAACATGTATCAGTACTTGATTCCTTTTTATGGCTGAATAATATTTCATTGTGTGATACACATACCCACACAGCACCATTTGTTTATCCACTCATCTCTTGATGAACATTTGTGTTGTTTCTACCTTTTTTGCTATTATGAATATGCTCCTATGAATATTTGCATATAGGTATTTGTTTGAAAACCTATTTGCCCAGAATTATGGCATTCTGAAGACTAGAAATGATTTGATGCAGCTTGCAAACCTCCCTTATTTGGAATCCCACTGGGCCTGAGCTCTTTTTCATTGCCAAAGCCCTGTTGCTAAAACTATATAGAAGCACCCTCCCTCTAGGCCCAGGAACTGTCTTGGAAAAGGTGGGTGTTGAGATTGTAAGGGCTGGTTTCAAGGGACAGAATTAGTTCAGTCTGCAAATCGAGGATGGGCACACAGATGCCTAAACAGCTGGCAAATTGAGGAACTTTGCTTCCTTGGCCATTATGTGGCCTCTTCTCCATCCATCTCAATCATGGAAAAATTCCTACTTTCCATAGAATTAAAAGAGAATTACCAAGAGGATATCAAGATACCTGGTGACAGAGCCTTCTGGGTATAGTTGTTCCAAGTTATGGGATTTATGCAAATAGAAATATGATAAGAAATTTTTCAGCCACCTTAGCACAAATTACTAAAGTGACTTCAAAAAGCATTGCAGCACAACAAAAATCTCTAACTTCCTTACACAACAAAAGTCTCCAACCTCCTTAGCTTAAGTGATTTTAGCCAATGTTTTATATAGCTAATTGCTACAAGTCTAACTGAAACCAAGATTACAGTAGCCCTATGCACAGAACTTACAGATAAGTCAACTTTGTAACCTTGTTTTTGGCTTTGATTTTTGTCTCTTACATTGCTGAAAAGGTTTTCAGAGTTGATGAGTGCCTGCCCACCGCCCTTCCTGTCTGGCCTGGAATGTTTAAATTGGCTGTTAGTCTTTTGGCTCTAAATCCGTTGGTCATAGGGAACCCACCAAGGGCCAGGAAGGACCCAGGGCAGGCAGCCACACCACCCCAGCAATGATATGCGATGAAATAGAAGTTTAGCCATCAATGCTGCCTCTGGCAAAACTTGGCCAAAAGGGGCAAAATGAGAAATAAAAACAAAATTCTAACCCTCTCCAAAACCAACTGAACAGACTCCCTCTTGACCAAGGGGACCCCCAAAAAAACCTTGAAAACTGAGTTCTCAGCCAGGACAGGATGGGAGGTCAGACACGCCTCATTAAAACTCCTGCCTTGCTAACTGTCTTAGGCTTTCTTCCCTAAGGGCTAAACAGAAACCAGCCCTTTCAGACTCCGCTGCTGATATCAACCATCTGGCTGCTACCCACTCCTTCTGCAATTTCAACAAAGCAACCAACTAACATTTCTTCCTGAAAAGAGATCACCAACCATGGAGTGGTTCTGCCTGGTCTATGGAGAATGCACATTGGGGTTTCCATGTCTTCTGCTTCACTTATTGACATCAGAGGGCCAAAAACTCTACCTTCAGATCAAACACCGCCATTTTTTTGACATGGGACCCTTGAAGGGGCATGTGGCTCAACTGCACATGTGCACAGTTCTCCTTTCATAAATATTCATGACTCCTCCTAAGCTTATTGAATAGGTATATTCGGCCACCCCACTCAGCATAAATTCCTGTTCCCTTTACTTCTCCCTTGAAGTGTCTGTTTCCAGCTTCTGACTGGAGGCTACACTTCCCAGCATGTCAGAATGGCCACCCTGCCGGCTGCAAAGCTTTGTGAAAAATAAAATTCTCCTTTCCAAATCAAAAAGAAAAAGAAAAGACAACCTGTTTTCAATTCTTTTGGGTACATAAGAATTGAATTAGGAGTGAAATTGCTGTGTTGTATGGTAATTCAAAGTTTACCTTTTTGAGGAATCACCAAACTGTTTTCCACACGGTTTGCTACTCCTTGCCCTAGAGCAAGGGTAAGAAATCTCAATGCCTAAGAGTTAGAAAAATGAAACAGACAAGTTAGACAATAAAAAGGCAAGTTTTTTCATGATGAAGGGGGATCCTCTCCATCTACCCACAGTTTTCCTAATTTTTATAGAACCAGGGATGCAGGTAATTGTTAATGAATATGTTAATTCAACTATATATAATCTTTTATATAATATATAAAAATTGCAGTGTGCATGTCATGCTAGGTTGGTATGTGGCATTTTGCCTCACTACTGGAGATGCTACAGGAAGAGTGGGACTGCAGCAAGCTGGAAACTATGCACCCATCTGATGGGGGTGGCCCGCTGCTCAGCTCTAGTTCATTGTGGCCAAGCAAGAATGAGGGTCCAGGGCCACTGCATTTTCTCATTCTTTTTCCAAGAGAAGCCAGAAATTCAGATTTTTATATAAAATTGCTCAATTTTTAAATATTAGCAACTAATTCAGGGGAAAAATGAATTACCTGAGCCAAGCAAAAAATATTTGCAGTCTATATCCAACGATTCTAATCTCTTGTGCTTTCTTGTAATCGTGTTTGTGGCTTTTTCTAAAGAAGAGATGGAATGAATTCACTGGGCTCTCAGGGGATTTTGGCCTCTGTGAGGAATGGGGTGTTCTAAGGTTCTCCCAAGTGTCTGTGGATGGACAGATATGGGCATCCTGAGTTTAAATGAGTGTGGCTGTGACCAGCTCATTGGCACGGGTGTTAAGGACACTCTCTCCAACCCAGGAAGGCTCTTAGGTTCATTAAGGCTCCTCCAATGTTGCTGCAAAGACCACGAATGTCCGACCTCAGCAGGAGGGAGGACATACTGAGCTAAATTAATTTTGTCCATTACACAATTTTTATTTTATTTTTTAAGTTCCAGGCTACATGTGTAGGATGTACAGGCTTGTTACATAGGTAAATGTGTGCCATGGTGGTTTGCTGCACCTATCAACCCATCACCTAGGTATTAAGCCCAGCATGCATTAGCTATTTTTCCTAATGTTCTCTCTGCTTCCCCACCCTCCCCTGACAGGCCCCAGTATGTGTTGTTCGCCTTCCTGTGTCCATGACCCAGCAATCCCACTACTTGGTATATACCCAAAGGAATAGAAATCATTCTATTACGAAGATAAATGTATGTGTAAGTTCATTGCAGCACTATTCACAATAGCAAAGACATGGAATCAACCCAAATGCCCATCAATGATAGACTGGGTAAAGAAAATGTGGTATATATACACCATGGAATACTATGCAGCCATAAAAAGGAATGAGATCATGACCTTTGCAGGGACATGGATAAAGCTGGAAACCATTATCCTCAGCAAACTAACGCAGGAAGAGAAAACCAAAAACAGCGTGTTCTCACTTATAAGTGGGAGATGAACAAAGGGCTTATTTTATGCCTCAGTTAGATTCCAGAAACGAGAAAAAGAAACCAAAGAAAGAAACAATGGGACCAAAGAGAGGAAGATTCACCCATAAAAGGAAGAAGGGCTCTTCTTAAGTGTTACATCCCAGGGTGGTGACCATGGCTGATAGGAAATGCTGTGATTAGATAATGCATGCAGAGTGCTTAGGACAGGGCTTACCTGGCATGCAGGAATGGATAGGTGAAAGTTCAACAGTTAAAAAGTTTAAATACAGCGTTAAGGCCCTGATATTCAAGCAGATATGGACAGTTTCCTTAGTGATTGACTCCTAATGACTTTCAAATTGCTTATCTTTCCTCCCTCCCTTCCTCCCTCTCCCTTCCTCCTTCCCTTCCCTTTCTTCTTCCTTCCTTCCCTACTTTCTTCCTTCCTCCTTCCCTTCCTTTC
Organism: Gorilla gorilla gorilla; assembly: GCF_029281585.2. NCBI lineage: Eukaryota > Metazoa > Chordata > Mammalia > Primates > Hominidae > Gorilla > Gorilla gorilla. The sequence continues at coordinate 133,010,630 of NC_073234.2, forward strand.
TCTCTCCCTCCCCTCCTTCCTCCCTCCCTCCTCCCTCCTCTCCTTCCTTCCTCCCTCCCCTCCTTCCTTCCTCCCTCCCTCCTGTCCTTCCTTCCTCCCTCCCCTCCTTCCTCCCTTCTTCCTCCCTCCTGTCCTTCCTTCCTCCCTCCCTGCCTCCCTTCCTTTCTTCCTCCCCTTCTTCCTCCCTTCCCTTCTTCCTTCCTTCTTTCCTCCTTCCTTCCTCCCTCCCTTCCTTCCCTCCTCCCTCCCTTTCTTCCCTACTTCTTTCCCTTCTTCCTTCCCTCCTCCCTCCCTTCCTTCCTCCCTCCCTGCCTGCCTCCCTTCCTTTCTTCCTCCCTCCCTTCCTCCCTCCCTCCCTTCCTTCCTCCCTCCCTTCCTTCCTCCCTCCCTGCCTCCCTTCCTTCCTTCCTCCCTCCCTTCCTTCCTCCCTCCCTGCCTGCCTCCCTTCCTTCCTCCCTCCCTGCCTCCCTTCCTCCCTTCCTCCCTCCCTCCCTGCCTCCCTTCCTCCCTTCCTCCCTCCCTCCCTGCCTGCCTCCCTTCCTTTCTTCCTCCCCTTCTTCCTCCCTTCCCTTCTTCCTTCCTTCTTTCCTTGCTCTCTCCTTCCCTTACCTTCCTCCTTCCCTCCCTTCATCCCTTCTTTCCTCCCTCCCTTCCTCCCTTCCTTTCTCCTCTCTCTCCCTCTCTCCCTGTTTTCCTCAATGAAGAAAACGATGACGGCTGTGAAGATACAGTCACAAATAAACACAGGACTGGGAAGAGGGGGAAAAAGATTCCCTGGCTTAGGAGAGAAGAGACCACTGAAAGATTCTCTCTGCCCATGCAGACTCCTGCTTGCCATTGCAGACTTCTGACCTCCCTGGAGTCCCTGGGGAGTTCTGTAGGTGATGGGACCACGTGTAGCTGATCTTGTCCCTGTGGGGCACCTGCAGTGTGATTTGTCCACTGGCTCATTGAGCTCAATGACGATGAACTCTTCAAGGGCAAGGGACGTGTCTGGTTCATCTCAGCCTCCCCTGGGCCTGGCCCAGGACCTGTCTGGCTCAGAGCAGTCACTAACGAAGACCTAGTTGCATTAAACTAAGGTAGGGCAAGGCTAGTTTGCATATACAGGAAATTCCCCTAATAAGAATTAAGGATAAGAACTTAGATGCATTCACTGTGCTAAGGGCCGTGAGGCCTCCTCTAGTCTTCTCCGTGACTATGGGGAAAGAGACATAGCTATTCCGCATTTTGCAAATAAAGAAATGAGCCCAGAGAGAAGCCCAGCTGGTAGGAGGCAAAGCCAGAACTGAACCCAAACTGGGCAGCCTCCAAACTGCCGAGTCTGCACTGCCCTCCATCCCATCGGCCAGCGCTGGAGCTGGGAACCCTGGACTCTGCATGCCTCCATGGGCCCCCTTTCTCCAGCAGTGGGAGAATCTCCAAGAGGGAATCAGAAAAAGCTCAGCACTATCTGAGCTCATGCTCCACCACCCTGCCTGCATCCACAGACCTCCCGGAGAGGGGAGGAAAGGAGAGGAGAGGAGAGGAGAGGAGAGGAGAGGAGAGGAGAGGAGAGGAGAGGAGAGGAGAGGAGAGGGAAGCACAGAGGAGCAGGGAGCAGCCTTGATGAGCAGGGGTGACAGTGCCAGGTGTTTTGCTGACAGGAGATTAACCTGGGGGTTCTGCGGATCTGAGGCCGACAGACAGGTGTGACAGGAGGGCACAGGGTTTCTGACACCACTGGTGCCCTTTTGGAGACAGCAGGGCAGAGTCGGGGTACAGAAGAGGCTTGGTTGTCCCCAGTGCCACTGAAGCGTGAGCAGCGGTTCCTTGCTGCTCAGGCACCTGCCGGTCCTCAGCACTGCAGCCCGGCCAACAGGAACGGAGCCCCACATGGGGTCAACTCAGCTCTGTAAGACAACCACTCCTCGAGGCGAGAAAACTGGATGCTTTTACCAAACTGTGGAGAGAAGGCAGCAAGGCATTGGAGCAAACGATTAAGGCTTGAATCCCAGCTCTGCTGCTTACAAACAGGGAACAGTACTTAACCTCTCTGACCCTCAGTGTCTTCATCTGTACAGCGGAGCCAAAAATAGTACCTCAAGTGTCTAATGGTGTCCAATAATATGAGCTTGCCTAGCCCACGGGTTCCTTGAAGACATGGCTGTGTCTTACGCAGTGCCCAGAGAGGTATCAGCCATATAGTAGCTGTTCGATTAGGAAAAAAATATCCACTGAACAAAGAAATGTGCAAACAAATGTACAAAACCACAGATGATTTTATCGTCGCCTCCAGACTTTGGGTTAATAAGGCATCACTATTATAATTTTTAAGACAAGGAGATATCAGCTCAGAGAATAAAGAAACTTGCTCCACAATGCAGGGCTTTGCAGCTGTTACATGCTTCCAGAACTGTGGGGAATAGAATCAGAGTGGCCTCTCTCATCGGCACCGGAGGCACAGTGCCTGGGGCCCGCCCTATGTATAGGTGCCCATGAAAATCCTTTCATTTTCATTTATTTTACAAACAGAAGAAAAAATAAATAAAATAATAATGAGTATGGCAAAATGATTCCAGGATGGATTATATGATCTTTATACCAACACAGTTTAAAATATAATTTTTAATTTTTTCCTTTTTCCTTTTTTAATGGAGAAGGGACCAATGAAAGCCAAAGTACCTTGGGCCCACACTGAACAGCATGAGGCCTCTGTGGCAAAACATCCATGGGAAATTGCATGGAGCCCTGGGTGGGCTAACGAATAGGGTTAAGCACTGTGGGAACTGACATGTACACAGTTGGGGGGTAATAGCTCAGACTTGGGGTGCACAGGGAATTCTGGGAGGTTGTCCACAGCCAGGGAGTCTCCCCACTATATTCTGTCTACAGGTAGCAGCCCCTTCCCTTACTCATATTCCCCTTGGTCTATCCCTCACCACATCTCCACTTCTCACCTTGGCCCCAACCTGAGACAGACACATCCAGGCTTGGGGAAGGGTCATACAATTTTGGAACCAGGTGGCCTACAGATTTTACACCCTGGCTCCAGAATGGGCCACACCTGGCTCAAATCCCAGCTCAGCCACTTTGTCGCTCAGAGATATTGAGGAAATTATTTCACCTCTCTGGGCCTCAAGTTTCTCATCTTTAAAATGGGGATAACAACGTTCCACAGGGTTGACGTGAAATGAAACAAGATCAGAATCCGTGTACAGTGCCTGGCCTATAATAAGTGCTCCATGAAGAATATCAGTTGCCCCAGCTCATAGAATCTCCAAGCATTAGAATCTAACTAACCCAGAGGTCAGCTAACTTACGGCACCAAGGCCAAATCCAGCCTGCCACCTGTATTTTTTATTTTTTGTATGGCTGCAATCTTAAAATGGTTTTACATTTTTAATGGCTTGCCTAAAAATTTTTAAAAGAATCATATTTTGTGACATGGAAAATTTATATGAAATTCTAATCTCAGTGTCCATCAACAAAGTTTAATTGGAACACAGTTGCACCTGCTCACTTTTGTGTTGTCTGTGGCTGCTCTTGTACAACAATGGCAGAGTTGAGTAGTCGTGACAGAGGCCATATGACAGGGCTCTCAAGGGTCCTTCAAGGGTGGCACCAGCGATGTTTGGGGCTGGATGATTCTTCGTGTTGGAGGATGGTGCTGGGCATTGTAAGATATTGAGCTGTATCCCTGGTCCCATCCCACTGGCATTCCACTGCATTCTCTCCCCAGCTGTGACAGCCAAAAATGTTTCCAGACACTAGGAGTGGAAAATCACTCCCAGTTGAAAACTACTGCCATATGGCCCACAAAACCTACAATATCTACTACCTGTCCCTTTATGGAAAAAGCTTGCCAACTCCTGAGCTGACCCAACTTCCTTTTTGCACAAAAGAGAAACTGAGGCACAGGGATGCGTGCATGACTCGCCCAGATACACCCTGGATGGCAGCAGCTTGGGGTCTGCTTATATCATTTTCTTATTTTTATATTTTTTTCTGAGTATGCTTTCTACATATTACTCAGCCTCCTGGGTAAGAAGATTTTTGGATTTCAGGGAGTATAAATCAATGAAATTTTTATAGGATAATTTGGCAATATAATTCAATAGCCTTGGAAATAAGCACACTTTATGACACAGAAATTACTCTTCTAAAAATGCCACCTAAGGAAATAATCATGGATGCTCGCAAAGCTCTGTAGCTGGGCAGATTGTTTCAGAATAACAGAATTGTTTAAAATGCCCCCAAATCAGAAAGCAACCCAAATTTCAAACAATAAAAGAATGAGTAATAACACACAGGGTGTATTGTGAGATACTATGCAGCCATTAAAAATGATCCCAGTTATGACCAGGCATGGTGGCTCACGTCTGTAATCCCAGCACTTTTGGAGGCTGAGGCAGGCAGATAGGCAGATCTCTTAAGGTCAAGGGTTCAAGACCAGCCTGGGCAACATGGTGATATCTCGTCTCTACAAAAAAAAATACAAAAATGTAGCCTGGCATGGTGGCATGTGCCTGTGTCCCAGCTACTTGGAAGGCTGAGGTGGGAGGATCAATTGAGCCCAGGAGGTCAAGGCTGCAGTGAGCCATGATTGCACCACTGCACTCCAGCCTGGGTGACAGAGTGAGACCCTGTCTCAAAAAAAAAAAAAAAAAAAAAAAAAAACAGATCCCAGTTAGAAAATAAAACCCACACACAGAGTATTCCGAATACATGTATAAGTAGGTAGATAGATAAAGAGAGACAGACAGACAGACAGACATATAGATAGATAAAGAGAGAGAAAAAAGCTGGAGACATATATATTTCAATATATTATTAAGAACTCTAGTGAAACTATTTCTGCAATAAATCATAGTATTGTGTAAAAAATACATCAATGTTGCCAATTCTAATTTTTAAAATATGTCTGGTTTTAATAACAATGATTTGTACAGGCTGCATAGTTTATGCTACTGTCTAAGATTATATCACCTAAGTCCTTATAAAAGTTATAATAATCTCCTGCTAAAAAAATTTGTTGTCTATAAACCTAAAATAGTAATGACAATGACTTAAAAATGTTCTGATTCTCATTTTTAAAAGAATATGACAATCATCTCTCTTGCCTCTCTTCCTCCTAATCTCAGCACTCCTGTGGGCTTGGGAGTTGTGAGATGAACTCTGGGAGAAGCGGGAGCTCCTGGATGAAGCTTGATTGGTTCTAATTTACTCAAGAAAGCTTAGAAAGTCACACTGGGTGTGGCAAGACCAGGGTTGGATATGGGATCTAAGACAGTTTCCAAAGCAGTCAAATCAAGGTGTGCATCTGAGCTTCATGGAATGTTGTCAATACTTGAAAAGGCACATGCACGCACAGACACACACACACACACACACACACACACGTGTATCCACTGCAGATTACCTGCTATCAGTCAGCAGGGTGACGAGTGGATGGGACGTAGCATGGTTATGTTTACATTATAGAAAGCTTATGTTCTTGGGGAATACGATGGGGAAAGTGAGTGGACATCTGGGGTACTCAAGAGCCAAGATTCATGATTGGCCAAGAACAGGTCCCGAGTAGAAATGACAGCTGAGCTCAGCACTCAAGTAGCAGCTGGGAACCTCTCGTAACAATCATTTCTGGAACTCATATTCTACTGGAGAAGTACAGATAATTCTAACCAGTGATAACTTAAAATCACCTTTGTGATTTCAGCCCTAAAAAGAAAGGAAATTCTGACACATGCTACAACATGGATGAGACTAGAGTTCATTATGCTAAATGAAATAAGCCAGTCACAAAAGGACAAATATTGTATGATTCCACTCAAATGAGGTACCTAGTCCGGTCAAATTCATAGAGACAGAAAGTCAAATGGTGGTTGCCAGAGACTATGGAGAGGAGGGAATGAGGAGCTAGTGTTTAATGAGTACAGAGTTTCAGTTGGGAAAGATGAAAAAGTCCTGGAAGTGGATGGTAGTGATGGTTGCACAACAATGTGAATGTACTTGATGCCATAGACCTGTACTCTAAAAAATGGTTAAAATGGTAAATCTCATCCAGGTGCAGTGACTCACGCCTGTAATCCCAGCACTTTTGGGAGGCCGAGGTGGGTGGATCACGAGGTTAGGAGATAAAGACCATCCTGGCCAACATGGTGAAACTTCGTTTCTACTGAAATACAAAAAATTAGCCGGGCGTGGTGGTGCACCCCTGTAGTCCCAGCTACTCGGGAGGCTGAGGCAGGGGAATTGCTTGAACCCAGGAGGTGGAGATTTCAGTGAGCCGAGATCGCACCACTCCACTCCAGCCTGGCGACAGAGCAAGACTCCGTCTCAAAAAAAAAAAAAGGTAAATCTTATGTTATGTATATTTCATCACAATAAAAAAAATTTAAATCACGTTTGTGTTTGCCTTTGGAAGGCATGATGCAATTCTTCTTGCCAGAAAGTTTCCTTTTTCAAAGGTCAGCCAGAACAATATCTAAATGCCTTAGTACTCCCTGAAAAAATTTAAAAAGCAACCCAGAAGGTTGCTAGGAAATATGAAATTTAACTTGTTCTGAGATACACAAATAAGCAATTTGCAGAAGAAAAACCAGTGGCCAATACACCTATGAAAAAAATTCTCAACCTCACTATAATAATGGCAGTGCTATGGTTTGGCTCTGTGTCCCCACCCAAATCTCACCTCAAATTGTAATCCAGGTTTCAAGGGAGAAACATGTAGGGAGGCAATTGGATCATGGTGGCAGTTTCCCCCATGCTGTTCTGGTGATAGTGAGTGAGTTCTCACCAGACCTAACGGTTTTTTAAGTGGCAATTCCCCCTGCTCTCTCTCTTCTGCTGCCCTGGAAAGATGTACCTTGCTTCCCCTTTTCCTTCTGCCATGATTGTAAGTTTCCTGAGGCTTCCCCAGCCATGTGGAACTGCAAGTCAATTAAACCTCTTTTCTTTAGAAATTACCCAGTCTCTGGTAGTATCTTTACATCAGTGTGGGAACAGACTAATACAGACAGATTAAGGCAAAACCATTTTTCAGCTCTTCGGCTAGCAAATCGTGACAAAGACTGATAGTATCCAGAGTTGGTAACAGTATAGGAAATGACTCTCTCATACTTCCCTAGTGGGGCTGTAATTCCACGTAACCTCACTGGAAAGCAATTTGTTGCAATCTATCAAAGCTCTATATGCACATACATTTTGACCTAACAATTCTACTTCTGTTATATCACATAGAAATAGTAGTGTATCAGACTCAGCTCCCCCATTGGCCTCCCCAGAATTCCCCAGCCTCAGTCCCAGACCCAGCTGAGTCCAAGACTTTCAGCTACTGGCCCTGTCTAAGTTGTCACCCTGCACCCCAACTCCATGTGACCCATGTGGTTTTGCCACCCGAGGCTGATCAGTGGCACCTCTAGAGTCTCTGGCCCCTCCTGCACTGGACTCAGATGAAACATGAAACCACAGGGCATGGGATTTGGCCTCTGTGAGCTACTGCCACATGGGCTAGCTGACACAACCTGTAAGTGAGGGAGAGTTAATGCCCTGTGGGGTGAGCCTTGGTCACTGGAAGACAGGATGTAAAAAGCAGTTGGGCAGATCCATTTTCTCTCCCTTCCTCTCTTCAATGGACTATTCTTGAAGCATGGTTTTTCTGCACAGCCTATCCTAAGGACATCACATGTGGATGAGCTGATGTATCTGCTAATGGACTGGCTGTGTCTCTTTGTGGCTCACAGTGAAGTGGTGGCCAGTGTGGTAATGCATCATCTTGCACGGTTTTCCCTGCTTCTCCATCCTTCACTCTCCATGCCCTTGAATTGTACCTCCCAAGTAATGTATTAGCTCTTCATCCTTGCCTCAGGCTCTGTATTCTGAGGCAAGCTCAAGCAATTAGCATGATGTTCAGAGATCTATATGCAAGCCATTGTGGTGCTGAGACAGTGAAAAGTTCAGCAAAATAGGGTAGCAAATAAATAAATGATGGTACATCCACAGTATGAAATATTACATGTTGTTAATGCCATATACATATATGTACTGATACTAAAAAATATATTTAATATAGTGGTAGGTGATAATAAGCAAGGTGAAGAATAAGACATATTTTCATATTATTTAAATAAATAGAACACTACTATATGTACAGAAAAAAACTTAAAAAGGATGTACCCAGACTGGTTTCTAAGTGGACATATTCTGGTGGCAGAATGTGACCTTTTTACTTTATATAATTGTGTATTGTTTTAATTTGTTGCAATAAGCATAAATTACTTTTTATAATTTAAATAAGGAGTGAGTCCTAAAATCTAGAGAAAGTTTATTCTAAGGATAAGATACATGGAGGGATACAAATGAATAATTAAGAATTGATTGGATTTGTTTGGGCTAAATGGAAAGTGCTCTGAAACTTTCTGGACCATATCTCCCTGGGTGAGCTGTTCAGAACTCCAGTTCATTAGCTGATAAAATGTGAATTTAATATCACTATTAGGAGTAAATGATGAATCTGGTTGAAAAAGGAACCTAACAGAAGATAAAAGGGGAGGCCATTGACATCTCCATGTGGAGAAAGGTCCCTTAATAGTTTTCTGTCATACTTTTGTGCATTCAACTGTGGAAACTTGGGGAGAGGAAAATGAATCAACATTACAGGACTGCCTTTTAATTTACGCCTGTGAAATAATTTTGATGATTGTTCATAAGTGTTTAACTAATGTTTGTTCTGGAAATGTCACCATTGCCTCTGGAATTTACTTTGATATTCTCTGAGTGTTATCTCTCTATTAATATGTGAGCCTGGAAAGAATTGCTCCCTGGTTTTTGTCCTGACATCTTTTTTGATGTGCTAAGACTTGGACTGAATTTGATTATAATGATGGCGGTTGAGGGAAAAAAACTCTTAAAAGAAAATCTATTCCATGCTCTATCTTTCAGAGACCTAGGATGCCGTCCCTTCTCTTCCCACCACAGCCACACTGGAGATATCCAGGGTACCCTTGGCCCCTAGGGTGTTCTCCTCTCTAGTCTACCCACTTTGGGAGCAAGAATCTTTGTAAGACGGTAGAGGTGAGCACCCACTCTCTTCTCCTGGTAAGACACACTCAGAGTCCTGAGGAAGCATGTTCCCTTCTCTCTTCAGTTACACACACACACACACACACACACACACATCAGATTCCTCTTTTGTCTAGAGAAATGTGTAGTGCTTTAAAGATGTTGGGGAAGCTCAGGCACAGGAGTTAAATCCTGCCCATTAGCTCAAACCCTGAAGAAGTATGACATCTGCCAACCAATGTTAAATGCTTTGTTTTCTTTGCTACCAGCCCCCATTACCTACCCATCTCCAAGTCTTCAGTCTTCAGTAAGCTCATGACTATGACACAATCAGCTTATTACTATGTCCACCTAGTGACAAAGAAGATGAGAGCCAATGCAATGTGGAAAGATGGTGACTAGCTCCTGTGAAACTAGGGCTCCCATGTCATAAGGACACTCAAGGAGACCAATAGAAAGATTCATGTAGAGAGGAACTGAGGTCTCCTGCCAAAAGCCAGCACCAACTTGCCATCCATATGAGTGTGTCATCCTGGAAGTGGATCCTTTCGGCCTCGGTCAAGCCTTCAGATGAGACTGTAGCCCCAAGCAACATACTGACTGGATATGAGGGACACTTATCCAAAACTGCCCAGCCAAGCTGCTCCAAAATCCCTGACCCATAGACGCTGTGGGATAATAAATGTGTATTGTTTGTTAAGCCACTAAGTTTTAAGATAATTTGTTATGCAGCAGATAATACATACAGATTTTAAACAGATCCCAGCACTTTGGGAGGCTGAGACAGGTGGGTCACTTGAGCCCAGAAGTTCGAGACCAGCCTGGGCAATATGGTGAAACCCCACCACTACAAAAAAACACAAAACTTAGCTGGGTGTGGTGGCACACGCCCATAGTCCCAGATACTCGGGGGGCTGAGGTGGGAGGAGGATTGCTTGATCCTGAGACGTTGAGGCTGCAGTGAGCCATAATCATGCCACCCACTGCACTTTAGCCTGGGTGACAGAGTGAGACCCTGTCTCGAAAAAAAAAAAAACAGATTTTAAAAAGAAGGAACTTTTAGTGCCTAGTAAATTGAAAATATTTTTATAAATATTTAAATAATGATGACTCAATCAATCAATTTGGGAAAAAAAAAGAAGAAAAAGATCAGCAAAAGTCACTATAAGTAGCTGTCCAGCCCACAAGGCCTATGAGGAATTGCATTTTCTCCATTCACATATTTGAGAGCTTAAGTTATTTCGCATGGCTGTTCAATAACTAAATAACTTCAGAAGGCTACAGAACTTGGGATGCTGGGTTCCTATCCCTGCTCTTTTCTCTGGAGATGTGAGGCACCATCCAGATATCCCTTCCAAGTACCTGCCCTTGACTAAAGAAAACAGCCTTGCCCAAAATCACTCTCTCCTTGGGGTCAGCCCACTACTAAATACTGGTCAGTGAGGTCATATAAAGACCTGTGCCTTTTGTCCCAATTCAGAACAACTCTGCATTGCCAGCTTAGCTCCTGAGCACACTGTGAGGTTGAATGAGGTCTTTACTGAGACTGTATCACAGCCCAACTTCTCCTTCTGCCCAACTTTGCTTCCTTTACTCCCCTTGTTGTTGATTTCAACAGTGTTCCCTAACAACCTTCTGATATGCTCATTTCTTTCTCAGATTCTGCTTCCTAGGAAACAACTTGAAATATCTGGCAATTCTTGGATAGAAAGCCAGGCTCCATGATTCATCTTTTTATTCTTCCTTCTCTCCTTGCTTTCTTTCATTCTTTTGTTCATTCATTCATTCATTCATATGTGCATTAATGTAATGAACAAAAGCTAGGAGCCCTGCATTAACCAGAAATTCATTTCAAGGCACTGGGTTTAGCAGTTTTATGAAGATGTTTGTGGATGTGGTTTCCTTTGTATTCATCTTGTTTGGGGTTCAAGGCACTCCTTGAAGCCAAAGTTTGATGTCTTTTGTCTCTTTTGGAAAATTCTTGATCACTATCTCTTCAAATTTTGCTTTTCTTCCTTCTTCCTCTCCTCTCCCTCTGGAATCTCAATCAAAAAGACCTTTTCAATGGGTCCTATATGAGTCGCACACATTCTTTTCAGTATTTTCCATCTTTCCCTCTACTTTTTGTTTCAATCTGGGTATTTTCTTCTAATCCTTCCTCTAGTTCACTAATTCTCTCTTCAAGTGTGTCTGATCTTCTATTAAACCCATGTATTGAATTCTTCATTTCAGTTTTTGAATTTTTCAGGTCTAAAATATTCATTTGACTTTTTCATAATTTCTAGATCTCTGCTGTAATTCTCTATCTAGTCATCTAATGTCTTATATATCTTAATCATATTAATTAAAGTTCATGTCTTATAATAAATTACAGCAATTAAAAATAACAAACTACTGATAAATACAACAACATGGATGTATTTCAACAGCATAATGCTGAATGAAAGAAGCCAGATGCAAAAGAGTATATACTGTATGAAGCAATTTATATGAAATTCCAGAAAATGTAAAGTAATCTATAGTGATAGAAGACAGATAAGTAGTTGATGGGTCTAGGAGGATGAAGTGATTGCACAGGGAATGAGAGAACTTTTTGAGGTGATTAGAAGGTTCCGTTTCTTCATTGTGGTAGCATTTATAAACGTGTATGCACTTGCCAAAACTTATCCAACTATAGATGGGTATAATTTACTATACCTCAATAGTGTTGCTTTAAAAAACCCAGATTAAACCTAGACGAGTTGAGGAGATAGCTCCCAATTCTGGAAAATCCCAGAACACAAGAATTAAGAATAAATTAAATTATGATAAAAGAAGATCAAGTCCATGTTTAATAAACTCAAATATCTGGATCTCTTCAGGGTCTGATTTTTGCTCCTGGTTTTCAGTCATGTCATTTTATGTCCTAATATTTCTGGTAACTTTTTATTGAATTCTTAAAATTGTGCATAAAAATTTGAGGAGATAATTTGTGTTTCTGGATGATGTTATCTTTCTCCACAGAGGATTTAAATTTTCCTTCTGGAAAGCAGTTAGAAAAGAGGAAAATAACACTAATTCAATCAATGATTGAGCAGATTTGATACTGGATTTCATTTTTATAAGCACTGGTCTATTTCTAGTTTACCCTTACTCTCAGAGTGTAGCCCCTCAGAGTCCCTACTGGACACATTGATATTTACCAAGGTCCCGTTCTGCTTGATGGAACTTGAGCACCAACATTTGTTCCTCAGCAACATGACGTGCAGGAAGTTCTGTTCAGCTTCTTAGTCTCTCAGCCGCCATTTTGGAATTAGCAAGTATCTTGAGAGGAAATGCAGCATTGAACTTTGGCCTCTTTCCTCTGTGCCTCCTTTCTTTCTGGAGTCATGGCCTGATATGGTCTGGCTGTGCCCCACCCCCCAAATCTCATCTTGAATTGTAGCTCCCATAATTCCCTCACGTTGTGGGAGGGACCCAGTAGGAGATAATTGAATCATGGGGTTGGCTTCCCCCATACTGTTCTCATGGTAGTGAATAAGTCTCATAAGATCTGATGGTTTTATAAGGGAAAACCCCTTTCATTTGGTTCTCTCATTCTCTCTTGTCTGCCACCATGTAAGAATGTAAGACATGCCTTTCACCTTCCACCGTGATTGTGAGGCCTCCCCAGTCACATGGAACTATGAGTCCATTAAACCTCTTTTTCTTTAGAAATCACTCAGTCTTGGATATGTCTTTATCAGCAGCATGAAAACGGACTAATACGTGGCCACACTCAAGCCCTCACTTCCTTGGTAGCTTGATAATACCTTCAAACATTTTTTAAAATATATTTTATCCAGCTTTTCCAGTTATTCTTGGTAGGAGGATTGGTCTACAGCAAAACAACTCACCATTTCTGGAAGCAGAAATTTCTGCAGGACCCTAGGGGGACACAGATCCAAAGATAATTCCCACCTTCAAGAAACCTTCTAGGAGACCTTAAGAATTACTACAATGCTGTCTGCTAGATGGGCAGGCTACCAACCTGGTGCAATAGCTCTCCCCTGGCAACATTTCTTGTGTGCAGTCAGCCACAGGAAACAGTCAATTTTCTTTTTTTTTTTTTATTCTACTTTAAGTTTTAGGGTACATGTGCACAACGTGCCGGTTAGTTACATATGTATACATGTGCCATGTTGGTGTGTTGCACCCAGTAACTCGTCATTTAACATTAGGTATATCTCCAAATGCTATCCCTCCCCTCTCCCTCCACCCCACAACAGGCCCCGGTGTGTGATGTTCCCCTTCCTGTGTCCATGTGTTCTCATTGTTCAAGTCCCACCTATGAGTGAGAACATGTGGTGTTTGTTTTTTTGTCCTTGTGATAGTTTGCTGAGAATGATGGTTTCCAGCTTCATCCATGTCCCTATAAAGGACATGAATTCATCATTTTTTATGGCTGCATAGTATTCCATGGTGTATATGTGCCACATTTTCTTAATCCAGTCTATCATTGTTGGACATTTGGGACATACTGTATATGTGAGTGTTGTTATTAGTATTTTTAACATTAATTTTCAATGTTAAAAATACTAATAACAACACACACATATACAGTATGTCACAATGCCTTATATGAGGCCAATTAATCATCTCATGTGAGCCTCAAAATTGATACTTTTTATAAAGACAGCTTTATTGAAGTATGATGTACATATAAAATTCACTCATTTTAAGTGCACAATTCAATCATTTTTAGTAAACTTGCAGAAATGTGACCATCATCAAAATCCAATTCTAGAACATGTCCATCTCCCCAAGAAGACACTTTGTGCAAAAGTTACTCACTATTCCCAACCCTAGCCCCAGACAACCATTAATCTACTATCTGTCTCCATATATTTGTCTTTGCTGGATATTTCAAACAAACGAAACCCTACAGTGTGTGGTCTTTTACATCTGCCTTCTTTAATTAATCATAGTTGATCTTTAATGTAGATATTATTAGCCTCACTTTAGAGATGAGAAAATGGAGAATTGGAGAGATTAAAAGACTTGCCTGAGGTTAATCAGCTGGTTAATGATAAGGACACCAAGATCTGAACCCACGTCTAAAAACTTTTTCTCCCTACAAAACCAGCTTCATCATATGTGAGCTTCCTGGGAGTCAGAGTCATATTTCATGGGCTCCTAGACCCTGGGTGGTGAGCAAAGGGTCTGCCCCATTGTGGATATACAGGAGTTATTTGCTAAACTGAAACAAATTTATCCTATATTAGTTCCTGCTTCTATCCCAATTCACCATCCCCAAACACCATTCTGAGTGACCTCCTGTTGCCTGCCATTAGTTGATGTTTGCTTAGGGACCACACATTTGTGTTATGGCTGACAGAAGAAAAACACAAAGGAAACAAAAAGAAATACAGACATTATGGAAGTAAATGCAGCACAAATAGTTTGTGAGTTTACCACTATTGAAGCTTATGCACTCTAGAGCTCCCAGTGAGCAGATATCTGTGCCCTGATAGAGATGAATTAGGTTTCTCCCTAGCTCCAATATCAGCAGCAAAGACTGGAAGAGTGAACTCATTCTCTGCTTACGTGGCTCAAATGTAGGTCAAGACACTTCTCTGTGAGCTGTGACCAATAACCAATGTGTGGGTATTTATCATTCTTCTTTTTTTCTGATTATGCCATTCCTAGTTCTCATGACTTAGACTTAACAATAAGTGCTGGGAAAGCAGGGAGAGACCATTCTAGTCATATTTCATTGATCCTGCTTATATATTCACTACATACATACAAAACAAAACCTAAATATGTAGTAAGCCCCTTCCATCTGTAAATTACTGTGGGAAGATTAGAGGATATATAATCTGAGTCTCCACTTCTAAGGAATTTTATTATTGAATTTGGAGGCAGTTGATATGGTTTGGCTCTGTGTCCCCACCCAAATCTCATCTTGAATTGTAATCCCCACGTGTCAAGAGGGGAAAATTACTGGATTATCAGGGTGGTTTCCTCCATACTGTTCATGATAGCAAATGAATTCTCATGAGATCTGATGGTTTTATAAATGGTAGTTTTTCCTGTGCTTTCACATGCTCTCTCTTACCTGCCACCATGTAAGACATGCCTGCTTCCCCTTCCACCATAACTAAGTTTCCTGAGGCTTCCCCAGTCATGCAGAGCTGTGAGTCAATTAAACCTCTTTTCTTTATAAATTATCCAGCCTCTGGCAGTTATTTACAGCAGTGTGAAAATGGAATAATACAGCAGTAAAGAAGAAAGATTAAAAGCACAGGATCTGGAATGATTTTGGCTGACTCCACGACTTACTAGCTGCATTCACATAGGCAGGTTAGTTAACCTCTCTGTGCCTCAGTCTCCTCATCAGTAGCATGAGTATAAATATAGTATGTGCTTCATAGGGTTGTTACAAGGATTTAAATGATATAGGCATGAAAAGGGGCTGGTACAGAGCAAGAATTTAGTGATTGCATCCACATATAAGTGCATGTCATCAACACAGACCTTCTCTTGTAATTTAGTTAATGGTATTATACCAATGCCATTTTCTTGTTCAGGTAATATATAGTGATGATGTAAGACAATATCATTGGAAGAAACTAAGTGAAGAGTACATAGGAACTCTATACTATTTTTGCAACTTCTTGTGAGCCCAAAATTATTTCAAAATAAAACATTTTTAAAAATTTCAAAACCAAATATAAAAATAATAATCATAATGCAGACCTTCTCCCCACAAGCCAACCTCTACCACTGTCGCCTACAGCTCCATGCTGTAGCTGCACAACACAAATTTGCAAAGGATGAAAGATAATGTGCCCATCCACATTCCATGGGCACCTTATGGATGCATTTGCACATCCTATTACATTACTTAGGGAGCTAAGGAATAATCTCAGTGAGCACATGAAAGTTATGCAACTGCTTTGACCTCACAAGCAGGATGGCAACAGTTGGCAAACTCTTGATGGGGCAGTTGATGGGAGAATTTGAGACCATTTTCATCAGTGACTCCCAATGTGACTTTAGGCATATCTCTACATCTCTCTGCACTTCTATTTTTTTTGTTGTTTAAGTATGGTGGAAAACTGCCTAATCCTCTTGGGAATCCAGGATTTGGGATGTGATTCACTCAGGATTAAATCATCATTTCCTGCATCTTATTTTACATAATTCAAGAACTCAGAGAGTCAACACTGTTGAAATTTACAATCAGCCTTCACAGACTCTGTACTCAAAACATCTGCAAAGCAAAAGAAAGAGTCTATCTCAGAGAACCTCTTTGATAAGACAATAAAAGTTACTTTATTCAACTGGCATCTTATTCTCAATGAGCCTATTTGTGCAATTTGAGTGTTGTGCAATTTAGTTATCAAGGTTCTTTTTTTCCTGTCCCTGGCAGACAAGGTTAAGCAGGATGTGCATGTTAACACCTTCCACTGACTTAAACAAAGGTAACACCAGATCTAACCCACACTGGTTGGAGAGATTCTCCACACAAAATCTTGTGGAGAGATTTTTCTGCACAAAACTTCCAGATCCACTCTGTGCCATAAAGCTTCAATTCAATGGGATTTCCAGCATCTTGAATTGTTTAGAAATGTCATTTACTCCACTTTTAGGAATAAGAAGAGATAATTTCCCAAACCCATCCAAGCTGTTACGCACTCAATAGATATTTCTTGAACCTCTTTTATGTTCCATATATGGTGCTGAATGCAAGAAATATAAGAAGAAAGCATGAATACTGCCCTCTTGGAATGCATTGTTGGGTCTGGGAGAAAGACAAATAGCCTTAAAATTATAGCATATTGAGGTAGGCATGCACTCCAATGGAGGAAGTTTAAGGTAGTGACTCAAAGCACAGGTATTAACAGTCAGAGCTGACATGAAAACCAGACTCTGCCAGCTGCTGGTATGAGGCTCAGAGGAAGCTACCCCACCTCTTTGAGCCTCATTTTCCTTTGCTCTAAATTTCATAATGCAAATTTGATAATGTGCTTCGCACATGGTAGATACCAATGAACACTCAGAGGTGAATACTAGTTAAATTCCATAACAATATCTCACTTTTACACACTTACTTATTTATGCCTTTGGGGTTTTTTTAATTATTATACTTTAAGTTCTAGGGTACATGTGCACAACATGCAGGTTTGATACATAGGTATACATGTGCCTTGTTGATTTGCTGCACCCATCAACTTATCATTTACATTAGGTATTTCTCCTAATGCTATCCCTCCCCCAGCCCCACACCCCCTGATAGGCCCCGGTGTGTGATGTTCCCTCCCTATGTCCAAGTGATCTCATTGGTCAGGTCCTGCCTATGAGTGAGAACATACAGTGTTTGGTTTTCTGTCCTTGTGACTAGTTTGCTGAGAATGATGGTTTCCAGCTTAATCCATGTCCCTGCAAAGGACATGAACTCATCCTTTTTTATGGCTGCATAGTATTCCATGGTGTATATGTGCCACATTTGCTTAATCCAGTCTATCATTGATGGACATTTGGGTTGGTTCCAAGTCTTTGCTATTGTGAATAGTGCCACAATAAACATACATGTGCATGTGTCTTTATAGTAGCATGATTTATAATCCTTTGGGTATATACCCAGTAATGGGATTGCTGGGTCAAATGGTAATTCTAGTTCTAGATCCTTGAGGAATCGCCACACTGTCTTCCACAATGGTTGAACTAATTTTCTCTCCCACCAACAATGTAAAAGCATTCCTATTTCTCCACATCCTCTCTAGCATCTGTTGTTTCCTGACTTTCTAATGACTGCCATTCTAACTGGTGTGAGATGGTATCTCATTGTGGTTTTGATTTGCGTTTCTCTGATGACCAGTGATGATGAGCATTTTTCCATGTGTCTGTTGGTTGCATAGATGGCTTCTTTTGAGAAGTGTCTGTTTATATCCTTTGCCCACTTTTTGATGGGGTTGTTTTTTTCTTGTAAATTTGTTTGAGTTCTTTGTAGATTCTGGATATTAGCCCTTTGTCAGATGGGTAGATTGCAAAAATTTTCTCCCATTTTGTAGGTTGCCTGTTCACTCTGATGGTAGTTTCTTTTGCTGTGCAGAAGCTCTTTAGCTTAATTAGACCCCATTTGTCTATTTTGGCTTTTGTTGCCATTGCTTTTGGTGTTTTAGTCACGAAGTCCTTGCCCATGCCTATGTGCTGAATGTATTGCCTAGGTTTTCTTCTAGGGTTTTTATGGTTTTAGGTCTAACATTTAAGTCTTTAATCCATCTTGAATTAATTTTTGTATAAGGTGTAAGGGATCCAGTTTCAGCTTTCTACATATGGCTAGCCAGTTTTCCCAGCACCATTTATTAAGTACGGAATACTTTCCCCATTTCTTGTTTTTGTCAGGGTTGTCAAAGATCAGATGGTTATAGATGTGTAGTGTTATTTCTGAGACCTGTTCCACTGGTGTATCTCTCCGTTTTGGTACCAGTACCATGCTGTTTTGGTTACTGTAGCCTTGTAGGATAGCTTAAAGTCAGGTAGCGTGATGCCTCCAGCTTTGTTCTTTTGGCTTAGGATTGTCTTGGCAATGCAGGCCATTTTTTGGTTCCATATGAACCTTAAAGTAGTTTTTTCCAATTCTGTGAAGAAAGTCATTGGTAGCTTGATGGGGATGGCATTGAATCTTTGGGCAGCATGGCCATTTTCATGATATTGATTCTTCCTATCCATGAGCATGGAATATTCTTCCATTTGTTTGTGTCATCTTTTATTTCACTGAGCAGTGGTTTATAGTTCTCCTTGAAGAGGTCCTTCACATTCGTTGTAAGTTGGATTCCTAGGTATTTTATTCTCTTTGTAGCAATTGTGAATGGGAGTTAATTCATGATTTGGCTCTCCGTTTGTCTGTTAATGGTGTATAGGAATGCTTGTGATTTTTGCACATTGATTTTGTATCCTGAGACTTTGCTGAGGTTGATTATCAGCTTACGAGATTTTGGGCTGAGGCGATGGGGTTTTCTAATATACAATCATGTCATCTGCAAACAGGGACAATTTGACTTCCTCATTTCCTAATTGAATAACCTTTATTTCTTTCTCTTGCCTAATTGTTCTGGCCAGAACTTCCAACACTATGTTGAATAGAAGTGGTGAGAGAGGGCATCCCTGACTTGTGCCAGTTTTCAAAGGGAATGCTTCCAGTTTTTGCCCACTCAGTATGATATTGGCTGTGGGTTTGTCAAAAATAGCTCTTATTATTTTGAGATACGTCCCATCATTACCTAGTTTATTGAGAGTTTTTAGCATGAAGGGCTGTTGAATTTTGTCAAAGGCCTTTTCTACATCTATTGAGATAATCATGTGGTTTTTGTCATTGGTTCTGTTTATGTGATGGATTACGTTTATTGATTTGCATATGTTGAACCAGCCTCACATCCCAGGGATGAAGCCGACTTAATCGTGGTGGACAAGCTTTTTGATGTGCTGCTGGATTTGGTTTGCCAGTATTTTATTGAAGATTTTCGCATTGATGTTCATCAGGGATATTGGTCTAAAATTGTCTTTTTTTGTTGTGTCTCTGCCAGGCTTTGGTATCAGGATGATGCTGGCCTCATAAAATGAGTTAGGGAGGATTCCCTCTTTTTCTATTGATTGGAATAGTTTCAGAAGGAATGGTAACAGCTCGTCTTTGTACCTCTAGCAGAATTTGGCTGTGAATCCATCTGGTCCTGGACTTTTTTGGTTGGTAGGCTATTAATTATTGCCTCAATTTCAGAGCCTGTTATTAGTCTATTCAGAGATTCAATTTCTTCTTGGTTTAGACTTGGGAGGGTATATGTGTCCAGGAATTTATCCATTTCTTCTAGATTTCCTAGTTTATTTGCGTAGAGGTGTTTATAGTATTCTCTGATGGTAGTTTGTATTTCTGTGGGATCGGTGGTGATATCCCCTTTATCATTTTTTTATTGCATCTATTTGATTCTTCTCTCTTTTCTTCTTCATTAATTTTGCTAGCAGTCTATCTATTTTGTTGATCTTTTCAAAAAACCAGCTCCTAGATTCATTGATTTTTTGACGGGTTTTTTGTGTCTCTATCTCTTTCAGTTCTGCTCTGATCTTAGTTATTTCTTGTCTTCTGCTAGCTTTTGAATTTGTTTACTCGTGCTTCTCTAGTTCTTTGAATTGTGATGTTGGGGTGTTGATTTTAGATCTTTCCCGCTTTCTCTTGTGGGCATTTAGTGCTATAAATTTCCCTCTACACATTGCTTTAAATGTGTCCCAGAGATTCTGGTACATTGTGTCTTTGTTCTCATTGGTTTCAAAGAACATCTTTATTTCTGCCTTCATTTCGTTATCTACCCAGTAGTCATTCAGGAGCAAGTTGTTCAGTTTCCGTGTAGTTGTGCAGTTTTGAGTGAGTTTCTTAATCCTGAGTTCTAATTTGATTGCCCTGTCGTCTGAGAGACAGTTTGTTGTGATTTCTGTTCTTTTACATTTGCTAAGGAGTGCTTTACTTCCAATTATGTGATCAATTTTAGAATAAGTGCGATGTGGTGCTGAGAAGAATGTATATTCTGTTGATTTGGGGTGGAGAGTTCTGAAGATGTCTATTAGGCCTGCTTGTTGCAGAGCTGAGTTCAGGTCCTGGATATCCTTGGTAACCTTCTGTCTAATTGATCTGCCTAATATTGACAGTGGGGTGTTACAGTCTCCCATTATTATTGTGTGGGAACCTAAGTCTCTTTGTAGGTCTCTAAGGACTTGCTTTATGAATCTAGGTGCTCCTGTATTGGGTGCATATAAATTTAGGATAGTTAGCTCTTCTTGTTAAATTGATCCCTTTACCATTATATAATGGGCTTCTTTTGATCTTTGTTGGTTTAAAGTCTGTTTTATCAGAGACCAGGATTGCAACCCCTGCTTTTTTTTTTTTTTTTTTTTTTTTTTTGCTTTCCATTTGCTTGGTAGATCTTCCTCCATCCCTTTGTTTTGAGCCTATGTGCGTCTTTACACGTGATATGGGTCTCCTGAATACAGCACACTGATGGGTCTTGACTCTTTATCCAATTTGCCAGTCTGTGTCTTTTAATTGGGGCATTTAGCCCATTTACATTTAAGGTTAATATTGTTATGTGTGAATTTGATCCTGTCATTATGATGTTCACTGGTTATTTTGCCCATTAATTGATGCAGTTTCTTCCTAGCATCAGTGGTCTTTATAATTTGGCATGTTTTTGCAGTGGCTGGTACCAGTTACTTCTTTCCATGTTTAGTGCTTCCTTCAGGAACTCTTGTAAGGCAGGCCTGGTGGTGACAAAATATCTCAGCATTTACTTGTCCGTAAAGGATTTTATTTCTCCTTCACTTATGAAGTTTAGTTTGGCTGGATATGAAATTCTGGGTTGAAAATTCTTTTCTTTAAGAATGTTGAACATTGGCCCCAACTCTTTTCTGGCTTGTAGGGTTTCTGCTGAGAGATCCACTGTTAGTCTGATGGGCTTCCCTTTGTGGGTAACCCGACCTTTCTCTCTGGCTGCCCTTGACACTTTTTCCTTCATTTCAACCTTGGTGAATCTGACAATTATGTGTCTTGGGGTTGCCCTTCTCGAGGAGTATCTTTGTGGTGTTCTCTGTGTTTCCTGAATTTGAATGTTGGCCTGCCTTGCTATGTTGGAGAAGTTCTCCTGGATAATATACTGAAGAGTGTTTTCCAACTTGGTTCCATTCTCTGCATCACTCTCAGGTACACCAATCAAACGTAGATTTGGTCTATTCACATAGTCCCATATTTCTTGGAGGCTTTGTTCATTTCTTTTTACTCTTTTTTCTCTAACCTTGTTTTCTCACTTTATTTCATTAATTTGATCTTCAATCAATGATACCCTTTCTTCCACTTGATCGAATCAGCTATTGAAGTTTGTGCACATGTCACGAAGTTCTCGTGCCATGGTTTTCAGCTCCATCAGGTCATTTAAGGTCTTCTCTGTGCTGTTTATTCTAGTTAGCCATTCATCTAATCTTTTTTCAAGGTTTTAGCTTCCTTGTGGTGGATTCGAACATCCTCCTTTAGCTCAGAGAAGTTTATTACTGACCTTCTGAAGCCTACTTCTGTTAACTCGTCAAAGTCATTCTCTGCCCAGCTTTGTTCCATTGCTGGTGAGGAGCTGCAATCCTTTGGAGGAGAAGAGGCACTCTGATTTTTAGAATTTTCAGCTTTTCTGCTCTGGTTTCTCCCATCTTTGTGGTTTTATTTACCTTTGGTCTTTGGTGTTGGTGACCTACAGATGGGGTTTTGGTGTAGATGACCTTTTTGTTGATGTTTATGCTATTCCTTTCTGTTTTTTAGTTTTCCTTCTAATAGTCAGGTCCCTCAGCTGCAGGTCTGTTGGAGTTTGCTAGAGTTCCACTCCAGACCCTGTTTGCCTGGGTATCACCAGCAGAGGCTGCAGAACAGCAAATATTGCTGCCTGATCCTTCCTCTGGAAGCTTTGTCCCAGAGGGGCAGCCACCTATATGAGATGTCTGTTGTCCCCTACTGGGAGGTGCCTCCCAGTTAGGCTACATGGGAGTCAGGGACCCACTTGAGGAGGCAGTCTGTCTGTTCTCAGAGCTCATACGCCATGCTGGGAGAACCACCGCTCTCTTCAGAGCTGTCAGACAGGGACATTTAAGTCTGCAGGAGTTGTCTGCTGCCTTTTGTTCAGCTATGCCCTGCCCACAGAGGTGGAGTCTAGAGGCAGTAGGCCTTGTTGAGCTGCGGTGGGCTCCGCCCAGTTCGAGCTTCCTAGCTGCTTTGTTTACCTACTCAAGCTTTAGCAATGGTGGCTGCCCCTCCCCTAGCCAGGCTGCTGTCTGGCAGATCAATCTCAGACTGCTGCGCTAGCAGTGAGCAAGGCTCCATGGGCATGGGAGCCACCAAGCCAGGCATGGGAGAGAATCACCTTGCCTGCCAGTTGCTAAGACCTTGGGAAAAGCACAGTATTTGGGTGGGAGTGTCCTGTTTTTCCAGGTAGTCTGTCATGGCTTCCGTTGGCTAGGAAAGGGAAATCCCCCAACCCCATGCGCTTCCCAGGTGAGGTGATGCCCCGCACTGCTTTGGCTCACCCTCCATGGGCTGCGCCCACTGTCCAACCAGTCCCAATGAGATGAACCAGGTACCTCATTTGGAAATGTAGAAATCACCGTCTTCTGCATCGATCACACTGGGAGCTGCAGACCAGAGCTGTTCCTATTTGGCCATCTTGGAATGCTTTCTATGCCTTTGGTTTATGTCAGAATATACTTAAAACTGCTTACATTCATACATTACAGAAAAAAAGGTGTTTTTTGTGGTCTAATGAGAAAACTGGACAAGAAGGAAACAAGAGTAAGAAAAATATGTGAAACCAAAAGGGAGAAAAGAACACAAAATCTATGCTGACAATTGCAATAAGTTGGTCACAGATTTGATTTTGAGCTTCCTCGTGATCACAGCAAAAAGGAAAACACAGCAGTTATCTGACTCAGTCACTAGTTCCATAATCTGCAAAACAAGAGTGCATGAGAATCAGAACTCTTCCTGTTCCTGACATCAGAAATAAATTACTCCTATATGTCCTCAATAGGACACTAGTTACTATAGCAGTCAACATCCTCAAGAACTCTTGGAATTGTCTTAAAATGTCCTTTAATTGATAGTGAAGAATATAAGAACCAAGGTGTAAGTCTGTGGAAGTAGTTCAATGAGAAGTTAAAATAATGCAGCTCTGGCATCACCCAAAGACTAATTCTGGCATAACAAGAAGAGTTGTACATATCCTCCATAAAGTCTACTCCCATCAGTCAACCTTTAGCAAAACAAGCAACAGCAAGTCCCCTACCAAGTGGCCTGCCAGCAGCTTTACCAAGGATGCTACCATCTGCTTTGTTGTTCAGCCTGCTGGACTCATGCAGAAGTGGGTCATGGGAGTGCTCATGGACAGGCCAACAGGACCATTCTCAAGTGGCTTTGGATTCCTTCCCCCGCAGAGGAAGAAGAAAAATCCCTGGGGTCTAAGGAACAGGTGTTGCACATGCCTAATGTCCTCCTACCAGTGACGTCTCTCAGCAGCCCACTGATTCTCATTTGTGGAAACACTTATCTACCAAACTGCAGGCCAACAGATGACACATACTGTAGGTGCTCGATGCTCAATTGTGTTCTAGGCAGAGAGAACAGCATGTGCAAAAGCCGTGGGGTTGAAGACAATATGGTGGTATGAAGAATGGCAGTGGGGGAGGAAAGGAAGAAAATGTGTGTGTGTGTGCATGTGTATGTGTGTGTGCACACATGTGTGCATGTGTAAAGGAAGAGGGGTTGGAAGGTTGGGGGAGATATGGTACAAAATGAAGCTGGAGATGTAGGCACTAGTGCACACAGAGCCTAGTGTGCCAAGGACTGAGTTTTGTACAGCCATGGAAGGATTATAAACAGGGGCTACCTGATCGGATTTACCTTTTCAAAGATCTCGTTGTCTGCAGAGTGGGGAATGAATTGGAAGAAGGCAAAGGGAAAGGAGGAGTTAGGAGACTGTGGGTGGTGGTGATGGTTCTGACCCAGCAGTGGAAAGGTGGATGGAGAGAAGTGATTTGAGAGCTAATTAGGAAGTGCAAATTGGCAGAGGGTAGGGACGCAAGGTTCTCTGGGAGTTGCAGTCATTGAATGGATGAAAGAGATTGGGACCAATGAGTGGTACCAACGGGTGGTATTGATGGGTAGAGAAACTGGGGACTGGGGTTACATCTTCTGCAAAAAGCAGAAACCCTGCTGACAAAGGACAATGGTACTGTTTCCTGTGGGTATAGATTCTCCAAAGACCTGAGGATTCACAATCCAAGCCAATGAGCTCTGTGAGAAGTAAAAATGCTCCCCAAGCTGACAAGAGATGGGCTGTAGAATAAGATTCTCAGTAAATATTTGTTGAGTAAGCCAGGCGTGCTGGCTCACACCCATTGTCCCAACAGTTTGGGAGGCTGAGGCCAGGAGCTCAAGACCAGCCTGGGAAACAGTGAAACTCTGTCTCTACAAGAAAACTTTTTAAAATTAGCCAGGCATAGTGGCCTGTACCTGTAATCCCAGCTACTTGAGAAGTTGAAATGGGAGGATCACTTGAGCCCAGGTGTTTGAGGCTGCAGTAAGCTATGATCACTCCACTGTACTCCAGCCTGGGCAACAGAGTGAGACTCTGTCTCTAAATAAATAAATAAATAAATAAAAATTTGTTGAGTGATTAAATGACTCCTGGCTGAGTCGGGAGCTGCCAGAGAGATGCAATTTTAAGACAGCAAGCCTATATGATGGCCTGATCTCCTGTAACTACTTCTGTGCTTGAAAAATATCTTAGACTTTTATTTTACGACTAAACAACAATTTCATGATTCTTCTTTGTGATTATCATAAATCTAGGTCTTTTATTTCTCCATCAGAGAAATAATCTTGACTTTTATCTACATTTTTCATGCCTAATTATTTTTCTTCATCCATATTCCAATATGCTAAATATTATGATAATATAGCTAGATAATCTTTAGTTGGTTCCTTTTCAAGCATACCAAGAGTTCATTAACAACCAGAATCCAAATGAAACCCCAGTGTTTGTCATGTACTGATCAATAGGAAGAATCGAGTGACTTGAGGGTAAAGCAGGGATAATTATCATTATTTATCAAATGAAATAATACACATAAAGTACTTTTAAACCAAAAGCAGTATGCAATATGTGAGCTGTTATTATCATTCATTAAACAAAATTGCAAAGTATAGAGTCCCCATAAAACATTTATTTTGAGCGGCAACAAGTTCCTGGTATACCCACAAAAATAAACTAGTTGCAAATATATTCCTGGTACCAGGACGGAGTAATATAGTACAAAAGACCATTAACTAAAAGTCAGAAATATAGGAAGTCATCTGCCAAAATTCTGACTATTTTTTTCATAGCTGTCCAGGAACGTTTAATTTTGGCTAGAATTATTAATAGGAGAGGCTAGTTGTCTATTAAGACCATTCTCAATCTACAGCAGTAAACTACATTATTCAACAACTTCATTAAACCAGTATTGAGTCCTTTATATGACAGGCTGTAAGAGAGTGCTTATGGGCTTATGGCTCTAGTCCTACTCCTTTTTTTTTTTTTTTTTTTTTTGAGACGATATCTCACACTGTCACCTGGGTTGGAGTGCAGTGGCGCAATCTTGGCTCACTGCAACCTCCACCTCCCAGGTTCAAGTGATTCTCCTGCCTCAGCCTCCCAAGCAGCTGGGATTACAGGTGCGCACCACCATGCCTAGCTAATTTTTTTTGTATTTTTAGTAGAGACGGGGTTTCACTATGTTGGCCAGGCTAGTGTCAAACTCCTGACCTCATGATCCACCTGCCTCAGCCTCCCAAAGTGCTGGGATTACAGGCGTGAGCCACCATGCCCTGCCACCTACTCCTTTTTCTAGCTTTGATTTCAGGTTCAGGGGTACATGTGCAGGTTTGTTATACAGGTAAATTGCACGTCATGGGGGTTTGGTGTACAGATTATTTCGTCACTCAGGCAATAAGCATAGTACCTGACAAGTTGTTTTTCGATCCTCTCCCTCCTCCCACCCTCCACCCTCAAGTAGGCCCTGGTGTCTGTTGTTCCCTTCTTTGTGTCCATGCGTGCTCAATGTTTAGTTCCCAAGTATAAGTGAAAACATGTGGCATTTGGTTTTCTGTTCCTGCATTCATTCACTTAGGATAATGGCCTCCAGCTCCAACCATGTTGCTGCAAAGGACATGATCTCATTCATTTTTATGGCTGTGTAGTGTTCCATGGCGTACATGTACCACATTTTCTGTATCCAGTCCACTGTTGATGGGCATTGAGGTGGATTCCATGTCTTTGCTATTGTGAATAGTGCTGTAATGAACTGCTCTATTTTTAGTTGCAGGAGAGCTTTCATCCAATTATTCCAAGGGGGAATAAAGTCATCCAGGTACAATGGTTAAAAAGCTGGAGCATACCCCTTTTGCATGGCTACTGGAAATAGTGATTTGATTTATCAAAAGACATTTTTCATTAACTCCTGCCTTCATAATGTTACTTAAGTTACGATGTTCACTATCCTCCAGTGATGTGGATTTCCTTTCAATTCTCTAAATATTGCCAACCTCTTTCCTGCTTCAAGTCCCTGGAAGTTCCACTTCTCTCCGCTGAGAACACTCTTCTTCTGGTTCTTCTCACATCTGGCTCCTCCTTAATCTTCATGTCTCAGCTTGAATGTCTCCTTCTCAGTGGAGCCACCAGGAACAGGTGTGCAGGTTGTGCCTTGCCCAAGGGCTCCTGGGTCAGGGAATATCAGTGTCCCAGAACTACTATAACAGAAAATCACAAACTGTGTGCCTTAAAACAACAGATATTTATTCTCTCACGGTTCTAGAGAAGTCTGAAATCAAGGTGTTGACAGGATTGGTTCTTTGTAGAGGCCCTAGGAAGGATAAATCCCATGCCTCTCTTCTATCCCCTGATAGTTGCTGGCAATCCTTGGCTTGTGGCTGTATAACTCCAATCTCTGCCTCTGTCCTCACACGGTCTCCTTCCTGTGTCTTTTTGCAAGGACATCAGTCATTGGGTTTAGGGATCACTTAATCCATCGTGACCTCACCCTAACTCATTGCATCTGCAAAGACCCTATTTCTGTTAATAAAATCACACTCTGGGGTTCTGCATGGATATAAGTTTTGGGAGGATGCTACTCAACCCAGTACAGGGAGACAAATTGGGGGTGGAATTTCACCTGCACTTTGCTCCTCCAGATGTGCCCCAGTGTGGGGTGATGCTGTCCAGGGAAGTATGTTTTTCTAACTGATGCTATATGGACCAGGCAGCCCTGCCTGACTCTGCTTCACATAATTTTGGAACTATCTGGATGATTTGTTTTCCCATTTCCTATCTGGCAATCAGTCCATAAAGGCAGACGCTGTGTCTGTCTTACATACCCAGAGCCTAGCCCAGCCCCTAGCGTGTGGTGGGTGATCCTTGACTATACAACAAATGAATGACAGTTCAGGTTCTATCCAAGAGTCAGCAACCAAGGTCCAGCCTTGACCTCTTACAGCTTATCCCATAACAAATCCCTGTCCACAAAAGCCAAAAAGAAAGGTAGCTCTGATCAGGTAGGGAGAGTGAGGGAGCCTCGTTTAGAAGAAAACTACACACACTGAACTGGTTTGAAGTTGTCATTCATCTAATGGAAGGAGAAAGACAAAATATGCAAGACGGAGCTTCAAAAGCCATTGCATCCATCAGATCCTCTGTAGAATCTGAAAGCCCCTGAGTCTACCTGGCCCTCCTCAAGTACCAAACTTTTTGACAACACCCATGAATTCAGTCAGTTGCCAGACCAAATTAAAACAAGAAGAAAACTCAAAAAAGGGCTAGAGTGAGGTGCCCCCAGGATAAAGCCTTATGGGAGTCATCCTTTTCCCAGGTTCACACACACAAGCGAGGAGGAATTGCCCTCTCGGGTGACACTCGCATGGCTAAGAGAACCGGCCACAGGGAAGCAATGTCATTAGGCAGGAATCAGGGCTGGATCCCATCAGACAAGTCCTGTTCAGCACTCAGAACTCCAGAGACGACTGGCCTGCCCTGAGAAATCTGAAATCAACCAGGGTTACTTCCGAGTAGATGATATTTTTCTTGGCTAGGAGAATGTAAATGTTGAGACAAATCATATTCATCTTCCTGGGAAACAGAGTCGGGTCCAGAAGGCAGAC
Organism: Gorilla gorilla gorilla; assembly: GCF_029281585.2. Taxonomy (NCBI): domain Eukaryota; kingdom Metazoa; phylum Chordata; class Mammalia; order Primates; family Hominidae; genus Gorilla; species Gorilla gorilla. The sequence goes on from NC_073234.2 coordinate 133,039,407, forward strand.
CTTCTGGCCACCCCAAAGATGGAGATGTGAGAGAAGTTATCCAGCCCAAGCCCACCCAGCAGAGGTTAGGGAGGCCCAAATGCAATGGCTCCAGAGACCTGAGCCCTGGATTGTCAAGGAGGCAATGCCACATACAAGACCTGCCCAAGGTATTGTGGAGGCTGCTGTTCCAGCCAATCAGACATCCACACACAGCAAATTGCAGGTTAACCCACGGCCAGTCTCCCAGCATGGAGGTTCTCTGGAAAAGTCAGAGTTTGCTGCTAAAATTCAGGGGCAGAAGGAAGCAAGTCTCCTGTCCCCTCATTCATGATAAGGACTTGCTCTTTCCTGTCTTCCCCACAGCCAGACTTTTTCTGCTATTAAAAACACCACTAAAAATAATGGACTACAGACATAAAGGGGCAGAGGAAAGAAACACCCTATATTTTAAACAACAAAGGGAGGGTAGGTAATTATGAAGTGATTAAAACTAAGAGCAAACTAAAAGAGATGAATAACCTAGAAGTTAAAAATGAGTTAGAATTCCAATAAATAGAAGACATTAACTGTTTTTCCTCTAACTAGTGAGATAAAAGAAAAGGAATTTAAAATAACAAAGATTGCCAGTCAATGAAGCCAAAATGTAAAAGATGAAAGGCAAAAGAGATAAAAGGTTAAGATACATGGTTTAAACCCAAGAGATAATCAGTATAAGATGCCAAAGTAAGTGATGAGTTTAAGGATTAAGAAATAAAGAACAGAAAATATAATTTTTTAATGAGATAAATATTTTTAATCAAGGTTTACATTTTGGAATACTTTCAGATTTACAGAAAAGTTGCAGAGATAGTGCAAAAGAGTTCTCATATACCCTCCACCCAGTTTTCTGTAATGTAACCTCTTACATAACCACAATACATCTGTCAAAACAAAGAAACCAACATTGGTATGTTACTTTTTTTTTCTGAGACAGAGTCTCGCTCTGTCACCCAGCCTAGAGTGCAGTGGCGCGATCTCAGCTCACTGCAACCTCCACCTCCCAGGTTCAAGCGATTCTCCCACCTCGGCCTCCTGAGTAGCTAGGATTACAGGCACACGCCACCACGCCTGGCTAATTTTTGTATTTTTAGTAGAGACAGGGTTTCTCCATGTTGGCCAGGCTGGTCTTGAACTCCTGACCTCAGGTAATTCACCTGCCTTGGCCTCCCAAAGTCCTAGGATGACAGGCATGAGCCAGGGCACCTGGCCAGTATGTTACTACTTTTAAATGCTAGACTTTATTTGGAGTTTACTCGTCTTCCACTAATGTCTTTGTCTATTGTAAGATCCATTCTACAACACCACATTTCATTGAAGAGAGAAATATTCCACTGCTGGGTATATAAGCAAAACAACAAAAAAAGGAAATATCCATATATCAATGAAATATCTGCACTCCCGTGTTTGTTGGAAAAATAGTTAAAAAATAAAAAAATTAAAATAAATCTTATGTACTCCAAATATATATATATGGAGATATATATATGGAGATATATATATATAAGGATATATATAATAAGAAAACATTTAAGATCATCCAGGTAGATATGAAAGAGGAAAACTGAAATAAAGAAACTAGTCACACCCAAGAGAACAGAATAGGGAGTACAGAAACAGTCCTGAGTGAAGGTAGACACCTGATCAATGACAGGTTGACATGAAAGATGAGTAGAGGAAGGAAGGTTATTCAATAAACGCCACTAGGCAACTGGTTATTCACCTGGAAAAAAAATAGGGCCCTAACTTATACCATATTTTGAAATCAGTTCCAGGTTGATTAAGAGCTTAAATGTGAAAGGCAAAACTTCACAGATTTTAGAAGAATATATAGAACAATACGTTTATGACCTTAGGGAAGAAGAATTTGTTAAATAACATTTTTTAAAAGTCGACACCATAAAGGAAAGAAATGATACATTTGACTGCATTAACGTTAAGAACCCCTATACATCAAAAGAGACAATAAAGGAAATAAGAAGGCACACTACAAACCAGCAGACATTTGCCACATATATACCAAAGCATTAGAATTCAGAATACTTTTCTAGTTTCTAAAAGTCAATAAGAAAAAGAGAGGTAATTTAATAGGAAAAAATGGCAAATGACAGAGACATTTCACAGGTAATGAAACCTAAGAAGACTATAAACTTGGGAAAAGACCTTCAACCTCATCAGCAATTAGGGAAATGCAAACTGAAATTAAACTGAGGCACCATCTCCTTCTCGCCTCCTTGGCACAAAAGTTAAACAGCCTGGCCAAATGAAAGTTAGCAAGGATATGGAGCAACCTAAACAAAGCTGGTGAGCATATAAATTGATGCAACAATTTTGTCAGCCAATTATACATCATTTGTTCCAGTAGTTCTCAACTGGGGGTGATTTTGACACTCATCCCCACCTCGGGGCATATTTGACAATGTCTGGAGACATTTTGGTTTCATAAGTATGTGTGTAGGTGATAGGGGAAGAGTGCTACCAGCCTGTAATGGTAGGTGCCAAGAATGCTGCTACACATCCTGCAAGGATCAGGGTAGCCCCTACCACAAAGAATTATCCATTTCAGTTGTCAATAGCACTGAGGTTGAGAAACTGATCACATCCAGTTGCAGATGTGCAGACTCTCAGACTGAGCAGATCTATTTCCAGGAGTATTTCCTAGATTGATATTTCCAACACCTTTCCTGATAAAAATTAAGAAAGGCACTTGAATCAATGACTAAATCTCAGTCACGTCCCTGGGAAGGCTGATTCAAGAGGCTAGAAATGGGACCCAGCAATCAATTTTGGGTTTGTTTTTTTTTTTTGAGACGGAGTCTCGCTCTGTTGCCCAGGCTGGAGTGCAACAACACGATCTCGGCTCACTGCAACCTCCGCCTCCCAGGTTCAAGCAATTCTCCTGCCTCAGCCTCTGTATTTTTACATAAATGCCTAAGTAACTGGCAACACCAGAGAAGTTTGCAAAACTGTCCTAAATGCTCAAGTGTGCAAGAAGAATGTCCAAGAATGCCTCAAGGTAAAAAATAAATACATACATACATTAACAGAAAAAACAGGAAAGAATCCAAATGTCTTTCAACAGAGGAATGCTTACATTAATGGTGGCCTATTCATAGAACGAAGTGTTACTATATTTCCTCCACTCTAACCCGACATTGACTGAAGTACATCACTAATTTACAAACCACTAAGATAAAAAGAGGCTGCCAATGAATCTAGGACACACTGCTTTCTCATACTTAACATTTTTGCCTAAGTGTTATTTTAAAATCTTTTTGATTTATTTAGATATATTTTGTCATATATTATGCTGCTCTGTTCCCATGTCTTCCTGCATAGACAATATTATAGGTGATTTTTTGTTTTAATGCCAAATTACAGCATAATAGTTTTGAAGTCCTTTTAAATTCCGGTTAAACTCATGTAAGATCAACAATGAACAACATGACTGAAGTGATAACATGAAGAGCCACGTCCATGGGCCCTGGATGAGCAGGCAATGACAGCTACACCCTCACCATGCTGGGCAGACAGCCACTGTGGGGTGCCACACAGCGCAATTCACAGCCCTATTTCAGAGATACTGAACTGTTCACATAGCCCTGAACGAATCTCAAAAACAATATTCAGGGAAAAAAAAGCTGCAGAATATGTGAAATATGATCTCATTTCTATGAAGTTCAAAACCATGCAAAATTAAAAGATATACTATTTAGGGACACGTACATGTGAGGTTTCCCACAGGGGAAAGTGAGACCTGGTCAAACAAACTCAGGATGATGCTATCTCTGCGAGGAAAGGAAGGGGAAGGCAATCAGGAAATGCACATCGGGGCTTCCAGGAGCTTGTGATATTTGATTTCTCAAGTTCAAATTCAGGACTGAGCACTCAGGTGTTCATTTTATCAGGGCTGGGACTACCATGAAGCAAGTGAGGAAAAACCTCCAGCACAAAATTTAAGGGGATATCCAAAAAATTCAGGTATCAGGATAAAAATATTTTAATGCAATAATTTTTTAAAAATCAAAATGAATGCCCCCCAAAACTCCATGACCAACAAGGTACGATCGATAAAGACTTTTACATAAAGACGGGATTTAGCCCTGTACCTACCTGACACTGCTTCACAGGCCACTCCCTAATCCCGGCCCTCATTCAAATAAAACTTTATTTTACTAAAAAGGCAGCTGGTTCACGTACATTGCCCACTTAGTTTTTGAAAATATTGTATTAAAATATTTTCATCTTGATATCTGAGCTTTGGGGCACCTCTTAAATTTTGCATCCAAGGCAAGCCTTTATTCCCAGCCCCACCCTAATCCTGGCCCTGCATTTTATTTTTAAAGTATACATATTAATGGATTATAAACATATACATATAAGCACATACACACATATGTGTGTATGTAGACACACTAGTTTATTATTATTATTATTATCATTATTATTATTATTATTATTATTACTAGAGACAGAGTCTTGCTGTGTTGCCCAGGCTGGAGTGCAGTGGTGCGATCTCAGCTCACTGCAACCTCCGTCTCCCAGGTTCAAGCAATTCTCGTGCCTCAGCCTCCTGAGTAGCTGGGATTACAGGTGTGCACCACCATGCCCAGCTAATTTTTGTATTTTTAGTAGAGATGGGGTTTCACTATGTTGGCAAAGTTGGTCTCAAACTCCTGACTTCAAGGACTCCACCTACCTCAGCCTCCCAAAGTGCTGGGATTACAGGCGTGAGCCACCGCACCCAGCGTATTATTATTATTATTATTATTATTATTATTATTTTAATATTTTACAGAAAGGGAAAGCCAGCGAGAAAACTCAAAACAATACTTGAGGTGGGAGATGTCTCCTGTGGCACCCTCCCTCATGGTGGGAGAAATGTCCTCTTCAGATGTATCCGTCAATACCAGTAAGATCAAGGGGCATTTCCCACCACAAACTCCAAACAGATGGATCAGGAGCTTCACCGCAGCTTCTGCCAGCCTGGGCTAGGAACCTTCTCCACCACCTCCCCAACAGTAGAATAGCACTCTTCAACTTAGAAGCCACTCTGTCATGCATTCCAGAGCTTAAGCTTTGTCACAATGCTGCAGGAGAAGAGGAAAAATCCTCATTTTCCTGATGGGGAAACTGAGTCTCAGGGAGGTTGACTAACCCAGCCAACATTGCACAGCAAGAGGTGGCAGAGCCCGGCTCCTTGGTGGTATCGAATCCATTCAATATGCATTCCATCATGGCCAACTGACGGGTGGCCTTTCTGAATCAAGACACGCTTCACCTAGTTTACTATTACATCAGAAACTGGGGTGACAAGAGGAAGCAGATGGGGTTTCCAATGAATCTCTTTTTTTTTCTTTTTTTGAGATGGAGCCCTATTCAGCCTTGAAGGCTCGCTCTGTCACTCAGGCTGGAGTGCAGTGGCGCGATCTCAGCTCACTGCAACCTTCACCTCCCAAGTTCAAGTGACTCTCCCACCTCAGCCTCCCCAGTAGCTGGGATTACAGGCACGTGCCACCACGCCCAGCTAAATTTTGTATTTTCAGTAGAGATGGGGTTTCACCATGTAGACCAGGCTGGTCTCAAACTTCTGACCTCAGGTGATCCACTCGCCTTGGCCTCCCAAAAGTGCTGGGATTACAGGTGTGAGCCCCGTGCCCAGCCTTGATGAAGCTCTTTTAACTGGGAAAATAGTTTCATCCGAAGAGCATGTTCCCACAGTGTGGCAGGCAGTATAGACTCATGCACTTGAGGTTGGGCAGCAGCAGCAGCAACAGTCATGTCTAACTGGCTCCCACCCCTTCCTCCTCCCTGGGCCCCCGTGGACAGCACGTCCAGATTCCCCTCCACGGCAAACAGCCGCCCAGAGCAATGGGCCATTTTGGGAAAGAGTATGTAACTCTTTATGGTCACTGGGGGGCCATCTGCGAGGTGATCACTCGAACACATTGACTGATGAGCAATTTCACAGCTGAGAAGAGCTCATGTCACTTCCCCTCAAAAGCACCCAGTTTACTCCCAGACTGATTATACAGTCACTGGGAAACGGACTCATTAGCACGCCACTTGCTGAGTCAAGGCTGAAGACATGCCCCTGATAGACACTGTGTTAGTCTCCTAGGCTGCTGTAACAAAGTACCACAAACTGGATGGCTTAAAACAATGGAAATGCATTCTCTCACAGTTTTGAAAGCTGTAAGGTTTTTTTGTTGTATTTTGTTTTGTTTTGAGATGGAATCTCACTCTGTTGCCCAGGCTGGAGTGCAGTGGTGCAATCTTGGCTCACTGCGACCTCTGCCTTCAGGTTCAAGCCATTCTCCTGCCTCAGTCTCCCAAGTAGCTGGGATTACAGGCGTGCGCCACCACGCCCAGCTAATTTTTGTACTTTTAGTAGAGACGGGGTTTCACTATGTTGGTCAGGCTGGTCTCGAATTCCTGACCTCAGAGCCGACCCACCTGCCTCTGCCTCCCAAGGTTAGAAGTTTTTATTTTTCAAGGTGTCATCAGGGCCACACCCCCTCTAAGACCACTAGTAGAATCTTTCCCTGCCTCTTCCTAGTTTCTGGTGGCTGTCCTTGGCATTCCTTGACTGGCAGCTGTGTCATCCCAATCTCTGCCTTTGTTGTCACATGACCTTTCTCCCTGTGCATCTCTGTGTCTGAATTTCCTTCTTTTTATAAGGACATCAGTCACATTGAATTAAAGGCCCGCCCTACTCCAGTATGACCTCACCTTAGCTTGCCGAATTATACCTGCAAGGACCCCGTTTCCAAATAAGGTCACATTCCAAGGTATTGGGGGTTAGGACTTCAACATATCTTTTTTAATGGGGGGCGCAATTTAACCCATAGCAGACTTACCTGTCAGGTAGCAAAAGTTGCCCCTGAAGAGAAGAATAGAAACAGCACGGTTTAGTTAGCACCCGAGGCTAAGGCTTGCAAGCTTCCCTCAGGTCCGAGATGAAAGCCTGGATACTAAACTAAAATCTGGATCTGACTCCCACCCACCTCTCCAGTCCTACCTCTAACATTCTCTCTCCCCTGCTTCATCCACAGAATCTTCTGTGTTCCTGAAACCTGCCAAGTTCTTTCAGCAGAGGCTATTCCTCCTGCCTTAAATGCACTTCCACCCCATCTCCGTTCATCATCTGGCTGGCCCTACTCAGCCTTGCAGCCTTGCAGTTTAATGACACTCGTGGAAGCCTTCCCTGATCCCCGGCTAGATTAGGCATCCCTGTCCCCTCACCATTGCTGCTCCCCTGTTGTAGATTTCTGTAGCATTCTGAACTTCCACTTTGCAGCTCTTAACACTGTCATAATCGGCCCTTTTGTATCTGTGTTCCCAGCAGCCTGGGTGTTCTATGAGAATGGAGATCTTGGACATCAATTCATCCATTTCCTCGTTGCCCATCACAGGGGGTGAGCACTCAAAAAATATTTCTGATTGGACGAACAGAAGGAGGAATGACTCTTGAAGATACAGAGTTGGAAGTTCTCCTAGGGGAAAAGTCATAGTTTCTATATATTTTCAAGGCTTCCTTCAAGGATCCAGAGCCAACTTTGTAGCATCAGAAAAAGCAGAAAAGAGCTCTGGACCTCAAGGTAAACGTACCTGTCCCTGAATCTTTCCCCCCTCTTGGTTGAGCCTGAGAAAGCTGCTTAACTTAGCTGGACCATGCTGTCCTCATTTACAAAAGGAGAAAACTCAGACTCCACCTTCCCCCAAGGTTGTTACAAAGAAGACCATGCCCCTTGATACCTTACCAGGCTCTAAGCCGTACTGGAGTTTGGGTGGACCTTTTTCATTAATCAATGATATGCTGACCTTGTGATGACTGAACTCATATAGGAATTAGAAGTTCGGGGAAAATACTTTCCTTTCTAGAGCCTTGATTTTCCCATTTATAACATTCAAAGAAATTTCTAGGAGAGTAGTTTCCAAGTTGAGTTTTAAGGAGGAGGTGTCTCAGGGGCCACTGTTGTTAGGGAATGGAAGGAAGGGGAGACCCAGGGGATGGGAAACCAGGCCCCCAGGCTCCATGTAACCCACAATGATTCCACTTTTATCTGCTCATTCATATACTGAGGGTTTAGACTGGATTCTTTTAGAAGAGAGGTTTTATTGCTAAATAAGAAGAAAGTTTTAAAATGCCAATCTAGAGAAATGGCTTCTGACTTGGATTTTATGCACCCATGAAATTAATAAATAGGGGACTACCTAGAGTTAGCAACTTTTCTTTCCTAGTAAGGACACTAAATAGAAACCATCAGCCGGGCACGGTGACTCATACCTGTGGTCCCAGCATTTTAGGAGGCCAAGGTGGGCGGATCACTTGAGGCCGGAAGCGCAAGACCAGCCTGGCCAACATGGTGAAACCCCATCTCTCCTAGAAATATTAATACAAAAATTAGCCGGGCATGGTGGCGGGTGCCTGTAGTCCTAGCTACTTGGGAGGGTGAGACAGGAGAATCGCTTGAACCCGGGAAGCGGAGGCTGCAGTGAGCCAAGATTGTGCCACTGCACTCTAGCCTGGGCAACAGAGCAAGACTCCATCTCAAAAACAAAATAAAACAACAACAACAAAATAGCCATTTATCATTATCATCATTTCATTTTTAAAAGACATTTAACACCAAAAAAGGATGCAGGATATGATCTTAAACTAAAAGTTTGCTTATTAAGTGCACGAACATACTTTATGGAAACACTCACTGCATTGCCATTATTTTCTCAGGTGGTTGGCAGTTGGTGAAAATCATCACCAGGTCCTAACCCTGGTCTGCAGACTGGTCTCTGTATCCTAATTCCATGAGTGCTTGTTAAATAGCCCCCCGATTCTGGGCCCAGCCTCAGAGACTGGGATCAGCAGGTATAAGATGGGAAAGAGATTCAAATGCAGTGGATCCACAGAACCAGCATTTAGGAACCGCCAGAGCCTCCTCTCACTCTAAATCTTAGGTATGGGCTTGACAATTTTATTCTTAACACTACCGCACGATGCCTGACTTTGCAGATCTCCCATAAGCATCTGTTGAATGAATGAATGAATGATCCTTGGATGGGGTGTGGCAGATGTTTTAGGCCCTCTGGACAGCTGTTGAAGCCTCCTCTTTGGCCTTGTCCCCACGGGCTGATCTGTCTGTCTTCCACCCCAGGAAGCACAGTTGTGTATGTAGTTCTTGCCTGCCTGGCCACTCACTGTCTCCACCTCTGCAAATGTGGATTCAAGGGGCTGAGCAGCTGCCTTGGTGCCAGTTCGGCTGGAGATATAGCAAGCAGACCAGATAATCTGACAGTAATCGGTGTGTTAGTAAGCAGGAACAGCACTGGTGAATTATGGCCCTAGCGAGGCCTCTGCACCTGTAAATTACATGGATCATATCACAGTCTAAAACCTGTTTTTATTTCTAGGGCTTGGATATGGTTTGAGATGAGAAGAAAAAGTTCGCAGCATCTACATGGAAGTCATAGGTATTCAGAAAATCCTACTAGAGTTTAGCTCCACCTGTCTAGGACAGCTGCTGAATATGCAGGCTACTAAAGCAGGGTCAGTGGTTCTTGATCTTGTCTGCATGTTGCAATCACCCAGGGAACTTTAAAAAGTACTAACCCCTGGACCCTATCCTCCAGGGGCTCTGATGTCATTGGACCAGAGTGCAGCCTAGGGATCAGAATTTTAAAATGCATCCCAGGTGATTTGAATGTGAAAGCAAGGTTGGAAACCACTAGGCAAGAAGCGCTTTCTTCTTGTTTCATGGTCAGCGGAAAGCCCATGGTGAAAATGGGGAAAAGAGGGATTCCTGACACTCTCTGAAAGTACAATCTTGAATAATCAGAAAGAGAAATACTCATCAAACAGGTTCATGCTCCTCTTTCGAATTAATAATCATTCATATTCCCCCCTGGCCACTCCATGGGGGGACAAACAAACAAGAGCATGAATCACAGGTGCCCAACCCACAGACCAGTTGGTATCTATAGGAAGCAGTTGCTCTCGCGTGCTCAGCATCCCTATTCTGGTAATTACATCACCCTGGTCTTTGGCAATCCACTCCGCTTGATTGCAACCCAGTTGGTTCAGTGGAGTTGATTCACTCCATGGCTTCAAGAGTGGACCAATAACTTGGGCCACAGTTGGTTAGAGTGATCAGTTCAGGATAAACATGTATGTGTTCCCATCCATCTAATCAGAGCTAATACTGAGACTCTTTTTCTGATACACTTAGAACTGTGAAGATGGAAGTTTGGAGCAGCCAAAGGCTACTATGAAAAGGAAGCTTAACTGGGAATAAAACTCACAAGGAGAAAAACAAGGCTGTGAGATGAAGAAAGAGAAAGAATGTGTGCTGATGACATTGAGCTCCTGGATCCAGCCATTCCTGATGTCTTTATTCTAGAACTGGATTTTTTTTTTAGTACATGAACCATCATGTTCACTTGTATTTGCTGAAACCAGTATGTGGTGGTTCTCTGTTACTTATATCAGAAAAAGTTCTACAAATGCAATCTTGGAGGCCTCCATGCCAGGTGTCCCTCTTTTGATAACAATCCCCACTCCTCTGCCCAAGTTCTATGGGATTTCCCAAAGGGAAAGAAGTTAGCTAAGTAAGAAATCATCTCCTCACTATAGACCCCTGAATCCCAACTTCAACCACATACCTGCTAGCAGAATTGAGTTTACACCCATGTAGAGGTCATATTGTTCCTTGGGCAAACCTCAATTTCACAATCTGCCTCCCCACCCAATGTTCCTGGAAGCAAAATCTCTGACTGTTTGGAAGGGGCTGTGATGGAACAGTGTGGCCAATCTTAGATCAACGCCTTAGTTTCTCATGAGGGCTAAGCATGAAATGTTCTCATCAAATACAGTGGGTGGAGAAGCCTCATCAAAAACCACTCTGCTTGAACTCTTCTTAAAATTCCGAATATAGCACTGAAAAACAATTATGTCTTCTGGAATGTGCGTGTGTATGTGCGTGTGTGTGTGCGTGTGTGTGTGTGTGTATGTACAGCTGTCCTTCAGTATCCATAGGGGGTTGGTTCCAGGACACCCCACATATACCAAAATCCAATATGTTCAAGTCCCTGATATAAAATGGCATAGTCTTCATATATTAATAACTTACACAAAGCCTCCTGTATACTTTAAATCACCTCTACATTACTTATGATACCTAATACAATGTAAATGTTATGTACATAGTTGTTATACTCTATTGTTTAATAAATAATGACAAGAAAAAAGTCAGTACATGTTCAGTACAGACATAATTATCCATGATTTTTCAAATATTTTAGATCTGAAATAGGTTAAATCCATGGATGTAAAATCCATGAATACAGAGGGCCAGGGCTATTGTCTTGCAAAGCTGAAAATACTTGTTATTTGGCCCTCTGCAGAAGCAGCAGCTGAATCTATCCAGCCATTTCCAGCCCATAACATGCAGTATCAACTCATTGGGTCCTCGTGGCAGCTCTGCGAGGCCGGGAACACTTACATGAATTAGTCCCATTTTATAGATGGACAAACAGACAGGTGAGGTGGCAGCCTAAGGTGACCCTACCGGGGCTCACAGCCTCCCAGAAAGAGCTACTGCAGGACAAGGTGCTGTTTCCTAGGGTTTCCAGAGAAAGCTGCAGCCAAAGCCTGGAGGGTTTGGGGAATAGAAAGTAAATACTCCAGCTGGAAGCAGGCCAAGGCAGGCCAATTAACCCCGGGGATCCAGGACCCCAGGCTTGTCATGATGGAGTCAGCATCGAGTTTCTTCTGAAGGGGCGCACCAGCACCCGCCCTACAGAGCTCCTCCTCTGCCATCTGCCCCCTCCTTCTCACTCCTCAGTATTTAGCATCAAAGCCCCGGCATTGCTCCCAAAGAGACAGATGCTGTGACTTCTGAGGGGGCTTAGTCTTCCCTCCCTCCCGCAGTCCCCCAGCCACCACCTCCAAGTCTTCTCTGTCAGCGGCAAGGGTTTTTAAGGAATGCAGCACAGAAGGGCTGCCAGTGTTCATGAGGCTGTGAAGGGTGGATGATTACAGCCAGCGGGGAGAGGAGAGGGAGAAAGAGCCAGGGAGAGGCAGAGACAGAGACAGAGATGAGAGACATGGTGACCAGGGGAAAGAAAGACTGAGAGGGTGAAAGCCACACAGAGAAAAGAGAGAGGAAGACAGGGCTCAAGGAAGAAAGTAACAGAAAAAGAGACTGGATGATCCAGACAGACAGACCTGAAGACAGATGTGATGGAGGAAGAGAGTAAAGAGAGTAAACAGAGGAGGGTTTTACTCTCCCTGTTAAGGTAGGAGAGAGTGAAGGGCGAAGAAGCTAAGTGCCCACCTCCGCCTGCCTGGTCATGCCCTGACTTTTAGCAGAGGAAGGAATGGCTTTAAGAGAGACCTTCAACAGAGCAGCATGGGACACGGTAGAACACTTGCCACTTTTATCCCCGGCCAAGAAGAATTTGGCCTGAGATGAAAAGCAGGGTCTCAGATCCTGCCCACAGACTGATGGGGCCAAGCCTCAGAGTGCAGGTGTGTGCCAGGAGCCAGCACGGGCCCAGGGTGCCATGGGTGGGAGGCTGTGGCACGTCCACGCGAGGCCTAGGAAGCAGCCTGTTATTTGGAGAAGGAAGAGTCCCTCCATTCAAATGAGTAACAAAGAGGTAAATCCCCAGGGTGAAAATCCAAGTTATCAAAGCTACATCCTAGGGGCATAATCATAGCCGGGAGGACAGGCTTTTGTGGCATGTTAGTGATGCTGGAGATCAAGAGAGGGGCCAGGAGCACAGTCCTAAGGATGAGAAGGAAGTCTGACCCATCCGTTTTTGTTCTAATTTTTAGTGACAGAGTCTCACTCTGTCACCCAGGCTGGAGTGCAGTGGCGTGATCATAGCTCACTGCAACTTCAATCCTGCTGCCTCAGCCTCCTGAGTAGCGGGGACCACAGGTGCACACCACCACGTCTGGCTTTTTTACTTTTATTTTTTTGTAGATATGGGGGTCTCAGCACATTGCCCAGGCTGTTCTCAAACTCCTGGGCTCAAGCAATCCTCCTGCTTTGGCCTCCCAAAGTGCTGAGATTACAGATGTAAACCACCACACCCAGCCTAACCCTCTTTTTAAAGACTAAAGTTCCAGTTACAAGAATCAGCAAGGGACATACCATTTATGGCAGGTCCAATGGTCACAAACTGGTGGCCCCATATATATATTGCTTAACCTGTGATGGTTTTTATAAAAAACATTTTACTCCATTGCCAATATTTTAAAAATTTTGAGATTACCTACAAAAATCTAGATGTCTGGCTTCTCTCAGAAAATTTGGATAATGTGATGACAATTTTTCCCTTTCCCATAGAGCAATGACTGACTTGGACTGGACGTTGACTGCCTTCTTTAGAAGTGGAGGAGGAGGTGATCTCCTGTTTGCCACAATCTTCACACCCCCCCATTGTCTGACACCAACTGCATCCTTCATCTCTGATGACCCCTAACGTCCTTAATCTGGATTCACTGAGTAACCATTGTGCCCCTAGCATAAGGCATTGGGGCTTCATTTATGCATTCAAAACATACTTGTTCAGAGCCTATGATGTAGCAGGCTATGGATATGAGGATATGGCAGTCAACAGAAAAGATAAGATATTGCCTTTACAGAGCACAGTCTTGTGGATGGGACAGATCATAATCCTTAACATTTCATTCCCTACAATCTTCACCATAACTTTGCCAGGAAGGTATTGCTATCACTGTATACATCAGGAAACTGAGGCTTGAATATTTTCTTATGCTTAGTGAGGTAGGTGCTTGTGTTTAGGGGTGTTACTGAAAATATTTAACCACCCTTATGGGCTGGCATGGGCCAAATAGAAACATATCCAACCAATCACGCCAAGCCAATGAGGAAATATGCTCAGCCAAACAGAAAATATGCCCAGCCAATCAGAAAATAGGCCTGGCCAATCAAAATATACACTCAACCAATCAGAACACACACCCAAAAACATGCCCAACCAATCAGATTGAACAGTGCTACAGATGTGCAACAGCTGAATGTCTGCCCTGCCTGTCTGTTTGCTGTCTTACTAGGCAGGGATAATGATACTTTGTCCATCTGAACAATTTCTGGTTTCCAAATGGTGATTTGGAACAACTCACCAACAATTTGGAACCTCCCAACAATCAACAGTTTTGTGAGGTAGGCAGATGGCATCAATACGCACATTTGCCAGATGAAGAAACCAAGGCTCTGAAATGTTGAGTGATCTAACAAGAGCCAGACAGCCAGGGGTAACAGCCCTGGAAGGAAAACCAAGATTTCCCAACTCCTGGACCAGAGTTTTACCTGCATCCTAGAGGGCTTCTAACCAACTCGACTGCAAGTTCACTGAGGTCAGGGACTGTAATGTACATTTATTTGACTCCTCCCTGATACTCAGTATCTTATTTTACATTTCAGATGTTCAATCAATACTGATTGCTGCATTCAGATATGATGTAGGGTGAGGCGATATCCAGCAGAAACCAATGAGGATTAAAGCTGACCTAAATCCAAACACCATACAACAGTATCAACAATCACAACACTTAGCTACTGCTTCCTATGCAGCAGGCATAGTGCTTAGGATCCTTTCATTTCATCCCAATAATCAATCCATGAGAAAGGGATATGATGCCCAGTTTTAAAGATGAAGAACCTGAGGCTTGGAGCTGGTAAGTAATACATGGCAGAGATAAGATCTGAACCCAGGCTTGTCCAACTCTCAGTTGTCTGCCTGGCCAAAGCCAGGATGCCATGGCTTTGCCCTGGGAGTGGGGCTGAGTCTCTACTTGGTACCATGATTAACTCTCCCTAGAAGGCTGTGTGCTTCCTAGAGGAGTGTCAGGGGATGGGAGAAAAAAGAAACTCCTTTCCAGGGATCACTGGGGAATACAGCCCAACAGAAACAGAGAACTGAAATGGTTTTCTGTACAATGGTAGAGACACAGCCTGCTAATTCAGGTCATGAACTGATCTGGCCTGGGGTTGGAGGAGTGCTCCTCAAAGTCTTTGAAGACAGGGACCCCACATTATTCATGCTTGCTCTAGTGAACACTGATTGTCAGCCTCCCCAGCATTCATTCTCTCTTTTAAGCAAATGTCATGGTTAATACTGAGTGACAACTTGATTGGATTGAGGGATACACATTATTAATCCTGGATGTGTCTGTGTGGGTGTTGCCAAAAGAGTCAGTGGGCTGGGGAAAGCAGATCCACCCTTAAACTGGTGGGCACAATCTAATCAGCTTCCAGGGAATATAAAGCAGGCAGAAAAATGTGAAAAGGAGAGATGGGCCTAGCCTCCCAGCCCACATCTTTCTCCCGTGCTGGATGCTTCCTGCCCTCAAACATACAACTCCAAGTTCTTCAGTTTTGGGACTAAGACTGGCTCTCCTTGCTCCTCAGCTTGCAGACAGCCTATTGTGGGACCTTGTGATCGTGTAAGTTAATATTTAATAAACTCATATATATCTCCTATTAGTTCTGTCCCTCTAAGAGAACCCTGACTAATATAGATTTTGGTACCAGGAGTGGTTTTAGAGGAACAGAATATTAAGGATGGAGTTCTTTCATTGATTTGGGGGTTTCTGGAGTTGGCTGCTTAATATGATTAGACCCAAAAATGCTAAGGACTCTCCTTCTAATAGTATAGAGAACACTGATAGTCCTTGGCATGAACTGTTTAGAGAATTATGCAAAATAAATGCATTTGAGACTCCTGATTCACTGCTTATGAAAGGCAAGGAGTTTAGTGATGCTATACATAATACCTTTGACCATATTTGGAGACCCAAGGAACACAATGAAGCTGGTTGGCTGCTCCTAAGTTCAGTAGACAAAGTGATGAAATAAAATTATGAAAGAAATTAGAACTCAGGGATTCTGTCTCCCAGCTTCAGAAACAGATACTGAACCTCAAATCTACTAAGATTGCCCTGAGTGAGTCTTACCTCCTGTAGAGAAAGAGCTGAAATTGTGGAAAAACAGACATAAGCTCTTACCATGTGAGTGGCTGGCTAACCTGCAATGAAAGGTGCATGCACAGCCTCACCAGGTGTTTACTGTTAAAGTGAGGGCATTGATAAGAAAAAAATGAGACCCTGAAACTTGGAATGGGGATTTGTGGGAGGACCCTGATGAAGCTGGGGACACTGAGTTTGTAAACTCTAATGGGCCCTTTTTGCCAGAAGGAACAACTTCCCTATCCCCAGAAATGGCAACATCCCCTCCCCAACCCATGCTGCCATCAGCCTTTCCACCTTTGTCTGAGGGGATAAACCCTGCCCTGCCTGAGGCAACAGTGATGGCCTCCCCTGAGGCAGTTGCCAGGCAAAATAATGTTGATTCTCCTCAGGAGCCACCCCCAATATCCCTGTTTGCTTCTAGACCTATAATCACACTAAAGTCCCAGTGGGTCCCTGGAGGTGAGGTTGAGAGTGTGACCCATGAGGAGGTGCACTACACTCTAAAAGAACTGTTTGAGTTCTCCAATTTATATAAACAGCAATCTAGAGAACAGGCATGGGAATGGATATTAAGGGTGTGGGATAATGGGGGAAGGAACACAGAGTTAGATCAGGCTGAATTTATTGATTTGGGCCCACTAAGTAGGGACTCTGCATTTAATGTTGCATATTGGGGAGTTAAAAAAAGGTTCTAATAGTTTATTTGCTTGGTTAGCCGAAATATGGATTAAAAGATGGCCCACTGTGAGTGAGTTGGAAATGCCTGATCTCCCTTGGTTTAATGTAGAGGAAGAGATCCAAAGGCTCAGGGAGATTGGGATGGTGGAGTAGATTAGTCACTTTAGACCTACTCATCCCAGCTGGGAGGGTCCAGAAGATATACCCTTGACCAATGTCTTATGAAATAGATTTGTGAGGGCAGCACCTACATCTTTGAAGAGCCCTGTAATTGCTCTTCTCTGTATGTCAGATGTAATGGTAGGAACCACAGTCACTCAACTACAAAATTTACATACAAGGGGAATAATTGGATCCCAAGGTGGCAAGAGCCAAGTGGCAGCACTCAACTGTCAAAGGCAAGGTGAGAGTAGCTACTGTAATGGACAGCAAAGGCAAAGTGGCAATCAGAATACTCTGAATCTAAGTGAAGTAACTCAGGAATGGAAAACCAAACATTGTATGTTCTCACTGATATGTGGGAACTAAGCTATGAGGACGCAAAGGCATAAGAATGATACAGTGGACTTTGGGGACTCAGGGGCAGTGTGGGAGTGGGGCGAGGGATTAAAAGACTACAAATATGGTACAGTGTATACTGCTCGGGTGATATGTGCATCAAAATCTCACAAATCACCACTAAATAACTTACTCATGTAACCAAATACCACCTGTACCCCAATAACTTATGGAAAAAATATTTAAAAAAGAATACTCTGACTCATGTAGATCTCTGGCATTGGCTAATTAATCACAGTGTTCCTAGAAGTGAAATTGATAGGAAGCCTACTGCATTCCTACTTAAATTATACAAACGGAAAATTTCTAGGTAGGATGGACAAAAGACTATTTTGAATTATAAAAACAGAGAATCACAGCCCCTCAGTCAGTTTCCAGACTTGAGCCAGTTTACAGACCCAGAACCCTTTTAATGAAGGGGAAGCTGGGTCCCTTGTGGAAGGACCCCACTACATTACAGAGAATTTATGCAGTGAATCTTTCTCCCATCCTTCCCCAAGGAGACCTCCAGCCTTTTAACAGGGTAACTGTGCACTGGGGAAAGGGAAATGATCAGACATTTCAGGGACACTGACTCTGAGCTGACACATTCCAGGGGACCCAAAAACGTCACTGTGGTCCTCCAGTTAAGGTAGGAGCTTATGGAGGTCAGGTAATTAATGGAGTTTTAGCTCAGGTCTGATGTACAGTGGGTCCAGTGGGTCTCCGGACTCATCCTGTGGTCATTTCCCCAGTGCCATAATGCATGATTGGCATAGACATACTCAGCAGCTGGCAGAACCCCCACATTGGCTCCCTGACTGGTAGGGTGAGGACTATTATAGTGGGAAAGGCCAAATGGAAGCTATTAGAGCTGCCTCTACCTAGAAAAATAGTAAATCAAAAACAATATTGCATCCCTGGAGGGATTGTGGAGATTAGTGCCACCAACAAGGACATGAAAGACACAGGGGAGGTGATTCCCACCACATCTCTGTTCAACTCTCCCATTTGGTCTGTGCAGAAGACAGATGGATCTTGGAGAATGACAGTGGATTACCATAAGCTTAACCAAGTGGTAATTCCAACTGCAGCTGCTGTACTTGTACCAGATGTGGTTTCATTGCTTGAGCAAATTAACATATCTCTGGTTACCTGGTATGCAGCCATTGACTTGGCAAATGCCTTTTTCTCCATTCCTGTCCATAAGCCCCACCAGAGGCAATTTACCTTCAGCTGGCAAGGCCAGCAATATACCTTCACTGTCCTACCTCAGGGGTATAGAAACTCTCTGGCTTTGTGTCATAATCTTATTCAGAGAGAGACCTTGATTGCTTTTTGCTTCTGCAAGATATCACACTGGTCCATTACATTGATGACATTATGTTGATTGGATCCAGTGAGCAAGAAGCAGCAAACACACTGGACTTATTGGTGAGGCATTTGCATGCCAGAGGATGGGAAATAAATCCAACTAAAATCAGGGATCTTCTACCTCAGTAAAATTGCTAGGGGTCCAGTGGTGTGGGACCTGTCGAGATATTCCTTTTAAGGTAAAGGATAAGTTGCTGCATTTGGCCCCTCCTACAACCAAAAAAGAGGCACAACGCCTAGTGGGCCTATTTGGATTTTGGAGGCAACACATTCCTCATTTGGATGTGTTACTCCAGTGCATTTATCAAGTGACCCGAAAGGCTGCCAGTTTTGAGTGGGGTCCAGAACAGGAGAAGGCTCTGCAACAGGTCCAGGCTGCTGTGCAAGCTGCTCTGCCACTTGGCCATATGACCCAGCAGATCCAATGGTGCTTAAGGTGTCAGTGGCAGACAGGGATGCTGTTTGGAGCCTTTGGCAGGCTCCCATAGGTGAATCACAGCAGAGGCTTCTAGGATTTTGGAGCAAGGCCCTGCCACCTTCTGCAGATAACTACTCTCCTTTTGAGAGACAGCTCTTGGCCTGTTACTTAGCTTTGGTGGAAACTGAACACTTGGCTATGGGTCATCAATGTGACCTGAACTGCCTATGTGACCCGAACGCCTATCATGAACTGGGTGCTTTCTGACCCATGTAGCCATAAAGTGAGTCGTGCACAGCAGCATTTCATCATCAAATGGAAGTGGCATATACATGATTGGGCTTGAGCAGGTCCTGAAGGCACAAGTAAGTTACATGAGGAAGTGGCTCAAATGCCCATGATCTCCACTCCTGCCATCCTGCCTTCTCTTCCCCAGCCTACACCGATGGCCTTATGGGGAGCTCCCTATGATCAGTTGACAGGAAGAGAAGACCAGGGCCTGGTTCACAGATGGTTCTGCACAATACGCAGGCACCACCCGAAAGTGCACAGCTGCAGCACTACAGCCCCTTTCTAGGACATCCCTGAAGGACAGTGGTGAAGGGAAATCTTCCCAGTGGGCAGAACTTCGAGCGGTGCACCTGGTTGTGGACTTTGCCTGAAAGGAGAAATGACCAGATGTGTGATTATATACTGATTTGTGGGCTGTAGCCAGCAGTTTGGCTGGATGGTCAGGGACTTGGAAGAAGCATTATTGGAAAATTGGTGACAAAGAAATTTGGGGAAGAGGTATGTGGATGGAACCCTCTGAGTGGTCAAAAACTGTGAAGATATTTGTATCCCATGTGAGTGCTCACCAACGGGTGACCTCAGTGGAAGAGGAGTTCAATAATCAAGTGGATAGAATGACCCATTCTGTGGATGCCACTCAGTCTCTTTCCCCAGCCACCCCTGTCATCGCCCAATGGGCCCATGAACAAAGTGGCCACGGTGGCAGGGATGGAGGTTACGCATTGGCTCAGCAACATGGACTTCCACTCACCAAGGCTGACCTGGCTACGGCCACTGCTGAGTGCCCAATTTGCCAGCAGCAGAGACCAACACTGAGCCCTCGATATGTCACCATTCCTCAGGGTGATCAGCCAGCTACCTGGTGGCAGGTTGATTATACTGGACCTCTTCCATCATGGAAAGGGCAGAGGTTTGTCCTCACTGGAATAGACACTTACTCCAGATATGGGTTTGCCTCTCCTGCACACAATGCTTCTGCCAAAACTACCACCCGTGGACTCACGGAATGGCTTATCCACCACCATCATGGTATTCCACACAGCATTGCCTCTGACCAAGGCACTCACTTTACAGCTAAAGAAGTGTGGCATGGGCTCATGCTCATGGAATTCACTGGTCTTACCATGTTCCCCATCATCCTGAAGCAGCTGGATTGATAGAACGGTGGAATGGCCTTTTGAAGTCACAATTAGAACACCAACTAGGTGGCAATACTCTGCAGAACTGGGGCAAAGTTCTCTAGAAGGCTGTGTATACTCTGAATCGGCATCCAATATATGGTACTCTTTCTCCCATAGCCAGGATTCACAGGTCCAGGAATCAAGGGGCAGAAGTGGCACCACCCACCATCACCCCTAGTGATCCACTAGCAAAGTTTTTGCTTCCTGATCCCACGACATTACGTTCTGCTGGCCTAGAGGTCTTAGTTCCAGAGGGAGGAACGCTGCCACCAGGAGACACAACGATTCCACTAAACTGGAAGTTAAAATTGCCACCTGGACACTTTGAGCTCCTCCTACCTTTAAGTCAACAGGCTAAGAAGGGAGTTACAATGTTGGCTGGGGTGAATGACCCAGACTATCAAGATGAAACCAGTCTGCTACTCCACAATGGAGTTAAGGAAGAGTACGCATGGAATACAGGAGATCCATTAGGGCATCTCTGAGTATTACCATGCACTGTGATTAAGATCAATGGGAAACTACAACAGCCCAATCCAGGCAGGACTACAAATGACCTGGACCCTTCAGGAATGAAGGTTTGTGTCACTCCAGCAGGAAAAAAACCACGACTTGCTGAGGTGCCTGCTGAAGGCAAAGGGAATACAGAATGGGTAGTAGAAGGTAGTCATCAATACTAGCTATGACCACGTGACCAGCTGCAGCAATAAGGACTGTAACTGTCATGAGTATTTCCTCCTTCTTTTGTTAAAAACGTTTGTGTATGTATACCCTTGTACTAAGAAAATATCTTCATTTTATTTCCTTTTCCTTTATCATGTGACATAAGATTTATTGGCTGCATATCAGCATTTAAGTATTGTTAACTTTATATAATAGTATTTGGGTTAGAGATTGGTGCATTTCTGGTTATATGAAGGATAGTTGTGGCCAGGCACGGTGGCTCACGCCTGTAATCTCAGCACTTTGGGAGGCCGAGGTGGGTGGATCACCTGAGGCTGGGAGTTCGAGACAAGCCTGACCAACATGGAGAAACCCCACCTCTACTAAAAATACAAAATTAGCTGGGCGTGGTGGCACATGCCTGTAATCCCAGCTACTCAGGAGGCTGAGGCAGGAGAATCACTTGAACCCAGGAGGTGGAGGCTGTGGTTAGCCGAGATCGTGCCATTGCACTCCAGCCTGGGCAACAAGAGTGAAACTGAATCTAAAAAAAAAAAAAATTAACGTTTGAGTCAGTGGGCTAGGGAAGGCAGATCCACCCTTAATCTGGTGGGTACAATCTAATCAGCTTCCAGTGAATATAAAGCAGGTAGAAAAACACGGAAAAGGAGAAATGGGCCTAGCCTCCCAGCCTACATCTTTCTCCCTTGCTGGATCTTCCTGCCCTTGAATATTAGACTCTAAGTTCTTCAGTTCTGGGACTCAGACTGGCTCTCCTTGCTCCTCAGCTTGCAGACAGCCTATTGTAGGACCTTGTGATCATGTAAGTTAATACTTAATAAACTCCCCTTTGTGTGTGTGTGTGTATATATATATATATAATAGGATATATATATATATATATATGTTCTATTAGTTCTATCCCTCTAAGAGAATCCTGACTAATACTGCGAAACTCTCCATTTCTAAGCCCATAGCTTAGATCATGGCTCAAATAAAGCCAGTAAGTATCCATCCCATTTCTCTGGCTCTGCTGATTGGTTCAGAGATGAGTACACAGTCAAGCCTGTGGATTCAGAGTGAATCTCAGATCTAAACAATCTTACTCTGCCGCTATGGACTAGAATAGGGGAGACTGCTGGGGCCATCTTGTTACCAAATAGAGCATAAAAGTGAAGCCGACCTAAAAACACCAGGGCTGAGAGATGGAGACTAAGTCACAACATGAACAGAGCCCTTAGATCCAGCCACATCTGAAGGCTACACAGCCTATGGACCTTCTAGTTACATGTGTCAATAAATTACCTTTATATTTAAAAACAAAACAAAACACTTAGGTTGGGTTACCTGTCACTTGTAACCAACCATGAATCCCAATCACCAACACCACCATGCACTGATAAAGAGCTGCTTATTTTTCAATCAACAAAATGGTTTCGGGGGCAGTTTTTCTTGGACACTTGCTTCCCTAGTCAGTTAAGCAGGAGAACCATCCATAAATCCAAAGACTGCATCCAAGTCCAGAGACTTCAGTTCCTGCCTGGGTGAAGCCAAGCCCAGCCAGCCCTGCAGCTCTGGAGGGCAACAAGTAGAATTCTTTGTTCTTTGCCATCTAGGTCCTGAGTAGCTAAAGGTTCACAGTGCTGGACACAAAGTGAATGCTCAAAAATGTTCGTTGCTATCTATTCAGAACTATTTTGTGTGTGCTAGCTCCATGCCAGGAACAGTGATGAACAAGACTGACGTAGTCACTGCCTTCATGGAACTGATATTAGAGGAATGAGGCATGAAACAAATACTCATATAAGTACACATATACCTGCACATTGTGCTAAGTGCTTCTAAAGAAAAGTACAGAGATGAGAAAAGGTGTAACTGATCTAACTTAGAATGTCAGGCAATGCTTTCCCAAGGAAACATTAATTCAGATGGAAGTGATAATAATGAGTGTGTGTCCATTAGCCTAAGAGTTCATGGCAAGAGAGAGCATAGTTCATTGAAGGAATTCATGTGACGGGGCAGAGAGAGAAAAATGAAGCCAGAGAGAGCACAGGAGCCAGCCAGGGTCTGGCGTGACACGTTAAGGATCTGGGCTGTAGACTATGAACAGTGGGAGACTGTGGTAGAATCTTATCTTAATTGGGGTTGAGAGCCAGATTTTCACTTTGGGAAGATTACATCAATGGATTGGATTTGGGTCAAAGCGGATACAGGACGATCCATTTGGAAACTATTGCATAGTTTGGACAAGGGTGGTGATGATGGAGGAGGAGATGAAAAAAAGTGGAAGGACAGAGCTCACAGTCTACATCCCATGAACCAAATCTGGCCCTCTGCCTGCTATTGTAAGTCAAGTTCTACTGAAACACAGCCACATCCATTTGTTTTGGTATTGTCTCTGGATGCTTTGTGTTACAATGGCAGAGTTGAGTAGTTGTCACAGAAATCATACAGCCTGCAAAATTGGAAATATTTACTATCTGGCCTTTTACAGAAAAAGGTTGCTGACCCCTGATTTAGAAGCCTCACTCAACAAGACATGGAAGATAGGGCATCATGGAAAAGGAGGGTCAAAGTTCACACCTAAATATAGGCTTACCCAGCTGGATAGATGGGCAAGACGAGGCTGCCAGAAGAGGACCAGGCTTGTTGGGGAGGAGGGTAAATTTGATTGAAACAAACCCAACCCCCCTGCAGCGCTACCACTTCATAGAAATGAGGTCAGGCCAAGTCATGTGCAGAAAGAGCGTGCAATCTGGTGCCTGAAGGCGTTATGGTTTTTAGTCTTGCCTCTGATGCACTATGTAACTGCCAGCCAGGAATTTTCCTCTCTTGGAACGTCAGTTTTCTCATCCACAGAATGGGGATGCAGGGGCATTGATAAGGAATACGAATGCCTTGTGTACACCGTACAGTTCTATCGCAGATAGAAATCAGCTGATGTTTTGAAATCAGCTGATGCTCAAGAGAGGGGTTACTGGGACAAAGCCAGGAACGATCAGACACAGGTCCTGATGAGGGGGAATGGGATTGCCCACTCTGACAGCAGGTACCTGACCGAGGATCAGGACTTAACTCCAACAGACACAAATGGCCCTCTTGCTTTCTAACGCCAACCACTTACCTACCAATTTTGGTCGCCACAACTCCTGGTGAGAGCAATCATAACAAAAGGTCTGAGGTTGTCTACTGCATGCTGAGCCCAAACTGTTTGTGCTAGGGCAAGAAGTACAAAATGTGTAGGCAGGGACAAGAGAAGACTGAATGATAAGAACCCAGAAGTCGCCTCTCATGGAACATACACACCCACACATGCACACACACATACAGCTCACGTCACATGCTTCAGCAGCCCTCCATACATACAAAAAGTGTCACCATTTAAACAAAGACACGCTAACTTCCTTTGAACTTCCACCACCTTGTTGCTGAGCACTTTGAGTGGCAGCAGAGACTGCTGTTCTGCAACCCTCTTGATATAATGGAGAGAGCCATTGGTTGGCATCAGGAGACTCAGGTTCAAGCCCCAGCTCTATAGCCCTGGGCAAGTCCTTTCTACTCTCTAGCCTCAGTTTCCCCATCTGTAAAACAAGGAGCTGGACTCAGTGATTTCTGAGGCCCTTTCCAGCTCTGACATCTATCCTAGAACAGAGACTAAAAATTGGCAGCCCCCAAACAAAATGCAACCCGCAAATCTGTGGAGTTATCCAATATGGGCTTATACAGTGTCAAAGGATGTATAATTGGTTGCTAACATTTTTAAAATGGGACAGTGCTTGTAAAAGTCAGGATCTCCAACTTCTGAACAAATCAAACAATCTGGCAGCACAGTGCTGGGCCCATATCTCCACGCGGCCACACCTGCTGGGGCTGGAGAGCAGCTGCCCCTGCCTCACCTCTTTCTTCTCTCCCCCACATCAGGCTGCTACACTCTTTTCAGGTACTTCTCAGAAGCCAGTAGGTATCTCAGAGGAAAAGCCCTGTTCCAGCTGGCATTTAAGGTGACACTGAGACTTTGAATAGGTATTGACTTGCCATGATTATACAGATTGGCCCTGGTACTGCCTTTCCTTATTCTTATTTGGAAAATGAGGAGGAGGTCTGCGTTGGTTTCCTAGGGCTGCTATAAAAAAATACCAAAAACTGGTGGCTTAAAATAAGACAGGTTTATTCTCTCACTGTTCTAGAGGCCAGAAGTCCAAGATTAAGGAGGTTCTTGATTTTCAAAGCAGGGTTGGTTCTTTCTGGAGGCTCTGAGGAGAGCATGTCCTCATGAGTCTCTTCCAGCTTCTGGTGGCTCTGGCAATCCTTGGTGTTCCTTGGCTTGTAGACACATCACTCCAATCTCTGTCCCTATCTTTACCTGGTGCCATCCTGGTATCTCTGTCCAAATTTCCCTCTTCTTATGAGGACACCAGTCATACTGGACTAGGGCCCATCCTAATGACCTCATTTTAACTTGATCACACCTGCCAACACCCTATTTCCAAATAAGGCACATCCACAGGTGTGTGGGGTAGGATTTAGGCACATCTTTTTGAGGCCACAATTCAACCCATGACAAGGCCGAATCTACCTCATTAAACAGGGGTGGAAATGAACACACAACACAAGAGGTTGAAAACTCCTTTGAAACATAAAGATATTTAATAGATACATCTGCAAATGAATCGTGACAATTTGACACACGTGCAGTCCCTTAAGGCCAATTGCTTACATCCAGACTTTATCTTCTGTGTCAGTTTCTTGCACTTGGAGAGCAACTTACACCTGGAATAACTCCCATCCCATCACAGAGAAGCACCAAGAAGGCTGAGGGCTGGGCTCCTGGCTTCCTGGAAATCCACGGGGCAAGTGTGCAGGGCACAGAAGGACCTTAAGTCTCCTGATCCCACACAGTGGAGTTGTCTATAAAAATGTGATATACTAAGAAAGATTCAACGCCACTTAATGTAGGCATCCTGCCAAGGACATCTAGCCTGAGTCCAGCCAGGAGGAAACATCGGGCAGACCCGAATTGAGAGATGTTCTATAAAGTAACTGACCCCTCCTCTTCAAAGAGGCCAAAGTCATACACAACAACAAAAAAGGCTGAGAAACTGTTCTAGCTTGCATAACAGCTAAACACAATATGTGACCTCAGATTCGATCCTGTACCAGAAAAAAAAAAAAATTGCTCTAAAGGATACTATTGGGGCAATTGCTGAAATTGGAATCTGGCGAGATGAAAGTACTGATTCAATGTCAAGTTTACTGAAATTGGTAACTCTACATGGTTACGTAAGAGAGTATGCAGCCCAGTCCCAAATGGTTCACAAAAATTAGAGAAAGAGAAAGAAAGAGGGAGAGAAAAAAGCAAATGTAGGAAAATGTTAAAAACCAGTGAATCTAAATAAAGAGGGGCCTGGAAGTCCCCTGTGTTGTTCTTGCAACGTTTCTGTAAATTTGAAATTACTTCAAAATGAAAGCTTTAAAAAAAACTGTCATATAACCCGGGGATTCTGAAATGCCAGCCTGCAGAACTCCCTGGAGAGCTTGTGAAAACTCGGATTGCTGGACCTCTCCCCAGAACTTCTGATTCAATAGGGCTGGAGGGGAAGAGCAAGAATTTGCATTTCTAACAAGCTTTGGGATGCTGCTGCTGCTGGTGATGGTGGTCTGGAGCACACTTGGAGAACCCCTAGTAGAACCTGGTTTAAATTGTGGTTGTGATCACCAAAATAACTAGGCAGAAGGAGTTAAGCTGGTTGCTTCTGGGAAGCAGGATTGGGGAGGAATAGTGCAAGAGATCAGTGCTTTTCTTTAGGAACTGTCCTGTAACATTTTGTTTATTTCCAGGTTTATATATTTTAATGCCTGCAAATCATCTACATCCTGCCTGGCATGTAGCAGGTGGTCAGTACCCATTAAAAAGCTGCTGGGGCCTGAGTTTCTAAAAGATGCCAGGCAACGTGGAACCTCCTGTGTCTGCTGAGTCCCCAGGGGAAGAGGAGATACCAGCACCAACCCCAGCTCATTTTGGGGGAACGAAGTCCTGTGGGTAACTCCAATAGGATATCTACTTTCCCCTTGGAATTGGCACCACTGAGTCCGGTCAAACCCAAACTGCTCAAAATATCTTCCAATTCTGAGACAAGACTGTGGTTCAGCCAGCAAACTTCTGTCAAGACACGAGCCTCTCCTCCCTCTCTTCTGGGGGGTAATGAACCTTGGCCTTAAGCCTCATTAAACCCCATTATATAATCACCCCCATCCTGAGTCTCTTTATAACCCTTCCAGCGGCCGCTTTCTTGGGAGTAGGCAGTTCTGCTCCATCAGTCTTTATTGCTACCTGCTGCCTTCCTCGACAAACCAGGCTTCTGACTCAGCCTCAAGGTACACGCAAGGCCAGGCTATCAAAAGAGGGTCAACTCTCTCTCAGCTTGTCCCCAGGACAAAGAGCAGGAGTTGCTTAGAGTAAGGATAAGCAGAGGGGCTGCCGTCTTTCAAGACACCTCATGAAGGACAATATTTCATAAGACCCAGGCCTTGTGGGTAACTCCAGCTGGTGTCATTATGACCAAGATGGGGAAGTTCTGGAACCATCAGTCACTTGTTCCCCTTGGTAACTGCTGCCCTGAAGCTGCTGCACCTGGTAGCTGTGTTCTCCCAACCCCAAGCCCCACCCAGAGTTTCCAAAACCAGCATTCTAAGTGAGTCATGGGCAGCTAATAAAGAAACACCCAGAAAACTGCAGGTGGCAAAATTACTATGTCATTCCTCATCTTCCACCAGAGATGTCCAGGATGAATGAGTCGCAGGAGCTTCCTGCAGCTTGTAATTTTGGCTACTTTCTGCAACTGCCTGGCCCCTACGGGGATGGCTACAACCTGGGACGACAGATCCCTAGAATAATAACAACAGAGTCTAGGTGGAGCAGCAAATGGTTAGTCAATGTGGGTGCTGCTTTCTAAGTGAGCACAGCACACTGACAAAGAGGCGTCCTTTGAGCAAGGCTGTCACCCACAACACACTCCCCCCGTGATGCAAGGGCATTGGAGAGAAAACGTGAGCATGTTCAGTTCCCTACCTAATGAGCAAGCAAGTTTTAATGAAGATGACATTGCAATTTCACAACCGAGCACTGCAGAGTGGAGGATGCAAAAGGATGGCAAACTTCACCTCTTTCCTGACCTTGTGACCTTGGGCCAACTGCTTAAACTCTCTCAACCCCAGTTTCTTCATCTGTAAAATGGGAATAATAGTAGTACCTACCTTATAGAGGATGATGGAGTTTAAATGAAATAATAAAAGTAAACTGCTTTGTGCAATGCCTGGAGCATTGTCAACACAATACACGCCGATTGCTATTATTAACATGGTTTTCATCATTGTTGCAAGCCACTTCATCATGTAACATACAGCAATGGCTCCCAAAGCCACCCTTTATTGAGACTCAGTGCTCTAAGTACCAGTCCCCATGCTAGGGAATTTACATGCATTTCTCATTGTATCCTTACTGCATTGTTGCTGGGTAGAAAATAGACTCAAGAGGTTAAGTAATTTGTCCAGTGACTTAACAGCATCCAGTTAGTTGCTTTAAACCTGAAGTCACTTCTACCAGCTGGTAATGAATGATGACAATTATTCCTTCCATCTAGGTGGCACTCTTTCATTGTGAAGTAGCCTTTCTTTAGGGGATTTAAGAAAGCCTGACCTCCATCAGCTGGGATCAGAGATAGCCTACAAGGAGCCCACGAGCTTGCAGATTGTTGGGGTAAAGATGATCCATTGGTGAAGAGCACCTAACCAAACCACCAGAGCATGGTGGCCCACCCAAATGCAACACAGAATAAATACAGCAAGGGTGGAGAGATAAGTCCACTGCTCTCTATTTCTCTGGGAAGCAGGTTCATTTGAGTCAATATCTCCCATGGTGAACAGAAGCGTCTGATGTCTTTCATTCTAGCCCTACCTGAGTGAGGCTATGAACCCCAAGGGCTGGTGAACCTTGGAGACAGATTCCTCCATGAGCGAAGGCTCCTGCCATTCCCCTCCCTCCCTTTCCCCACTCACCACTCCCAGGCCAGGGGAGTAGGGTAAGCCCCAAGAAGGTGATGTCCTTCTCGCAGCCCACTCAAGGTGGCTGGGCACCCTGAGGTTGTGAGGCTTGGCCACACTACAGCCAGATCTGCCTAATGCTGTCCCCAGGCGTTACCATCATGGGGTAACAAGATGACGTGTCACCATCCTTCACAGTGCAGACCAGAGCCAGAGCCGACAGTTACAAACAGGCAGACAGACTGAGCCTGGCAGGGATGCAGCCCCAGGGGCCCCCTTGGCTGGCTCAGCAGGAGGAAGGCTGCCACCAGGGTCCAAAAGCAGGGAGTTCTCTTCTGGAATTCACGGTGGCGTGGGAATGGGAACTATTACAAACAAGGAGGAGTCGGCACCTGGTAGCTGTGTTCTCCCAACTCCAAGCCCCACCCAGAGTCCCCAAAACCAGCATTCTAATTGCATCAAAAGATTTGCCTAGGAAAACTCAGTGGCTAGACCTCAGAGTCACTGAAATGGACCCTCAGGGAGTGCATACCCCTGGGGAAACTGAGACCCAGATAGAGGAAGGAACTTGCCGCATTGAAGTGATACAATGCAGGATAGATTGGATCTGGATTCAGAAGGGACCCCATGGACAAATTCATGCACCATTCTTAGCCTCAGTTTCTTGATCTGTAACATGGGAATTCTAGCACCTGCCTCACAGACTGGGGTGAGTCTTAACTGAAATAGTGCAGCTGACACACCAGGCAGAGACAGAGGCCACAAAGGCAACCGGCGGCAACACTGAGATTCCAACAGAGAGCATCTCGTTTCCCAAACGAACCTGCCTGCCCCACACCAGGCTGCCTCTGTTTCTGTTACTTGTTAGAATCAACAGATAGGGAACTGGTCCCTGGGGTTTCAGCTAATATTTGGGTTACACACTCATTCTTCCACTGAGACTCAAATGCTGTCTTTCTTCTTTCTGGGAGCTCAGAGAGCAACTTTTCTGAAGAACCAAGACTGTCCAAGGGGCAGTTGTGCTCCTGGTGCCTCTTACTGCTGGGAGCCACCTTTTAATTAAGGACTTTGCTCCTGTCCACAGGCAAGCAGAAAAGCTTTTCCTCTTAGGTGGAGACCAGGGAGGGAACAAAAAGTTAGAAGCCATGATGAATCCTCAAAAACTCTTTGGTAGGGACGGGGGCTCAAATGTTTAAACCTGTGTTTTGTTGTCTTTTTTTTTTTAAAGCAGGAAGGAGATGTTTTTACTCTGGCCAAAACTAAAGTGCAGAGCAGTGGCCAACCCCTGGAGGGGGCCCGGCTGACATTCACTCATAGGATGGCGATGACCAAGGACAGATGGCTGCTAGAGGCAGTCACCCAGAGTCATGCCAAGGTAAATGCCAAGCACTCTTCGGGCCATGGGGAAGTGGGGAGGGGAAGTAAACTGCGAGGCATTTAGCCACAGAAGCCCCAAATTAACCATCAGACCACAGGCTGTAAATGCTTCAAGAATAAAACATCATCATAAAAGCCACCATTTATTATGCACCCACTGTGTGCCAGGAACCGTGCAGAAGGCTTGGCATGCATGAGCTCATCTAATCCTCACAACTGTCTACAAGATGAACCTCTTATTGTCCCCATTTTACAGATGAGGAAACAGGTTCAGAGGCTTTGAACTCACTTGAGGTCACACATAATTGCTTAAAAGTAGAATAACTGGGGTTCAAACCCAGGCATCTGCTCCTGGTCGTGACATCTGCCTCACCTGGCTGTTGCTACACACTGGACTTGTCACTATCACACTTTTCTTCATCCACGCTCATGCAGCCAGTCTCTTTGACTACCATGCAGGCCCACCGTCATGAAGGGTGCTCTCTCTGGCAGTGATTTCTCTGGACAAATTAATAAATTGGCCTTCTGGTATGGACCTGGGAGTCGAGGATACTATTTTAGTTTGCTCGATTTAGAGCCTGCCTAACCTGGGCACCAAAACAAGGCAGTCTCTGGACCGACTCCTAATGATGTCCACATGGTTCATCAGTCCATACCCTCAGCTGATTCCTACCATGGATGCGCCATAAACACCCATGGGCTATAAACCAAGCTCACTATTCGGGCCCCAGCCTAACCATCTAGCGGGATGTTGGATATTACATGTGCCTGCCTTTTTTTCCAGGCACAGAATTAATAGATCTTGTCAAATTCTCAAAGTGTAAGAACCCTTAGGTAAAAGTAATGAAGGAAACCCCATATGTAGAGAAAGGCATTCTGCTGGGTATTTGAGCGGTCATGGTTATCAAATGATGTGTGATGTGTTAGAAAGAACCAAATTCAAATCCCAGCTCAAATACTCAACACCTGTGTGACTTTGAGCAAGTTCTTTGACATCCCTGGGCCTCAGTTTCCCCTTCTGTACAATGGGAATAATCCATCTGCACGAGGGATTGTTGCAAGAACTAAATGGGGCCCTGCCTGTGAGTGATTAGCATGTATCAGGGCTCAGTGAACATGTCTCATCATTTCTCAGAGCAGCAACACAACGTGCACAGCCTGTGGCTGAATTAAGGGCCAGGGGTTATTTCTTCTCAGAGCCCTTCCTTCTCTTGAGCAACCAATCAAATAAAAGTTGCTGTCTTGGCTGGAGGACTGGCTGGGCTTTATTCAGGGGGGGTGCCCCTCTGACCACATCTGTGCCTGTTCAGCAAATCGGGCCTCTGGGTAGAGAAGATTAAACCAGCCCTCCATCACCAAAAAGTTCCATTTCCGCTCCAAGTAATAACCACCCTGTCTCCAGCAGAAATTCGTAAGAGCAGAAAGTAAACCACCTCAGGCCATGCTCAACCCCATTTGAACCCAAATACATCTTTGAGATGTAAAGGTTATATATGTTGACCTGAGTGGGGAAAAAAATACAATACTTAATCATAGATGCCTTAGCCACAGCAGCCAAGAAAAATCCTGTAATCAGGCAGCTGAGAGACAGCCGGGAAGAGGGAGAGAGAGGGCGGGTGCCTCCCTGAATGCCTGCTTGCTTTCCTCTGTCTTTCCTTCACAACTTCAGGGGAAAGAGCAGGAACCGGGGACCAACGACAACACCCAGTCAACCTCCCCAGCGTCAGTTATGCCCCCCTCCAAAACCATCCAAATGGGCATGAGTGGCATAGGCAGATGGGGGGGCTGTGGGCAGAGGATGGGTGAAGCTCTATCAGTGAGCATTTCACAAGCCCTTGAGATAAAGAAGAGAGAGTTTGCACCTGGCACAGAGGACAGCAGGTGCTGGGGAGAAGGAGGTGGCGCGGCAAGCGTTCCCAGTGCAGCCCAGCAGGGTGACTTACTTGCAGAGAAGTTGGCCTCAGTGTGAACAGGAGGGGTGGAAGGCAGGAAAGGTGCGTGTCCCACAAAGAAGGAGCGGAGGGAGCGCTCGGACAGCAGCGGGGAGCGCTGCTGAGAGGGGATGTTCTCGCAGCTGCCTACACTGCTGTGGATCTTGAGGTTCAAGGGTTTGCTCTTCTTCTTGGCTCTGGAAGGGAGACAGAAAAAGAGGAAAAGGAAATATATCCATAGGTGCACAAAGTTACAGCAGGGAGGCCCAGCCTTGTGTTTCCCATGAGGGGTCCAAAACCCACAGAGAGAAATTAGAAGAGCCCACAGGCTTTTAGGTAGAGACACAAGGGCTGGGCAAAAAGGGTTTAAAAAGGGTTTACCCTCTCACCCCTAGGTCCCTCTAAGAAGCTCATTCTACCATGGAGCACAAGCAAACACTTCAGCCATTCTTTTTTGCCCAGCTCCCTAGAGAAGCTCTAGAGAGCCAGTGTCAAGTTCAGCTTCCAACTCCAATCCCACAACTTTTGCCTAAACATCTCGAGTCCCCAGAGCTCCAAGCCCCCAACCTGTGGCCAAGCTGCCCTTTGGCCATTTGACAAAAACAGCAAATCCCAGGCTGTCCTCAAGTGAGTCCAGATCTGTGTCAAGGTGGCATTCACCATCTACGTGTTTAATCCCCAAATCCACTGCCCTTCCTCCATGTAACAATAATCAGTGCATTTCTGTAGATGTTAAGCCTGATGACTTTCAAGAGATCTAAGTAGACTAAGCCTTCGGTAGGATCACAGTGCCTCTTCTGGAAATGCTTCCTCTTGCTCAGGACTTCTGGTGCCGGGCTCCTTCTTCCCAGCCCACCCACGGCTCTGTCTAGCTCTTGGTCCAGTGCCTACCAGGAGCCTCAGATGGTGCCCACCTTAGGAGTTCAGGAGGGAGGGTGCTCCACCAGATCATAGGCTGGATCTGATGGGGTGCCTCACAGCCTCACAGGCAGCTGCCAGAGATCAGAAGAGTGATATAGACAAGGGACCCTGAATGCCCCCACCCATCATCGCTGTGTCCACCATAGCAGCATTGCTGGAGAAGAGCAGGTGCAGCTTGTAGGAATTACACTATTCTGGGGCCAGACTCCCCAGATTCAAATAACTGGTCTCATCACCCCCGGGTGAGTCCATTAAACTTCTCAAGCCTCAGTTCTCTTGCCTACAAAAGAGTCCTTCTTTGGAGAATTGTGGAGCGGATTTAAAAATGCCCGTAAGTGAATTAATACAAAGTATAAACATGAATTACTATTATTATATTATGGATATCTGCCTGATAGTTCCTTCAGAAGAAAGAATCTGCAGCTGAAACCAAGCAGAAGCTTCTGGAAAGTTTGGTTCTCCTCTTGGGGACTCTTCAAGACCCAGGAGATTGAATGGTATTCTTTGTACACTCTGTGCCCAGCAAAACGAGTCACATAGAGCAGGAATTTAAATATTTGTTGAATGATCTCTAAATGGTAAAAGGAAGGAAGGTAAAGAAGAGCTCTTCCAGGGACCCCTCAGCTCACAGCATTTGATCCATGGCCAGTTATAGATTCATTCAAGAGAAGAGAGAGGGGTGATGTCTAATCTGAATCCTACACACGGGCATTGGTCTCACCCCACCAGTGGGTGAGCATCTGCCTTCTGCCTACAACATGGTACATTCATGGCAACAACTGTGCAATAAAGCCAGGGACTTTGTCTTACACAGAATCATAAAGGTAAGGAAATGTATAGGCAACTCACTGAAACGGGTAATAGTATGATATTTAAACAATTAATTAATAGAAATGTGTTATGAGCGCAAGTATCCATCAGAGTTAAGCTTATGGCAAAATTTGATACTATCAAAAAAAAGTGCAATGTATACTGAAGGCTGAGAATAACTACGCCCTCAAAAATGGATCTGTCACATCCTGGCCATTTCTGAGTATAGAGCTACCCTGTCCAATAACAGAGCTACTCGTCCACATGAGCACTTGAATTGTGGCAAGGCTTGACTGAAATAGGCTTAGAATGAAAAATAATAATAATGAACAATACCTAACAATATTTTTGTATGCATCAAATGTTGGGTTAAGTAAAATACATTGCTAAAATTAAAAAAAAAAAGAGGGCTGAGTGCAGTGTCTCATCTCTATAATCCCAGCACTTTGGGGGGCCAAGGTGGGAGAATAACTTGAGGCCAGGAGTTTGCAGCCAGCCTGGGCAACATAGCAAGACCCTGTCTCCATAAAAAATTAAAACATTAGCCGGGTTTGGAGGCATGTGCCTGCAGTCCCAGCTACTCAGGAGGCTGAGGTGGGAGGATCACTAGAGACCAGGAGTTTGAGGCTGTAGTGAGCTACGGTTGTACCACTGCACTCCAGCCTGGGTGACATAGTGAGACCCTGTCTCTAAAATAATAATAATGATAATAATAAAATTTAAAAATGATAAAGAAAGTGCGGGGCTTAGCAATTATTCACAGTCTGTTGCTGAAATAAAAAAATAGGTTATTTAAGATTCTTTTTGAATTGTTTCTTTTTTTTCTAGGCATCTTCCTTGCCAACAGATTATTAGGAGGTGAAATTATTCCATTTCCAACAGGCCCTCTCATACTGAGAAAGAGATGGAAAGGAGACACTAAAAACAAGAATTCCGGCAAGGTGCTTATTAAGCTTTGATCTGAAACGGAGAGAAAACAGCTCTGAAATTATAAGCATAAAACATGGACATTTAAAATTTTTCATCTTTATCAAACAGGAGGCTTCATCATAATAATAACAGCAACAACAGCCACTGTTACCGCTGCTTTGATTTGAGTGCCAACCATGTCCTAGGGACTGTATCAAGTGCTTTTCATGTATGACCTCACTTAAGCGCCATAGTAACCTTAGGTGGGAGATGCTGTTATTATCTTCTCTCCAATGATGACACCAAAGCAATGAGAAGATAAGGGATGTGGTGAAGGTGGTGCCAGCCCTGAAACCAGGCAGTACAGCACCAGGGTGCATCTCTCAACTGCACCCACACCAGACCCTGCATGTCAGTCCCAACCCCACATCATCACCCACCCCGAGGCCACTATCCTGAGAAGTTCGATTTGGGACATGCTCAGGTCAGAGGCACTGGGGTGGCCAAGAACTGAGCCCCAAATCTTCACTTTTGCTTCATCCACCTCTGTCTTGGAACCCTTTCACCAGAACCACCCAGAAACCCCAGGCAGATATTTCCCTTTGCCCCCCTGTGTCTAGCACTGAGCCCTTTTGCTCTGGAGTAACTAAACAGAAAAATGCTATAATAGATGAAGGAGACAGGGCAGGGACCCAGGAGAGTCCCTGTTCAGTGGCCCCCACGGAACGGCAAAGCTGCCCCTTACAGAGCGTTTCTATCGTTTCTCTCCCTCCTCCACCTGGTGAACCCCTACACATACTCCATGGTCCAGTTCAAATGTTACCACGTGTATAATGCCCTCTCCTACCCACAGAGTCGGGGTAACTTATCATTCCCTCACCTCACTCTCTTAGGACCTGCTTTTCCATCACATGCTGGAAAAGACCCAATGTCCTTAACATGGTACCCAATATCTACCCACACACATACCTTGGTCTGGCCCTGGGGTCTTCTCACTCTTTGTATATGCTGTCTCCACCACGTGGAATACCCTCTGTTGCTTTGCCTGGCTAAACCCTACTTGTCTTTTATGACTTGGCTCTGATGTCCTCTCCTCCAGGAAGTCTTCCTTGATATCTTAATTCATTTCGGCATGGGTTGGGTGTTCTTCCTCCAGAAAGCATTCCCTAATACTCCCTCTTCCCTCCTAGACTGGGTTGGGTGTTCCTTCTCAGTTCTCTCTCTCTCTTGATTGACTGATTGATCATTAGACAGATAGATAGATAGGCAGACAGACAGCAGAGAGACAGACAGATTGATGGCAACAGTTTCCTATTTTTTCAAATTTGCTGTCTTCTAAGTAGACTGTGGTCTTTGAGGGCAATGACTCTGTGCTGTTCATTTTCCTATCCTTGGCAACCAGCACAAAGCCTGGCACATAGTAGGTGCTCATTAAATGCTTACTAAATGACTGTTCTGGATTAAGACTCTGGCACACATCACATTCCCTTCTAATTCTTTGCCTTCCACACATGACTGTAGGCTCCTTGAGGTCAGGAACCATGTGGTTTACCCTGTTGGATCCTTCATCCCTTAGCTTGGTACTAGTTGAATGAAATGAAACTTTTCAGTGGGCTTGAAAACATTTCTTCCCTTCCCAAGGAGTGCGCTTAAGAGTGCTTGGTTCAAAGCTGCATCCAAAAGGAATCTCTCAGCTCCTCCCACCCACCTCCCCCAAACTCCCATCCTGCCTGCCCAGGAGTGGGGCGCCCTCTTGTGGCCAGAGCACAGCCTCCTTGCAGATTTTCAGAATCCTGGATGGAGAGTTCAGAAAAGTCTATTGGTTTAAGCCTGGGGGCATCCCACACAAGCAGGTTAAAAGCCCCACTGTGAAGGAGGCCTGCTGCTCGCTGGCTTGAGGGAGTCTAAGCATGCCTGCAAAGTCCTTAGTGCCTGGAACGCCAACTCTGCTTATCTCCCCAGGGGCCCACGGCGAGGACCAGCAAGGAGCCTCCAGTTATAGCAGCACATACTGGCGGACTCTTTCCTGCCCATGGTCAGAGAAGAAAGGAAAGCAAGGCGGCGGGGGGAGGGGTGCCATTTCATCCCACGCAAATGCTCAATGTTGAACATTCAAAGAAACATCCATACACGGACACAAATCACTGTTCCTAATGACTGTGACTGTGTACTTAAGATTTAGTGAATATTTTGCAGTATATCCCACAGATGCAGTGTAATTTAGTGGTTAAACTCATAGGCTTTGGGGTCAGAGAGACTGGGACTTAAGTCCTGATTGTGACCTTGAGAAAGTGATCTCAGTTTCCTCATCTGGGCAATGGGGAGAATACTAACACCAATCTCAGAAGGCTATTGTGAGAATTCTATGAGATAACAAGCTTGGCAGGGGACCCAGCACAGAGTGAGGGTTCAGGTGATGTCACCTGCTATTAAAGTCACTATGACCAGGTCAAATCAGATGTCTGTATAGCTACAGAAATAGACTTGAAGAAGCCAACATTGAAGCCAAGCTGCAATTTTCACCCGAAATATCCAACAAACTTTTTTTTTTTTTTGAGACTGAGTCTCGCTCTGTCACCCAGGCTGGAGTGCAGTGGTACGATCTTGGCTCACCACAACCTCTGCCTCCAGGGTTCAAGGGATTCTCCTGCCTCAGCCTCCCAAGTAGCTGGGACTATGGGCGTGTGCCACCACGCCTGGCTAATTTTTGTGTTTTTAATAGAGACGGGGTTTCACTGT
Organism: Gorilla gorilla gorilla; assembly: GCF_029281585.2. NCBI lineage: Eukaryota > Metazoa > Chordata > Mammalia > Primates > Hominidae > Gorilla > Gorilla gorilla. Next base: position 133,077,294 of record NC_073234.2, read on the forward strand.
GTTGGCCAGACTGGTCTTGAACTCCTGACCTGGTGATCTGCCCATCTCGGCCTCGGCCTCCCAAAGTGCTGGGATTACAGGCGTGAGCCACTGCGCCTGGCGATATCCAACAAACTTTCAATCTACCATGGCCCTTAGTGAGTGAAGAGGACACAGCAAAACCCTCTGGTGATAGATAACCACCGTCATCTCCAAAACCCTGACAGGAGCCTTGAGGCACTGAGCTAAGTGACAAGACCAGATTCTCTGGCAAGAAGAACCAAGTCTGACCCAGCACAAGTTTAGCAGGAGCTCAATGACCTCAGAGTCAATCTGTTTTACCAACCATGGCCACAGATGGAGGGGAGAAGGGGTATATCTAAATAAGGGTTAGTTGGACAGAAGGATAGATGAAAAGATGGATGGATAAAAGAATGGAAAGAAGGAAGGAAGGGTGAAAAAGTGGAAGGATGGAATTGATGAAGGACAGAGAGGATGGGAGGATGGGAACACAGATAAAAGGAAGGGAGGATGGGGGAGGAAGATGAAAGAATTAAAGGATAAATGGATGAAATAAAAGTGAGAATGGGAAGACAGAAGAACAGATAAAGGAATGGAGAAGAATGGGAGAATGGAAGGATGGACAGATGGAAAGAGGAAGGAAGGATGGAAAAGGGAAGAATGGTGGGATGAAAAGACGGAGAGAAAGAAGGGCAGAAGAGAGAATGGGAGTAAAAGAAAATGAGAGAATACATGGCTATTTGATTAGAGTAGGGTGGAAAGAAATCCCATATTGCTTCCTACCCATCAAGGAAGCCTTCATGGACAAGATGTGGGATTCACCTTTCCATCCACCCTCATTACCAAGGCATGGTCAGGGGGGGAAAAACAGACACAAATGACTGTTTCTAATGACTGTGACTGTGTACTTAAGATTTAGTGAATATTTTGCAATATATCTCACAGATGCAATTAAAAAGAACATTCTTTCCCGTGATCTTTGTAGGATATTAGATATCTGTCACACAGATGTCTCATCTGGAAATAAGGCCAATTCAGAGAAAATCAACAAAATGAGGTGGCACAAAACATTAGAAAGGGAAGCCAAATCCTGTGGGGCTATATCAGCCCTGGGTGTACCATGGTGCTTTCTGGATGGGCCAGCAAGTCAGGGCTCCCTGACAAGGTAAGCTGTGCAGAGGGGCTGGGCTAAGCCAAGGCTGCACATCTGTGTTAGGGAAAGACACTCAGCTCCAGGCCATCACCTATGCTTAGGAAAATGCATGTTTCCCAAGTACAGCAAAGGACTCTTCCAGTGTTGGAATCTGGGAAAACTCTTCCCACTTTTCTGATGCCCAGTTTACATACAGTATCAAAACTAAAAGGATCCTGAGAAATCTTACATTGTCTTTGAATGAGTTCATTACTCTCCATCTCTAGCCCCAGTGTTCTGGTCCAAGCCACCACCTTCTTCTCACCTGGGCTGTCGCTGCCTCCTTGCTGGAATCGCAGACTCACTTGCATTTGGTTCCATTTTTGCTTTTTTGTTATATTAAAGTGAAATTCACATAACGTAAAATTCACCATTTTAAATTGAATAACTCTGTAGCATTAAGTTCATTCATATTGGAAGATCACAACCTCTATCTAGTTCCAAATGCTCACCACTTCAAAAGGAAATCCCTTACGCATTAGTCACTCCCATTTCCCCTTTCCTCCAGCCCCTGCAACCACCAATCAGCTTTCTCGCTCTATGGATTTGCCTATTCTGGACATTGCATATAAATGGAATCCTACAAGATATGGCCTTTTGTGTCTGGCTTCTTCACTCAGTACAATGTTTTTGAGGGTCATCCATGTTCTAGCATGGATCACCACTAAATGACTTTTTATGGTTGAGTAATTGGATCCCACTTTGGATTCTTTACAATGTATTCTCTACCCAGCAGTCAAAGGCAGGCTTTAAAAAGTATACATTGTATCATGTCACTCCTCTTCTTAAAACCCCACAAAGGTTTCCAGTTGTTCTCTCTTCTTGTGGTCTATAAAAGCTTCCTAGGACCCTCCACACCTACCCTCCAACTTCTTGTGTCATCTTGGACTCTAGCTGTTCTGGTCATCTTTCTGGTCCTTGACCACACTAAATTCTCTACCTCAGGGCCTTTGCACATGCTGTTCCTGCTGCCTGGAACATTATTCCCCATTGTGCTTGTTAGTGGTATCATACTCATCATTAAGGTACCACTTCCTTAGAGATGCCATCCTTAACTCCCAAACCAGTCAGATCTCCTGGTTACACCTGCTCCCAGCACCACCTGCTTTCCTTCTTAGAATGCATCCCAGCTGGAATTCTGCATTTACTTATGTGGTTACCAGAGGAATGTCTGTCTCCCCTAGGATCCGTGCCCATCACACAAAAAGGGCCTGTATCCTCACCATCTAGCATAAGACAGGGACCCAGAAGCTGGGTCTACAGATGCTCACCCTAGCCCATGTATCCCACCTCAAGCAAGGACTATGTGACATCTTCTATTTGTGGGGAATTCTAAAGGAATGTGACCCAGTCTCCATCTGCAAATCAGGAGGGCTGGTTTAGCAGCATCTTCCCAGTTAATTCCCAAGTAAGGGCTCTTCAAGGACAGAAATACAATTTCTTTTTCTTTCTGACAATTTCTTTTGTCAGCCCCCAGCCACCCTTGGCCTAGGTCTGGCAGGTGGTTGCACATTCAGAAAACTGAATCGATACCCTTTTGCCAGCCCACCTCTCCCAGCCTTCATCACAGAGATCGTCAAGGGAAGCCCCAAACTGATGTTTAGTCTTCGCACCATTTCCTCTTCCCAAAGTGTGCTGGGGTCTGAGTGAAACAGAGCCGCTGGCTCACATGGCCTCAGCCTCCTCGAGGGTGTGGGTTGTGTCCCCTTGAACTCAGAAGACTTTACCCGGCCAAATCCCTCAGCATCTCATTAACTGTGTCTGGAGCATCTGGCCCAGCCAACTGGGAGGAAATGGCAGGGCTGGGAACAGACAAGCTCCTCACAAGCCTGCTTTGAGGACAGGCAAGAGCACACATTCTTGCAGACCGTCCTGTGCAGCAAAATGCTAATCCAGTAACCATTTCCCCAAACAGGAAAAATGCCCAGTGGTCTTACACAGGGCTATGAGCTGTCCCTATCAAACTGGCCCTTTTAAATCCTTTGCTCTTGGGCTGATCCAATGACCCAAGAGGAGGCCTTCAGGAAAGACTTTTCAAAATCAAAGAATGCACAATGTTCTGGGGCAGCAGAGCTTACGAGCTCTCAGCTCAGCTGCTCAGAGCCCAGGAAAGGGAGCAGTTTGGAAAAGCAAAGCCCCATTAATTGTAACACCAAGGGGATGTTTATTGAGAATCTGCTCTGTTATTGGCCACAGGCGATAGCCCTCATTTCTGGCTGGAGCACTCCCCAAGCATGGCATTAATCAACCAGCGTCCTGGCAAAAAAAAGGGGCATGATGAGCCTGTGAAATAGCACAAGCTGCATTTCCCCACGTGTGGAGGAATACGCAGTCCTTTTAGAGAAGACATGGATGCATCTTTTTGCATTTTAATAAAATTCAAGAAATAGCCTTTGCACGTCAAATCTATAATTTCATAGTAATTATTTTCTATATGCAAAAGCTACTAAGAAGGAGAAAAAGAAGAAGGGGAGGAGGAAGAGAAAGAAGGATGAGAAAAAGGAAGACAAAGGAGAAAAAGGAAGAGAAAAGGAAGAATAAGAAGACAAACAAGGGGGAGGAGATGTTGGCTAAAAAAATGTTAAGTAAACTATAGTATAGATCCCACCCAAATGGCTAAAAATAGACTGGCAGTTACAAATATTGGCAAAGATATAAGGCAAACAGAACTTTCCTAAAATCCTGGTAGGAGTGTAAATTGGTACAACCGTTTTTGAAAAATGACTTGGCAGTAGCTACTGAAGCTGAAAGTAAGCTCTGACCCAACGATTTTACTCCCAGGCATGTATCTAACCAAAATGAGGGCCCATGTCTGCAAAAAAAGGCCTTTGTAAGAATGTTCATGGCAGCGTTATTCATAAGGGCCACACAAACACTGGGAACATCTCAATGACCATCAATAGTGGAAGGGATAAATAAGTCATAGTGTACAAATGCTATGACTTGAATTCTCAAACACACAAAGTCTGAGAATGACACTGACAAGTGGAGAAGGATGTCCATCATTGGGATAAGGTGATGATGCCAGGCCTGGGAAGCATGAAGCCTTCCTTGAAGAAGGGAGCATACAACAGCATCATCAAAGGCATCCAGAGAAAATGTATGCAAGGAATACTTGGCCAAAATGCCCCTTCTCCCCACACTGCATTTTTGGTCTTAAGACATTCTCTTGGTTTTCACCATCAATGCATGTTATGGGCTGAATTTTGTCCCCCTCAAGTTGCTATGTTGAAGTCCTAACCCCTAGGACTTCAGAATGTGGCTGTATTTAGAGATGGAACCTTTAAAGAGGTGACTAAGTTTAAATGACATCATAAGGGAGAGCCCCAATCCAATAGGATTGGTGTCTTTTTAAGAAGAGGACAAGACACCAGGGATGTATAGAAGCCGCCATGTAAGGACACAGCAAGAGGATGGCCATCTGCAAGACACAGAGAGAGGCCTCAGGAGAAACCAACCCTGCCAACACCTTGATCTTGGACTTCCAGCCTCTAGAACTGTGAGAAAATACATTTCCATTGTTTAAGCCCCTCGATCTGTGATATTTTGTGACAGCAGCCCTAGCAGACTAATACAGTACCCTTGTCTCAAGGGATTCTTTGGCGCCATAACTCGAACAAGAAAAATACCTGCCACTTTTAATGGGATAGTTACTAGGGGCCACACACAGGACTGGCCACTTTATGAGATTCTTATTCTAGCGGTGTCTGAATTTCTCCATTTGCTCTCTGTCTGCCAACTAGAATATGAGCTCTATCTCAATGCTGCTTACTAATGTTGTCTCCAAGGCCTAGAAAAATGTCTGATGCACAGTGTGTCCTCCAAAACTATATTTTGGATGAATGTACAAGTGAATATTAACATCAAGCCTTGCAGGTGGTTCCATCTCACAGATGAAGAAACTGAGTCCAGAAAGTTCTGAGCTCCTTTTTTTTTTTTTGAGACAGAGTCTCACTCTGTTGACCAGGCTGGAGGGCAGTGGCGTGATCTTGGCTCACTACAACCTCCGCCTCATGGGTTCAACTCGTTCTTCTGCCTCAGCCTCCCAAATAGCTGGGATTATAGGCATGTGCCACCAAAGCCCAGCTAATTTTTTTTTTTTTTTGTATTTTTAGCAGAGATGGGCTTTCACCATATTGTCCAGGCTGGTCTTGAACTCCTGTCCTCAAGTGATCCACCCACCTCACACTCCCAAAGTGCTGGAATTACAGGCATGAGCCACCGCACCGGGCCAGTATTGGGCTTCTAACCCAATTTGTCCAGATCCGGAGCCCAGGCTCTCACAGCTACATGAGGCTCCATCCCACTCTGGTGCCAGAAAGAGGATACTACCCCCACCCCGCCCCCACCAACCCTTGCCAAGCTTCAGATCGCAGACATCTTCATGTACTAGGAGTTAGGATTCCGGGGCTCTCTGGGTGAGACCTACATGGCTTCCTCCTCACTATGACCCAAGAGCTTGACCACAGCGAGATTTGGACTGAAGAACAGATTTCTTGCAAGAAGCAAAGGAGTTTTCCTCCAGGTACAAAACAGAACTGCTGAGGTACCTGGGAGGTGTTACCTGCATCTGTCCTCTCAAACCAAGCTCCTATGACACAGGATCTGGCCTGGGAGGAATATGGTTCCCCTATGGTCATGGGATCTGTTTGGGGGTAATGCAGCTCTCAGAGATTGAGCCAAGTAACCCCCAAGGGACCTCTGTAGTGCAAAGGCAGGTTTTCTGTGGGTGAGGACAATGGACAACATGATGTGGGCAGCAGGGACTGAATTCCAAATGGCCCTGGATGATGGTCCTGCTCCCCTTGTACCAGCTGTGTGGTCTTGGACAAGTCACTTCTCCTCTCTGGGCCTGTCTCCTCATTTCTCAAAGAGGGATACTGCCCAAGTGTGATGATGGTCACAGCAGACAAGGTCTGCTGAGGGGTCTGCAAGGGGTGGGGCATGGCATCAGTGGGAAAGACTGGTATCACCCTCTTGGCATGAATTCGTATTGTTTCTAGTAAATTTCCTACTTCATGAAGGCACATGGCCCAAACTCTGTTTCCCCGTCTCCTTTCACCTTGAACCTGCTCTGGCTCAGCTTCTCTCTACCTTCACTCTCCTAGGACCCAGTGCCATCTTCTCTCCATGTATCCTTAAAGGCTGAACTCAAGTCTGAGCTCCCTTGAAGCTCCCAGAACCATCGAACTTTAGGTTGCTATCACCAGCACTCCATGTGCATCAGCACCATGCACGGAGCGTTTCCTATGGTCCAGGTACCAGCTCCCCATGTGCATTAACTCATGCGGTCCTCACAACAACCCTACAAGGAAGGTACTAGAGTTATACCCATTTCATAGATGGGGAAATTGAAGTTCAGAGAGGTTATGCGGCACTTGGTTAAAAATTCAGCACACACCAACCAAGCACACTCTAAGTGTGATGCACTGTGTTCTTACACTTCAGAGGTCTAAAGGGAAATAGAAGACACAGCTTCCATTGTCAGCAACCCTGACTTGTGTATCACATCTGCACCAGCACAGACCTGGCCATGAGGCAGGAGTCTGTTTGACACCTGCTATAAGGGTACGGGTGTCTCAAGACACAGCAGAAATCTCAAATCAGATGTGGTGAACCAGTAACTGATTCACTGAGACTGGGTTATCCATGCTGTCTTTTAGCCCATCTGGGTGTGTAAAACTCAAGAATTCCTGGGTTATGGCTAGGTCATGGTTCTCCCTTTGTTCTCAGGAAGATTGCCTGGTGGTCTGAACTGGGCAGCTGTAGCCAGGTTCTTCTAGAACAGGGGTTCTAGAAGGACTATGGGCCAACCAATGGCCAAATCCAGCCCTCACCTTGTTTTGGTAAATAAAGTTTCCTTGGACCACAGTCATGCCTACTCATTTATATATATATTGTCTGTGGCTTCTTTTGCCTGACAATAGCAGGGTTAGTTGTGACAGAGTTGGCATAACCCCAAGCTGAAATATTTACTATCTGACTCTTTGTGGAACAAATTTGCTGATCCCTGTTCTACACTACCTGTCCACAGATGTCAAGAGAAAACTTGTAAGAGAGCCTGCTTTAAGGGTCTGCTAGGGATTTATTTTCCCTCAGCATACAGCTTCTCTCTTGACCTTCTGTGTCTAAATAATGAACATTCTCTATTCCTGTTCACTCCTCTCCCCATATCCCTGAATTGTATGCCACTGTGACTGGGTTATGGGGAGGGAAGCAAACAGGAACATTCTTTAATGATCAGTATAAATCCCTTTGTCTAAATCTATGCTGTTCTTTACAGATATTAACATTTTAATTAAAGCAAGACAAAATTTAAAATTCTTCTCATCAGCCATTACATCCATGATTTAAATGCTCAAAAGCTACATGTGGCTAATGGCTACCGCACTGGACAAAGCAGGTAGAAAACATTTCCATCATTTCTAACGTTTCTTTTGGACACGGCTGCTCTAAACAATCCCTGCCCCCAGCATTGAAGGGTGAGATGATGCATTGTTCTGCAATTAGATCATTTGCTCCATCTCATCTCTCTCTCCTCTCCTCCTCTCCAAGTCTGGTTTTCACACCCCTCCCAACAATAGTGAAATTAACTGAGCTTAGCAAAAGACTGGAGGCAGCTGAAATATGCATTATAGTGGACTGGTCGATTAAATTATGGTAATTCCATTTGATGGAAACTATGTAGGTGTTAAAAAAGAATCAGGAGAGAGAGAACAGCAACATTTATTATAAAGTGAAAGTGGGAGGAGAAAAAACAATGGATATGATATGGCCTCATTGTGTCTTTGAAAGATATATATTAATTCAAAAAAAATGACCTGGTAAGTGTTACTAGGACAGTAAAATAATTGGATTCCAGCAATGAAGGAGGCAGACAAGAGCTATACTTTCCTTGGGCTTATATCCTGATGGGGGAATACAGACAAACAGATAGCAACGAGGAAATGCTACTTAAGAATAAGAGCTACCACCAGGTGTGGTGGCTCATGCCTGTAATCCCAGCACTTTGGGAGGCCAAGGCAAGTGGATCCCTTGAGCTCAGGAGTTTGAGACCAGCCTGGGTAAGATGATGAAACCCTAACTCTACAAAAAATACAAAAATTAGCCAGGCATGGTAGTGCGCACCTGTAGTCCCAGCTACTAGGGAGGCTGAAGTGGGAGGATCATCTAAGCCCAGGAGGTAGAGGCTGCAGTGAGTCAAGATCGTGCCACTGCACTCCAGCCTAGGTGGCAAGGCCAGAACCCATCTCAAAAATAAATACATAAATAAATGACAATAATAAGAGCTTCTACATAGAGAATTAAAATCCAGTGATATGGTAGTGAGTAACTGGGTGGGAAGGCAGACCTGGCATTTTGGCTGAGACCTGAATGTCAAGGAGAAGCCAGATTTGAAAGATTTGAAGGAAGAAGGATCAGGCAGCCTGAGGCAGGGGGAATGTCACAGAGTCCACAGAACTGGCGCCAAGCCAGGACAAGGAAACTCAGAGTAAGTGACGAGGAGAGGGGCAGAGGTGAAGTCGGGAGGCAGCAGGGCCAGATCACTGCAGGTCCTTGTTAGGAGGTAGGGTTTTATGCTGAGAACTTTGGGAAGCTGTTGGAGGACTTTAAGAAGGAAGATAACAGAATTGGATTCTGCTTTTAAAAGATCACTTTAAAGTCTTTAATCCACCTTGAGTTGATTTTTGTATAAGGTGTAAGGAAGGGGTCCAGTTTCAGTTTTCTGCGTATGGCTAGCCACTTCTCCCAGCACCATTTGCTAAATGGGGGAGAAATAGAAACACTTTTACACTATTGGCAGGAATGCAAATTAATTAAACCATTGGGGAAGACAGTGTGGCAATTCCTCAAAGATCTAGAACCAGAAGTACCATTTGACCTAGCAATCTCATTACAGGGTATATACCCAAAGGAATATAAATCATTCTATTATAAAGATATATGCACATGTATGTTCACTACAGCACTATTCACAATAGCAAAGACATGGAATCAACCCAAATGCCCATCAATGATAGACTGGATAAAGAAAATGTGGTACATATACAACGTGGAATACTATGCAGCCATAAAAAGAAATGAGATCATGTCCTTTGCAGGGACATGGACTGAGCTGGAAGCCATTATCCTCAGCAAACGAATGCAGGAACACAGAACCAAACACCACATGTTATCACTTATAAGTGGGAGCTGAACAATGAGAACATGTAGACACAGGGAAGGGAACAACACACACTGGGGCCTATTGCGGGGGCGGGGGGAGAGAGAACATTAGGAAAAATAGCTAATGCATGCTGGGCTTAATACCTAGGTGATGAGTTGATAGGTGCAGCAAACCACCGTGGCACACATTTACCTATGTGACAAACCTGCATGTCCTGCACATGTACTTCAGGTTTTTTTTGGTTCTTTTTTTGAGACGGAGTTTTGTTCTTGTTGCCCAGGCTGGAACGCAACGGCGCAATCTCGGCTCACCGCAACCTCGGCTCACCGCAACCTCGGCTCACCGCAACCTCTGCTTCCCAGGTTCAAGCTATTCTCCTGCCTCAGCCTCCCAAGTAACTGAGAATACAGGTGTGCACCACCACACCAGGGCTCATTTTTCATATTTTTAGTGAGACGGGGTTTCTCCATGTTGGTCAAGCTGGTCTCAAACTCCCGACCTCAGCTGACCCACTGCCTCAGCCTCCCAAAGTGCTGGGACCACAGGTGTGAGCCACAGTGCCTGGCTGTATCTCAGAACTTAACATTAAAATTAAAAAGATCATTTTGCCAGATGTGTAGAGAGTTGACCAACAAGAATGGAACAAGAACGGCAACAAGAATGGAATTGGGGGATCTGGAAAGGAGGGTGTTGGAGTCACCCAGGCAAGAGAGGATGGTGGCTTGGAGCAGGGTGGAGGTCATGAGGTTGGAGGGAGGGGACTCAGCTCTCCCAGGACTTGCCAGCAGTTTCAGTGTGTTAGGGGTGAGAGGCAGAGCAGTCAGATGCCTCCTAAGTTGAAGCTTCAAATAGATGTACAGTCTGAACATATACGTATCAACACTTTCTAGAAAGACAGGCAAGAGGCAGTTGGCAGGTGAGGGGGCTGTGGATTTGGGGAGTAGATACTTTGTTACTTTTAGACTTGTCTCTGCCATTTGAATTTAGTAACAGAAGCATTCCTTTATAAAAATAAAACACAATTTTTAGTTATATAGTAGTCATATATAAATAGTATATGACATATATTTCTTTTTGCCTAGAATGTTTTCTTTTTATTTTTGTCAAAGGAAAAAAATTCTAGAAAACAGAGAAACAGACATTAAATAACAGAGTCAACTGTTATTTAATAGTTTGATTATATTTCATTATTTTTTCAAGAAGTTACACATTGAAGATCAAATTTGAGTTGGATTTTTGTTTCCTAAATGGCTGCTATAAGTCAGCTGGTAACTGGTGTCTTGGATTTAGTTGGCAAAAATGAAAATGTAGTTATGTATAAATTCCTAGAAATTAAACACATATCCTATACCTACATAAATGTGTATATTATATGTCTATTGGAACATTTATACCTGAAAAATATGCAAGATGTTTTAAGAACAGCTAGATAGTGCTTATTTTAGAGATTAAACTTCGCTCAGTGACAAATCATCCCTTGATACCTAACAGACCTTCTACCAAGGCTAGATTTGAAGAACGAACAAAATGTCCCTTAAATACATATTCCCCTCTTGTCCACTAAGACACACTTCAGGTCTAGGGCAAGAGAGGAATAAAGAAAGGGAGAGGAAAGGAAAGATGTCCTGATGCAGAGGTTGCCAAATCTTTTCTGCAAAGGGCCAGAGAGGAAATACCTTCGGCTTTGCAAGTCACTTGCTCTCTACTAAAACTCTCCATTTCTGACTTTGTAGCAGAAACTCAGCTGCAGACAATGTGTAAGTGAACACGTATGACCATGTTCCGATAAAGCTATTTACAAAAATAGGCAATGGGCTGAACTTGGCCCCTGGGCTAGATAATAGGTTGGGTAGTTTCCCAACCACTGTTCTAATAGGATCTAGACTTACCTGAAAGTCGGGAAGTGAAAACAAAACACTAAGAGTAGCCCCTGAACCCCACTTCCCATCACCTGGCTTCCCTAGAGCCCTCATCTCTGCCACTGGGACTTTATCTAGTGTCTCTCCTTTCCTCATCCTGACCCACCCCTCCTGGGATGGGTTAGGTCTCCTCCACTGCTCTGACCACAGTTTTGAGGTACACACTGATTTTTCTGATGACTTGATGAGTATGGGCCTCTCCCACTGGTTTGGGAGTGCTGGGAAGGCAGGGGTTGTGTTTAACTTCTTTCTGGCTCCCAGCACCCAGCACAAAGCCTGGCATATAGTAACAGCTCCATAAAAACAGTTTAACTAAACAAATACATGAAAATCCAAGTGTTTCCACTGTACTATTACATGAATGCTCATGGGCTTTCCATGGAAATGAGCAGGGAGGGGGTGGCACTCCAGTGGATCCAGTTTTCCTCGATGCCATGAGAGAGGCAAGGCTGGCACCCACCCTCTATATATATTTCCAATAGGAGGCATTTACTGTGTAGAGTGGTTATGTGGGGTTTAGCTGGCAGGAGAGGTAAGTGCCTGTACCAGCCCACTTCGGGGAGGGAATTCCAATTCTCATACAAATGCCTGTGTCAGCACCAAGATCTCTCTGTGTCACATGCCAGGGGCTGGACACTCTGCTCATGACACATTATCTCATTTGGGGTTGGAGCAATTGTGACTTCCATTTTGTAGTTAAGGTAACCGGCGTTCCCAATAATTAATGTATGCAGATCACAATTCAACACAGGCTGGAGTGTGATGGCAGTTCTGGCGGATTTCAAAGCCAGTTCCTCATCACTCTATTAATTCTACCGTAAGAGTTGATCGCATGTGTTCCCATTTTACAGAGGTACCTGTGCAAACAGGTTGTCAGTTTCAGGGTTAGCCAAGGAGAATCAATCTTAGACTTGCAATCTGGGAGGGGAGGGGTAGGGGGCTGGTCTCAGCCAGTTCTTTAACTGGACACTGACAATGCTGCCTCTGCCCCATGGAATAATCCAGAAGCCCATGGCTCCCTCTTCCAGTGAAGACCCACTGCCTGGCACAGCCCAGCCTCCTCCACCATCCCCTGAGCTCATCCAGACAGCGACCCGGACTTTGCCTCTTCGGCCTCATCTGTGTTGGCGTCCAGGCCCGTTGATTTTCCTGCATCCCTGTGATTAGTGACTAATCTTATTTTTTTGTTCCCAAACCCATAAATCAGTTACAGACCAAATATTTACACAGGCCATCATTTCCGACTGAACCAGAGCTCGTGACAGCCCTCATTATTAAAAAGGATGACTGATTTTGGGCAGAGATTTCACGGCCATGTGGCTGGATGTTTTCTTTTAGGTTTCCTTCCTCCTCCCCTTGCCTGAAGAAAAGACAATTTCCAAGATAAATTGGCGCAGAGGTCTGCTCTCACTGTCTCCCCGGGGCCGATGAGATGTGGGCAGGCTTCCGTCAGCCCAGTAAGTGATGGGCCCCCAGAGAAATGGCCAGTGCTAGCTTCTGCCCACATCTCCTGGCCTCCCTCTGGGGCCAAAGAGTGGAATGGGGAGTCATTTGACTCACAAACATTCCCGAAATCAGAGGCTGTAGAAGACAGCAGAGGGGAGGGGCCCAGAAGAGGAAATAGCTGCATCCCCACCTCCAGCCCACGTGACCCACGGGGCAGGGAGTGGTTTGGCCTGTCAGGTGCCCCACCCCCAACCCACCACCAGAGGCCCCATGTTGAGTGGATAAGATCACTGGATAGAGAAGCAGGAGGATGAATTCCTGACCTAGCTCTGTCATTACCTAAGTTACCTTGGATTTTAATGCTGATTCCCCTCCTGTAAAAAGCAAAGATTTGCGGAAGGTCCCTTTATATCCCTTTTTGCTTCAGGTACCTTGGTCCTAATTATGACAGCTGCCATTCATTTCACCCTTACTACATGCCTGGCTTTGTGCTAAGCATTTTAGAGGCATCAGCTCATTTTATTCCTTTTTTTTTCTTTTTTTGAAACAGGGTCTTGTTCTGTCATCCAGGCTGGAGTGCAGTGGTGCGATCACAGCTCAATGCAGCCTCAATCTCCAGGGTTCAAGCCAAGCCATCCTCCTGTCTCAGTCTTCTCAGTAGCTGGGACCACAGGCACACACCACCACACCCAGCTAATTTTTTTTTTTTTTTTTTTTTTTTAGCAGAGATGAGGTCTTGCTATGTTGCCTAGGCTGGTCTTGAACTCCTAGGCTAAAGTGATCCTCCTGCCTTGGTCTTCCAAAGGGCTGGGATTACAGACATGAGCCACCATGCCTGGCCTGATTTTATTCTTTATGATGGGATCTGTCATTTGCAGATGAAGAAACAGAGGGTCAGAGAGGCTAGGTAACTTGTCTAAGGTCACACAGCATATAAGGGGCAGAGCCAGGATTTGAACCTGGTTCTGTCTGACCCCAAAGGTCTTAATCCTAAAATATATCACAGACTCCCTAGGACCTGGATTTGCTTGTTACACCTGGATAAAAAAGCTCATTGTCATCTGGATTCTCAACACTCCAGCATCTCCATAGGAAAGCACCCAGAGTCAGTGTCCTAAGCAAATGCAGCATTGATCATTGTCTACTCAGGTGGTAAGCCCGTAAAGACCCTTCTCTGTGCAAGCAGGAGGTCAGCCAGAAATATTTTACTCAAGGAAACTGATAGTTTTGCCACCTATGGGATATTTCACAGATGCTTCCTTTATCCTGGGAAAAAATAAACAGAGAGTGAATCCTTACAAACATGCCTAAATTGGAATATATTTCAATCTATGATTCTATGAGATCCACGCTGAAATCCATCCATCAGAGCCTGAGAGACAGACAACGAACAGTATCTACCAGTTCCTGAGGGCTTGGAGAGGACTCAGAAGATGCTGGGGCTGGCTGGCTGGCTGGCTGGCTGGGTGCCCAGGGCTAGTTGCTTAACCTCAGAGAGCTCTTAGCTTCCTCGCTTGTAAAATGAGGGGCTTAGAGCAACTCATCCTTAAAAGCTTATCCACCCTCAAAGCGGCGATTCTGTGATGCAGCTCCCTCTTTTCCAAGCTTCCAGCACGACCTTGGGCAGGTCAGAATCTGTGTGGTTTCAGATCTTCTTATTTATACAACAGGATAACCTCTCCTGCCTCTTTGTCTGCCCCTTGCTTCTGTGGGGACAAATGAGTCAGTGTGAGCTCAGCAGAGAGTGCAATTAAACATCAGCAAGTATGATCCCACCAGTGTGGAATTTCTAATAATTCAGTCGTGGCTGTCCTACTGTGACTCCAGGAAACAAAGTCTGAATCTCTTTTTCCACGAGAGTTTGAAGAACTGTTGCCTGAAATTAGTGGGTTTCTTCAAAACCAGGCTTTTGATGTGCGTTCAACTTTTGCATCCAGCATGAACTTGTTAGGGTAGAAAATTTGCTTATTTGGGATCAAACAGTATAGAGGGTGGGCTCGCTGCAAATTGTCACTTAAAGTGTTCATCTATGTAATTATTCCTGCTCAGCCGGACTCAGGTATTTCAATATCTGAGCCAATAGCCTGTACTGCTGTCTTGCAGAGGACACTGGTTTTGTGACCGTCTAGCATTCACCCCACTCCACCTCGGGGAATTCTCTCCCCTACTCTGTACACAACCTTATTGGGGGTGTCAACTAGGGGACACTGCCTTCCCCTAACTCACCAGGTGCCAATCAGACCAATCTTGGGAATATGAATCTTCAACAGCATGACACACGATGGAAAAAAATATTTGAAGCTCAATCTAGTAGTGGTTCCTCCCAAAATCAGCTGTCAAGTCATTCCTGCTACTTAGAGCCCAAAGACACCTGGGTCCTGCCCCTTTCTGGGCCTGGGTCTCCAGCTTTCCTGTCAGTCCTGAGAGTTATCCCATAATATCCCAAACAAGTTCATTTTCAGCCTAAGTTAGATAGAGTTGGCTTCTGTTGTTTGCAACCAAAGATCTCATCTCTAATGTATTCTGAAACCTTTAAAGCTGAATTCCCTTTAAAAAAAAAAAAAAAAAAAAGTCTATTGGCCAGGTGTAGTGGCTTACGCCTGTAATCCCAGCACTTTGGGAGGCTGAGATGGGTGGATCACTTGAGGTCAGGAGTTCGATACCAGCCTGGCCAACATGGTAAAACCCCGTCTCTACTAAAAATACAAAAATTGGCCAGGAATGGTGGTGGGTGTCTGCAATCCCAGCTACTTGGAAGGCTGAGGCGGGAGAATCGCTTGAACCCGGGAGGCGGAGGTTGCAGTGAGTCATCACGCCACTGCACCCCGGCCTGGGTGACAGAGCAAGACCTTGTCTCAGAAAAAAAAAAGTCTATAGCTCAATTTTTTCACTAAATCAGACTAAGTACCCGCAACTCCAAAGTTTCTCAAGTCCTTTGGGGTGGGGCCCACAAATCTGCATTTTATCATGCTTTCCAAAGATCATTTCAAGCTCCCCAGAACCACTCTCTGCATCATAATTCTACACCGATAACATCAGCCAGTGTCCAATTGGCAGGTTTGACGTTGGCTGATGCTCTGGAGCAAAATACTTTTCACATGCTAGTGTCTGCTCAGGCCCTCCAAGAACCAGACTCTAAGGCCTGAAGGTTTAGTCCATAGAGGCTCGATCAGGTTTCGAGTGTGCCAGAAGCAAGAAGAAAATGTGCTGCCAAAGGACACTCTCCAGGATGGCCATAGGGATACAACTGCACACGCCATGAAGTCACTGCTGCTGTAAGTTTGGAGGACGACTCAGATTCCTCTGCCTTCCCCACTGGAAAAGTCCACAGTGTTTATGTCAAACTCTAGACACCCGGTCACAACTCATTTAGCAGATCTCCTTTCCTTCTCTCCTGCCTCCTTTTTCCTTCCTTGCAAACGACACATGCATTACACACATAGTAGGTATTTTCATTGCAAAAGATTCACACACATAGTCAAATTTGGAAGTTCCTCCAACCCCCTTACTCTCACTGCCTGTCTCAGTGTAAACTCTTCTAACTCTTCTGTGACCATAACTACCTAATACCAACATACAATGAATATGTCCAAACATTATATAAATGTTCATATACATATTTATGTTTATATTTATTTCTCTTTGTAGAAATACGATCATACTATATGTGCTGTTTGGCAGTTTGTTGTCTTCACAAATCAATGTATCTTGGAGTTTTAAACATCTCTTTGTGTAGACCAGGGGTCATCCACCAAAGGCCATGCCAGGTGCAGCAAAGCAGAGATGTCTTAATAAGAGAGTGATTTAATAAAAATATGACACATCCATATTATAGAACACTATTCAGTCATTAAAAAGAATGAGGTGGTTCTATAACATGGGTGAAAACTTTCTCTGTAAAGGGCCAGATAGTAAATATTACAGGCTTTGCAGGCCATGCAGTCTCCATTGCAACTACTCGATTCTGCCTTTACAAAAGCAGTCCTAGGCATTACATAAACAAATGGGTGTGGCTGTATATTAATAAAACTTTATTTACAAAAACAGTCAGCAGGCCAGATTTGGCCCAGGGAGGCATGGGTGGATGACCCCTGGTCTACACAAACAGATGTTTCAAACTCCAAGATACATTGATTTATGAAGAAAACCAACTGCCTAACAACACACGTAGTTGATCATATTTATAAAAATAAATATAAATATAAATATGTATACATGCATGTATATAATGTTTGGACACGTTCATTATATGTTGATATGAGGTAGTTATGGTCACAGAAAAAGAGCTAGATGGTTTTAAACTGAGAAAGACAGTGAGAGTAATGGGGTTGGGGGAACTCCCAAATTTGACTATGTGTGAGAATCTTTTACAGTGAAAATGCCTAGCATGTGTGTAATGCATGTGTGATTTGGAAGGAAGGAAACAGGAAGGCAGGAGAGAAGGAAGAAGAAAAGGAAGGAAGATGGAAGAGAGAAAGAGAAGGAGGGAAGAATGAATGGAGGGAGGGAGGGAAGGAGGGAAGAAGACAGAAAGCTGTGTTCCAATAAAACTTTATTTACAAAAACAGGCTGTGGGCCAAGTTTGGTCCATGGCCACAGTCTTCCAGCCTCTGGTTTAGAATACCAAGTCCACGAGGGCAAAGTCCTGGAAATCTTATTCACCATTATGTCCCCAGTCTATAAAACAGACCCTGACACACAACAGGAGCTCAAGAAATAGTTGTTGAAAGAATGGGGAAAAAGGCCGGGCACGGTGGCTTACACCTGTAATCTCAGCATTTTGGGAGGCCGAGATGGGTGGATCACCTGAGGTCAAGAGTTCGAGACCAGCCTGGCCAACATGGCGAAACCCTGTCTCTATTAAAAATACAAAAAATTAGCCAGGCGTGGTGGTGTGTGTCTGTAATCCCAGCTACTTAGGAGGCTGAGGCAGGAGAATCGCTTAAACCTGGGAAGCGGAGGTCGCAGTGAGCCGAGATCACACCATTGCACTCCAGCCTGTGTGACAGAGGAAGACTCTGTCTCAAAAAAAAAAAAAAGATAAAAGAATGGCGAAAAAAATAAAACCTCACAGCCTTTCCCTATCAACTTGGAAAATGAACAACTCAACTACTATTCTAAGCCCTTGTCATGAGCACGTGTAAAGGAATATGCTGTGTGTTACTCATTTAAATGTCTTGAACTAATTGCTGTCAGCACACAGGTTAATTAAATGGCAGTGACCTTAAAAACAACAACAACAACAAAAACGAGTTGTCATCCTCACATTATCACATCAAAAGTGGCTCACTCTGTGGTACTTCAGTGGCTGAGAAAACCTTTTGCTCTGTATCCAGAGACCTATTTCTCTATTCTCACCATGCACAAAAGCTGGTCTGTGGTCCTGCAGATTCTCAGATCCGAAGGTAAATATTCCCATCTCCAAGGAAACCACATCTCTAAATGCAATGCAGTATTTTCCGATCACAGGCAAACAGATTCTGATGTAGAAGAGAATCGGCAAACCTACTCTCAAACACAAGGACAGGGCTTCAAGTGGGACCCAGCGTGGGTTGACAATGTTGCAAAAGTGACTTTCAAAAGAATCTGGGCTGCATTTTTGAGGGGATAAGAGGAGAAATGGGAAGCTGTGCAAGTGGATTTTAGAGGAGAAACAAAATTGCTGCATTTTTGGACGCTTTGTTCCACAGTGCCCTGGAATCCAGGGTAACGGGCATCCCAACTGGTAGACTCAGGGAGCAATGTCAGATACAACCTTTAGGTCCTTGGGAAATGACACAACCCAGTGTCTTACTGCTGCAAAGAAAGATGGTGCCAGGGGACACTGAGTCACTGACCCTCGCCTTGAGCCACAGGCACCTAGGAAACTGGATAAGAGCCTCCCTTCTCCCTCCCACTTAGGCAAACTCTCCTGTCTTCTGGTTCTGTTGCCTTCGGTGTGAGTTTCAAGCCATGTTCAGCACCAAGATTAATGAATTATGCATCAGTGAGGTTTGGCAGGTTGACATAGACAGACGGCTGCCCACTGAAGGCCATGCCGGGTGCAGGCCAGAGCCATCACATCAAGATCTTCCAAAAGACTCCCTCCTGCCTCCAGTTCTCCATGGTGCAGAATCTCTAAGCTGTGTGGCTGGCTCCAGCACTATCTACAGCATCTATCCCAGATCTCTGATGGATGCTAAGGCATCTGGCAAGGTAGTATATCTCATGGGCTATGCTGTAGCTGCAAATTAAGCCTAGAGCAGGAAATAAAATCAAGCTAGGAAGAAGTGTTCATGTCTCCTGAGGGCCCTCCCCACACTGGGTACTGGGATAAACATTTCCCCTACATTACCTCTAATCTTCAGAGACTATATAGGTGATAGAGGATTCCCCATTTTACAGATGAGAAAATTGAGGCACAGATAATGGAAGCTGCTTGCACAAGGGCACATAGAGGTGGCATTCCATCCAGACCTGGCTGGCAACGAGTCTGTGTTCCTTTGCCTCTGCGGGGTGTCACTCCTGTGCTATCAGGCTGGTAGAGGCTTAAGGGAAGGGGAGGTTACAAATATGGATCAAAAAGAGGAAAGGGAACAGAAAGACAATCCAGTTAACATATGGCGAATGGCACGAAGAGATGGTTCTCCGAAGGAGATATATAAATGGTGGCCAACAAGTGTATGAAAAGATGCTCAACATTATTCGTCATGAAGGAAATGAAAATTAAAACCACAGGGAGATACCACTTTATAACCTCTAGGGTAGCTATAATTTTAAAAACAGAAAATAATAAGCATTGGCAAAGATGTGGAGAAATATAAGCTCTCACATATCACAGGTGAGGATATAAAATGGTGCAGCTGGCGTGAAATAGTTTGGTGGTTCCTCAAAAAATTAAAGATAGAATTACCATATGACCTGGCAACTTCACTCATATATATATATATATACACACACATATATATATACACACACACATATATATACACATACATATATATATATGAGTTGAAAATAGGTACTTAAACAAATACACGTACACCTATGTTCATAGCAGCATTTTCACAGTAGCTAAAATATGGAAACAACCCAAATGTCCATCAACAGATGAATAGAGAAACAAATTGTGGCATATCCACACAATGGAATATTAGCCACCCATAAAAAAGAACACGATTTGAGACATGATGAATCTTGAAAACATTATGCCAAGTGAAGGAGGTAGCAGTCACAAAAGGTCACATATTGTCTGATTTCCATTTATATGAAATGTCTAAAACAGGCAAATCCACAGAAACAGAATGCAGACTGGCAGTTGCCATGGGGATAGGGGGAAGCTAGGGAATTGGGAGTAACTGCTTAATGGGTATAGGGCTTCCTTTTGGGATGATGAAAATATTCTGGAACTATTTAGAGGTGGTCGTTGTGCAACACTGTGAATGTACCAAAGGCCACTGAATTGTTCAGTTTAAAGTGGTCGATCTCACGTTATGTGAATTTCCACTTCAATCATTTTTTAAAAGACTGTGTAATCCAAAGAAATGAGGAGGCAGGATGGTTGCCTAAGAGGAAGCCTGGGAGGCCGAGGTTCTGGAGGTCTTTACCACCAACCCGCCACCCCATCCTCAAGCAGCCAAGACTGACCCCCAAAGTGAAACAGAACAAATAAATAAAGACAAATGAAAACACAGTGTGAGATAAATACCAAGGGTCTGTTGGCCTTGTTTAATTGAATAAGGATAGAATATTAATAGAAGATGCTTTAGAGTAAGAACCAATCTACAATGAACCACCTATGGGCCACAAATGACTTCCCATTCACCCTCCATGGAAGCCTAGAGGATTGTGCTGACTTTGTAGAACATTTCTAAACTAGAAAGGGAAGTTCATTTTCCAAAAACTATACATCCTCCTCCCCCACATCTCTGCTCAGGTCACTGAAGATGGGTGGCTGCTTCAAAAGACCACCTCAAGGTCTGGGTCTCAAGAAGCAACAATCGTAATAGACAACAGTCAGTCATGTCTGTGAATGCCCAAGCCTAGCATGTCAGCATGGTCCTCAGCACACAGTAAGTTGTGCTTAATAAGTTCTGGCTGGATAAACACCTCCTTTCCATAATAGTGATGTTCTGGGAGTGCTCATGTACTTCCAGGCCCTATGCTAGATGCTTTATATGCACAATCTCATGGAGCTCTCCCAACCCCAGGAAGCGGGTCCTACCGTCATCCCCACTGACAGATGGTATACCTGCGGCTCACAGGGGAGACTCATTTATCAAGTTGTCTGCCCACTGAGCAGTAAAATCAGGCTTCTAGAAGACATGCTCTGACGCCTATGCCCTTAAGCTAAATCACTCTGCTCTTGCCTCTTGAATAACTTACTTTCTTCCAATTCCATATTCTTTGGTCTACAACACTGATTGAAGGGTCATCACTTGGCCACTGAACTTTGTTTTAGGTGATAAGTGAAAGGGTTAACCAAAGGACACTACAAAAAGGTGTGGAGGAGGTGGAGAAACAGGAACCCCACTGCATGGCTAGTGGGAATGTGAAGTGACGCAGCTGCTGTGGCAAACACCATGGCAGTTCCTCTAAAAATTGAAAACAGAATTACCATATGATATGGTTTGGCTGTGTCCACACCCAAATCTCACCTTGAACTGTAATAATCCCCACAGGCCAAGGGCAGGGCCAGGTGGAGATAACTGAATCACGGGGGACGTTTCCTCCAAACTGTTCTCGTGGTAGTGAATAAGTCTCATGAGATCTGATGGTTTTATAAATGGTAGTTCCCCTGCACAAGCTCTCTCTTGCCTGCCACCATGTAAGATGTGACTTTGCTCCTCCTTTGTCTTCCACCATGCGTGTGAGGCCTCCCCAGCCACATGGAACTGTGAGTCCATTAAACCTCTTTTTCTTTATAAATTAACCAGTCTTGGGTATGTCTTTACTAGCAGCATGAGAGCAGACTGATACCCCATATGATCCAGCCATCCCACTTCTGGGTAAATACCCTGAAGAACTGAAAGCAAGAACTCAAACCGATAGTGGTTCACAGCAGTTCACATGTGCACAGCAGCATTATTCACAATAGCCAACAACTGGAAGCAACCCAAGTGTTCACTGACAGATGAATGGATGAACAAAATGTGGTCTATCCACACAATGAAATATTATCCAGCCTTAGACAAAAAAGGAAATTCTGACACATGCTCCAACATGAATAAACCTTGAAGACATTCTGCTAAATTAAAAAAGCCAGTGACAAAAGGACAAATGTTGTATGATTCTACTTCTTTTTTTTTTTTTTCTTTGAGATGGAGCCTCACTCTGTTGCCTCAGGCTGGAGTGCAATGACACAACCTCAGCTCACTGCAATCTCCACCTCCCAGGTTCAAGCAATTCTCCTGCCTCAGCATCCCGAGTAGCTGGGACGACAGGTGCACGCCACCACACCCAGCTAATTTTTGTATTTTTAGTAGAGACAGGGTTTCACCATGTTGGCCAGGATGGTCTCAATTTCTTGACCTCATGATCTGCCCGCCTCGGGCTCCCAAAGTGCTAGGATT
Organism: Gorilla gorilla gorilla; assembly: GCF_029281585.2. Lineage (NCBI taxonomy): Eukaryota > Metazoa > Chordata > Mammalia > Primates > Hominidae > Gorilla > Gorilla gorilla. The sequence goes on from NC_073234.2 coordinate 133,099,569, forward strand.
ACAGGCATGAGCCACCACACCCGGCCGTATGATTCTACTTCTATGAGGTACCTAGAACAGTCAAAATTGTTGAGATAGAAAATAGAGTGATGGTTGGCCAAGGCTGGGGAAGGAGAATGAGAAATTTAATGGGTACAGAGCTTTAGTTTGGGAAGATGAAGAGGGTTCTGGGGATGGATAATGGTGATGGTTGCACAACAATGTGAATGTACTTAATATCACTGAACTGTACACTTAAAAGTGTAACACATAACAAATGTTCTGTTATGTATATTTTGCTGCAATAAAATAAATGTGTTGGGGCTGGGCACCATGGCTCACACCTGTAATCCCAGCACTTTGGGAGGCCAAGGCGGGTGGATCCCTCGAGCTCAGGAATTCAAGACCAGCCTGGGAAACATGATGAAATCCCATCTCTACAAAAAAAAAAAATATATTAGCTGGATGGGGTGGCACACACCTGTAGTCCCAGCTACTTGGGGGGCTGAGGTGGGAGGATCACTTGAGCCCAGGAAGTTGAGACTGCAGTGAACTGTGATCACACCACTGCACTCCAGCCTGGGCGACAAAGTGAGATCCTGTCTCAAACAAAAAAAAAAAAAACAAGGAAAAAAGAGAAAGAGATCTGTTGGCAAGGGGATAACCCACTCTCTGATAATGAAGACCTGAAATGGGAAAAAAGAGTCCTGTGGGGAAGAGAGAGAAAGACACCGGAAAGGTCGCCGCTCTTCTTCAGGAAGGCCAAAGAGAGGGTCACCAAGACCCACAGCAGGGACAGGACTGCCATCCGTTGGCAAATGGAAGCTGAACTTGTGCAAGTGAAAGCTGACAGCCAGCACAGTGACAGAAGCCATCGGCGGGCTGGGCTGAGGCTGGTTCCCTTCTACCTTCTCTGCAGCTGTTAAATATCGTTTCTAGCTGTGTGCTCTCCACCTGCTCAGAGCCAATTTAATTAGAGGTTCAGGACTCCCCAAGTACCAAAAGTAAATGCCAAGTTTATGACCATTAGCAAAGGAGCCATAAAACTCCGGCCCACTGAAGTAAAGCTCAAAGCCACCTGCCACCTGCCACTCCAGGGAGGCTGCTGGGCCCCGGCTTGGGTTTCTCTGAGGTCCCACTCCACCCATGATCCACACATTACCTGGGTCATAAGAAAAGCAGTGGACGGTGAACCCCAAAAGGGAATGAAGCACAAAGTGTACACATTTTCAAAAGTAATCATGGCAGTAAGTGTCCTAAGATACCCTGAGCTGTCCTTAAGGATAAATCTTACAGTGGATGCCAAGAAAAAAACAGGTTTAGAGACAAACTTGGAATGTGTTTCACTGCACCTTAGATTTCCCTTCTGCAAGAAGAGGTGACCTACATCCTAGCACTGGTGGAGGGAGTATCATGCTCTTGTGCAAAGTAGGGGCTTGGGAGTTGGAAGGGGATTCAGATCCAGCTCTGTGGCTGACCAGCTGTGATATTTTAGTGATGTTAATCTTTCTTGCAAAGGCATTGCATTGGGTTAGATAGTGCCATTCTCCCAAAGGGCCCTTTCAGCCCAAATCTACCTTAAGACTACCTATCATGTTCATTAATGAGTGATTACCAGGCATCCAAGGACTTCTGTGACTTCCCCTTGCCAGGCCCAGATAACATCCACAAAACACCTAAGAAACTGTTTCTAGGAAGTCACCTTAGAGAGCCTCAGCCTCTGCACCTATAAAATGGAACTAGAAGCACCTACCTCCCTGGGTCACTGGGAGGGTCTCCTGAGACTGGACGTGTTAAGCTGGGCTCTTCAATCTTTTTCACATCACGACACACACAGAAAATGACATAATTTGTGCACTGGGGCGGACAGATGAGGGGACGCCAGCTGCCCCAGGCATCCAGAGTTCTGAGCACATTGATATTTCAATGAGCCTTTAACCATTTTGCGGACACTAGTTTGGGAAGCTTCTTTGAAAAGCACCCAGCACAGAGAACAAATGAAGCTGCTTTCCTCCCCCTCGAGATGGAAGGTTCCCTATCAGCTCAGGAAGGACAGCATCCCTAAACTTAATAGTATGAGCTCTTTATTTGCAAGTTTAATTTGCAAGTTTTATTGTAAAAGTAAATCCACACCATTTTAAAAATGTTAAAACAGTATAGGAAGGTACATATTGAAAAACAGAAGCCTCCTCCACCCCCAGAGGGCTTCTGGAGGGCAGAAAATGTTGATTCTTGATCAGGGAGCTGGTTACAGAGGTGTGTTTATTTAATGAAAGTTCAAGACGCTATCTGCTTAGGAGTATGCATTTTCTACATATATGTTACACTTCAATAAAAAGGTTTCTGCCAGGCGCTGTGGCCCATGCCTGTAACCCTAGCACTTTGGGAGGCCAAGGCGGGCAGATCACAAAGTCAGGAGTTCAAGACCAGCCTGATCAACATGGTGAAACCCTATTCTACTGAAAATACAAGAATTAGCCAGGCATGGTGGCACATGCCTGTAATCCCAGATACTCAGAAGGCGAGGCAGGTGAATCGCTTGAACCCGGGAGGCGGAGGTTGCAGTCAGCCGAGATCGCACCACTGCACTCTAGCCTGGGCAACAGAGCGAGACTCCATCTCAAAAAAAAAAAAAAAAAAAAAAAAGATTTCAGTGGCCCCTGTTATTTGGGTTCAATTGTGCTTTCTCAAAATATAGTGAAGTCCCCTAAACTCCAGTATCAAAGAATGTAATATGATATGGAAATAGGGTCATTGCAGCTCTAATTAGTTAAATTTAGATGAGTTCATAACTGGAGTAGGGTGGACCCCTCCCATATGACTGATGTCCCTATAAAAAGGGGAAACTCGGACACAGAGACACGCACAGAGAGAACACCACGTGAAGATGAAGGCAGAGACCAGAGTGATGCTTCTAGAGGCCGAAGAACACCGAAGACTACCGGCACATCACTAGAAGCAGAAGCTAGGCAAGAAGCGTAGGATAGATTCTTCTTCCAGCCCTCAGAAGGAATCAACCCTGCTCCCACCTTGATTTTGGACTTCTGGCCCCCAGAACTGTGAGACAGTAAATTTCTGTTGTTTAAGACATCCAGTTTATGGTACTTTGTTACAGCAACTCCAGGAAATTAATATATCCCCTTGGTCTCTTCCTCTCTTAGTTGAACTCCTGAGAGGTCCCACTGTTAATGGCTTCTTGGGTGTCTCTCAGATTTTTTTTTTTTTTTTTGAGATAGGATCTCACTATAGGCTGGCATGCAGTGATGCAATCACAGCTCACTGCAGCCTCTACCTCCCAGGCTCAAGTGATCCTCCCACCTCATCCTCCCAAGTAGCTGGGACTATGGGCATGCACCACCACTCCCAGCTATTTTTTTTTTCCTTTGGTATTTTTTGTAGAGACAAGGTTTTGCTATGTTGCCCAGGCTGGTCTCAAACGCCTGGGCCCAAGCCATCTGCTCAACTCAGCTTCCCAAAGTACTAGGATTACAGGCATGAGCCACTGTACCCGGCCAGACTTTTTCTCTTAATCATTACATCTGTCATCCCTTCCTAGCTTCATCCACAGCACATACACCCAGATCCAGAGCTCCAAACCCACTTCCAAACCCTGAAAGCCTCCAGAATTCCCCTGTGTCATGTTCCATCCACTCGTCAGCTTTATTTTCCTCCTTGTTTTCTTCTAGCACCACTTGACATTATATTTCTTCCTGTTTATTCATCTTCTGATTGTCTCCTGACTGGACCCATCAGAGTCTTACTGGCTGCCCCAGGGCCTTTGCACATACAGTTCCCATGGCCTGAAATCTTCCTGTAGAAATCCCCATGGCTTGCTCCACCACTTCATTCTCTGCCTAAATAAGCCCTCATCAGAGAGGCCATCCCATCCCCTTCATCTGAAAGAGCAGCTCTCTCCTTAACACTTTCTACCTCTTGACCTTGCTCTCATTTGGTGTTCGGCAATAATCTTCATCTGACATTTTGTCTATTCATTGGTTTATGTGCCTTTTGTCTATCTCCCCTCATCAAGCTATATGAAGACAGGGCCTTTGGATGATCTGTTCTGCTTTAAGCCCAGCTCCTAAGGTAGTGCATAGCATGTGCTCAGCATTCAATAAATACCTCTGAATGAATCAATGGTATGGCATTTATGTAAAATGGCAGAGAGAATTATGGTTACCCTTTTACTGAGTATTATCCATGCATTATCTCATTTAATTCTCCCAGCAGCCCAATAAAGTAGTCATGCATCACTTAATAAGAGCGATACATCCTAAGAAATGCATTAGGTGATTTTTGTCATTGTGCAAACATCATAGAATGTACTTATACAAATCTAGGTGGTAGAGCCCACTACACACCTGGGTGATGTAGCCTATTGCTTCCAGGCTACAAATCAGTACAGCATGTTACTGTACTGAATGCTGTGGACAACTGTAATACAATGTAATTATTTGTGTATCCAAACATCTAAACATAGAAAAGGTACAGGCAAAATACGCTATAAAAGATTAAAACGGTACACCTGTATAAGGCATTTACCATGAATGGAGCTTGTAGGACTGGAAGTTGCTCTGGGTGAGTCAGTGAGTAAGTGGTGAATGAATGTGAAGGCCTAGGACATGACTGTACACTACTGTAGGATTCATAAACACTGTACACTTAGGTGACACTAAATTAAAAAACAAAGCAACTACACTGCAAGGTTACAATGGCTATGATGTCACTAGGTGATAGGAATTTTTCAGCTTCATTATAATCTTTTTTGATTTTTTCCTTGAGACAGAGTCGTCACCCTGGCTGGAGTGCAGTGGCGCAACCTTGGCTCACTGTAACCTATGCCTCCCAGGTTCAAGCAATTCTCCTGCCTCAGCCTCCTGAGGAGGTGGGACTGCAGGCGCCCACCACCACTCCTCACTAATTTTGGTATTTTTTTTTTTTTTTAGTAGAGACCGGTTTCACCACGTTGGCCAGGCTGGTCTCGAACTCCTGATCTTAAGTGATCTGCCCGCCTCAGCCTCCCAAAGCACTCCATTATAATCTTACAGGACCACCATCGTATATGCAGTCTGTCACTGACCAAAACGTCGTTATGTGGCCCATGACTGTATTGTTATCCTCATTTTACAGAGGGGATACAGAATGGTTGGGACTTACCCAAGGCTATACAGCTACAGGGTGGTGGAGGCAGGATCTGACAACAGGACCTCAGATCCTGGAGCCCACAGACTCAACCACCTGCCTAGCTCCCTCGTTCCGCCTCACCTACGCATTCCATGTGACAGCGAGGTCATTGTCCATCTACCACTTTGCCTATCCAGCCATGATCTGACCACAGCATTGTAGTAGAACAAAGTCCTTAATAAAACGCACATGAAGTGCAACCAACAGTGAGCACCAAATTGCCTTCCTCATGTATTTTTCCTGCACGGGACAAGTTTGGTTATTATAAAAAAAAAATAAGTCACTGAAAAATAATGATGCTTCACAGATGCTACGGAGATATATAAAGTCTGCCTGTGCTATAATTGCCTTCCTGCCTCTGTGTGTGCTTAACTTGGTGAAGATGCTATTAACCACAGTAAAGAAAACATTTATTCACAAGAAAGCCATGTAATGAGGAGAATCCTCAACGTGGGAGCAAATGTCAGTATCTCTCAGATAAGACAGAAAGGTTCATTCAGACGACCGAAACATCCTCTTAGCAGGTTTTTGTACAACTCCCAATGTCGGTGCTACCATGCAGGGCAACACTGAATAAATGATTCCAGATGGTAAAAAGGAACTCCCATTGTATTTCCTAAGTATTTCTATCCATTTCTCAACATTACCCCTCTCCATCACCCCAGGAGATAAGCCACCATTATCTCTTGCTAGATGACTGGGGAAAAACACAAACCAACTAACCTTTTAGCTCCACCTGACTGCTCATCCATCCTCCATCTGCACAATAGAAGGAAAACTTTGTTTGTTTGTTTGTTTGTTTGTTTATCGAGACAGAGCCTCGCTCTGTTACCCAGGCTGGAGTGCAATGGTGCGATCTAGGCTCACTACAACCTCCACCTCCTGGGTTTAAGGGGATGGATTCTCCTGCCTCAGCTTCTCACCTAGCTGAGACTATGGGCACGCACCAGCACACCCAGCTAATTTTTGTATTTTTAGTAGAGACAGTGTTTCATCATGTTGGCCAGGCTGGTGTCGAACTCCTGATCTCAGGTGATCTGCCTGCCTCAGACTCACAAACTGCAGGGATTACAGGTGTGAGCCACTGCGCCAGGCTGGAAGACTTTATAAAATCATAAATCTGGTCATGCCAACACCTTTGCTGAAAATCCTTCAGCATCTTCCCAAAGCATATAAAATAAAGATCAAATTCTTTAGCATCATCTCTGTAGTGGGCTGAATGGTGCTTCTCCAAAAAAGAAAAAAAAGGCTACTGGGACTTGTGAATGTTGCCTTATTTGGGGGAAAAAGGGGTTCCTTATAGGCATAATTAAGTTAAGGATCTTGAGATGAATCAACCTGCATTGTCTAGCTGGGTCCTACCTCCAATGACAGGTGTCTTTATAAGAGAAAGGCAGGGAAGATTTGACATAGACACAAGAGGAGAAGACACAGAACAGAGAAGAAGGCCTTGTGAAGACAGAAGCAGAGATTGGAAGGATTCAGCCACAAGCCAAGGAATGTCAAGGATTTCTGGAGCAACGGAGGCTGCATGAGGCAAGGGAAGATCCTCCCCTAGAGCCTTCGGAAGGAGCATGGACCTGCTAACACCTTGCTCAGACTTCCAGTCTCCAGAACTAAAAAAGAAAAAATTTCTATTGCTTTCAGCCATCAACTTTGGGGTAATTTGTTATAGCAGCCACAGGAAACTAATACTGCTTCCAAGGCTGCCATGTGATCTGGCCCTTCCCACTTGCTCTTTCTCCTCAGCCGCACCACCCTTCCTTGTCACTCAAGTGCAACTGCAACATGCTCCCTTGCCCACTCCAGGGCCTTTGCACATGCTGTTGCCCTTGTCTGCTCCCCAGTAGTTTCTTCCACACTTCAGACAACAGTTCTATCCTCCTTCCCCTCAGTAAGCCTTCCCCAATGTCACTGGGCCAACGTGATTCCCTGTTACAGGCCCTCCCAACACCAAGCACCTTGCATTGGTAGCCTTCGTCAGTTCCATTGCAAAGGTGTGAGATTCAAGCATCTTATCAGATCTATTCCACGAGGGTGGGGACCATGTCTGTCTTCTTCACCCCTATCACCGAGCTACCTACACAGCGCCTGATGTGTAATAGACACCTAAATATTGGAATGACTGTTGGAATGAAAGGAAGTGCAATTTAGTGAACCTCAAAAATTGAGTCTCTAACCAAATATCAAACAGATCCATCAAACTGAAAAAGGAAGGAAACAGAAAAATCCCTGGGGTGAATAGGTGGTTTAGCCTGATTCGTTTTCCCATAAACCATATCAAAGTTTTCAGAGACAACTTCAGTGCCTATGGATGGTGTCAAACCGGGACATTGACTTACACACTCCTCAGTGTTGACAGAACTATCTTCCCTATTAAGGATCACTTTTATCCATGGATCCCCTCTTCCCCCACCAAGCTGGAATATTCCCAGACACCAAACCAAAGTCTCCAATCACTTTCAAATGGACAGAAATTCAGTGAAATGGCTAGAGCTGCTGGCCAGTGCACCGTGGCCCTTTTGAAAGCTCCGCTCTGGCTAATGGGATACTTAGCTCAGAATGAGATCCTCCAGAGCTAAGTTATTACATGTTTGGGCCATTTTTCTCTTTTCACAGCTGGACAACTGACTGGAGTGGAAGCCAGCCAGCTCCTCAGGGAGCCCAAGGGGGAAAATAGTGAGGAAGGACAGTTTTCCAGCAATAAACTTGTTTCCTTCTCATTCTCTCCAGACTCAGACTTATCGACTCTTTGGAAAAGCCCACCCAAGAAACGAGGGGGAACAGAAGAAAGCCAGGATCAAACCAAGGTCAGAGAGAGAGAGAGAGAGAGACAAAGAGAAAGGCAGATGGCTCTGGAGTCAGGCCTGGGTTCAAATCACACATTCAGAAGTTGTCAATGGCCAGATCTTAGGCAAATTATTTCACCTCTTTTAGTCTCACTTCCTTACATAGAAGAGGAATTGATTTGTCCACTCAACAAACACTAAAGGAGCAACAACAGTGTGCTAGGCAGGACTATGAGTAGGGTAAGGTGCATGAGGTGCCTAGGATACTAAATTTAAGGATACTCTCAGAGACATACCCAAACTTGAGAGTGGGCACCTCCCTAAATGCCACCCTTGATGTCCCTCGGTTGCCTCCCCCTGGTCCTGGTGCCAGATGTTGGGATCCACTAATAAAAACATCAAGGCCATTTCCCTGCTATGAAGTCTGCAGGCTAAAAGGATACAACTTTCCTAAACTTCATGACACTGATCTCCTGGTCACAATAAAAACAGCAAAGAAATTGAACGTTGAAGTTCTTAAAAGGCCAATTCCACCTCCCACTGAAAAACCACTTGTGTGTCTTAAGTGACGCTGAATTTATCAAACACACACAGCTACTCAGCAATCCTCCCAGAGAGCAGGATTACAGGCCAAAAGAAATTAAGGCAAACAGACTCCATAAACACCAATCTCTTCCAGACCTGCTCTGCCGGGGCATACGTCCTCCCAATCAGGACTCTGAGAACTCCAACTGCATGAGGTATGGACTGTGAGCCCTGAAATTACCCCCTCTCCATGCAGTGTAAATAAAACAGGATGAAATCAGCAAGTCTCTTTACTTTGCAAAGAAACTGAGTAGAAAAAGGGCAAAAGCACATACCTACAACTGGGATGCATTAACATAAACAGAAAGCATTTGGGCAATTTCTGGGTAAGAGCTTAGCCTTATTTTCAGGGCGTTATTTGATCTGTGCACTGCTTCCTATGGGGTTCCAATAGAAGACCTATAATCTTCAAGATTATCTGAAATTGGGGAGGGCATTTCATATTCATATTCGTGGATGGAACAAATGCATATTCATGTCTTGGTGGTGAATGGTTCCTGAGCTGCAGGTGCCCCTGAAAAGTCTTCCGTATCAACAGTCTTTAGTTATGGAAACTCAACTTTCCAAATAGCTGCAGCCACTAAGATTGTATCCCACCTACCACTGTCTCTGGCCAAGCAGGCAAATGGAAAAGCATGTTTTCAGTGTGGAAGGAGAAGCTGGTAATGGGTAAAGCCAAGAAAATCCAATTGCTACTGATCTCAGAGCTTACTTCTACAGTCTCTTTAATAATTGATCAACACAGCCTCACCTGCAACCCAGACCACTGGGGAGAGAATGGATCCCCCAAAACCCTGGTGAAACAGAGCCTGTGTGACCCATAAAGCCTAAAATATTTACTCTGTGGTCCTTTACAGGACAAGTATGCTGACCTCTTCTCTATACCAAGCTCAAGACATAATGAAGGGCCAGGTGCGGTGGCTCACAGCTGTAATCCCAGCACTTTGGGAGGCCAAGGCAGGTGGATCACTTGAGGTCAGGAGTTTGAGGCCAGCCTAGTCAACACAGTGAAACCCCATCTCTACTAAAAATACAAAACATTAGCCGGGCATGGTGGCACACGCTTGTAGTCCCAGCTACTTGGGAGGCTGAGGCAGGAGGATCACTTGAACCCAGGAGGTGGAGGTTGTAGTGAGCCAAGATTGTACCACTGCACTCCAGCGTGGGTGACAGAGTGAGACTTCATCTCAAAAAAAAAAAAAATACACAATGAAGAAGGATCTGGGGATGAGATTATTTTAATTAGGAGCTATTGACTCTAACCTAAAGAGTGCGACAAGGTGGGAAGGACTCATTTGTCTGAACTTTTATTCAGTCACCTGCCCCACAAATATTTATTAAGGGACTCCTTTGTGCCAGGCCCTGGGCTAGGATATGCTGGGATATGACTATGCGCTAGGTAGGCCAGGGGCTGCCTCCAAGGGACTTAGAGTCCATCCTATAAAGGATGAGTTCATTACAGTGAATGTGAATGCTACAGAAGGGCAGTCCTGGGGACTCTGAGGGCTGATAAAATGCCCACAGCCTAGCGAAGGGATCCTGGGAAGTTCTCCCAGGAAGCTAAGACCATACTAGAGAGCAGGAAGTGGTCAGGCAACAGACGCTCCCAGAGAAGAAGATCCATCTCTCAACCTGCACTGAAAAATGCCAGCTCCATTCATTTGCTCCAACACTCTTCTGGTTATGCAGCAGGCCCACTTATTTACTGAGGGCCTATTAGGAGCCTGGAATCAGAGACACAAGACACCGGACAATGGGTTCAGAGACACCCTTTCCTCACCCCACTAGGCACAGTGGCAGGTGCACTGATTGGGCCCCCACGGGACACCTAGCAGAGGTCTCTAACCCAGTCCTTATGCCAGTAACTTCAGGTCCTACAGCCCCAGCCTCAACTTGGCCTTGGCTTGACATTGAACAGCTGAATGTGCCTTGCACTGCCTGGTGACAGGTTCCATCTGCTTCATTACTGTCAGTCCCCAGAAACCAGGCTTGTAGCTAAGTGCTCTGGGCCCTAATTGGTTTCTGATAGATTGGGCCACAATGAAGCACTTAGAACCTGCCAGACAAGTTGAGGATGAAGAGGGGGTGCCCCTGCATGGACCGGGAATGCTCCCCTCTTTGGGAATTCTTGCTAGGAAATCTGGGCAGCTGGAGAGGTGGATAGGACTCAGGCTTCTGAATCCACCACTCTGGAATGCATTCCCAGTATTGTCACTCACCACTGTGAGCCTCAGTGTATTCTTCTGTAAAATGGGGCTGGTGACACCTGCCTCACAAGCTATTCAGACAAAGTGAGGTGCTGACCATGGTGTTTATGGTTAACTGAGTGCCTGCCCTGTGCGGAGTGGTTGGCTGAGTGTTGTTGGGTTTTTTTTTTTTTTTTTTGAGACTGAGTCCTGCTCTGTCGCCCAGGCTGGAGAGCAGTGGTGCAATCTCGGCTCACTGCAATCTCTGCCCCGCGGGTTCAAACAATTCTCCTGCCTCAGCCTCCCAACTAGCTGGGATTACAGGTGCATGCCACCACACCCAGATAATTTTTGCATTTTTAGTAGAGATGGGGTTTCACCATGTTGGCTAGGCTGGTCTTAAACTTCTGACCTCAGGTGATCCGCCTGCCTCGGCCTCCCAAAGTGTTAGGCTGAGTGTTTGGAATGCATCCACTCTTCATAATTTCCAATCTTGTTAATCACCTATAATTACCAACCCCATTTCACAGATGGAGAAATGGAGCCTCAAAGAGGTGATATCACTTGGCCAAGCCGCCTGTCTTCTGTCCACATTCCCATAGTGGACATTCAAAAATGGTAACCTCTTCTCTCTCTGCATTAGCCATTCTGCTTGGGTAACAGATATAAAAGTAGCTCAGTCACAAACGTAGACAGACAGAAAGCCGATCAGTGGTTGCCTGGAGCTCTGCTGGAAGTGGGGATTAACTGCAAACAGACATGAGAGATCATTTCAGGGTGACAGACATGTTCTAAAACTGGATTAAGACAAAGGTTGCACAACTCTGTAAATTTACTAAAATGCATTGAATTCTATTTCTTAAAATGGTGATCTTTATGCCATATAAATTATGCCTTAATAAAGCTGTTAAGCAAATAAATAAATACAATTATACTTCAAAAAAGTGGCCTGGTCAACATACTGTCTATAACAATAAAATATACATTGTAATAAACAGGAGGGTTACAAGAGATATGGAAAAATATGTCCACACAAAATCTTGTACATGAATATTCATTGCAGCAATAATTGCTAAAAAATTGAAACATCCCAAATGCCCATCAACTGAGGACTGGATAAACAAAATGTGCTGTGCATGTATGTATATATGTATGTGTATGTATATTTGTGTGTGTGTGCAAAATGGAGTATTATTCAGCCATAGAAAGGAATGCATACTACATGAATAAACTTTGACAACATTATGCTGAATGAAAGAAGTCAAACACAAAATACTACATATTGTATGATTCCATTCATATGTAATATTCAGAATGGGCAAATCCACAGAGACAGTAGATTAGAGATTGCCAGGGGCTAGTTGGGAGCAGGGGGGTGTAGGGATGGGGGTAAAATAGGAAGTGACAGTTAAGATATTTGAGGTTTCTTTTCGGGGTGATAAAATGTTTTAAAATGGATTGTGGTGATGGTTGTACAACTTTGTTAATATACGAAAAAACCATTGAATTCTATACTTTAAATGGATGAATTGTGTGGTGTGCAAACTATATCTTGATAAACCTGTTTTAAAAAGAATAGAATAAAAAGTAAGGGTTAGTTGTAGTCTTGGACAGCCAGGGTTCAAAGCTGAGCTGCATCACTTTCTAGCTGTGTGACCCTGAGCTACTGCCTTGGCCTCTCTGAGCCTTGGTTTCCTATTATATAGAAAGGGGTGGGATATGAGTAATAAGAGTATTTTGGCATGTGGGTTGTGCAGAAAACAAATGAAGTTACTGCACAGAGAGTACTAAGCATTGTGAGCCAGGCGCACACTCTGGCCTTGAGAAACAGAGGAAAGTCTTGAAGACAAAAAAGAGAAAATGAGGACACAGAGAGTCATCTAGACTAGCCTCACAGTAACCCATCTATTTCAACTGGTATTCTGACTCCAAAACCAGCACCAAGGTGTGGCTGTCTGGGAGGGGATAGGGGTTGCAAATATGCCTAAGCTTGCTCTCTAAGGCTTCCTGGATCAATGATCTCTGGTAGTATTTCCCCTAGGGTGATCCTTACCATACTGGCTCCAAGAGATGCTGATAGATGTTGCATGAAAAAGGAGTCCCCGATGCAAATTATCTTGGGAAATTCAAAGTGTAAATGAAGTGAAATGGACATCTCTGCTGCCAGCCTTGTCAGAGCCTTTAATTCTCCTATTTGTGCACTGGATAGCTATACAAGGATATAGCACCCAGAATTTTCAAAATTAACATAGTGACAAATCATTCTTGAGAGTTTCATGTGGTATGACAGTTTGGCAAAATAAATGTTAGGAGACAGCGGATCCATGGCTTTAATTAAACCATTGTGATTCTGCTTTTGGGTGTTAAGTCAGATAGTGATAACTGAAACTGTTAAGTCAGATCTGGAACTTGAGGACTCCAGGGTCCAGTGGAGTGCAGTGGTTCTAGTGTCAGGCTCTCTGTGCCTTATCTCATGGGAACCTTCTGAGAACCAGGAGGTAGTGGCTGAGATCTCCCCCACTAGAGATGAAGGGACCTGCCTCGGTTAATGAGTAGTAGCAACGGAACCTGAATCTAGCCCAGACTAGACCCAAAGCCAGTGATTCTAATCACCATGCCTCATTACTTACTAATCGCATAGTAGCTAATACCTAGTGTAGTGGATACTCTAATGCGCCACCCAGGACCCCCTGGAAGAATGAAGGATTCACACCCCCAGCTGATGATAGTATTGCCGGAGAATATCTCTCTGCTGTCAGTCTCTCCAACAATTGACTGAGGCTGAAAACAACTGCCTTGCCCAAGGTCAATTTCCTTCCAGGAGCCGCCCACATCTAATTCTGATTGTTTCAATGTGCAACAGTACTAAAGGGTCATTCCGGCAGGAGACCTGGCTGTAAGGTTGGCTAAGGCCTCTGTTGAGACTGCATCACAGCTCACGTTTTCCCACTTCCCAATCGTATTCATCTCCTGTTCCTGCTGTAACAAATCACCACAACGGTAAACGGCTTAAAACCACACACATTTATGAACTTATAGTTCTAGAAGTCAGAAGTCTAAAATGGTAGGCCGCTCGCATTCCCTGAATCATGGCCCCTTCCTCCAACTTCAAAGTCCATCATTGCAATGTTGGCTTCTATCATCACATCTCCTTTTTTCTAATTGATTCTCCTACCTCCCCCTTATAAGGACTTTTGTCCTTATAATCTCCCCATCACAAGATCCTTAACTTAAACACACCTGTGAAGTCCCTTTTACCATGTAAAGTAACACAATAAATTCACAGGTTCCAAGGGTGCAGACATCTTTGGGGGAGCTGTTATTGTTCCTCTCACACCCATTTTGCTTCCTATATTTCTCTTCCACTGGTGTTAATCCCCAAAGCACCCCCTAATTAACTTCCTGCATCCTATTCTCCATTTCAGACGCTTCTCAGGGAACATGACCTGCACCCAACAATCATTGGGCTATATGTTTTATTTTTGTTTTCTGAGACAGGGTCTCACTCCATCACCCAAGCTGGAGTGCAGTGGTGCAATCATAGCTCACTACTCCCGGGCTCAAGTGATCCTCCCATCTCAGCCTCCAGAGTAGCTGGGTCTGTGGGCATGCACCACCATGCCTGGCTTATTTTTTTAGTTTTTGCAGAGACAGGGTCTTACTATCTTGCTCAGGCTGCTCAGAAGATCTCACGGGATCCTTCTGCTTCCACCTCCCAAAGTGCTAGGATAACAGACGTGAGCCACTGTGCCTGGCAGCTCTCTGTTTTATCTACTTCAGTGCACCAGGCTGGGGACACAGGGGTTAGAAAAACAGCTGCTCACAGGAATCATGGTCTAAATTCAGGTTTTCTCAGCCTCAGCACTGTTGACATTTGGGGCCAGATAATTCTTAGTTGTGAGGGGCTGTCCCGTGCATTGTAGGATGTTAGGCAGCATCCCTGGCATCTGCCCACACAATGCCAGTAGCACCCCCAACCCAAGTGACAACCAAAATGGACTCCAGACATTGCCTGCTGTCCCCTGGGAGGGGGCAAAATCACCAAGATTGAGAACCACTGGACTATGGGAGAGAAGATACTAAGAGCACTTGATTGTAAAAAGTCTTGATCTACACTGGTTCTCACCCTAAGAAAGAGGGTCATGGAGTGAATCTACTCCCAGCTCTCGAGGCGATGGATCTGGACAGGACCTTTGGCATCCCATTGGTATTTGAAAAACCAGCTGCAAGAATGTTGGAATATTGAATCTGAGCCCTGAATCTGAGGAGAGAAATGAGTGAAAAAAATAGCGAGCCCCGACAGGTAATGATGCCATTTGAATATGGCCTCTTGCTCCGAACCATCAAACCATTGCTGCTGTTTTGTTTAAAGAAAAAAAAATGACCAACGGGAAAATTGGCAGGTGACATAGAAGGCCTCGAGGGCATCTGGATTTCATTATCCGCCTCTCATCTTTTATTTAACAAGGAAATGGGAAAGTTTCAGAGCATTTGGGAGCATGGAAATAATGGAACATTCAAGTGCATTACAAAGCAAAGTGTGTATTAGGGCTGGGCAGAAAGCTCTGTCCTGAGGTGGATTATCACAGAGTCTGGGGTACTCACACCTCCCTATACTGGATGCTTTGGCAGAGGAGTGTGATGTTGGAGCAGAGTGTAAACAGAGGCAAGTGTTTTGTGGTATCTAAAAGCTTTGGAGTCATGGGTTCAAATCTGAGCTTCACCTCTGCCAGCTGTATGGGTGGGGTTTTGGGCATGCAAGTTAACCTTTGGGGACTCAGTTTCTTCATCGGTGCCTTGAGAATAATCATATCCATGATTGTAAGAATTAAAGAAGCTATATAAAGCTTTTAGCTCAGGGTCTAATACATAGTAGGGTTAAATAAATGGTCAGTACTATCATGATGGTGATATTTTTTTAATGCATGCTCTGCCCCCTTCATAATTCCCTGGTGCACTGTCTCATATTCCTCCCTCACCATGTTTCATCCATGTCGACCTTCTTTCAATGAACATTCTAAAATCGTTCCTGCCTCAAGACCTTTGCATATGCTGTTCCCTCTGTCTGGAACAGTCTTCACTCCATTCTCCACTTGGCTCATATCTACAACCCTTTAGCGCTTGTCTCAAATGTCACCTAATCAGAGACACCATCTCCAACCATTAGTCTAAGTCAGATCCTCTTCCTGTCTTCATTTCTCATTGCACTCTACATTTTCTTTCCTATCCCTTATCATAATTTTATAACTTATATCTCTTTGTGTAATTATCTATTTAAAGACCATTGCAGCCTCCAGACCCCAAATTTCAAGAGGGCAAAGACATGAGATAAATAAAACAATTTTAAAGTGCCTCACGTGCCATTAAGGAAACACACCAGGAGCTGAGATTGAGGATGACAGGGTGGTCAGGATGGGCTCTCTGAGTGGCTGAAACTGAGATCAGAAGGATCAGAAGGAGTCAGCCATGCAAAGAATGGGGATGGGGAGAGAGAAGACATGTGCAAAGGCCCTGAGGCAGGAAGCACTTGCAGGCTGCAGGAACTCATGGAAGACCAGTGTGGCTGAAGCTGTCTGGAATATGGTTTGGAGGAAGGCAATCACAGTTGGAGGGAAGCACATGCAGATGTGCAAATGCTGGTGGCCTGGACAGAGCAATGGGAATGGACACACCAAAGGTAGATGGAGTTGAAATAGATTTTGGAGGTGAAATTGACAGGCCTTGCTAATTACCATTATGTGTATTGCTATCCTTCCTAGGAAGACAGGAGTCTGGGATGCAGAAAGATCTATGGATTATACAGGCCAGAAACTCTGAGGACTTTGGCTATACTTCTTGCTTTGATTTCTCATGGAAGGATCTTTCTGAAATTCTCCATGGTTCTATGTATTCAACATCACCTTAAGCTCTTGCAGAGATGCCCTTAGCTTTCTGCTATAATATACAAAGCAGAGGGCAATCCTGTGGTTAGAAAGAAGCCCCAGGGACCCCTCTGTGGTTGGGTTGTGCCATGAGGAGTTGCCCCAGAAGTGTGGGGATCAGGGAGACACCGCTGAGCCACGCCCTTTTCTCAGGTTCTCCCTTGGCTGTCCTGCATGGAGGCAGAGCTGGCCTCAGGGCAAGGCTCCATCCCACGGGGACTGCCTGCATGTGAGGCACCCAAGATCCAGGTTTGAATCACCCAAGCCAACCCTCCCAGGTCCAGAAAAGGGGCTTCAAGTGAGCTCATGCATGTGTCACTCCCATGTTAGCAATGACCAGGCTTCTTGGTCCTTGCCCTCCTAGGCAAGAAGTGGCAGGTGAGGTAGAAACCCAAGGTGTGGCCTCATTCCTTATTTTCCATCAGCAATAGCCTCATCTCTACTAATAACAAGATGCCTGCACGCTCCTCTCAAGAGGGTAGACTTCTCTGAAGCCTTGGCTTTGGGAAGTAGTGGAAAATCTTCCCAAGAAGGGATGAAGTCTGGGGACAGGGTCTTAGGCCAAGGAAGCAGATGGGGAAATGGGGGAGAAGCCACAAAGACCACATGTAGGAACAAGACAGAGGGTCAGCTGCTGAGACCCTCAGCCGTGACAGAAACACCACTAGCCGGAGTCAGAAGGGGCAGCTCTTCCCTGCCCAGATGCCCACCCAGCAACAAGACATTCTCACGTGCTCCTTCTTGGGCCTCACTCCCTCCACCTGTAAAATGGGGCAATGAGCTTGGTCCCTGCCTCCTAGAGTGCTTATGAGGAGTAAATGATAAAATGCATTTAAAAGGCTTAACACAGTGTCTGGCACATGGTAAGGAATTACACTTCTAGAATACCTTCAGACTCAAGACTTCAACATCAACTTCTGCCAGGCCACTGGCAGACCACCAGGGCTTACAGGTTTGGGTCAGTCACATAGCCAATTCTTGAAAATCAATCTCTCTCATTCATTCAGAGATCGATAGATACAGAGATATCTATATCTAGATAGATACCTACCTAGGTAAATAGATATAGATATATCTAGATAGACAGATGATAGATCGCTATAGATATATCTATATAGAGCTATATCTTTAGATAGAAGCAAGATACAGATATATCTCATCCTTTTCTCATTCATCTATATTATTTAAGTAGATATAAATAGATAATAGATATAGATACAGATGTATCTATATAGAGAGAAATATGTATATAGATATCTAGACAAATATATAAATATATCTATATATACTTATATAGATAGATTATAGATATAGATAGATATTTGGATAGATACATATAGATATATGTATATCTAGATAGATAGAAAAAAGATAGAAGATAGATATAGATATATCTGGATGGATAGTTATAGATATGTCTATATAGATATAGATAGATAGATAATAGATACAGATATATCTAAGTAGACAGATGATTGATAGATACATGATAAACAGATATAGCTATATCAATTATCATTATCCATGTCTATAGATAATAGATACAGATATATAGATATAGCTGAGTAGACAGTAGATAGGTAGATAGATAGACATAGAGATGTCTCCTGTTGCTTCTGTCTCTTTGGGGAACTCTGATACAGATATAGATTTGGGCACCTTAGTTATTATTCTTCAAAGGAATGTGCAACAAATGTTGAGAGAATGCATAACAAATGTTAAGAGCAATGACTTTGGGACTAAAATTGGGGCAGGAGGGAATGGGGGCTTTCACTGTTTTACTCTATCTACATTTGTGTAGTTTGCATTTGTTACACCAGCACAGATTACTTTTATAATTTAAAATAGGAAAAGTGAGGGACGGAGAAGGGACAGTAAGAGGAAGGACAGAACAGGACAGGAAGGAAAAAGTCCTTCAAGCCTCCAAAATTCTGTCCTCTCACTCTCTCCTCTCTCCTATTTTCTGTCAGCCCTAATGAGAGCTGGAGAACGGCTTCTGGAGTGAGAGGTGAGGTGGACCCGCTCCCTAAGGGATGAGGCAAAAACACAAATTACTCCCTGAGGCTGAGTCAATTTCAACAGCTCTGACTCCAGCTCCCTGATGCCAGCAACCCATTGCTTCTAAGTCAGAGTTAAATGAGTTCAGCACAGCATCACCTGTGAGGTTTGGGGGCTGAGGAGTGCTAATTATTCCTCCAAATTATATTTCATCCTTTTCTCATTCATCTAAGAGGTCAGAGTGAAGAAGAGGAATTTTCTTTCCTGATTTGGGGGCGGGATGGAGTGAGGGGGGGAGCAGCAGCTCTTCATTATCAAAGTCTGGCTCGTTAAATATTCATTCAAATGCCTGTCACTGTTCCAGGAGGATGAGCCGATTTAAGGTTCAAATATTACTGATCTATTATTCTTTTTGGAGCGGCAGGTGGAACTCTTTCATGAGGCTGCAAATGATAAACTGCACCGTTCTCTGAAGGGAACTTTAAGTAATCAAATGCAACTTTTTCTTCACCCCAACATGTACGCCTCTTATGCTGATTCTCCTGAGGAAAGGCAAGAAAAAAGAGCAGAGGTAAAAAAAACCTTGCGGAAGATTGCACCTGTTTGCCCCCTAGGGAGCAGCAAAGAGGGGAAAGATTCTCAGAGCCTGGGAATAAGAGCGAAAAGGAAGAGGAGGAGAGGAGAGAGGCCATAGCGAGAGAAAGAAATGACACTGGCAGAGAACCTATTTTGTGCCTGCAACTTTGACAGCATTTCATCTTTACTACAACTTTTGAAGCAACAATTCTCTTCTGAGAGGTGAAGTGACTTGCCCAAGGTCACACAGCTAGCAGCACGCACTCTGGGGATTTGAATCCAGTCTCTCTGCTTCTCAGCCCAGTCCTCTGTAACAGCTGCCTCACGACTCACAAAGTCCCTGTTCTCAATGGGGACAAATTTGTCCTCTAGGGGACATCGGACAATGTCAAAAGACATTTTTGGGTGTCACAACTTGGGGGCAGGAGTGCAACCGGCATCTAGTGGATAGAGACTGGAGAAGATGCTAAACATCTACAAAGCACAGGACAGCCACCACCACGAAAAATTATGCAGCCCCAAATCTCAGCAGTGCCAAGGTTGAGAAATTCTATGCTATGTGGAGGGCATTTGCAGTCACCCCATCATGTGTCCTGGCTTCTGGCTGTCACTATAGGAATCTAGAAATTCCACCCAATGCTCTGATATTTTTTTCAGAGCCCCAGAAAAAAACTCACCTGGTGGTGAGCAGGTATTTTGGGGATTCTTGCCTTTCTGTGTTGCCCCTGGATACATAAACTCTCATCTAAATTCATGCTCACATTCACAATTCCACAGTGGCAAAAGAGACACAATTTTCTTATTAAAGGGCACAGTCTAAGTTTCTCTCCACTGAGGCAATAAGAATCTGTGCTCCCTCAAAATGAAGCAGAGCTGTAATTAACATTTATGAAACCCCCTAAGTCGACCCACCCGGGGATCCCTGCAGCAGGGTCTGTGTGCTATGGACAACTCCATTCTAGCTCGCAGCCCCCATGAAAATAAAATGCAACATTCAAGAATAATTGAGGGACCCACAGAGGAAACTCAGTCCCCATTTCAGCTGCCTGTGAACAAGAAAGGTGCCCAAGCACTGGAGCTGGAGCCCAGAGAAAGATGTGGAGCAGAGCGCAAGGGAGAAAATTCACCTTTGTTGCGTGTTGTACCAAGGGCCAGCCACTGGGACAGGCAAGAGATATCCTCCTCTCATTTAATCCCCATACAGTTGTTTAAAGAAGTTATTATTTTCCCCATCTTATAGATCTTAGGTCAGCAAATGTTTTCTGTTAAGGGCCAGAAAGTAAATATTTCAGGCTTTACAGGGTGTAGGATGTCTGTTGCAATTACTCATTTCTGCTACTGTCATACAAAAATAGCCACAGACAATACAAAATGAATGCATCCTTCTGCCTGTCCATAACTCTATCTACCCATCCACCCATCCATCTATGTAACAAATATTCATCAACAACCTGCCATATATCTGGTACCTTGGGTATCAAGGCAGTTGAGTCTCTTTCAAGCCATCCTCCAAATAGCCCCAGTCATACTGTTCTTCATTAAGTTCCTAGAACATGCAAATGCTTTCCTGCCTCAGGGCCTTTGCACATGTCTTCTCTCTCCCTGGAACATGCTCCTCTATCCCCCCGACACCTCCACTCTTTGTACGGCCTCTTCTCTGACCTCAGCTTCAGCAGAACAGAGAGGTCTTCATGATCACTGTATAAGTCTCAATCTCAGCACCCTGTCTGCTTCTTTCATAGCACTGGGAACACTTTGAAATTACTGTATTTACTTCCTTGTAAATTTGTTTTGTGTCACCCTCTTCCATTAGCATATGCCTTCCATGAAGGCAGAAATCAAATCTTTCTCATTTGCCATTTTATCCTCAGCATCTGGCACATAGTATATGCTCAATAAATAGTTATTGAACTAAATGAATGAATTGAAACCCAGAAAAACTTACTCTGAAGTATGGCCTCCACCCATTACATCAAGCGCAGCCTAGACTATGCCACCCAATATGGCATCCACTGGCCACATGTGGCTAGAGAGCACCTAAAACATGGCTAGTCTGAATTGAGATGTACTCTAAGTATACAATGCACACCAGATTTTGAAGACTCCACATGGAAAAAAATAATGTAAAACATCTCAAGTTTTTAAGTTGATTACTTATTGAAATAATATTTTGGATCTATTGGTAAAATAAAATATATTATTAAAACCAACTTCCACTGTTTCTTTTCACTTTTCTAATATGGCTATCAGAAACTTTTAAATTACATACAGGGTGTGTATTACATGTCTGTTTTGTAGTGCTGGTCTAGAACTGCCTATATTCTATTCCCAGACTTCTTACTAATTAGCTCTCTGACCTTGGTCCAGTCAATTAACCTCAATAAGTCTCAGTTTCTTTATGTGACAAACGAATATAAGAATTTCTGACCTGCCAACCATGCAGGGTTGTGATGTAGCTCAAATGAGATAATGGATATGAAAGTGCCTGGGAAAAAAATCTATACAAATGCAAGCTCTTCTGTAATGAGATTTTCT
The DNA here is from genome assembly GCF_029281585.2 of Gorilla gorilla gorilla. NCBI lineage: Eukaryota > Metazoa > Chordata > Mammalia > Primates > Hominidae > Gorilla > Gorilla gorilla. The sequence goes on from NC_073234.2 coordinate 133,121,322, forward strand.
GGCTTTGTTTCTAAATCTCCAAGTGTTTTATTTCCTCCCACGCTGGCTCCTGGATATGACCCAACTTCCTCCAGCTTTCCCAACTTCTGATGCTCATAGTTTGACTTTTCAAGTCTATTGACTCTCCTTCCAGGTAAATTTCAGAATTGCAGAAGCTGAGGAGTTTGGCAAGACAAGTCTATTTTCAGACTCCTGAAGTTCACCAAAGTTGGTGTGTGATCCACTCTCCCAGCCCACCTTGGGGATAATCTTTCCAGTAACAATGATGCCAAGGAAACTTGATGATTTAGACATACTCCTCTTGTCTTATAATTGCACATTGCCAACTGCACTTTTTAGAGAGCCCAAGGCCAGGTACAGTGGCTCATGCCAGTAATCCCAGCACTTCAGAAGGCTGAGACAGGAGGATTGCTTGAGCTCAGGAGTTTGAGACCAGCCTGGGCCACATAGTGAGACCTCATCTCCACAAAAAAGCAAAATTAGCTAAGCATGGTGGTACATGCCTATGATCCCAGCTACTCAGGAGGCTGAGGTGGGAAGATCGCTTGAGTCCAGGAGGTCAAGGCTGCAGTGAGCCGAGATTACACCGCTGCACTCCAACCTGGGTGACAAAGCAAGACCCTATCTCAAAAATGAAACATAAAAATAAAAAAAAAGAGGGCCCTATACGATTTAGGCTGACTGGGAGTTGAAGTTTTCATTATTTTAAAATGTAGATGATATCTGTTACTTTAGTCTGTCTACCATCCATCCATGTGGCATGTGTGGGGCAGACAGGTGTGTGTGTGTGTGTGTACATGCGCACGCATGCATGCACGTGCGCCTGGCCTAATCGGCTTACTCCATCCTTCTGGACACAAAGATGGTTTCAGGATAGGTAAGACGCCCAAGCTGACTTACAAGGGGCCAATCTCAGGACTTTTGCAGCAACCTTAGAGAAAGAAGTTTCTCTTTCCACTGAGGCAACTGAGTCTCTTTCTGGAACTACTTGAGACACAGAGGGAGGAGGAAGGCAGCTGGCCATAATGAGAAAGCAAAGCTACCAAGGAGCAGGGGGCGAGTTTCTCCAACATTTGTGTAAGCGCCTAGATCCAACCGTACCTAAAGCCCACCATTCCTAAGCACTTTGCAGTTACAAAAGCCAACAAATACATTTTGTGGGAGAAGCCAATTTAAGTTGAGATTTAAACACTTAGAAAGAGATAAAAAATAATGCATTCGAAAATTACTTTTATGACTTTCAATTCATACAGTAACTTCATCTGGATTAACAGAGTATTGTCTAGAGGTGCTGCTGTAAATCTTTTATAACTAGATTATGAACTAAATACAAAGAAGCTCTTCTAAAGTTTGGGAATGCAAAGAGGATCATAACAACGGCATTTCCTCTGGAACCACTTTACTGAAACCCTGTTGTTCACTGTCCATGGAAGGAAAGAGATTGCTCAGCAAAACTAAATTTTAGACAAGTCACTCCAGTTGGAATGATCCAGAACTGGATTAATGGTCTTTAAATAAATACGGCTTTCAGGGTTTTATTCTTTCTGCTTGGCAGAAACCTCCTGTGGGGATGCCACCCAGGAAACCTCCACCTGTACCCTGAGGTCCTGGTCCTTGTCACCTCCTCAGGCAGACCATGAGGTTGGTGAATAAGTGGCTCAGGGGCAGATGGGGAAACTGAGGCTCGCATATGCCCAGCTGGAATTAAATCACATGCATTGGAAGCTCAGTTTTGTCCTCTAAGCCAGGCACCCTGCCATGAAGATTAATGAGGTGACAGTTGTCTAGGGCCTGGAAGTAGTTAAGACAAAGCAGCCACCCAAACACTTGGGACTATTTTTAGCCTCTTCGGCATAGGGCTTGAATACACATGCCAACACCAGCTCCGGGAAGGCATGGCCTTTCAGCTGCGTGTTGATCCCCGCTATGTCCCCTCTGCCATACCATCATGAACGTGGAGACTCTGACTGACAAGGTCTAAGGTGATGATTTAGAGTCACTATCTCCCTAAAAGGAGAGGACTTCCAGTCTCCTAAACAGCCGCTCTTCAATGGACCCAGAGGGTTTTCTGTTTAGGTGGACTTCAAAGAAAACTCTATTCCATGGATTTGTAAGGTTTAAATTTTACTATGCAAAGCTATGGCCTGTGGAGAAGCATCTGGAATGCAGACAAACTTTATTTGGCTCATACAAACCTTAAACATAGATTCATTGGCAACATTTACAAAAACAGGAAAATTTCACATTAAAAATTCCATGCTTCCACTTTTTCTTGATAAATTGAAACAATTCAGGTCTTTCCCCCCCACCCCACCCAGTCCAGGCTGGAGTGCAGTGACACCATCTTGGATCACTGCAACCTCTACCTCCCAGGTTCAAGCAGTTCTCCTGTCTCAGCATCCTAAGTAGCTGATATTACAAGCATGTGCCACCATACTCGGCTAATTTTTTGAACTTTTAGTAGAGACGGGGTTTCACCATGTTGGCCAGGCTGGTCCTGAACTCCTGACCTCAGGTGATCTGCCCACGTTGGCCTCCCAACGTGCTGGGATTATAGGTGTAAGCCACAGCACCTGGCCAACAATTCAGGTCTTGCATTCAATGTGGCAACAGTCAGCTAGAAAGAAGGAGTGGCTTCCCCCTTTAGATGAGGCATGGGTGCTCCAGTTTGCCCCACTCCCCACCATTCCCTACTGTAAATCATTGACCCTGAAGCCAAATGTCAGTTTCCATTTGTCATCTTATGCTAGACCCTCTTCAACCATTTGAGTTTCCTGACAGGCCCTATTAGGTATTAGAGTTTGCAAGTTCTGCTAAATGAACATGCATTAATTGCATAATAAATTGTTTAGCCAAATTCCAACAAGCAATTACAAAGAAGATGACCCTTCTAAGCCTCCTTCAAACATTGGTCTTATATGACTATATGAACAGAGTCTGAGAATATTAGAACTATAAGAGTCTTCTGAGGTTAGTGTGTTGGGGGTGAAGGGCAATGCTTCTCCTTACCCTCAATGTCTTTTTCCAGGTGAAAGAAATTCTGCCAGCATCCCACTCCTGGCCCTTCTCCACTCCTTCATCACTCCTTCCATGCAGAGACAGAGTGACTCAATAACTTGAAGTTTGGAAGCTTGGGAGAGAAGCTGGGTATAGGGAGCATTTCTCATTTCTTATTCTTCTTCAGACAGGGGCAAAGTGCCTGGAGGAAGTGCAGAGTCAAATTTCTATAGATGGTTCATCCCTGCTGAACCAGGCATGCCCTGATTGGGCACAGCCAGGGGCTGGGTGAGTAACTCCCTTCAATTACAGGGAAGCAGGCCTGTTTCTTGGGTGTTGTGAAGACCACACCAATGATCTAGGCTGATGGCTGTTATCATTTAGAAGGTTTGCTACCCTCTTTAAAAATCTCATGATGGAAGCCATGGACCCTCTACCACCTTCCTCCCCAGGTGCAGCTGTCTGCACAACACTTGTATATATAATATTAGGGTGTTCACCAACCCTTGAAGCCCATTAATAGGCTCCAGATGTTTTTAATCCCTAATTTGGCCCCATGCCTAAAAAGGAATTGTTTAAAGTAACATGAGGCAGAGGCAAGATCGATGAAAGACCCAGCATCTTGATTGGCATCCCTGTAAATTTGCATCAGATGTGTTTATTCATTCGACAAAGTCTAAGTGCTTGTGTGCCAGGCAATGATAAGCTCCACCCTTTGGTCTTAACCAAGGGCTCAAACATCAGACTGCTTATTACACAGATGAACATCTAATCATACATCACGATAAATGCTATGAAAGAAAGAACAGGTCCCTATTCTTGACAAGGGGGTATGGCTTATTTGAAGGTGATAGAGTAAGAAAAAATTTTTCAGCAGAAGTGATCTTGAGCCCAGACCTGAGATCTCAGGGAAAAAATTGGAATTAATTACAAGGAGGAAAGGAACACAAAGAAGAGGCACAGAGAAAAGCATAAGCAAAGTCCCTGAGGCAGGAGGGAATGAGATGAAGCTGGAAAGAGAAGAGTTGTGTATATAACACAGATGACAGTGACAGGTATTGACTACAGATCCTCTTAGGTCCCATTCGGCCATCAGACCTGTAATTTGTAAGGGGAGGGGAGTTTAAATTTGACAAAGAGTTAAGAAGTTCATAAGCTCAATACCTTTCCTACTTCCAGGAAAATTTCTCCAAAGAAAAGAAGTCATCAAAAGCAAGAAGTTTTATGCACCAAGATGCCCTCGGTGGTGCTACTGGTAACATCAAACCTCTGGAAATAATGGAAATCTTTATCTGAAAGAGAAATAGTCAGAGAAGCATGGATACCAATGCAATGCAACATTATGTGCCCATCTAAAAATGGAAACTCCCATTTGAAATAGAAATGTGGGTAAATGCTTACGATATAATGAACAACTATCTATGAATGTAGGTGAGAAAGGGAAGGTCATATACTTCCATAGTTGTAGAAAAGTATAGAAGGCTATATGGTCAGAATAATACTATTAATGATAACAGTGTAATTGGCTATCAAGTGGGATTTCTACTGTTGTCCCAGAATTATAGTTTATGCCCAAATCTAAAAATAAGACATAAAATAATTCTACTTTCTAAAAAGAGCTACCTGTGAGTCAGAGCTGAGATCAAACTCCTTCCCACAAGGATCCAAAGAGGGGGCAGATTGAGCCCCCACATCCCAACAACCACTGCTGCCTCCTCCCCAGAAGAAGAGGAGGTAGATGGGTTGAGTTTTGGTCTTTGACCTTCTGAGGGCATAGGGTTCACAAACAGAGTGCATTCCTACTCCCTAGGGGTGTCTACAAGAAAAGAAACTGGCATCTTATTTCTTAAGTAGATGTCTGCTGAAATTATGGATCTCATGGCCATCCACTGGTACCACCCTTTAAGCAGAGGGAGGTGGGGCAGTTCTTAGAAAAGACTAACATTGGTAGCCATAAGATGGGGGATCTATTAGTTAGACCAGCAATGTCCAAAAGAACTCTTTATGATAATGGAAATGTTTTATATCTGTGCTGTCCAATATGGCAGCCACCAGCCATATATGGTTATTGAGCACATGAAATACAGCTAGTGCAACTGAGGAATTAAATGTGTAATTCCATTTAATTTTATTCATTTTTTAACATTTTTTAAGGGTCTGGCTACGTTGCCCAAGTTGGTCTCAAACTGGGTTCAAGTGATCCTCCCACCTCGTTCTCCTAAGTAGCTGGGACTACAGTTGCATGCCACTACACACTAATTTTAATTCTTTTAGATTTAAATAATTAACACCTATGGCTAGTGCCTACCATATTAGACAATGCAGGCCTAGACATTTCTGCAGGTGGGGGAACACTAGATGACCTACATCCAAACAGCTTGAGGATATCAGATGTGTGTGAATCAGAGCAACTCCATCTTGAATAGGAGCTGGGTAAAATAAGGCTGAAACCTACTGGGCTGCATTCCGGACAGCTAAGGCATTCTAAGTCACAGGATGAGATAGAAGGTCAGCACAAGATACAGGCATCAAGACCTTGCTGATAAAACAGGATGCAGTAAAGAAGTTGGCCAAAACCCATCAAAACCAAGATGGCCACAAGAGTGACCTCTAGTCGTCCTCACTGCTACACTCCCACCAGCATCGTGACAGTTTACAAATGCCATGACAACATCAGAAAGTTACCGTATATGGTCTAAAAAGAAGAGGCATGAATAATCCACCCCTTGTTTAGCATGTAATCAAGAAATAACCATAAAAATGGGCAACCAGTAGCCCTCAGGGCTGCTCTGTCTATGGAGTAGCCATTCTTTTATTCCTTTACTTTTCTAATAAACTTGCTTTCACTTTACTGTATGGATTCACCCTGAATTCTTTCTTGCACGAGATCTAAGAACCCTCTCTTGGGGTCTGGATCAGGACCCCTTTCCTGTAACAAGGGGACATGGAAGTAGTGAGTCAGAGGAGGCAATGCAGATACTCCCCACTCCATCCCAGATCTCTCCATACCAAGAGAGTGCGAGAAGTATCCCGTATTCCCACGGCTGCAAGGGAAAGCCTGAGGGCCAGTGGATGGCAGGAGTTCTCTATGTCTAGGTGACCACCAGAAAAAGGACCAAAGGGGTGCAATCCAGGAAGTCAATGAGACCAGGCTGCCCCTCAGTGGCAGGGGAGGTTATCAGGATGAACCTGAAGACAGGCCAGAGGAATCCATCCTCACCATTCACAAAGAGATCACTCACAACCGAAGAATCAAACCAAACCACACCAACACCAGGGAGACCTTCTCTGCTTTAAGCTCTTCTAGCCAAAAGTGAATAAATCTGCCCAAGTTGTCACTAAAAATGGAAAAGAAGACATTCCACATATCTTAATTAAACTAAAAGTAAACTGCTTTCTTCATTTTATACTTCCATGAGTTTAGATTTTTCAACCAACCCATCACAACAGTTCCCAAGCATGATATACCTGTACAAATCACTGAATTTAAGCCTCACAACAACCGTAAGAGGTAGATATTATCAACTCCATTTTACAGAGGAATAAACTGAGGCTCAGAAAACGAATGAATCATCCATGATCTCACAGATAAGTGACAAGGCTGGAATGGGAACTCGTATCTTTCTCACTCCAAAATTTTCTTGGATATTGCTAGGCCATCTTTTGGACAATAAAATCATCATTAAAAAAAATAAAAGCTCAAAAAATGCAAGTAAAAAAGTAAAAATTGGTGAAATCCAAATAAGATCTGTACCTAAGTCAACAGTACTGTACCAATGTCAATTTCATACTGTGGTTATGTAAGATACTGTCACTGGGGGAAAGTTGGGGGGAGGATACAAGGAGCATCTGCACTATTTCTTGTGAGTCTTCAACCATTTCATAAAATCATTTTTTTAAAAAATCTAATACGGGATTTTTGAAGTTATGCAAATAACATTTATTGTGTATTTCTTACATCAAAGTACTAGTATAGATATCAAGAAAATCTCACATTTTGATAAGTATTTTAAACTCAAGCTGTCTTTAAATCCTGTTCTTACTATTTATTTCAATTTACTCTTTAAAACATAATGTTTTAAAGATAGGATTAAATATATATCTTTCAGGCCGGGCATAGTGGCTCACGCCTGTAATCTCAGCATTTTGGGAGACTGAGGTGAGCGAATCACTTGAGGTCAGGAGTTCAAGACCAGCCTGGCCAACATGGTGAAACCCCATCTCTACCAAACAATACAAAAATTAGCCAGGCATGGTGGTGTGTGCCTGCAGTCCCAACTACTTAGAAGGCTGACGTGGGAGAATTGCTTGAATTTGGGAGGTGGAAGTTGCGGTGAGCTGAGATCGTGCCATTGCACTCCAGCCTGGACAACAGGACAGAGTGACACCCTGTCTCAAAAAAAAAAAAAAAGAAAAATAACATATATCTACCAAACTATACCTAAAAATAAGTAGCAATGTTCCTCAGATACTGAGGTGTTAGCCCAGGTTCTGATCCACCATTTACAAATATAAAAACTACACTTTTTCTAAATAATAATGCAATGGGCAATATAATCTTGCCATTTTGTTCTGAAGAGTCATGAGACTTTAGGTGCTGATAGCCTTTAGACTTTGCTGCTGATAGCCACACAACAAGCATCATCTCTCTGGATCATCAGCAAAAAATAACCTGCCCCCCAACCCCCCGCCGCCCGCTTACCCCTCACCCCATGAAGTTCTGGACTGTTGGATGCTCCATGATCCACATCAAACAGGCAGGGGGTCTGTGCAATCCCAGACATAACCAGCAGCATCAGCCCAGATGCACGAGAACATGCCAAGAATAAATGGGAGGAATCAACAGAGACAAGGCACATTTTTGATCCCTTGTAGTGAGGGTTGTTTGTGAGTGTTCAGTCCTGGCTTGATGAGTCACTCATTAGGAAAGAAGAAGTATGACTTTTTTTTTCTATTGATTCCAGGAAGACTTCGGGTGGGAGGGAGGGATTTCAAGAAGTCAAGAGAGTCAAAGACAAGAGGAGGAATACACTTGACCAATCTGTTTAGACTGGATGCTCTTGGGGCAAGTGAGAACTTAGGTGCTGAGAGGAAAACAGTAAACAGGAAAGAAAACTGGTTAACAAGAACAGGGATGCTCAGGGCAGGCATCTGGTACTTTTTATCCCTGGCTTAATTCCCTCTCTCTCTCTCACACACACACACACACACACACACACACACCCCAAAAACAAAAGATGGCAAAGGAGGTAGACTGCAAAAAGGCATGAGAAATAACAAGAAGCAAAATATAGCTTAGTTTTTGTCTCCCAACTGCACTCATCCTCAGCCCAGTGAAAGAGGGGAGGTTGAAAGAGGAAAAAGCAGAGGAGACAGATGAAAAGACAAGAGGCCAGAGAGGTAAGACAGTGTCTTCAAGGCAGTGTGATATTGTCTTAAGAGCAGGCAAGTAGATCAATGGAACAGAACAGAGAGTCTTGAAGTAGACCCACATGCATATGGCCAACTTACATTTGATGAAGATATCAAGTCATTCAATGAGGAACAGGTGGTCTTTTCAACAAATGGTGCTGGAACACCCGGATATTCTTATGGAAAATAAGGAGCTTCCATCCTTACTTTACATCTTATGCAAAAATTAATGTGAGATAGATAATAAACCTATCAGAAAAGCTAAAAATTATAAAGCTGCTAAAAGAAAATAGAACATTGACAACTTTGGGATTGGCAAAGATTTCTTAGGACACAAAAAGCACGAAACATTAAAAAAATTATTAGGCCAGGAGTGGTGGCTCACACCTGTAATTCCAGCACTTTGGAACGCCTAGGCAGATCACCTGAGGTCAGGAGTTCGAGACCAGCCTGGCCAACATGGTGAAACCCTGCCTCTACTAAAAACTACAAAAATTAGCCAGGCATGGTGGTGCACACCTGTAAGCCCCCCGACTCAAGAGGCTGAGGCACAAGAATCACTTAAACCCAGGAGGTAGAGGTTGCAGGGTGTGGTGGCTCATGCCTATAATCCCAGCACTTTGGGAGGCTGAAGCAGGCAGATCACTTGAGGTCAGGAGTTCAAAACTAGCCTGCCCAACATGGTGAAGCCCCGTCTCTACTAAATATACAAAAACTTAGCTGGGTGTGGTGGCGCACACCTGTAATCCCAGCTACTAGGGAGGCTGAGGCAGGAGAATCGCTTGAACCTGGGAGGTGGAGGTTGCCGTGAGCCCAGATAGCATCACTGCACTCCAGCCTGGGTGACAGAGCAAGACTCCATCTCAAAAAAATACAAAATAAAATAAAATAAAAAATTTTTTAAAAAGATAACCCAATTTAAAAATAAGCATGAGATTTGAATAGATAATTCACATATTCACATAAAATGGGAGAGAAATGGCCAATAAGCCCAAAAAAAAGATGTTCACCATATTTAGTCATTGAAGAAGCACAAAGCAAAACATGATAACATTTCATACCTATTAGGATGAATAAAGTTAGATGCCTGACAATGTTAAGTGGTAGCAAGGAGATAGGGCGGGACTTTTCAGCCTCAGCACTGTTGATCTTTCCAGCTGGATAACCCATTACTGGGGCCTGGGAATGGGGGCTGCCCTGTGCACTGTGAAATGTTTAGCAGCATCCTTGGTCTCTCCCCAGGTGCCAGATGCTAGCAGCACTGTCCCCTTCACTGCAAATTATGGCCAGCAAAACTGTCTTCAGACATTGCCAAATGGTGTCTAGGGGACAAAATTCAAAATTGCCCCATATTGAGAACTACTGATGATATAGAGCAACTGACTTGTCACACCTGCTGGTGGGATTGTAAAATATGCAAGCACTTTGGAAAACAGTTTGGCAGTTTCTTATGAAGCTACATAAAAACGCATATGCTAGGACCTAGGGATTCTCCTAGTAGCTATTTACCCAAGAGAAATGAGAATATATTTCCACAACAACAACAAAAAAAACTTGTACAAGAATGTTCTAAGTAGATTTAGATTTACTCTCAATAACCTCAACCTGGAAGCACTCCAGATGTATAGTGGGTTGAAATGCAGCCCCAAAAAATGTACATTGAAGTCTTAACCCCCAGTAACTGTAAATGTGACCTCATTTGGAAGTAGGGTTTTTGCAGATATAATCAAGTTAAGGTCATACTTGATTAGGATGAGCTCTAAATCTAATGACTGGTGTTCTTATAAGAAAAGAGGGTTTGTGTGCTGGCTTACACCTGTAATCCCAGCACTTTGAGAGTCCAAGGTGGGAGGACTGCTTGAGCCAAGGAGTTTGAGACCAGCCTGGGCAAGATGGTAATACCCCATCTCTATAAAAAAAAAAATAGCCAGGCATGATGGTGGGCACCTGTAGTCCCAGATACTCAGGAGGCTGAGGCGGGACGATCACTTGAGCCTGAGAAGTGGAAGCTGCAGTGAGACGTGATTGCACCACTACACTCCAGTCTGGGTGACAGAACCAGACCCTGTGAAGAAAAAGAAAGAAGAAAAAGAAGGAAGAAGGAGCAGAAAAAGAAGAAAGAAGAAGGAGAAGAAGGGGAAGGAGGAGGAGCAGGAGGAAGAACAAGAAGAGGAGGAAGAGGAGGAGGAGGAGAAAGAAGAAGGAGGAGGAAGAGGAGGAGGAAGAACAAGAGGAGAAGGAGGAGGAGGAGGAGGAACACACTGAGGGAAGATGCCATGTGTAGCAGAGTTTAGAATAATGTAGCCTCAAGACGAGGAAGGAACACCAAGTATTGCCAGGAGCCATCATAAGCTGGGAGAGGCAAGGAAGGATCTCCCCTAGAGCCTTTAGAGGGAGCACATCCCTGCCCACACCTTGACTCGGGACTTCTGGCCTCTGAAACTGTGAGACAATGGAATTCTGTTGTTTTAAGTCACCACATTTGTGATACTTTGTTACAGCAACCCGAGGAAACAAATAAAATGAGAACGGACCAATAAATGATGGTATATTCACACAAGAAAATATTAGTAATATGTAGCTATAAAATAATACAAAAGAATGCACTGATACAACACATGGATGTATCTCAAAAACATCATGTTGAGTGAAAGAAACCAGATACAAAATGGTACACACTATATGATGGCATTTACATGAAGTTCTGCAAGAGATCTAAGCTACGTGCTAAAAAGCAGAACAAGGGTTGCCTTCAGGGTGGGGCAAGATGATCGGAGAGGGACATGAGAGAACTTTCTGGGGTGGAGGAGAAATATTCTGTCTTGACTGGGGCAGTGGGTATCTAGGGATATACCTCCATCAAAACTCATTGAACTTACCATCTGTGGTTTTTATTGTATATAATTTATACCTCAGCTTTTTAAGTGGTAAAGAAGCTAAAGAGAAGAGAAAGGTAAATCAGGAAGCATGTCCTCTTCCGTAAAGATAAGGGGCAAATAAGGGTCATGTGACAAAAAGGCCAATGGTCATATGAGAAAAAGACCAACACACTGACAACTTCTGTCATTTTGTTACACCTGTGCTCGCTATGGTTAAGTAAGCTCACAAATTCTTCACCAGAGTCCAAGTTTGCAGAGATGCTCAAAGCAAATTGGCCCAGGCGGACATCCCAGCTGCTGTCCATTATAACCTGGAATGGAACATTAACTTCTGAGAGGCCCCTCTGGCTCCCAGAAAGCCCCCAGCTGCCCCACACTTCAGGAATAATCTTGAAAACCTAAATGGACAACTGAGAAAAACTCAGAACCCTGTGTCTGGTGAGCAACCTGCGTGTTCCCCCAGCGCTGCAAAACACGCCAAGCATGGATAACGGCCGTGCCGCCCTCACCACTCAGCTGCACTAAGCTCTCATCTCAGGTGATGCGGGGGCTTGGGCTGAGCTGCAGACTCACAGGGTCTCAGTAGGGAAGAAGTGGCCTTAGACAAAAGTCCTCTATGCTGTCCTTACTCAGGGCCAAGCCATGCCAGGGGGCCACTGCAAATGTGACGAAGGGTTGAATATCATGAACTTTGGCATCTGAGAGTCCAGAGTTCAAGTGCTGAGACTTGCTTCTTACCTGGGCTCTTGATGCCATCTCTTCATCTGACAAATGGGTGAAATGATAATTTGTTGTAAGAGATACACGCATGTAAGGAACTGGTACTCCATAAATGCGAGTTTCCTTTCGCAAAATGCGGTTAGCGGTACCCACTTCAAAATGCTGCTAGGGGGCCAAACTCAGCGCTGTGCATGAAGGTGTTTTTCAAATGCCATGGCTACGGAAAATGAAGTCACCAGCAGTAAACTTTTTTTTTTTACCGGTAAGAAATAGAATCAGTGCCCCTCGGGAGTCTACAACCTAACATTGAGGGTGATGCTGCTGGTGCTTCTGCGTGGAATTCCCAGCTGACCCAGGGAAGAGCACCCCTCTCATGCATTGACTGCCTCAGCTCTAGGGAAGGGACCACATGAATTTACATTCAAGATTCTGCTTGCCATGGGGGTGACAAATATTAGTTGCATACGACAACAGGGTATTAGTAATGTTCAGAGTCTAAATTACAGGCAAGGACAACTCTAAGAGATCTGTTGAAAGGAATGATAAAGAATGTTTCCTCTGGCTTCCAGGGACCTCCACATTACTCTGCCTGGCAGGATGAGGGCTGGAAATGATGGGGCTGGTATCTTCAGTCAACACAGTGTCATTCACCTCCGTCCCTACCTGAAGTCCCTCATTATGAAGTTTCTCTCACATTCACTCCGTAATGGGGAGAGCACTAGACTGACAGTTGGCTTCCAATGCTAGGAAGGCTGCAAAAACCATTTAACCATGCATCCATCCATCCATCCATCCACCCACCCACCCATCCATTCATTCATTTGACAAACATTCATTGAGCCTTTAACAATGTGCCCAGTCCTGTGTTAAACCGAGAAATGAAAGAGATGAATAGGACAGGTCCTACTCTCAAAGAACTCATGCTCCAGGATTCTGGAAAACAACAGGGACCTAAAACCTGCTGTATGAACAAGTGGTAAGCATAGAAATGGTAATATAGAGGCAGCGTAGCACTGATGATCATGACTTCAGCCTCTGGGTCCGAGGAACCTAGGTTTATATCACATTTGCCACTTATTAGCTAGGATAGGAGCCTGCAACCATTTCTGAAAGGGCCAAATGGTAAATATTGTAGGCTCTGTGGGCCATATGGTGTCTGCTGCAACTATTCCAGTCTGCCATAGTAGCATGAATGCAGCCAAAGAAAATATGTCATTGAATAGGTGTGGCTATGTTCTAATAAAACTTTATTTACAAAAACAGGTGGTGGGCAAGATTTGGGCCTCAGGTGGTAGGGTGGTAGCTTGCTGATCCCTGTGCCCTTGAGCAAGGAGATGTGATCTTGAGCAAGTTATGTAATCCTCCATACCTCAGTTTCATTCACTACAACAGATGATGATAAAACCTACCTCATGGGATGGTATAAGCTGATACTATATATAAGGCACTTAGCACAATGCTCATAACATGGTAAGAATGCAATATATCCTGTCTCTATTATTATTACAAAAGTGAAATCAAAGCTGGTGTCAAGCTCAGATCCCCTGAGGTGCCACAGTTCTATCTCTACCCCCAGGTGCATCCCACCCTGAGTTAACAGGTAAAACCCTGGTCGTGAGGTGGTAACTGCTAAAATTGTGCCTAATTCAGCTGATGGACACAGAAAGGCCACCTCTTTAATGTACGAGTGATGATCCCAAAACACGACTAGAATGGGAGGGATGACTCGGTGTCTGCTTCCTGAATTTTTTTTTTTTTTGAGTCAGCATCTTGCTCTGTCACCCAGGCTGGAGTGCCATGGTGCCATCTCAGCTCACTGCAACCTCTGCCTCCTGGTTTCAAGCAGTTCTCCTGCCTCAGCCTCCCGAGTAGCTGGGACTACAGGCACCTGCCACTATGCCCGGCTAATTTTTTGTATTTTTAGTAGAGATGGGGTTTCACCATGTTGGCCAGGTTGGTCTTGAACTCCTGACCTCAAGTGATCCGTCCACCTCGGCCTTCCAAACTGCTGGGATTACAGGTGTGAGCCACAGCGCCCGGCCCTGAAAATTACTGAGCAGCACTTAGAAAGTGACTCTCACCTGCTCTCCTTGAAGCTTCTGGGAAGTGGATCATGTTGGAAGGAGGCCTCAGCTGGAGGCCTAGAGAGTTGTTAATATTTTTCTTCTTCCTCTATTAATTTGAGTTAATAAATGCCTCTAGCCTAAGGGGAACAGGAGGAGGAGGTGAAGGCCTCATTACCAGTGACCAGACAGCCCCTGACCACAAGTGTTTTAAATTACTGAGTCCTAACGGGGTCCATCAGAGGGGATGTAGGCCAGGAGGCCATGAGAGGAGATGCATGCAGAGCAGCGCCCCGCCCTGCGAGAGGGTCCAGGGCTCCCTCCTCTGCCATCAGCCGCCAGGAGCAGATGGCAGTGCCTCCCATTGACTTCTGCTCAGCTGTGTCATCAGAGCCACGCTCTGCTGTGTCCTGGGAGGCACACTGCATACCTGCAAGAATTAATTAATGGAAAATAGGAAGAAAGGGGCTCAGAGCAACTAGACTGAGGCCTTGAGGCCACAACGCACCATGGCTTAAATGATGCATGACAGGTCCTGTCCCTCCACGCTGAGAGCCATTCTAGGGGGCTTCCTACTGACTGTCCTCAGGATAAACTCAGAACTCCAAAACTGCCCCTCCTAACCCTCCCGTCACCCCATGCCGTACCACACATGCATGCTATAGTCCAGCCACACAACCACTCTTAGTTAATATTTTTCTTCCAAACCAGCTCTATCTCCCGGGCCATGATGCCTGCTGTTCTCCTGCCTGAACACGTCCCACTCTTTACCTGGCCATTCATTTCCCACTCACTCTTTAGGTCTTACCTTAGATCAGGGGTCAGTGTATTTCAGCCCACAGGCCAAATCTGGCCCACCACCTGTTTTTGTAAATAAAGTTTTATGGGAACACAGCCATGCCCATTTATTTGCACACTGTCTATGGCTGCTTTTGCTCATAACAACAGAGCTGAATGGACACAACAGGGACCATATGGCTGCCAAGAGCCTGCTGTATTTACTCCCTGGACCCTTACAGGGAAAATTTGCCAGCCCCTGTCACAGATGCTAATTCCTTCAGAACATTGTTCCTGGCTCACTAGAATGTTTTAGGTGCCCGAATCTTACTTCCCCTACCCCAGCCCTTTCCCCTCTGAATTATAACTGACATTTTCAGTCTCTCTTCTAGACTCTGAGCTCCTTACAAGGAAGGCTGGTTTTTTGCAACTCGGTGCCCCAGGCCTCTTATACAGACCCTGAACCCCTCATAGGCACCGAACAATAAGTTTGCTGAATGGAAGAATGAACAAATGAAGGAGTCTTTGAATGCAGTGCTGGAAAGCCCAGTGGTGTCACTAAATAGAGTTCAACTAACTCAGGCTATTGATGAATGTCAAGAAACTACACAGGTTGGGTGTGGTGGCTCACGCTGGTGCCCAGCACTTTGGGAGGCTGAGGCAGGCAGATCACTTGAGGTTAAGAGTTTGAGACCAGCCTGGCCAACATGGTGAGACCCCGTCTCTACCAAAAATACAAAAATTAGTTGGGCATGGTGGCATGTGCCTGCAGTCTCAGCTACTTGGGAGGCTGAGGCAAGAAAATCACTTGAACCTGCAAGGTGGAGGTTGCAGTGAGCTGGGATTGTGCCACTGCACTCCAGCCTGGGCAATAGAGCGAGACTCTGTCTCAAAAGAAAAAAAAAAGACTACACGACTACACAGAGGCATTATTTCTCTGGAATGTACAGAGAGAAAATGAAAGGCTTAAACATTAGCCCATCCAGTGATTAAAGAGGCCTCAAAAATGTCTCCTGGGGAGCTTCTCCTAGACCAAACGCAAGGGAGAAGAGATGAAAATCTCACTAACATCTCACTAACAGCTGGGCCCGGGGTCCTCCAAGACTATTCCAAGTTACAATCCATACTCCAGATTCTCTGGTTGCTTCCAAGTCAGCCCCATTGCTCCCTCTTAACCCTTCTCATTGTACATTGTTGTTTCAGTCTGCTGACTTATCATTCTTTTCTGCTGAACTGTAAGCTCCTGAAAGGCAGGGTCATTTGCTCACCAGAGAATCCCTGCTGAGACCTGGCTTCATGTAGGCCCTCCTAAAATGTGTGATGGATGCATGCATGCATGCATGCATGCACAGATGGATGGATGGATGGATGGATGGATGGATGGATAGATGGATGGATGGAATCTAACCATCAAGTCCTTCCATCTGGCATACAGTGGTACAGAGTGCCAGATGGGGCCTGATTTCACTCTGGGGTGAACCCAGGATTGGCTCCCAACCCAGAAGAGAACACAGAGGAGCTTCATTTAAGGATGGTCTGGACTGTTTTGTGGTTACTTTGTGTCTATCATGCCGAAGCCACACACTTGGTGTTGAGCAGCTTTGCCCTCACGGCCTCCACTTTCTGGGTGCGTTTCTGGGCCTCAGCTGTCTCCACACTTGTTCCTGCCTTCCTCAGTGTGACTGCTCCACCCCAGCCTGGCCCCCATTATCCTAAATCAAAGTGCCAGGCACCCGCCCTCTCTGACTCAAGCTGCCACCCAGGGGCCAAAGCACAGTGGAGACGTTGGCCCTGCAAGGAATTGTTCTGTCTCCCCATTTATCACACTAAAGGTTCATTTCAAATTATATTAAACAGGTCAAATATCAAGATAGAGAGCAGAGCCTTCTCTTTCTGTTTTCCAGAAATGACACCACCCTCTAGAGTGAATAGATCTGGGGCATTTAATTTGGCAACCAAGTGACATTCCCTCCCAGAAGCCTGGCGCCTGCCAGTGGCCAAGCGGAGAGAGAAGGGAGGAGAAGCAAGAACTCAACACGATTATCACAAAGAAAGATAAAAAGAAACCATAAATTCTACAGGACTAATGATGTCTCTCAGGAAACCCTGCATTTTCCTGTATACAAGACTGGCTTTCTTGTTCCTAGGGACCTCATCCCTGAGACTAATTCTAATGCTCCTTCTTTTATCATGTTAATAATAATAACTGTAATCATGCGTTTAAGATACCAGTGTCACGCAAAATGTATCATTCCGCTTGTGGTAAAACAGTTCTTGGTTTGCATCAACAACAGGCCTGTAGGATGACACTTCTGGGTGACTTGGAGAAAGTGCATCTATAAGATAGTCACAGCACCATAAGACCACAGGGTGCCCTATAATAGTAGTTAAGAAATACACTTAACGGCATAAAAATGACACTCTTCCCCAAGCATTTTCTTACCTCCCTGCATTTCATCTTCTAAGATACATCCCCATTAAGAGAAAAACTATTTGCTCAAAATGACAGAATTTAGGGCTTTGGGAAAGGATAGAAATAAGATTAATTGAACGTGCCCCTTATGGATGACTTAGAGTAATTTTCCCAGAGTGTTGTGTTGAGAAGGATTCTGAAGTCATACCGGGATCCATGAAGAATGTCTGCCTCCAGAAACGGTAGGGAAATGGTCAGCCTTACACACACCAGATATGCCAACCTGACTTTTGGTCATTTGACCATAGTTGAATCAAGTCAAAATAAGTACTGAAATTTTTACCCATTTCTCTAGGCCCAGCCAACTCAAATACATCCCACGGGGCCCTGTTAAAATGTCCCCCAGGTCATTTATTCACTTTGTTTTCCTTGGTACTGTTCCCTTCTGCTCAGGGAAACGAAACACTCCCTTGCCTGTTCAAAAATGTAAAGTGATCAAGTCTGTAAATTTCACAGCTTTCTCTCCTTTAGTACTTCATAAACTGACTGGAGGAATTTGCCTGTCTGTCTGTCTCCTCTTCTGGCAAAAGCCTGCCCCATCCATCTCTGAACTCCCAGTGCCTGGCCCATAATAAGGACCGAGTAACTATTCATTGAATTTACGTTTCATCTGAGTAAGTCTCATCCCATCCTCGTCTCATCCAAAAACTTTTAAAACTAATAAAGAGTAAGAACCAGCTGGGCACAGTGGCTCACACCTATAATCCCAGCACTTTGGGAGACCAAGGCAGGAGGATGGCTTGAGTCCAAGAGTTCGAGTCCAGCCTGGGCAACATGGCGAAACCCTGTCTCTACCAAAAAAATTACAAAAATTAGTTGGGTGTGGTGGTGCATGCCTGTAGTTCCAGCTACTCAGGAGGCTGAGGTGGGAGGATCGCCTGAGGCCAGGAGGCAGAGGTTACAGTGAGCCAAGATTGTGCCACTGCACTCCAGCCTGGGCAACAGAGCAAGACCCTGTCTTAAAAAAAAAAAAAAAGAAAAGAAAATTAAAAAGAGTAAACATCCGTTTACAGAGGGGAAATTGCAATTGCAATGAGCTTATTCCCGAATAGGAGAGTTTTCTTCTCCCTACCAAGAACCCGGCTCCATGGCTCAAAGGGGAGAATGGGAATTAACCCTCGAAGAAGCACAGGGAAAACTGCATGGCTCCCAGCCTGTTATCCAATGACACTTAAATCTTCTATAATATATACAACTTCAAACACCATTTTCACCTGTGTGGCCTCATGAGTGTTTCATCCACACTGGAAAATTCAATCCAATCCTTTGTGGCGAGAGTATGACTTCAAACTATTTCCCATTTGCCCTGAGAATACTCTTGTCTCTAATCCTAGTGTAACATCATATACATTTCCATCACATTAGGATTAGAGACAAGTTCTGTTTAGAAGCAACTCCAAGAATAGTTTTTATATTTTATTTTCACACTGAAAATCAGTGAGATTTGCTTCAGCCTCAAAGAGTATGTTTATGTAAGATTAAATGAGTGCGGGCAGCACACTGCATTTTTTTATTTCTAAACAGGAAATGGGTTAAGGTGGTACCTTCCAAACTTCAGTCATTCTGTAAACCATCTTCTCATGCTCTGTCATATCTAAGAACCATCTTATTTACTGGCCATTTCTTTAAATTGACTTTTTGAGGCCGGGTGCGGTGGCTCATGCCTGTAATCCCACCACTTTGGGAGGCCGAGGCAGCCAGATCACTTGAGGTCAGGAGTTTGAGACCAGCTTGGGCAACATGGTGAAACCCTGTCTCTACTGAAAATACAAAAATTAGCCGGGCATGGTGGTGCATGCTAGTAGTCCCAGCTACTCGGAATGCAGAGGCACGAGAATGGCTTGAACCCAGGAGGCAGAAGTTGCAGTGAGCTGAGATCACATCACTGCACTCCAGCCTGGGTGAGAGAGCAAAATCCTGTCTCAAAAAAAAAAAAAAGACTTTTTGTTAAAGCCTCATCTTAAGCAACGAACACATCTGATGAATACTGAATCCAATGTGTCGGCCACACTTTTTTTCTAATAACACTAAAATGTTAACATAATTTTAAATGTTTAAGGTTGGCCAGTGTACCTCTTAAAGTCACCTCAGCTGCAACAGTTTGAGTCCCAAGGTGTGCAAGTCACTGCCCTCAAGAATTGCTCCACAGGCACACCCTGTCCCCTCCACAGGGCTCCAATCACAGCAATTAAAATCCACGTTGCTATTGGGCAGAAGACGACACTATCCCGGAAGTAGAAGGACTCAGCAATTGAGAGTAAGGGATTTGGAGTCAGAGTTGCATTTAAACTCCGGCTCCCACACACTAGCTGCAACGGGAAGCAATGTTTCTACCACCTCTGAGCCTCAGTTTCCTTATCTGTAAAATGGGGACACTAACAGCATCTACTTCATATGGGATAATGTGGGGATTAAATAAGAAAATGCATTCTATGTACCATCATGCATCACTTAACGACAGGGATGCATTCCAAGAAACGCATCGTTAGAGGATTTCATTGCTGTGCAAAACATCATGGAGTGTACTGACACAAACCTAGATGACGTAGCCTACTATCCTCCAGGCTGTGTGGTGTAGCCTATTGCTCCTGGGCTACAAACCTGTTTAGCTTGTTGCTCTACTGAATGCTACAGGCAATTATAACACAATGGGAAGTATTGGTGGATCTAAACATATATAAATATTAAAAAGGTACAGTAAAAAAAAGATATTAAAGACAAAAAATGTGGCTGGGCATGGTGGCTCATGCCTGTAATCCCAGCACTTTGGGAGGCCGAGGCGGGCGGATTACTTGAGGTCAGGAGTTCGAGACCAGCCTGGCCAACACAGCGAAACCCCGTCTCAACCAAAAATACAAAAATTAGCTGGGCATGATGGCACACGCTTGTAGTCCCAGCTACTCAGGAGGCTGAAGCAGGAGAATCGCTTGAACCCAGTAGGAAGAGTTTGCAGGGAGCCGAGATTGCGCCACTGCACTCCAGCCTGGGTGACAGAGACTCTTGTCTCAAAAAACAAAGGATAAAAAAAGTTACACCTGTGCAGGGCACTTACCATGATCTGAGCTTGCAGGACTGGCAGCTGCTCTGGGTGAGTGAGCGAGTGAGTGGTGAATGAATATGAAGGCCCATGATGTTACTGTACACTACTGTAGACTTTATAAACACTGCACACTTAGGCTACATTAAATTTATTTTAAAAATAAGGTAATTGGCCGGGCGCAGCGGCTCACGCCTGTAATCCCAGCACTTTTGGAGGCCAAGGTGGGCGGAACCCGAGGTCAGGAGACTAAGACTATCCTGGCTAACATGGTGAAACCCCGTCTCTACTAAAAATACAAAAAATTAGCCGGGTGTGGTAGCGGGCGCCTGTAGTCCCAGCTACTCGGGAGGCTGAGGCAGGAGAATGGCGTGAACCTGGGAGGCGGAGCTTGCAGTGAGCCGGGAGCGCGCCACTGCACTCCAGCCTGGGCGACAGAGCAACACTCCGCCTCAAAAATATAATTGAATAAAATTTAAAAATAAAGTAATTGCACTACAATGTTATGACAGCTACAACTTCACTAGGTGAGAGGCAATTTCCAGCTCCATTATAATCGTAGAGACCACCGTTGAGATAAGCCGGTCATCCTTGCCCAAAATGTCATTATGCAGTGCATGAGTACAATTAGTGCCAGGCATATCACTGGCCCTCAATAATGATGTTATTAACAGCATCATAAATGCATTATCACTAGCAACATTCATTCATTCAACAAACATATATACAGCATCTGTGTTTTCACTGAGAGCTCAGTGGTGAGCAAGACATGCACGGTCCTTGAGGAGCCTGGGTCTGGTGGCAAAGACAGTCTAGGGAAGAAGAAAGACTAGAAACAACTGGACAGGGGTGCTAGAGACAGGATGAGGTAAGACAGGGGTGCTGGGAGTTGAAATAGACCTCCCAATCTCAGCCAAGGCACAAACTCAGAGAAGAGTAGTAGGAGGTAGCTCAGGCACATGGTTGGACTGACATATTTTGGGTGTTACTGTTTTTTTTTTTCACTCTTAGAAAAGCTTGTATTTTTTTTTAAATTTCTTATTTGCATAGGCTTTCGGGGAACAGGTGGTGTTTGGTTACATGAGTAAGTTCTTTAGTGGTGATTTGTGAGATTTTCGTGCACCCATCACCCAACAGTATACACTGAACCCAATTTGTAGTCTTTTACCCCTCAGTGGCCCCCCACGCTTCCTTCCCGAGTCCCAAAAGTTCACTGTATCATTCTTATGCCTTTGCATCCTCATACCTTAGTTCCCACTTATGAGTGAGAACATACAATGTTTGGCTTTCCATTCCTGAGTTACTTTACTTAGAATAATACTCCCCAATCCCATCCAGGTTGCTGCGAATGCCATTAATTCATTCCTTTCTATGGCTGAGTAGTATTCCATCATACATATATATAAAATATATATATACATATATACATTATATATATTATATGTTATATATACATATATTATATATGTATTATATATTATATATACATACATATATTATATATGTATATATACAAATATTATATAAATGTAAAATATACATATATTATATGTAAAATATACATATATTATATATGTAATATATACATATATAATATATGTTATATATACATATATTATATATGCTATATATTACATATATATGTAATATATAATATATATAATATATATATACACACACACATATACACCACAATTTATCCACTCATCGATTGATAAGCATTTGGGCTGGTTCCATATTTTTGCAATTGCAAATTGTGCTGCTATAAACATACATGTGCAAGTATCTTTATTTTCAATTGATAGAACTTGGCACACTCTGCCAGGTGATGATAATGACAATGGCAATCACACCAGCTCAATGCAAACACTCCCAAAAAGACTGATGGATAGGCCACCATGTCTGAGGCCCTCATGGCAGATCTTCTTGGGGGAATCCCCCATCTCATCATCCATCTGAGATGAAGAGGAAGCGGTGAGGAGGGAAAGATATAGCTGCCATACCACTTATTCACACTTCTATCTCTGAAAACTTACTTGACGGTCAAGGTTAAAGGGTACATCCTAAGAAAGATGGGAACATGTTTAAAGGATGCAGTGGCCAGCTAGAAGGGGCTTTTGCTGGCCAAATCTGGGACAATTTGAGCATCAAAATAAATAGCGATAGTAAAGGAGTATAACCTATTGAATGAAATAAGAATCTATGAGTCTACACTGATACAAATAGAGAGCTGGGTGTGGTGGCTCACTCCTATAATCCTAGCTACTTGGGAGACTGAGGTGGGAGGATTGCTTGACCCTAGGAGTTCAAGACCAGCCTGGGCAACGTAGCAAGACCCAGTCTGTACAAAAAAAAAAAAAAATTTAATTAGCTGGGCACAGTGGTGCACACCTATCAAGTCCCAGTTACTCAGGAGGCTGAGGCAGGAAGATCACTTGAGCCCAGGATGTCGAGGCTGCAGTGAGCTAGGATTGCACCACTGCACTCCAGCCTAGGCGACAGAGCAAGACCCTATCTTTTAAAAACAAACATAAACAAACAATACAAACCACATCACTACAAAAAATCTCAAACATCTCTTGAGTCCAGAAGTGGGGATTACAGTGAGCTATGATTGTACCACTGCACTCTATCCTGTGTTGCCCAGGCTGATCTTAAACTCCTGGTCTTGACAGAGAAAGACCCCAGTCTCTTAGAAAAATAGTTTTACTATTATTAAAAATAAAGAAGGAGAAGGGAAAGGTCGTCCTTTCAGTAGAACTAACTAGTAAATGTGGAAGAAATGACAGAATTTGAAAATCACCATTTGGAAACCATCATAATTATAATTGATTCAGGAAAGAATCATCAGTGTATGCTAAAACTCGCAGTGAAATTTTGAGGAGTAACAGAATATTTACGTAGTTTAAAAATATCTCCCCACAAGATACTTATTAATTTCAACTGGTGAGAGAGTAACTGGACAGTGAAGAGATGTGGCAGACAACACCTTCACCAAATGATTACAGTTAGTATCACCAGTCATGGGTCAGATCGACAGGTGTTCCCTGCTGTGATGCACTGAGAAGAACACCACTTCGCTTCTATAGCATCCCTGTTAAAACTGTATAACCTGAATCATCATAAGGAAATCTAATCTAATCATAAGGAAAAAAACAAGTTGAAAGATAGTCTACAGGAGAAAGCAAGTCTCAGGAATTGTTCTGATTAAAGGAAACTGAGGGGTCAGGATAACTGAATGCATTGCATGATGTGGATTTTTCTTTCACTATCAAGGGTGTTATTGGGACAACTGAAATCTAAATAAGTTTGGAGATTAGATCACAGTCTTTTATTTTTATTTTCATCAATGTGAATGTTCTGATGTTGAGAATTGTACTGTGATTCTTTAAGAGAATGCTCCTGATTTTAGAAAATATTCGCTGAAGAAGTTAGGAGTAACAGGGCATTACGTCTGCAACTTAATCCCAAATGGTTCAGAAAACATATGGATGGATGGATGGATAAAATGGATGGATGGATGGGTGGATGGATGGATGGATGGATGGATGGATGGATGGATGGATGGATGGGCAGAGAGATGAACAGATAGATAAAAGGGTAAAGTGGGTAGAATAAAATATTGACATTTGGGAATCTGGGTGAGGGGAATTAGAAAGGAATTCTTTGTAATGTTCTTATAACTTTTTTGCAAGTCTGAAATAATGTCAAAAACAATTTTTAAAGAGGTGGAGGTTCCAGACTTTTCCCGGCTAAGTATTTTGAAGGCTTAACCAAACTTGAATTTGAATCTTTAAAAATTAGACAAGAGTAGAGCAGAAAAAGAAGACTTGTCATTCAGAGTATCTCTCCTCTTAACAAAAGTCACCACCCTCTCTGCAAGAATAGTTATGTCATGAAGAAATCCACATATCATTGAGTCACTGGGCCTAAAGCTGTGGTCAGGATGTGAGTGATAAACATCTCCATCTCTACACAGTGTGGTTAGTCTGGTGAGCACTTTCCTCGGACCATCACATGTATTCATTGCCTATATAAACTACTGAAAGGGTCCCATCACAGATGACCACCCAGCTAGACCATGCCCTGGCAAGAGTATCTGACCTCCAGCTTCACCAGGCCAAGGGCCTGCTGCTCCCATACAATCCAATTCACCAATCACCATCCATCTTAAACAACTAAACACAAAAATAAGCCTGCCAACTAGAACTCTTCATTACACCGTTTAGGTTTTCAGCCCAACTCTCCATTACCAGCTCTTCCCAAAGAAGCAAGTGCCCTTCGTCTTCATTAACCAAGACTTTGATCACCCTCCATTTCTTTAAATGGCAATGGCACGATCTGTCTTGGGATTCCCATTCTACCACCACTGCAGCCTTGCTTAATGTGCTCCCGGAGGGAAATGGGAAGACCATAAGTATGGACAACCAAATGACAAATGGAGAGAAGTGGAGAGAAAGCAGCAAATGTCTCCTTCTTTGACTTGAGGTTTTCCAGAACATGAACTATGCTATGGCACAATATACACAATGATTTCTGTGAATATGTTCCACACACACGCACGCCCACACACCCACATGTATACACTCAGTGCAGTAAATCTTCAACAACTCTGTACTATAACTGCGATAATGATCTCTATCTTGCAGAGAAGGAAACTATTGCTCAGACAAGTTAAGTCGTTTTTCCAAGGAAATTTGGCCAATGGGTGGCATGGCTGGGATCTGTTCAGCTTTATTTCCTATGCCCTGAACTTTTACACTATCCTGCTTTTCTGTCATTGGTATACAAATGCACTCTAAGTGGCAAGGACCTCAGATGCACTTAGCCAATCACCAGGCATCTTAAACAATGCAAGGTGAAGTCCTTTCTCTTCTAGAGGAGAGAGAGAGAAGCAGAAGATTCTTCAATGCCTGGCTGCTTTCAATGCCTGGCCTCCAGATTCCAAGCCAAGATGATGTCTGGGGAGGTGCCAAGAGTACCTCATGAATTCTCAGCTCCCTTCACTTCATTCTCACCACTCCTAGTGGTTCTGTCACTGGTCCCAAGCCAGCACACAAGCTCTGCATGCCCTCTCTTCCATCTGATTCCTACAGCATTTGATTTCTGTGCTGTTTAGTTGGCATAAGCCCCATCCATCATGGCATAGTGGAAAGACCTCTGGTGGTAGGCTGGGTTCCCATCCTGCCTCTGCTGCTTGAAAAGTTGCATGGCACTGGTCAACCTCTCCGAGCCTCAGTTTCCTCATCCACAAAATGGGGCTAATAATGACTACTTCTCCTGTTTACTGTGAGAATCAATTACCCTAAAATACATGGAGTAACAGGCCCACCCTATGTATTAAAAAATTGTTAGTTCCCTGTCTCCTTGAACATAAAGTGATAATCTTCCCATGCGTCCATGTGTTCTGGGTACCAGGACCCATCACACTGTAACTGGGTTAAAAACTGTTGGCTGGTAGACATAAGCCTTTATGAGCCTTTTCTTCCCCAAGAAAGGAAAGGAATGCCTGAATTAAAGCCCAACAAGAGATTCTCCATGGTTCCAACCTAGAACTTTGTTTATAGAGGGTCCAAGATCTAGCAGAGAGGTTTTCTAAGTTGGCTAGCAGGAAGGGAAGGAACAAAGGAAAGCAATCCATCACTCTGCAGCCACTGACAGCCGCCCTGCATGGAAGCACTTAGAGCCTGGGGGTGGATGCAATAAATCTGTAAGTTTTTCTCTACTTCCAAATCTGTTTTCATGCTTGATCCATTATTAACTTCACATCTTAACAATAAATATCTCTTGTTTTCTCAAACTAGACTTGAAGCTCCTTAAAAGCATTGGGGGTTCTATCAGATCCTTTCTCCTATCCTCCACAGTGTTATTAATTAACTGATCATTCCCTTGCAGGAAACCTACCAGTAACCAAGGTTATAGCCACAGATTCTGAATAACAACTAGGAATAATATTTTTTAAATAATGATGATTGGCAGCACTAATTTAGCGTTTACTCTGTGTCACTTAACTCCCCCCAACAAAACTATGAACTAAGTGCTGTTATGAGCCTCATTATATAGATGAGGAAACCAAGGCTCAGAGAGGGTAAGTGACATGCCCAGGGTCACACAGTCAGGAAGGGTGAAAAGAGGAGGCAAACTCAGGCCACCTGGTTCCAGAGCCCCTGCCCTACCCCTACCCCAATGCTGCCACAGACTTTGGGTAAAATGGAATCTCTTCTGATTCTCAGTGTAAATGAACTTGGACAAGGTATACTCTCTTACAGCCTATTTTCTCACCTATAAAATGGGACTTTCAGGACTAAATAAAATAAACCATGATATGACTGTAAAAGCACAGGCAACAAAAGCAAAAATAGACAAATGGGATTTCATCAAGCCAAAAAGCTTCTGCACAGCAAAGGAAACAATCAAGAGAGTGAAGAAATGACTTATGGAGTAGGAGAAAATATTTGCAAGTCATACATCTGATAAGAGGTTAATATCTAAAATATATAAGGAATTCAAACAACTCAATAGCAAGAAACAAAATAACTCATTTTAAAAATGGGCAAAGACCTCTCTCACCACTCCTATTCAACATAGTATTGGAAGTTTTGGCCAGAGCAATCAGGCAAGAGAAAGAAATAAAGGGTATTCAAATAGGAAGAGAGGATGTTGAATTGTCTCTGTTTGCAGATGACATGATTTTATATTTTGAAAACCCTATCATCTCAGCCCCAAAACTCCTTAAGCTGATAAACAACTTCAGCAAAGTCTCAGGATACAAAATCAACATGCAAAAATCACAAGCATTCCTATACACCAACAATAGACAAGCAGAGAGCCAAATAATGAATGAACTCCCATTCACAACTGCTATAAAGAGAATAAAATACCTAGGAATACAACTTACAAGGGATGTGAAGGACCTCTTCAAGGAGAACTACAAACCACTGCTCAAGGAAATAGGAGAGGACACAAGCAAATGGAAAAACATTCCGTGTTCATGGACAGGAAGAATCAATATCATGAACATGACTTTACTGCCCAAAGTAATTTATAGATTCAATGCTATTCCCATCAAGCTACCATTGACTTTCTTCTCAGAATTAGAAAAAACTACTTTAAATTTCACATGGAACCAAAAAAGAGCCCTTACAGCCAAGACAATCCTAAGCAAAAAGAACTA
Source organism: Gorilla gorilla gorilla (assembly GCF_029281585.2). Lineage (NCBI taxonomy): Eukaryota > Metazoa > Chordata > Mammalia > Primates > Hominidae > Gorilla > Gorilla gorilla. The sequence goes on from NC_073234.2 coordinate 133,148,854, forward strand.
AGCTGGAGGCATCACACTACCTGACTTCAAACTATACTACAAGGCTACAGTAACCAAAACAGCATGGTACTGGTACCAAAACAGATATATAGACCAATGAAACAGAACAGAGAACTCAGAAATAATACCACACATCTATAACCATCTGATCTTCGACAAACCTGACAAAAACAAGCAATAGGGAAAAGATTGCCTATTTAATAAATGGTACTAGGAAAACTGGCTAGCCATATGCAGAAAACAGAAACTGGACCCCTTCCTTACACTGTATAAAAAAATTAACTCAAAATGGATTAAAGACTTAAATGTAAAACCCAAAACCATAAAAACCCTAGAAGAAAACTTAGGCAATACCATTCAGGACATAGGCAAGGGCAAGGACTTCATGACTAACACACCAAATGCAATTTCAATAAAAGTCAAATTTGACAAATGGAGTCTAATTAAACTAAAGAGCTTCTGCACAGCAAAAGAAACTAGCATCAGAGTGAACAGGCAAGCTACAGAATGGGAGAAAATTTTTGCAATCTACTCATCTGACAAAGGTCTAATATCCAGAATTTACAAGCAACTTAAACAAATTTACAAGAAAAAAAAAACCCCCATCAAAAAGTAGGCAAAGGATATGAACAGACACTTCTCAAAAGAAGACGTTTATGCAGCCAAAAAACATATAATAAAAAAGCTCATCATAACTGATCATCAGAGAAATGCAAATGAAAACCACAATGAGATACCATCTCACACCAGTCAGAATGGTGATTATTAAAAAGTCAGGAAACAATAGATGCTGGTGAGGCTGTGGAGAAATAGGAATGCTTTTACACTGTTGGTGGGAGTGTAAATTAGTTCAACCATTGTGAAAGACAGTATGGCGATTCCTCAAGGATCTAGAACCAGAAATACCATTTGACCCAGCAATCTCATTACTGGGTATATACCCAAAGGATTATACATCATTCTACTATAAAGACACATGCACACATATGTTTACTGCAGCACTATTCACAATAGCAAAGACCTGGAACCAACCAAAATGCCCATCAATGATAGACTGGATATAGAAAATGTGGCACATATACACCATGGAATACTATGCAGCCATAAAGAAGAATGAGATCATGTCCTTTGCAGGGACATGGATGAAGCTGGAAGCCATCATTCTCAGCAAACTAACACAGGAACAGAAAACCAAACCACCACATGTTCTCACTCATACGTGGGAGTTGAACAATGAGAACACATGGACACAGGGTGGGGAACAACACACACACCGGGGCCTGTCGGGGGGTGGGGGACGGGGGAGGGAGAGCATTAGGACAAATACGTAATGCATGTGGGGCTTAAAACCTAGATGCCAGGTTGATAGGTGCAGCAAACCACCACGGCACATGCATACCTGTGTGACAAACCTGCACATTCTGCACATGTATCCCGGAACTTAAAATAAAATAAAATAATTAATTAATTAAAAATGGGCAAAGAACCTGAATAGACATTTCTCAAAAGAAAACATGCAAATGACCAATCGATTTATGAAAAAATACTCAACATCACTAATCATCGAGGAATTGCAAATTAAAACCACAATGAGATCTCACTTCATACCTGTCAAGAATGGCTTTTATCAAAAAGACAAAATTACCAAGTCATAGAGAGGATGTGGGGAAAAGGAACCCTTGTACACTGTTGGTGGGAATGTAAATTAGTACAGCCATTATGGAAAACAGTGTGGAGGTTCCACAAAATACTAAAAATAGAACTACCATAAGATTCAGAAATCCCACTACTACATATGTATCCAAAGCAATTGAAATCAGTATGTCAAAGAGATATCTGCACTACCATATTTATTGCAGCATTATTCACAATAGCTGAGACATTGAATCAACCTAAGAGTCCATCAGTGGATGAATGGATAAAGAAAATGTGGTATATATATGCACAATGGAGTACTATTTAGCCTTAAAAAACAGGAAACCCTGTTATCTGTGACACCATGGGTGAACCTGGAGGATACTACGCTACGTGAAACAAACCAGGTTCAGAAAGACAAATACTGCATAATCTCACTTTGAAAAGTCAAACTCGTAAAAGTAGAGAATAGAATGGTGGTTACCAGGAGCTGGCAGGAAGGAGGCAGTGGAATGGGGAGATATTGGTTAAAGGGTACAAAGTTTCAGTTAGATAGGAGGAATAAGTTTTTCAGATCTATTGCACAGCGTGGTGACTTTAGTTAATAATAATATACCACATATTTCAAAACCGCTGAGAGTAAATTTGAAATACTCTCATCACAAAAAAATAATAAGTATGTAAGATGATAGATATGTTAATTAGCCTGACTTAAATAATTCCACAATGTATACATATATAGAAACATTACACTGTACTCCATAAATATGTACAATTATTATTTGTCAATTAAAATAAAAATAGTAAAAATACAAATAAAATAAATGATGCAAAGTATCAGCATACAATAAGCCTTCCATAAGTGACAGCTATCATTTATATTCTAATAATAAATCAATCAAGAAAACTTTTGTGTTAGTGAAAATGTGTCCACATAGCTGTGTAAGAGCTTAATGCAATTATACTTATGATGACCTTTATCCCTGTCTTAATTTAGGTTCCCCCAAAAGCAGACCCTAAAGCAAGGTTCGGGGTCCATGTAGTATATTTGAGAGATGATCCTAGCAGCAGGATGAGGACATGGAGAGGTGAGGCAGGGGAGAAAACATAGCCCATAAAGGGTGTTACGGGAAATGCCTCTGGGGACAACTGGGGCTGTCCCTCTGGGAAGCCTTCAGGAGGGGTATAGAACACACAGCAGAATGGGCCCTCTGAGGGCATATTTATGCACTAGCTCTTGTCCTTCAGCAACTGAAGGTTGTTCCCAAGGACAACACCAAGCCCCTGACATTTCCAGCTGGCCCTGCACTCAGATTGAACATGCTCCACTGGCAAAAAAAAAAAAAGCAAACGAACAAAACCTCCCAGGCTGAGACACAGGTGCTTGACATGGGAAGCCCTCAGTGTGTACAGAAACTGCCCGCCACAGCTGCAGGTGACATCCTAAGTACAGCTAGGGAGTATAAGGGGACCTTACCAGCTCTGAGAAGTGGGCAGACACAGTCTCCACACTGCTGGAGCATCAATTCCTAAGTGACTTATTTGCAGTCACAAGGTTGATTAGTAGCCAAGGTGGGATTCACCTTGGGCTCCTTCTAAAACACCTCCTAGGAAACTCTCAACTCCTTGAAAAGAAATAACGAGAGGAAGGCAGGCACTAGGTAAGTCAAAGAACTCGATATACCATAGGAAAAAAATCTCACCATCATAATATCATCAGTTTGTTCCTGTAAATAATAAGGGACTGCAAACTAAATACTCTGTTACCCAACCCACAGAACACTTCACCACAAAAATTCATCAAGAAGCACATTCTTGAGCTAATTTTCCATTGTGGAACTTCAGAGCTGCTGTTTCAATAAGAATGTGACAATAGATGATTCATTAGTGCTGTCTGTATAAGCCTCTGGGGCAAACACCAAAAGATAGTCCATTTGATATTTAGAAAGCTAAACATATTTTAAATGAGCCTTACTGGACTGAATCTCTCATCACAGGCCTGAAAGATTCAGCAGCTAGGGGATTGTGGCATGGTCTTAATGGAGGCTGAGGCAGGGTCTTTAAGAGGATAAGGACCTATTCTTGCTCCAGAGCTAAGGAAGAGGGCCTAGAATCCAGGATGGGGGTACTAGGTCAATGCTGAATGGGAATCTGGGGGATCAAATAGAACTTTCTGGCTGGGCGCAATGGCTGACGCCTGTAATCCTAGCACTCTGGGAGGCTGGGCAGGTGGATCACCTGAGGTCAGGAGTTCGAGACCAGCCTGGCCAACATGGTGAAACCCTGTCTCTACTAAAAATACAAAAAAATTAGCCAGACATGGTGGCATGCACCTGTAATCTCAGCTATTCAGGAAACTGAGGCAGGAGAATCGCTTGAACCCGGGAGGCAGAGATTGCAGTGAGCCAAGATCGCACCACTGCACTCCAGCCTGGGTGACACAGTGAGACTCCGTCTCAAAAAAAAAAAAAAGAAGAAGAACTTTCTTATGCAGAGTAATAATAATACTTAATGAAAATTTCTCAGGAGCATACATTTTACTAGAAATAATTATGTTACGTTATAGAATATATATATATATAATACTATTAATATAAATTATAAAGTACCTTGCGAAAGATCTCAATTCAAAATAAGACATTCAACATGAATTGGTGACAAATCTACATTATAAGATTTTTATTTTTTAATTTTAATTTCAATTTTTTATAATTTCAACTTTCATTTTAGGTTCAGGAGGCACGTGAGCAGGTTTGTCACATGGGTATATTGAGTGATGCTAAGGTTCGGGGTATGATAGACCCAACATTCAGTTAATGAGCATGGTACCCAATTGTTTGGTTTTCAGCCTTTGTCCCTCTCCCATCTCTCCCCTATCTAGTTATCCCCAGTGTCCACTGTTGCTATCTTTATGTGCATGTGTACACAGTGTGTAGCTCCCACTTATAAGTGAGAACATGTGGTATTTGGTTTTATGTTCCCGTGTTAATTTGCTTAGGATAATGGCCTCCAGCTGCATCCATGTTGCTGCAAGGGACATAATTTTGTTCTTTTTATGGCTGTATAGTATCCCATGGCATATATGTACCATATTTTCTTTATCCGATCCACCATGGATGGGGACCTAGATTGATTTCATGTCTTTGGTATTGTGAATAGTGCTGCAATGAACATAAGAGTACATGTGGAGCTGTGTGATACAGTTTGGCGGTGTCCCCATTCAAATCTCATCTTGAATTATAGTTCTCATAATCCTCACATGTCATAGGATGGACCAGGTGCAGATAATTGAATCATGAATCATGGGGGTGGTATCCCCCATCCTGTTTTCATGATAGTGAGTGAGTTCTCTTGAGAGCAGATGGTTTTATAAAGGGCTTTTCCCCACCTTCGCTCTGCACTTCTCCTTGTTGCCGCCATGTGAAGAAGGATGTTTGCTTCCCCCTCTGCTATGATTGTAAGTTTCCTGAGGCTTCCCCAGCCATGCTAAACTGTGAGTCCATTAAACCTCTTTCCTTTATAAATTACCCAGTCTCGGGTATGTCTTCATTAGCAGCGTGAGAACGGACTAATACACTGTATATCAAGGATTAACACAATCTTTTCCTCTTCTGCATGAGAATTTAACCCTGGGTTAACTTTCTAGCTCTGATCTGCTGAACACCTGATAAAGAGGAAACATCACTGTGCTAGTGGGCCACAGTGCTCATCAAATTGCCCCTTGTTGGTAGACTGCATCTGGACTGGGAACTCATGGAATGGATCTGAAATATCTAATGAGGAATCTACAGCTTTGGGAGTCCTTAAGTAGCATGACTGTTGTAACAGGGCATGTCCCCTGCAGACACCCTGGCAGCCATGAAGATAGAGTTTTTACAATAGCTATTGTCCCATAAGACAGGATAGTTCCCACACCTGCTTAATGTGGGTCTCATCACTTTGTACCGAACTGCCACTTGGAGGTAGGGGGCAAAAAAGAATGGCCCCTGAGGACCCACAGAAGAGATGCCCAATGCTGCCTGCATCCTCTTAAGTCAGTATGGTGCTGAGCGTGTCTGAATGCTTAGTTAGCCTAAAAGGAATTACCAAATGAGTATGGCAGAAGTCTTCCTATTTTAATGAATATACTATTACCCACAGACTAGTCATTCCTCTCTTGCCCTTATAAATATATTAGAGATCCTTGTAATAATTAGCACAATGATTTGTAGGTGTGTGCTAGTGAGTTTAAGTGCTTATACCTAGTTTTCTAAAACAGACAAAAATATACCTCCTGAAATCTTATTTACATAATGAATCTGTTAGGCAAAGCCTGTTTCCATGCAAACAACAAATGATATAGCCTAGGCCAAGCACGACATATGAATTAGTTGGAACAGAGAGAATGGGGTTTGAGTGAAGGTATAATAAACACGGCTCTTATCCAGCCTGGTTCTCTCTGCTCACAGGCCAGCTGAAGTTTTTGACATACTGTTCCATAAGGGTGGAGGTGAAATGTGTTCACTTACAAACTACACACGTCTGAACACAGAGACACGTACCAAGGAATGTTCTAGATGTGCTTTGCGGAAAACAGAAGAATTTCCAAAGAAGTAAATTGTGAAAAGGTCATAAATGGAATATTTGTATTTGTGCAGGACTAATAAAGGCAAGTCACATTAATAAAAGCATATAGTGTGGTTCCAATAATGAAGAAAGGGAACTAGATATATTTCATCTATACCTACAAACATGAATAAATGCACACAAGGATTTATATCAAAGTATTAATAGCAGTTATAGTAGTTCTCCTTGACAAGGGAAATGGAGAATTTTACCATCTATTGCTTACATTTTATTTTGCTTGTATTTTCAAAATAAAGATATATCTGCAAATTACTTCTGTAATTGCAATTATAGTTGAAAAATCACCTTTAACAAGGATTTGAAAAAATATATATGTGATAGGATTCCTTTTTAATACTGAGCTTCTCCTGCACATTTAAAATATAATTCAGTTTACAGAAATGCAGTTTACCCTTTCAGATCTTCTGAAAAGAAGGAACAAGCCATTTGTATTGTGGGCAGACAAATGAGAAAATCTGAAGACATACAAATCATTGCACACATAGAGTTGTTAGGATCTTTCTTCCCCCAACAACGTGGCTGTGGGTGTGGGATCCTTGGGATGAAGATCAAGATAACCAGAATCCCTGAGATCATTCCCTCTTAATTTTCTGAACAGCTCACTATAAGGAATCAGTGCCTGTTTACCTTTCTAAGTATGGCCACAAAGCCAGAGGGAAAACAAAGGCTGATAAGAATGTCAGAGAGATCCTTGATAACTCCCCATGCCTATGGCTAACTGCATTTATAGGATTAAATCCATAATCTATGTCAGTGTTTCTCAACCTGTTTTCTATTATGGCTCCTTTGGGAACCTTTCCAGATTTTGTGGTTCCTAATCTCCATCCCTAACCTCCAGTGAAATTTTCATAAGCGCAGATATGGTGTATCTCTGTTTACATACAGTGGCTCCTTGTGAAGGAGAGGCACAAACTATTGTAAAAATCCAAGATTTTTCCTGTCTTTCCCCAATAACCAATCTTTGTCCCCTCAGAGGTGATTTCAGCCCCATTGAGAATTCATGCTCTATGTATATCTATGTATATAAGTATATGTGGTATATATACACTATGGAATACTACACAGCCATAAAATAGAACAAGATCATGTCCTTTGCAGGAACAGGGATGGAGCTGGAAGCCATTATCCTTGGCAAACTAACACAGGAACAGAAAACCAAATACCGCATGTTCTCACTTTTAAGTGGGACCTAAATGATGAGAACACATGGACACATAGAGGGGAACAACACACACTGGGGCCTTCCGGAGGGTAGACAGTGGGAGGAGGGAGAGGATCAGGAAAAATAACTTATGGCTACTAGCCACCTGGGTGATGAAATAATCTGTACAACAAACCCTCATGACACAAATTTACCTATGTAACAAACCTGCACTTGTACCCATGACCTTAAAATGAAAGTTAAAAAAAAAAAAAAAAGAAGAAGGAAAACAAGAACATCAGCACATACTTCCCACTGTCTTCATCACATTTCCAAAGTTGTTTCAACTTCCACAATAATCAATCATTACTTTTACTGGGGAAAGTATAGAGCGTGTGTGTGTGTGTGTCTGTGTGTATGTGTGTGTGTGTGTGTGTGTGTTTTAGGAATGCCAGAGGAATAAAACCACATACTTAAATGCAAAAATAAAAAGAAAGGAAAAGAAGAAAATAAACAGTTCTTTGAGAATGAACACAAAACAGGGGAAACAGCTTTGATTAGACTAATCATAGCAGTTCTAACATATTCCAACACACCTAGACAGCAAATCTCCCAGTGGAGATGACAGACATGCCATGGCCAGTATATTCTTGTTTTCTTGTCATGCTCATTCTGAAAAGGCACGTGAGATACTACTGGGGACAGGAGGAAAACCCAAACAGATCATCTGATAAACACCACCACGGGTGTGCCTGAGAGCACCAAGGATAAAGGGCCTAAAAAATAGCCTTCCTCGGCCAGGCATGGTGGCTCACATCTGTAATCCCAGCACTTTGGGAGGCTGAGGCGGGAAGATCACCTGAAGTCGGGAGTTCAAGACCAGTCTGATCAACATGGTGAAATCCCGTCTCTACTAAAAATACAAAAATTAGCCGGGCGGCATGGCATGCGCCTGTAATCCCAGCTGCTCAGGAGGCTGAGGCAGGAGAATCGCTTGTACCCAGGAGGCAGAGTTTGTAGTGAGCTGAGATTGTGCCACTGCACTCCAGCCTGGGCAACAGAGTGAGGCTCCATCTCAAAAAAAAAAAAAAAAATTAGCTTGGGGTGGTGGCGGGTGCCTGTAATCCCAGCTACTTGGGAGGCTGAGGCAGGAGAATCACTTGAACTTGGGAGGCGGAGGTTGCAGTGAGCTGAGATTGCGCCATTGCACTCCAGCCTAGGCAACAGAACAAGACTCCATCTCAAAAAATAAAAATAAAAATAGCCTTCCTAGCCTTCCTCCAACCCAAGACCTCCTTTGGTATTGTGTGCTTGAAAAATCACAGCAACCAACAGTTTTGAAAGCTTTGGAACCTGTTCACAAAGATCTGTGACTGTTGAAACTCAGATTCATTCCATTCAGAGGAAATAAAAGCAGACTGAATACTAGTTAGCCACAGAGATGGTTCCCAGCAGGACTACAGGGGTGAAGGAGAGAAGAAACCAGACATGAAAGAGAGAGAACTGGAACCAGAATGCACCAAATAGCTCTGGAACTATCTCTGGCTACATTTCACAGAAGAGAGGGCAAAGGCTTCTCAAACCTTCTCACCTACTCCCTGATGGGGTTTATTCTAGAATCAAAGCTGTTCAGAGTAGGAAGAGCCTCCAGCAGGGTAAAAAGAAAAGGACATACAGGCATATCTTGTTGTATTGCACTTCACTCCACTGCACTTTGCAGACATCACATTTTTTTACAAATTGAAGGTTTGTGGCAACCGTGCATTGAGCAAGCCTCTCGCTGCCGTTTCCAACAGTACAAGCTCACTTCATGCCTCTGTGTCACATTTTGGTCATTCTAGCAATATTTCCAACTTTTTCATTATTATTATATCTGTTATGGTTATCTGTGATCAGTGATCTTTCATGTCACTATGGTAATTGTTTTGGGGTGCCACAAACCGTGCCCATATGACAGTGAAATAAATCAATCAATGTTGTATGTGTTCTGACTGCTCCACTGACAGGCTATTCCCCATCTGTCTCTCCTTTTCCTGGGCCTCCCTATTTTCTGAGACACAACAATATTGAAATTAGCCTGATTAATAACCCAACAATAGCCTCTAAGCGTTCCAGTGAAAGGAAGAATTGTACATCACTTTAAATCATATGCTAAAAATGATTACGCTTAGTGAGGAAGATACGTCAAAAGCCAAAATGAACTGAAAGCTAGGCTTCTTATGCCAAATGGTCAAGTTGTGAAGGCAAAGGAAAAGTTCTTTTTCTTAAGGAAACTAAAAGTGCTATTCCCGTGAGCACATGAATGATAGGAAAATAAAACAGCCTTATTGCTGATATGGAGAAAGTTTTAGTGGTCTGGACGGAAGATCAAGCCAGACACAACATTCCCTTAAGGCAAAGCCTAATCCAGAGCAGGGCCCTAACTCTCTTCAATTCTATGAAGGCTGAGAGAGGTGAAGAAGCTGCAGAAGAAAATGTGGACACCAGTAGAGGTTGGCTCATAAGGTCTGTGGAAAGAAGTTGTCTCCATAACATAAAAGTACAGTGAAGCAGGAAGTGCTGATGGAGAAGCCGCAGCAAGTTACCTAGATCTAGCTATGATCATTGATGAAAGTGGTTACGCTAAATGACAGATTTTCAATGTAAATGAAACAGTCTTATATTCAAAGATGCCATCTAGGACTCTCAGAGCTAGAGAGACGAAGTCAATGCCTGGCTTCAAAGCTTCAAAGAACAGGCTGACTCTCTTGTTAGGACTACTGCAGCTGGTGACTTTTAAGCTGAAGCCAATGCTCATTTATCATGCCAAAAATTCTAGGGCTCTTAAGAATTATGCTAAATCTACTCTGCCCATACTTTATAAATGGAACAACAAAGCCTGGATGATAGCACTTTTGTTCACAGCATGGTTTGCTGAATATTTTAAGCCCACTGTTGAGACCGACTGTTTAGAAAAAACAAGATTCCTTTCAAAATATTATTGCTCATCGACAATGCATGTGCTCAACCAAAACCTCTGATGAAGATGTACAAACAGATTATGTGATTTTCATCCCTGCTAATACATCCATTCTGCAGCCCATGGATTAAGGAGTAATTTTATCTTTCAAGCGTTATTATTTAAGAAATACATTTTATAAGGTTATAGCTGCCATAGATAGTGATTCCTCTGATGGATCTGGGAAAAGTAAAATAAAAACCTTCTGGAGGCCGGGTGCAGTGGCTCACGCCTGTAATCCCAGCACTTTGGGAGGCTGAGGTGGGTGGATCACCTGAGGTCAGGAATTTAAGACCAGTTTGGCCAACATGATGAAACTCCATCTCTCCTAAAAATACAAAAATTAGCCAGGCATGATGGTGGGCACCTGTAATCCCAGCTACTCAGGAGGCTGAGGCAGGAGAATTGCTAGAACCCAGGAGGTGGAGGTTGCAGTGAGCCGAGATTGCTCCATTGCACTCTAGCCTGGGTGACAGAGTGAGACTCCATCTCCAAAAAAAAAAAAAAAAAAAAAAAAGAACCTTCTGGAAAGGATTCACCATTTTGGATGCCATTAAGAACATTCGTGATCCATGAAAGGAGGTCAAAATATCAACATTAACAGGAGTTTGGAAGAAGTTGATTCCAACCCTCATGGATGACTTTGAGGGGCTCAAGATTTCAATGGAGGAAGTAAATGCGGATGTGGTGGAAACAGCAAGAGAACTAGAATTGAAAGTGGAGCCTGAAGATATAACTGAATTGCTGCAATCTCATGATAAAACTTAAATAGACAAGGAGTTGCTTCTTACGGATGAGCAAAGAAAGTGGTTTCTTGAGATGGAATCCACTCCAGGTAAAGATGCCTTGAACATTGTTGAATTGACAAGAAACATTTTAGAATATTACATAAACTTAGTTGACAAAGCAGTGGCAGGGTTTGAGAGGATCGACTCTAATTTTGAAAGAAGTTCTACTAGGCTATCAAACAGCATCACATGCTACAGAGAACTTTTTTGTGAAAGGAAGAGTCTATCTATGTAGAAAACTGCATTGTCATATTTTAAGAAATTGTCACAGTCAGCCCAACTTTCAGCAACCATCACCTTGATCAGTTGGCAGACATCAACATTGAAGCAGGACCTTCCACCAGCAAAGAGTATGGCTCACTGAAGGCTCAGATGATCATTAGTGTTTTTTAGCATTAAAGTATTTCTAAATTAATGTATGTACATTGTTTTTTAAGACATAATGCCATCATACACTTAATACACTACAGTATGGTATAAAACATAACTGTTCTATGTACTGGGAAACCCAAAATTTGTGTCATGCACTTTAGGATCCTTATCGTGGTGGTCTGGAACCAAACTCACAATATCTCTGAAGTATGCCTGTACTTACTGAAAACAAGTTTTGCAAAACAACACTAAAACGCTTACCATATGCAATGTGTTCCAATATACTCTAGTCTAGGCTAGTCTATTTCATTTTTTTAATGCTGGTCACAAGCCATTAAAATAATGCTGTCAACCACGAATGGGTCATGACCACAAATTTAAAAACACAAATGTATTCTAACCTCTTGGGTCCACAGCCGAGAAAGCTAAGATTCAGAGAGGTTAAATCCAAGGTCAAAAGGCTACTTCCTGGCAGGATCAGGACTAGTTTAGACCCAGGTAAATGATGACTGTTGTTATCAGTCTAATAATTGGGACTCACCTCAACTAACGCCTCCTTTATAAATCCTGATCAGAATTCACCTCTACCCATGACCCCCGCTGCCAACATTATTCAGGTTGCTGTTGTTTATGTCTTAGTTTTTTTAACACCCCCAGGCCTTCTGCCCTGATATCCCTGTGAATCTGGAGGCATGGTTCCAGGCTAAGTGGTCCCACGGCATTTTCCACATCACCAAACTGACCACTCTGTTCCTCTCCTCTACTACTTCCTTGCCATGAACCACAGCATCCCCCAAGGTGGGCCAGGGAACTACCATCCTTGAGGAAGTGATGAGCTTGCTAACTCAGCCAGAAGAAACCTGAAGGGCAAAGCTTAACGTCACCTGAGTCCTGATATACAAATTCCAAAAAGCACTAAAGGTGGCCAAGTCAATTTGGAAGACCTTGAAGAAGTGGGCCATTCAACCCCATCCAGGCAGAATAAATCCTTCAGGGGTCTAGGGAAAGGATCGCATTTAAAAACCAAAGGGCAGCCTCTCTAACTTGGCCTTCATCTTGCAGATTAAAAGATGATGTGTCTGGAGAGTCGGCTTTCTGATCAAGTTTTGCCTTACCAGGTGGTGCACCCTGAGAAAGGGACAGGGAGAAGCACAAAGTGTGGGGCCACCGTAGCAAGCAAAACCCAAATGCCTCTTCCATCTTCCACCTTAGCAACCTGCACTCCCAGCCTTCCTAGAACTCTACCCCATGTCTTCACTTTGAGGTTTCAGCAGGCCCCAATCTCTGTGGCTCTCACAAAACCATGCAAATCAAACACAACCCCAATCAGAAAAGCATCTATCCTCTGCTTCACCCTCAGAGGTCTCAAACATGCATTCTACGTCTTCAAGCTAGGTTTCACACAGCAGCTTGAATATGACTGTTGTAAAATCACATGTTGCACGTCAATCACTGTAGGGTATTCCCAATGCTTCAGAAAAGAGATCACTCTCTACACTACGGCTTCAGACAGGGCCTGGTAAATCACAGTTCATGGGCCAAATTGGGCCAGGTACCTGTTGTTATAAATAAAGTTTTATTGGAACACTGCCATGCCCATTTGTTTACCTATTGTCTGTGCTGGTTTTGTGCTACATGATAGAGTTGAGTAACTGCAACAGAGACTGAATGGTCTGCAAAGCCTAAAGTATTTACTATCTGCTCCTGTACAGAAAAAGTGTGCCAACCCTTCGCTTACAGAATCCTGCCTTTTTAAAATGGTGATAAAATATACATAATATAAAATTTGCCATCTTAACCATTTTGAAGTGTACAGTTCAATGGTACTAATTACATTTGCATTATTGTACAACCATCACCACCATCCATCTCCAGAATGTTTTCATCATCCCAAATGCAAAGTCTATATCCAATAAATAATAACTCCCCATTCTCCCTCCCCTCAGCCCTGGCATCCACTGTTCTACTTTCTGCATCTATAAATTGTCTACTGTAGTTATCTCATATTGGTGGAATTATACAGTATTTGTCATTATGTGTCCGGCATATTTTACTCTTAGCATGCTGTCTTCAAGGTTCACTCATGTTGTAGCATATATCAGAAGTTCCTCCCAGGTCGGGCATGATGGCTCATGCCTGTAATCCCAGCACTTTGGGAGGCCAAGGCGGGCAGATCATTTGAGGTCAGAAGTTCAAGACCAGTCTGGTCAACATGGTGAAACCCTATCTCTACTAAAAATACAAAAAATTAGCCAGGCGTGGTGGCACAGGCCTGTAGTCCCAGCTACTTGGGAAGCTGAGGCAGGAGAATCACTTGAACCTGAGAGGCAGAGGTTGCAGTGAGCTGACATCCCACCACTGCTCCAGCCTGGGCAACAGAGCTAGACTCCGTCTCAAAAAAAAAGAAGTTTCTTCCTTTTTAAGCCTGAATAATATTGCATTGTATGGATAGACCACACTGTGTTTACTCATTTGTCTACTGATGGACACAGGTTGTTTCTACTTTTTGGCTACTGTGAATAGCACAGCAACCTGCCTAATCCTCGAGTCTCATCCTACATCACAACCTGCTCTCTCCCCCAAAGGGGTCCTCTGTCAATTTCCCCAATGTGTCCTGCTTCCTACCACCTTCAACTGAGATGAGCCGTGGATATAAAATACACATTCAATTTCAAAGACTTTGTATTTTAAAAAATGCAAAATATCTCAGTAATGATATTTTACATTGACTCTTTGTTAAAATATTATAATTTTGATATATTGGGTTGAATGATATATTATGATCATTAATATCACTTGTTCCTTTTCATTCTTTTTAATGTGACTACTAGAAAGTTAAAGGTTAATATATGCCTCGTATCCTATTTCTAGGAGCGGCACTAGGCTAGACTCTGCAGGTGTTGGCAAATGTTTTCAGTAAAAAGACAGATGGTAAATATTTTCAGCTTTGTGGGCTATTCTTACTCTGCCATTGTCACACAAAAGCAGCCATAGGCAACACATACAGGAATGATCATGGGTGTGTTCCAATACCTTTTATTTACAAAATCAGGCCGGGTATCAGATTTTGCCCCTAGGCCATAGGATATTAATCGTATTTTTTAAACGGCCAATTCTGGGAAATTCTGTTCTATTCATTTGCTCAGAACCCTCTATGAAAAGCCATTTTTCATTCAACCAGAGTCTGGAACGCAAGTCTGTTCCCGGCTTCCCTGACCTGGGCAGCTCCTGGGACCACGGGGCAGCCCCTCGCAGGCCGGGTTTCAACCGCCCCAGGGCACCCACCGAGTGCACTCACTTGGGCGTGTGGGCCTCGTCCACGCGGTGCCCCAGCTGGAACTCGTGGGATTTGCTCCGATGCAGCGCGGTGAATCCCGGGATCAAGTGTATCAGTTTTCGGGAGGAGGGCGGTGGGGTTCCCGGGGGCTTCAGCTTGTTCTTCTTCCTCATGGGCGGCGTGCCCGGCGGGGTCACGGTGGTGACG
This sequence comes from Gorilla gorilla gorilla, assembly GCF_029281585.2. Lineage (NCBI taxonomy): Eukaryota > Metazoa > Chordata > Mammalia > Primates > Hominidae > Gorilla > Gorilla gorilla. The sequence goes on from NC_073234.2 coordinate 133,163,898, forward strand.
ATGTTGGGGGTGCGCGGCGGGGTGCGGACCGCGTGCCGCTGCCGGGGCGATGGGGGCAGGGAACGGTGGCCCGACTCCAGTGGCGGGGGCGGGCACAAGCCCGGGTAGGCGTCCACGGTAAGCCTGTCCACGTGGGTGTACACAGGGGCCCCGGGAGTGGGGCTGGTGTGACAATAGTGCTGGATGCACTTGGACTGGACCCTGGGGCTCTGGGAGAGATGGGTGCGGATCCACGGGGTGGGCTCCGGGGGGCACACGGGATTGTTCTCCTTCCCCGTCTCTGTGGTGGGCCACTGGATGGTCCAGTCTTGTTTGGAAAGGTTGCCTCCTGAGTTGGAACAGAAGAGCAGAGACAATGGGTAAGCCATGAGAAAGCCAGGTGAGTTACACCATACACACCATTACATTATACACACATTACACCACGTGCCCATTACATCATGTGCATGTTACACTATATACCTGTTACACTGTATGCACGTTATCTCATATGCAAATTATATCTTATGCACATTACACCATGTGCCCATTACATCATACGCATGTTACATTATATACCTGTTACATCGTATGCATGTTATATCGTATGCACATCATATCATATGCATGTTACACTATATATCTGTTATGTTGTATGCATGGTATATGCACATATCATATGCACATTACATCATATGCATGTCACATTATATGCGCATTACATCATATGCATGCTATTTCATATGCCCATTACCTCTTATAGACATTCTATCAAATGCATGTTACATCATACCCACATTACATCATAAGTACATTTACATAAAGCCAACCACCTCTACTTGGCTCCTCCAAAAAGACAATAAAATCCCTTTGTTGACCCTGTTACCCTATTCTCCATTCAACAGCCTTGTCTTCCACTGCCCCATAGCTGGGAAGACGCCACAGCCCAAATGCTCAGAAAAGCAAAGAAGTTAATTCTCACTTTTTGAACTTCCCAAGGTCCCAGTTCTGGCAGTTTCAAAGTAATTTAAAGGACTTTAAAGGATAACTTTTCCCTTACATGGAAATTTTAATACCTAACCCTCATGTGAGATACACAAATTCCAAGGAAGTCAAGTTCATCCTTAGTCCCTCCCTGACCACTTCCTCAGCCACTGCATACTTCTTCCAGATCTATGTCGCCATTTTCTCATTCATGCATTTGTCCAGTAAACATCCTGTGAGTGCCAACTATGCCCTCTGCTTGGAAAAGACACAAAAGCAACACAGACGAGACCCTGGTCCCCTGGACTTACATTCTGCCAAAGCAGCCATGATAGACAAGAAAACATGCTCACAGAAGGATTTCACATGGTTATTGGTGCTGGGAGGGAAATAAACAGAATGACGTGATAAAAAGAATATGGGCAGCTGGGCACGGAGGCTCACACCTGTAGTTCCAGCAATTGGGAGGCCGAGATGGGCAGATTACTTGAGGTCAGGAGTTTGAGACCAGCCTGGCCAACATGGTGAAACTCCATCTCTACTAAAAATGCAAAAAATTAGCCAGGCATAGTGGCACGCACCTGTAATCCCAGCTACTGGGGAGGGTAGACAGGAGAATTGCTTCAACCCAGGAGGCAGCGATTACAGTAAGCCAAGATTGCATCACTACACTCCAGCCTGGGCTACAGGCTCGCTTTCAAAAAAAAAAAAAAGAATATGGGCAACAGAATGGTTAACCGGACAGCGCTACATACAAACCATGTGCTACACAGCTCAGCCAGGAGAAGGCACCAAGTGCCAATGCACACAAAAACCTGGGCGAATCTCCAGAGAATTAGGCTGAGTAAAAAATGCCAATCCCCAAAGGTTACATACTATATGACTCCATTTATACAGTATTTTTGAAATGACAACATTTTTGAAACAGAGGATAGATTGATGGTCGCCAGGGGTTAGGGATGGCAGAAAAGAGGGTAGGGGAAAAGTGGATGTGGGGATAGAAGAGCAATACAAGGGAACCCTGGAGTGCTGGAACTCTCCAGCATCTTGACTGTGGTAGATATACAACCCTACACAGGTGATCAGGTTACATAGAACTAGGCCCATGGTGCACATAGACACCATGGAATACTATGCAGCCATAAAAAAGGATGAGTTCATGTCCTTTGCAGGGACATGGATGAAGCTGGAAACCATCATTCTCAGCAAACTATCACGAGGACAAAAAACCAAACACCACATGTTCTCACCCATAGGCGGGAATTGAACAATGAGATCATGATCATTTGGACACAGGGCAGGGGACATCATACACGGGGGCCTGTTGGGGGAGTGGAGGGCTGGGGGAGGGATAGCATTAGGAGAAATACCTAATGTAAATGATGAGATGATGGGTGCAGCAAACCAACATGGCACATGCATACCTATGTATCAAACCTGCACATTGTGCACATGTACCCGAGAACTTAAAGTACAATAATAATAAAAAAAAAGAACTAGGCCCATGATGGTGGCTCTTGCCTGTAATCCCAGCACTTTGGGAGGCCAGAGCAGGAGGATCACTTGAGCCCCGGAGTTCAAGACCAGGCTGGGTGACATAGTAAAACCTTGTCTGCACAGAAAGTAAAAAAATTAGCCAGACATGGTGGTGCACGCTGTAGTCTCAGCTACTTGGGAGGCTGAGGTGTGAGGATTGCTTGAGCCTCAGGAGGTTGAGGCTGCACTTAGCCATGTTCATGCCATTGCACTCCAGCCTGGATGACAGAGTGAGACCCTGCCTTAAAAAGAAAAATACATAGAACTAAATACACACACAGGCACAGGCACACATACACACACACGCACACGAGTGAAAATAAAGCTGGGGAAATCTGAACAAGATAGTGGATTGTAACCATATCAATATTCTGTGATATTGTATTGTATAGTATAGTAGTACTATAGTTTTGCAAAATGTACCATTGGAAAGAAAAATGTACAAGGAATGTCTGCATTATTTCTTACACCTGCATGTGAATCTACAATTATCTCAATCAAAAATTTCTGTTAAGAAATTAAAAATAAAATACAAGAATACGGGGGGCCTACTTTAGTAGGGTGATCAGGGAAGGCCTCCTAAGGAAGTGACATTCCTGCTGGCATGTGAAAGACAGGAAGGGGATGGTCACACCGAGTGCCAAGGACAGAGCACACCAGGCCGGGAAACAACAAGGGCGAAGGCCTAGAAGTAGGAAGGGTTTTTTTTTTTAAGTCTTCCAATAGCTTGTTAGAAAGAAAAGACACTTTTTTAAATCCCCACTGTTATGAGGTTTTCATCCCAGTGTAAACTGAACTAAAAAAAGAGAGAGAGAGAAATTTAAAAATCCAATGGTAGCCTGGGTGCGGTGGCTCACACCTGTAATCCCAGCATTTTGGGAGGCCAGGGCAGGTGGATCACCTGAGGTCAGGAGTTCGAGACCAGCCTGACCAACATGATGAAACTCCATCTCTACTAAAAATACAAAAAAATTAGCTAGGTGTGGTGGCGTGTGCCTGTAATCCCAGCTACTCAGGAGGCTGAGGCAATAAGAATCGCTTGAACCCAGGAGGCAGAGGTTGCAGTGAGCTGAGATCGCACCATTGCACTCCAGCCTGGGCAACAAGAGTGAAACTGTTTCAAAAAAAAAAAATCTTTTTTTTTATTTATTTTATTTTATTATTATTATACTTTAAGTTTTAGGGTACATGTGCACAATGTGCAGGTTAGTTACATATGTATACATGTGCCATGTTGGTGTGCTGCACTCATTAACTCGTCATTTAACATTAGGTATATCTCCTAATGCTATCCCTCCCCCCTCCCCCCACCCCACAACAGTCCCCAGAGTGTGATGTTCCCCTTCCTGTGTCCATGTGTTCTCATTGCTCAATTCCCACCTATGAGTGAGAACATGCGGTGTTTGGTTTTTTGTCCTTGTGATAGTTTACTGAGAATGATGATTTCCAATTTCATCCATGTCCCTACAAAGGACATGAACTCATCATTTTTTATGGCTGCATAGTATTCCACGGTGTATATGTGCCACATTTTCTTAATCCAGTCTATCATTGTTGGACATTTGGGTTGGTTCCAAGTCTTTGCTATTAAAAAAAAAATCTAAAAATCTAATGGTGTATTAACATTTCTCATTCATTTGCCATATTGACAGTGCAAATACAAATTTGGTCTAAAGACACAGATTCTCATGCAACCACGTAAAGCCTTTCTACATCCTCCATGCTAAGAGCTCTAAATGCATAAAGATCCAACAATACCAAATGTGCAGGCTTCAAAACCATCTAAGCTAGGGCAGTCACTTTCGTAGGTCTCTTTCCCGGGTGCCTGCATGAAGGTGGTGTTCACAACTGTGTGATGACAATGGTGTGACACTCAAGGAGAGGCTGAAGGGACAGGTGAAAACAGACTGCCAGGTCTGTGGGCTAAGGTGCAGATTGGCTTTTATACCAAGTCCAACAGGAAGCCATTGGGAGTTTTGAGGCAGGGGAGGCATGGATTGAATGTCCATTTCTCAAAGACCACTCAGGCTGCTGCGGGGAAAACTAGAGCCCAATTAAGGGGTATCTCAGGGAGTTGCAAGAGATGATGCTGGCTCTGGTTTGGGTGGTGGCAGCAAAGATGGAGAGAAGTCAGTCAGGTGTCAATGAAGGAAGACCCACCAGAACCCAGAGGAAGGTAACCACGTGGCCACTTCCATGATGGGCCAAGGAAGGAGATTTGGGGCGCAAAGAAATTCCTAGCTGACTAGCAATAACAATAATAATTACTATAACGACTGTAACAAGAGCTAATTTATAGCGCATTTGATGGTTTCCAAAGTGCTTTCATGAACACTGACTCACTGTCCCATTTTTAATTAAAACAACTCATTTTGTTATTATATATTCAGTACATAAAAATTAGAAAATTGAGATAAGAAAAAAAGGCAATGCTGTTCTACAGCCTAGCCATCATCCCTATCAATAGCTGATGGTCGAGCCTTCCAGATGGTTTGGGGTGGATTTTTTTTTTTGAAGGAAAAAAAGATTCCATAAGACCATATTTAATGGTTCATTGTCTGTTTTCTTCACTTGTTATATTGGGACTGTTTTACATCTAACTTAATTTTTGTAACTCTGTGTGCAAAGGGTCATTTTGATTTCCATTTTGTAGGTAAGGAAACTGATGCAAAGAGATGAAGATGTGCTTAAGGTCACAAGAGAGATGGTAACTGGCAGCCAGATTCAAACCCAAAACTTCGGCCACCTCAACAAGCAGGGCATGAGGCTGTCTGTGAAAGAGAACTGGGGCCTCCATTTGCCATCATAGATCATTCAAACAGGAAAAGATACTGAAACAAAGGCTCATTTCTCAAAATGAGCCTCCTCCCAGGCTTGCCAGAAGAACACTCTACCAAAGTCACCATCATTACGGTATCTACTCTCAAATATTGACACATACACATTAGCCCAGTGAGTAAGAGAGTCAACGCTGGAGTCGGATGACTTGGGCTCCATATCTGACTCCGAACCACTTACGGCTGTGTGACCTTGGGCACTCATCTAACCTCTCTAAGTCTTAGCTTTGTCACCTGTGCAATGGGACAATAAGAAAACCTAATAAAACTCAGGGACTAATAAACAATAATAAAATCTAATAAAACTCAGGGACTACTATGAGGATCAGATGCACAAATACAAGCAATGTGCTTAGCACAGCTCCCAGCCCACAATAGGTACACCATAAATGCTAGCTACTGGCATTGTAATTCTCAACACTGTGGTAATACGTCAATATCTGCTATTTAAAGAGTGTGTAGTGGTTCTGACAGCTTTACTATTCTCACCCTTTGTACAGTGAGGAAGTGACATTTAGCTGAAGCTAAATAGCTCTAACAGCCAGGAACAGAACAGAGAATCAAGTTAAGACAAGTTTCTCCATCGCATGGTAAGCTCTGTATTGATGTATTTGCTGAGGGAATACAAGCTCGTTGTCAAGTTAGCCTAAGTAAAGCCTGTTTAAGAAAGTCAATCTATTTTCTAAGCTGTCTTAATCAAATACTGCACCATGAAGCCACAAAGTAGTGCTTTTGGCATTATCATGACAAGCTGTTGTCCATCCTGAATGAAATGGAAAGAATATGGGATTGGGAACCAGAAGAACCCAATAGAATTCTGGTTAAACCACTGACCAGCTCTGTGACCTTGGGCAAATTACTTAACCTCCCTGAGCTCCAGTTTGGGGGCTCATAAAATGGGAATAATTATGGCTTTGTTGGAGGGTGCAGTGAGAATTAAATGTATTTATTTTACAAATATTTGAACACCCTTTATGTACCAGGCACTGTTGTGGACACCAGAATAGAACAATAAATAAAACACACACACTCAAAAAAAACCTATTTTTGCAGAGCTTACATTCTTAGCAGGGAAACAGATGAAACAAGTAGATGAACAAATTTATCATATATGTAGTGACAGTAAGTCTTCTAGAGGGAAAGAAAGCAGGGCACAGAGACAAAAAAAAGTGTTGGGGGCTATTTTAATCGCAAAAGGATGAGGAGGTGACAGTGGACATTTGAGCAGATAGCAGAGTGAAGTGAGGACTGAATTAATAAGATAAAGCAATCAAACCATCAGACAGAGCCTGAGCCATCATGTCAATGCCAACAAATGGCAGATGATTGAAGACGGGTGAAAACATCTATTCTGGGTGTCTTGTGACTCATTCCCTTTGTCCCCAGGCATTCACTATGCCAGCCCCTGCCCTCAAGATGCTCCCAGTCTAGTGAAAATGATCAATAATCAAAAAACTCTCACTGCAGTTCCATCCTAGGTACAGACCCCAAATAATTGAAAGCAAGGACTGAAATACTGTAGACAAATACTCATAGCAGCACTACTCACAATCGCCAAAAGGTGGAAACAACCCAAGTGTCCATCAACTAAGGAATGGATAAACAAAATGTGGTACGTCCATATAATGGAATATTATTCACCCATAAAAAGGGAAGAAGTACTGATTCATGTGGATCAACCTTGAAAAACACTATGCTAAGTAAAAGAAGTCAGACACAAAGGGTCATATATCATATGATTCCATTTATATGAAAAATCCCAAAGAGGCAAATCTATAGAGAAAGAGAGCAGATTCGTGGTTGCCAGGAGCTGGGGCTGGCGGGGAATGGGGAGTGACTGTTAATAGGAATGGGTTTTTGAGGGGGTGATGAAATAGGTTTGGAACTAAATAGAGGTGGTGGTTGCACAATCTTGTGAATGAACTAAATGTCACATCCTGGTTTACTTTGAAATAATTAATTTTATGTTATGTGAATTTTCCCTACATAAAATAAATCAGTAAGTACTCACAATACCAAACAGAATCCTAAGCTAGAAAAAGTGCAGGAGCATACGGGGCACAGAAGAGTGGAACCCCACTGGCCAGGAGGTGGGGGTGGGTAGGAGAAGGCAGCCTGGAGGAGGTGGCACCTAGGCTCAGAACTTGAAGGTGAACAACAGTTCCTAGGAAAGGTGGCAGTGAGGTGGGTGACAGCGGAAGCATGGTAAGAGAGAGAACAGCAGGGTCAAAGGCCAGGAGATGAGGGACGTGGGAGTTTGGAGAACTGCCAGTCGTTCAGCACGGCTAGAGCTATTTTTCGGGATGGGGCGGGGCGGGGTGGTGAGACAGAGTCTTGCTCTGTCGCCCAAGTTGGAGCGCAGTGGCACAATCTCGGCTCACTGCAACCTCCACCTCCTGGAGTTCAAGCTATTCTCCTGCCTCAGCCTCCCGAGTAGTTGGGACTACAGTGGCCTCGTGATCCACCAGCCTCAACCTTCCAAAGTTCTGGAATTACAGGCATGAGCCACTGCGCCCAGCCAAGCTAGAGTTATTTTGAGAGAGGAAAAAATTAGGCCAGGCGCGGTGGCTCACGCCTGTAATCCCAGCACTTTGGGAGGCCGAGATGGGTGGATCACGAGGTCAGGAGATCGAGGCCATCCTGGCTAACGCAGTGAAACCCCGTCTCTACTAAAAATCCAAAAAAAAAAAAAAAAAAAAAAATAGCCGGGCGTGGTGGCGGGCGCCTGTAGTCCCAGCTACTCGGGAGGATGAGCTGGAGGCTGAGGCAGGAGAATGGCGTGAACCCTGGAGGCGGAGGTTGCAGTGAGCCGAGATCGCACCACTGCACTCCAGCCTGGGTGACAGAGCGAGACTCCTGTCTCAAAAGGAAAAAAAAGAGACAAACAGGTACACAAAAAGGAAATGAGGCTCTGGGGAAGATGATTGTGAAGTCTAGTTAAAGAGGCTGGGCGCAGTGGTTCACAATGTAATCCCAGCACTTCGGAAGGCCAAGGTGGGCGGATCACTTCAGGCCAGAAGTTCAACATGGCGAATCCCTGTCTCTACTAAAAATACTAAAATTAGCTAGCTGTGGTGACCCACGCGTGTAGTCCCAGCTACTCGGGAGGCTGAGGCAGGAGAATGGTGTGAACCCGGGAGGCGGAGCTTGCAGTGAGCCGAGATCGCGCCACTGCACTCCAGCCTGGGAGACAGAGCAAGACTCCGTCTCAAAAAAAAAAAAAAAAAAAAAAAAAAATTCGAGCCAGGCTGGAGAAGAAGTGAAGGGAGGACTTCCCAGGGTTTTGCTCTTCTAGGCGGAAGGCGACGCTGAGAACTAAGGGCCGGTGTGACTGATCCCCTTGCCACTGGCCTCCCAGAGAGGGAGGTGGTCTCCTCCAGAGCTCCCGGAGACCTGCTGCAGCTGAGGGCTTGTGGCAATCAAACTTGGTGATGAGTGTGGTGGAAGCTCTGGTCTACCACACCGCACAGCTCCTTCAAGGTTTAGACCCTAGTCCCGTGGTCATGCCAGGAGAGGAGCTGAAACTCCCCTAATCATAAATGATAATGGGAAGGAAGCTAACTTTCTGTAGGGGCCAATATTGCTGTATCCTTGAGGCTTGGACCCCAAACTCCTGCTCATGCCAAGGAAGGGCTGGCTCTCCCCATGGGCAAATGCAGACAAGTGGACTGGAGCTGGAGGCCAAGCATCTGCCCACAACATCGCTGCTGAATGCCAGCTCCTGATCATACCAGGGGAGGGGCTGGTGCTTCTTTGATCATATGGCTTAAAAGCCACACAGCCCAATGGATGGGATCCATGGAGTCCTTCTGGAGCCCAGTGTGCTAGACCAGGGTGCAAAGGACAATGGTGAGTGTGGGGACTATATACCTGCCACTCCTGTCCATGTGTGATTAAAGCTGTCCCAGAAACCCTGGTGCACGGGCTGTGTGGGCATCCGTCCTTGCGGCTCAACAGGGCTCCTGTGTGTAGGGAAGCTGAGCATCATGGAAACATGTCTCTGACCATGGTGTGGAGAAAGGATTGGACAGGGCCCAGCAGCAGCAGGAGCCCAGCCTGAGGCTCCTGGAAGCATCTGGATGGGAGATGACGGGGACCCGGGATAGTTGTGGCAGTGGAGATAGAGAGAGGTGGAGTGACTGTATATTAGAAGAGAAAAAAGGAAAAATAGCCAACATTTATTGAATTTACACATAAAAAGTTATAGACCCACGGAACAATCCAACAAAGTGGGTGGAATTTACTCTGTCTTACAGATGAGGAAACTGAGGCACAGAGAGGTCAAGTGGCTTGCTCGAGGCCACAGAGCCTTGTCCAAGAAGGACATGTGGGGTTTGGGTCTTCACCTGACCCATAACCAGGACATTAAGTCCAGGCTGATGTCCCAGTTGCTAGCCTGGGTCACACAGTGGCCGGTGGCACTGATCACAGCAATAGGAAATGCAGAAGGAAATTGGGCACAGATGAGGTGGCAAGCTCAGGGTCAGACAGGCTGAGTCTGAGTTTCCTGCAGGACACCCAAGAGCAGATTCTGGGATGCAGCTGAACCTCAACTTCCCCTTCTCCCAGAAACCCCGGGATCACTCCCCAGGAAGAAGTTATTTTTCTAGCCTGAAAAGATTGATCACGAAATTCTAAAATCTCATCTTAGTGGGTTTTTTTTTTCTACAAAGACATGATTATTTCATCACGTTCACCTACTGTTCCTCTCCCATCTGATCTCTGAATCTCCAGAGTAAACATCCCATGACCCTGAATTACATGCTGGTAATGCAGGTCTGGAAGAGGGGGGATCATGAGCCTGTCACTCACTGACTAACTCCCCCAGAAAGGAAGATACCTCTGCATATGGAAGACTTGCTTTCTGAACTGAAAGAACAAGAGTTAATTCTCCTAAGTCAACGCCAACACTTAGACATGAATTTGTCCCTAAAATTCCTCACTGTGACTCCGTTTCTTCATCTGTAGAATGGGGATAACAGCAGAGCTTTCCCCCAGGATTGCTCTGAAGATTAAATAAAACCACGCAAACAGAGCATTTAGCTTCATTCCCTAGCACACAGTCAATGTTGTATAAATGTTCATGTACAAAGAGTGTAAAACCATCTGTTTCACAGAACGCCACTGAGGATTAAATAAATGCATACAGTGTTTTTCATTTTGAGCCTGACACAGAGCTCACACTCAATAATCATCCAGTCCTGCCAGGTGCAGTGGCTCACACCTGTAATCCTAGCACTTTGGGAGGCCGAGGTGGGTGGATCACCTGAGGTCAGGAGTTCAAGACCAGACTGGCCAACATGGTGAAACCCCATCTCTACTAAAAATACAAAAATTAGCCAGGTATGGTGGCACATGCCTGTAATCCCAGCTACTCAGGAGGCTGAGGCAGGAGAATCGCTTTAACCTGGGAAGGTGAGGTTGCAGTGAGCTAAGATTGTGTCATTGCACTCCAGCCTGGGTGACAAGAGTGAAACTCCATCTCAAAAAAAAAAAAAAAAAAAAAGAATCATCCAGTCCTTATTCCTGGTCTTGGCAGGTGCTAACTCTGACAGAAAGAAAGCTCAGGGTTATCAGAAGCCCCTGAGCCTTTATTTTGGGTTGAACTGCAGCCTCCAGTACCTTACTTGCATATAGGATCTTTGCAGATACAATCAAGTTAAGATGAGTTAATACTGGATCAGGATGCATCCTAAATGCAATGGTTTGTGTCCTTATAAGACGAGGAGAAGACACAGAGGAGAACGTCATGTGAAGACAGAGGCAGGGGCTGGAGTGATGCAGCTACAAACCAAGGAGCACCAAGGATGGCCAGCCACCCGCTGAAGCCGTGGGACAGGCAAGGAACCGATTCTCCCCCAGAGCCTTTGGAGGCACTGTGGCCCTGCCAACACCCTATTTCAGACTTTCAAGCCCCTAGAACTGTGGGAAAGTATGTTTCTGCTGGTTTAAGCCATCTAGTTTGCAGTGGCTTTTTTTTTTACAAAAGCCCTAGATAACTCATTCATTTGCTGGACACTGACTGGGGGATTGCCACATAAAAGCCTGCCTGTGGAGTGCAGCCACCAGATTCTGTGTTAGGAAACTGGTGCTGATCTCACCTGCCCTGTAAAGTAGATGTTATTGACAGTTATCGGTCGGGCGCGGTGACTCACGCCTGTAATCCCAGCATTTGGGAGGCCAAGGCGGGCAGATCACGAGGTCAGGAGATTGAGACCATTCTGGCTAACACGGTAAAACCCCGTCTCTACCAAAAATACCAAAAAAAAAAAAAAATTAGCCATGCATGGTGGCGGGCGCCTATAGTCCCAGCTACTCAGGAGGCTGAGGCAGGAGAATGGCGTGAACCCGGGAGGCGGAGCTTGCAGTGGGCCAAGATCACACCACTGCACTCCAGCCTGGGCGACAGAGCGAGACTCCGTCTCAAAAAAAAAAAAAAAAAAAGACAGTTATCAACAAGTAATGCTATAAAGCACTTTATGCATGTATTCAATCCTCCGTGGCATCCTGTGAAATAGATGCTTTTACTCCCTTTATACATGAACATTTATACAACATTGTGAAAGGAAAATAAATCTTGGAAGACCCAAAGTCACTAAGCTAAAGGGAAAAGTCAAGCTGGGAACTGCTTAGGACAAACCTGCCTCCCATTCTACTCAAAGTCATCTCTCTGTTCACTGAGATAAATGCATATCTGATTGCCTCCCTTGGAAAGGCTAATCAGAAACTCAAAAGAATGCAATCGTTTGTCTCTCGCCTACCTGTGACCTGGAAGCCCCCTCCTTGCTTGAGTTGTCCCGCCTTTCTGAATGGAACCAATGTACATCTTACATATACTGATTGATGTTTCATGTCTCCCTAAAATGTATAAAAGCAAACTGTGCTCTGACCATCTTGGACACATGTCATCAGGACCTCTCCTCCTGAGGCTGTGTCATGGGCGTGCATCTTCAGCCTCGGCAAAATAAACTTTCTAAATTAATGAGATCTGTCTCAGATTTTCAGGGTTCACAACATTGGCTGTGTGCTTACTGTGCTTGGGATGGGGCTAAATGCTCTAATTGCATCGTTTCATTGAATCTTCAGAATAATTCAAGGGTAAAGCTCTGCTGTTATCCCCATCCTACTGATGAAGAAACTGTAATGTTATCAATAAGTAATGGATAAGTGACAGGTCATGGCTAAAGTCTTATAGTTGGTAGTAACCTACACCCTCACTTTCCCCTTAATCACATGGCATCCTGCACCTGAGCTGGGACCCACCCCTCCCCGTAGCCTACAGTTCCCCCAAAGACACACAAACACACACTCACACATACCATTCCCCCAAAGACGCACAAACACACAGTCACACATACATACCATTCCCCCAAAGATGCACACACACTCGCACATACACACCATTCCATCAAAGACGCACACACACTTACACATACACACATTCCCCCAAAGATGCACAAACACACACTCACACATACACACCATTCCACCAAAGACACACAAACACACACACATACACGCCATTCCCCCAAAGACACAAAAACACACACACATACACACCTTTCCCCCAAAGATGCACATACACTCATACATACACACCATTCCCCCAAAGACGCACATACACATACACACCATTCCCCCAAAGACGCACAAACACACACTCACACATACACACCATTTCCCCAGATGCACAAACACTCACACATACACACCATTCCCCCAAAGACGCACAAACACACACTCACACATACACACCATTTCCCCAAAGACGCACACACACTCACACATACACACCATTCCACCAAAGACGCACAAACACACACTCATACACACACACCATTCCCCCAAAGACGCACACACACTCACACATACACACCATTCCCCCAAAGATGCACACACACTCACACATACACACCATTCCCCCAAAGACGCGCACACACTCATACATACACACCATTCCCCCAAAGACGCACACACACTCACACATACACACCATTCCACCAAAGACGCACAAACACACACTCATACACACACACCATTCCCCCAAAGATGCACACACACTCACACATACACACCATTCTCCCAAAGATGCACACACACTCACACATACACACATTCCCCCAAAGATGCACAAACACACACTCACACATACACACCATTCCACCAAAGACGCACACACACATACCATTCCACCAAAGACGCACAAGCACACATTGACACATACACACCATTCCACCGGGGCCACGGGGACATCGACTCGCCCTCAAGTTTACTTTCTTTCCTTGAAGTTTGTTCAAAGTCTGAGAGAGAAGCAGAGAGGAAGAAAAGTCTTAACCCTCTGCCAAATTATCTTTCCCATTAAATTATCTTCCTCTCCACCCCTACACTTCAAAACTAGAAGTTTGGGGCTAAAAATGCAAAAAGTCTCATTTCATTATCCAAATTACCGGCTTCTAAATTGACAGGGATTCAACTTCTCTCTGCCGAAGCTTCAGCAGCGTTTCACTGATGAGCTGTATTATATCAACTCTTCCCTCTCTCTTTTGATCCTCTTTTTAATAAAGTCTGAGGGAAATAGGTAATTTATCATTTTAAATAGGAAAGGTGTGGTAGCAGGGGGCTCTGGGGGTTATTAATTGTCACCCTTGCTATCTTGTCATCCGTTTCTGGCAAATCATTTTATTTCAAGTCTTGAAATGGGTGGGGAGAAGGGAATAGGTTTTTAAGAACTGAAAGGTCTGAAGATTGATTAAAGACATTTCAAGGTGTAGGGGTTTTTCACTTGACATTCTCTGATAAGGGACTAAGAGAAATAAAAGCCATTCTCAAGGGAAAAAGTGATTTCAGAAAGTCTAAGCAAGTGTCTAACTTCTTTGTCCCTTCCCATTAAAATTTTATAAACAGGCAATCACGTGGCTTAAATTTGTCTGAATTTCGGAGCCAGCATTGGAATCTACACAGTAGATTCTTTAGCTCTTCAGAGGCAGAAGTGACAGAGAGTCTACCATTCCAGGATCAACACTGCTTGTAACTTTTGTGAATACTTCAATGCACTTGTTAGTTTAATCCTCAAAACTCTCTAGCAAGAAGCAGAACTTTTAGATGCTGGCTGAAAATATTAGGCTGAAGTCATTGGTAGAAGAAAAAAACTGTTTTTTGGTTTAAATCCTCATAACTTTCTGGCAAGAGACAAAACTTTTAGACACTGGTTGAAAATATTTGACTGGAATCACGAGAAAAGCGAAGTACAATAAGTATTAGTAGTACAAATAACAATTACTGTTCGCTGCGCCCTTACCATGTGCCAGATACTATTCTAAGTATTCACGTGTATCACCTCATAGTATCCTCACAAGACCCCATGAAGAAAATTCCGCTATTGTCTCCAATTCACAGTGCTAGGAACAGATAATTATTTGAAAGACTGAGTTGCCCTAGGTTACACAGCTAGTAAGTGGTAGATCAGGGTTTCTGATCCAGATCTGTACCATTGGAGGGTTCTCTGGAGCCCCCTAACCCCTCAGGAAATGAGAGACCCGTCCAGAAAGCCCTTGGAAAGCTGAGCCATTATACACAGGCTTGTGGGTCAGCACCTGGGGCAGCTCCTTCTGACCTCCCGAAAGTCAAATAGGACATTCATTTTAGCCACAATCCCAGAAAGCCTGAAATCGAAAATCCAGGAAAATTTTTTGAGTTTCGAGTTTGTCATCCTTGCAAAAAGAAGCGAATAAGGACAAATGAAAAACACACAGTTGCCAAAGTAATTCAACATTAGCAAGAATCTTAATCTAAGACCGCATTAATGAGCTTGGCATTCAGCAGAACCCTGGGTCCCGTTGGGCACTAGCCCTGCCCCAGGACGTCCCCAAGTAGAACCAAACAAATGCACTGACCCTAGTCTGGGCAGGTCACCTGGGAGATGGGACAGGGCAGGGAGCACAGGCTGTGACCCCGTAATGCCTCCCAGGTCCTGCTCTATGAGATTCATGATTTTATTACCCACCAAGAAACTGGGAAGATTAACCTTCAGTCACTAACTTTAGGGTCGCTTTTTTGTTTTAACAAAGCTCTTTTTAAGAAAAAATTTATTGAGGTGAAATTCACATTAACCATTTCAAAGTACAGAATTCGGCACCACTTAGTACATTCACAATGTTGTGTAACTGCCACCTCTATCTAGTTCCAAAACGCTATCATCACACCCAAAAGAAAACCCTGTCCCCATTCGCAATCCTTCCCAATTCCCTTCTTCCCCCAGCCCCTGGCAAGCCCTAAGCTATTTTCTGTCTCTGTGGATTTGCCTATTCCAGCTATTTTATATGAATGGAATCCTACGCTATGTGGTCTTTCGTGTCTGGCTTCTTTCCTTTTGCATAATGTTGTCAAGGTTCATCCAAGTGTAGCATGTGTTGGTCTTTCCTTTCTTGTTATGGCTGAATAATATGTATACACCACATTTTGTTTAAGCATTCCTCAGCTGATGGACATTTAAGTTGTTTCTACTTTTGGCAAGTGTGCATAGTGCTGCTATGAACATTTGTGTTCGAGTATTTGTTTGAACATCTGTTTTCAGTTCTTTGGGGCATATAGCTAGGGGTGGAGTTGCTGGGTCAGATGGTAACTCTGTGGTTAACCTTCTGAGAAACCACCCTGCCATTTTCCACAGTGCCTGCATCATTTTACATTCCCACCCAGCAACATATAAAGGTTCTGACTTCCCCACATCCTCACCAACACTTGTTAGTTTTTGTTGTTTATCATCATTGTCATCATAGCCATCCTAGTGGGTGTTTAATAAAACATTCTTAGTAATGGCCATAGCTAACATTTATCGAGCACTTACTGTGGGCTGGGCTTTTGCAGCATCTCCTCTCATTCTCACACCTTATTTCATTTAATTCTCATAACAATCTTGTGAGATTGAGAGGAAATTACAGCTCTGGAAAAGTGGAGTCACTTGCCCAAGGCGAAGATTCAAAGTGAAATTCAAAACCTGGCAGTCTGACCACAGAGCACGTTCTCTTGGCTGCTATAAACATACTGAACATCTGAATAGGAAACGAGTACCCAGGGGATAGGAATCATCAGCCCCGTGTTTCCGATGGGGAAACTGAGACAGAGAGAGGAGTAGAAACTTTCCCAAGACCCACCCATCTAGAATGTTACTCAGCCATAAAAAGGAATGAATGAATGGCATTCACAGCGACCTGGATGGGATTGGAGACTATTATTCTAGGTGAAGTAACTCGGGAATAGAAAACTGAACATCATATGTTCTCACTCATAAGTGGGAGCTAAGCTATGAGGACGCAAAGGCATAAAAATAATACAATGGACTTTGGGAACCCAGCGGGGAAAAGTGGGGAGTGGGGAAGGGATAAAAGACTACAAATTGGGTTCAGTGTATACTGCTCGGGTGATGAGCGCATAAAATCTCACAAATCACCACTGAAGAACTTATGTAACCAAGTACCACCTGTTCCCCAAAAAACTATGGAAATAAAAATTAATTAATTAATTTAATTTAATTTTTAAAAAAGATCCACCCATCTAGAAAGTTCCAGGTCCATCCATCCATCCAGCCCCAACCCCATATTCCTTCCCCTCCACTGTGTAGAATTGTTTTACGATATTTAGCATTTTAATTGTCAAGTGCAATTAAACCTGGGACTCAGCTGCTTCCAGTCTCTGGAATGAAGAGAATGATTATCATCATTCACTGGACATTTTAAAGTAAAACACAAAGCCCTTCCTGGTTAAAATCACAGTTAAAATCTACATCAGGAATACTGCAATAAAACATTGCCTAGTATTGCAATACTGCAATAAAATAAACCCTATCTTAGAGTTGGGGTATTTACTACAAGTCATAAAATTATAAACTGCAGCCCAGACTCACATGGGGCCAGACTTGGGGGATCGAGGATAAAAGAAATACTCAAGATACCATCCTCAATAACCCTTTTCAAGTACATCTACATTGCTGGGGGTAACTGGATCTGACATTGGAGACCACAGGCCCCTGGGAGTCATGGATATAAACCTTGATGGTCGCTGTCATCTCACTACAGCCCTAAACAACCTAATATGGATGGATGTTAGGGCAGGGTCAAAGGCACAATACCCTGAACATCAGGATTCCCGGGTTCCACAGTGGCTTGGGCACACACAGCTCTGAGGATCTCATCTCAATTCTCCACCTTGGGGAAGCTTCCCCACCCACCTCCAGCCCAGCTACTCTCTCATTCCTCCTCCTGTTTCATTTCCTCATGACCCTTACCACTCAGTGAAACTGTTTTGTTATACAATCAGTTCTCGTTATTTGTGGCAATTGTGTTCTCTTCCATAAAGTCACTGCAAATACTGAATTGGCAAATGCTGAACCATCGTGACTAGGAGAGATATGTGGTTAGGTTCCTGCAAGCCTCTGGTCTTCTTATCATCCACTCATCCACACATAACCCTGTTTTAGGTGTGCTCCTGTTTCAAGACACTGTATTTAATATATATATATTATATATATATACATCATATATATACACTATATATATTATATATATACACACCATATATATATATAAACTATATATATATATATAGTTGATTCATTAACAGTGAACTCACAGCCCACAGCACTGTCACTCAAACCTAAACCAAGAATATCTAACACAGGTATTTTCTCCATAAGGCACAGCACACACAGCCTTCTTATTCTTAGGAACACTAGACAGCACTTCAGCACTATGCTTTGGGGCCATTGTAAACAGCAAAATCACCCACACAAAGTACAAACAAAATGTGAAAAACATAGCATTCAGTTTAAGACCACAGAAAGGACACTGCTTACATCATGAGAGCTGAAATGAGAGGGCAGAATGCTGCCCTGTTCAACCTCAGGGGTTGTGCACATCAGGTGACTCAAAGTTTTTTACCACTCTGCAAATGCAAGTATTGATTTAAGGGTTACAAATACATTTTAGCCCGTAGGCAAATTCACAAATACAGAATCCACAAATAATGAGGATCGACTGTTGTTATCCGTTTATCATCCATCTTTCCCACTGGAATATAAGCTCTAAGAAGGCAGAGCCCTGGACTCACCTTCTCACCACCGTATCACCCACTGCCTTGCAATAAATAAATATTAATTTTTGGCCAGGTGCAGTGGCTCAAAATGCTGTCATCCCAGCATTTTGGAGGTTGAGGCTGGTGGATCACTTGCGCCCAGGAGTTTGAGGCCAGCCTGGGCAACACAGCAAAAACCCCATCTCTACTAAAAATATGAAAAATTAGCTGGGTGTGGTGGCATGCACCTGTAGTCCCAGCGACTTGGGTGGCTGAGGTGGGAGGATTGCTTGAGCCTGCGAGATCGAGGCTGCAGTAAGCCATGATTGTGGTACTGTACTTCAGCCTGGGTGTCAGAGTGAGACTCTGTCTCAAAAAAATATTAAAATAAATATAATTTTTTGTCTCAATGCACAAATTATATGTTGCTTTAATAAATATTTGTGGAATGAAACAATTCTTCTTTACTTTTTTTGAGATGAAGTCTCTCTCTGTTGTCCAAGCACCATCTCAGCTGACTGCAACCTCCACCTCCTGGCTCATGCCTTAGCCTCCCAAGTAGCTGGGATTACAGGTGTGAACCACCATGCCCAGCTAATTTTTGTATTTTTAGTACAGATGGGGTTTCACCACATTGGCCAGGCCAGTCTCAAACTCCTGACCTCAGGTGATCTGCCCGCCTCGGCCTCTCATAGTGCTGGGATTACAGGAGTGAGCTACTGCACCTGGCCGAAACAATTCTTGAACAGTCATAAATTAAAGCTGCCATGATGGATAACAGTATTGGTATCATGCACCTTGAATTCAGGCAAAAAATTAAGTGGGAGACAACTCGCTATAGTCAAAATTCTATTCATGCATAGGGCTACCCTAGGTGGATAGTCTTGAGAAATGAAGGCCTGGTGACCAGAAGAAAGGGTGGAAGGTTGTCCTTATCTTGATCCTGCCTCTTCTGGCTCTGCATCCTCTGAGAAACAGCTGTGCCTCCACCTGCTGGGAAGAATGGGCTCTCTCATGGGCCTCTGAGGGAGGGAGAAGGAGGTGAGAAGCTGAGGAGGCCCATCCAGCTCAGGCTGGCTCCCACGCATGCTTGCACAAGAGAGTCCACACCAGGAAAGCCACATTAGAGAGGGATGACCTCTGAGACGCTCCTAATTCCAGAACCCTTTGTTGTTCTATTGCTCTGCCTCCCTTGAGTGACAGGCATTATATTAGTTTTATAACCTCTTGTGTTGGCAAATTCAAGAAAGCTAAAAGTAGCATTCGATGACCTTATGTGCTGCAAGGCGCCCTATTTTTATCTCCCAACAACTGACTTGGGGTGCAGGTTTTCCAAATCCCTTTGGCTTTCCCCTCCCTGTGCAGATTCAGCGGGGCCAGCACCTGCCCCGGTTTCTCTCCCAATTTCCCTCTGCAAAGACAGTGCTTGTGAAGCTTTCAGAGCCAGGTGTGCCAGGAGGTCAATTTGCTCAGGTTATCCACATAGTCTTGACCTAGAGGCAGAGAGAAATGTGGATACTTCTAAGAGAAAGGTGCTGTGTAAACGTCTATCAACCTTTTTAACTCCTCTTAACTAAGGCAGACAACTGCATGGGCATCAGGGGGCTTTTCCAAGACATCTAGATTTAATACCTGCCAACATAACTTCTTGCCACAGCATGTAGAACTCAGCAGGGCCAGTGAGCTGGGTTTGAATCCCAGCTCCACTACTTACTAGCTGTGTGACTTGGGGTAAATTTCTTAACCTCTCTGAACTTCAGTTCATGCGTCTAAAAAGGGAATAATAAAAGTACCCTCTTCTTAGGGTGAACATGAAACACCAAGCAAGCAGTGGGCCTGCTATCTTTGTTACTATTTGATATGGTGTGGCTGTATGTCCCCACCCAACTCTCATCTCTAATTGTAATCCCCACGTGTCAAGGGAGGGACCTGGTGGGAGGTGATTGGATCATGGAGTCGGTTTCCCCTGTGCTGTTCTCATGATAGTGAGTGAGTTCTCATGAGATCTGATGCTTTAAAAGTGTTTAGCAGTTTCTCCTGTCCTCTCTCTTTCCTGCCGCCTTGTGAAGGTACTTGCTTTTCCTTTGCCTTCTGCCATGATTGTAAGTTTCCTGAGGCCTCCCCAGCCATGCAGAACTATAAGTCAATTAAACTCTTTCCTTTATAAATTACCCAGTCTCGAGTATTTCTTTATAGTGGTGTGAAAACAGACAAATACACTATCGTTGCTATCATTAGTAGTAATTCTCTTCCCTTCCCCAGGCAGAATGTGTGCATGCATCTTTTGATCAGACACCTACTTATACACCAGGTACTTTGATCTGAAGATGCACAGTTTCTCCATCCACACAGCATTCACACCCTACCCAGCAGGTTACGAAAACATATCATGAAAAAAGTAATACAGCTCATTAATAATTTTTACATGGATTACATGTTCAAATGATAATATTTTGGAAATATTGGGTTAAATAAAATATATTGTAAAAATTAATGTTATTCCTCAAAAAGTTAAACACACAATGAGCAATTGGCAATTCTACTCCTAGGTCGATACCCAAAAGAATTGAAAGAAGGGACTTAAACAGATATTTATACACCAATGTTCAGAGTAGCATTATTCACGATAGCCAAAAGCTGGAAACAGCTCAGTGCCCATTGATGGATGAATAAATAAACAAAATGTGATATATCCATATAGCAGCTTATTATTCAACCTTAAAAAGTAAGGAAGTTCTGATACATGTTACAACATGGATTAACCTTGAAAACCATATGCTAAATGAAATATGCCAGACACAAAAGGACAAATAGCGTATATTTCCACTTACATAAGGTATCTAGATGATGCAAATTTATAAAGACAGAAGGAAGAATAGGGGTTACCAGGGGCTGAGATTACTTAATGGCCATGGAGTTTCTGTCTGGGATTATGAAAAAGCTCTGAAGATGGATGGTGGTGATGATTATACAACCTTGTGTACATGTTTAATGCCACTAAACTGTACACTTAAAAATTGTTAAAATGGTAAACTTTGGTGTGTTTTCCTACAATAAAAAATTAATGTTGGCTGATTTTTAAATGTTTTTAAATGTAACCACTAGGAAATTTTAAATTACATACATGGTTCCCATGATCTTTCTCTTGGACATACAATGTCTAGCACACATCTGGAAGAAGAGATGGGCGCTAAACAAGGAATCACATCTCACAATGTCATAAAGGTTGTTGCAATGTAACCCAGAGCTGAGGGTTAGGGAGAGGTTTCCTTAAGAAAGAACATTTGCACTGGGGTCTTGATATGCTTTGGCTGTGACCCCACCCAAATCTCACTGAATTGTAGCTTCCATAATTCCCACGTATCGTGGGAGAGACCCAGTGAGAGGTAATTAAATCATGGGGGCAAGTCTTTCCCATGCTGTTCTCATGGCAGTGAAAAAGTGTCACAAGATCTGATGGGTTTATAAATGGGAGTTCCCCTGCACACGCTCTCTCTTGCCCACTGCCATGTACAAAATCCCTTTGCTTTTCCTTCGTCTTCCGCCATGATCGTGAGGCCTCCCAGTCATGTGGAATTGTGAGTCAATTATAAACCTCATTCCTTTATAAATTACCCAGTCTCAGGTATGTCTTTATTAGCAGCGTGAGAACAGACTAATACAGGTCTGGAGGATGAGTGGCGGTTCATTAAGCAAAGAAAGAGGGACAAGTGTCCCAGCCAGAACCAGTCTGTCCAAAGATGTGATCCACCAGAGGAAGCTCAGAGTGGCAGAGGAGGTAGAGTGCAGATGATGGGGAGAGGGAAGGGGGAAAGTGAGGCAGAGAAGAGGTGGACAAGTCGAAGTGGAGAGCTGAGGATTTATCCAGAGGACAGTGCCATGTGCAATGTCATGGCACCAATGATCATCCCTCACAAACCAAACCCACTGCATTTGAGTTGTAAACTTGTCTGTGTCTTCAACTGGACGATGAACTCCTGATGCTCAGGGACCATGTCTTGGTATCTTCCATATCCTCAAACCATCTGAGTCCCTGGCACAAAATTTACACCAATAAATATTTTACTGGCTTGACCTGAAGGAAGCCAACACAAGTGAGTCCCCCTAGCAGTTAACCCTCCCTGGCACCCAGCCTGCCTCTGGAGCCCAAACGTCAGGTTGACAATGCTTCCAAAGGATATCTCTAAAAGGAGATGCTGCCGAACCCAGAGATAAAGACCAAATGCAAAACTAAAAATATCCCTGCAGGTCTAAACAATAATTAAACCATTGAAACTGATAAAAAATCATCGGGTAAAGTGGAACTAAGCATGTTTAGATACTAGCAACAGAGATGTTCACGCTTAACATCATTCCACCCCTAGTTACCAACCCTGTAGGGCAGTCTGATGCTGGGAGATAGGGCAGCAAATTCGAATTGTTCTGTTGATTATTCTTTCCACATGTCTTTGTTGAGTGCATACTATGGAGCAGGTACTTTCTTTTGAGATGCTAGAAGCCTTGGTCAGCTTCTGGCCAATAGTATCTGGACCAGAACTCCCCTCCTGTATCTAGAGTAACTCCTCTCATACTGCAGCTGAATATCTTATTATCAAATGTTAATGAGGAAACTAACAGGTTTTTTTGAGACAGGGTCTCACTCTGTTGCCCAGGCTGGAGTACAGTGGCACAATCATGGCTCACTGCAGCCTCAACCTTGTAGGCTCAACCGATCCTCCCACCTTGGTCTCCCGAGTAGCTAGGACTATAGGCGTGCACCACCACACTTAGCTAATCTTTTTTATTTTTTGTAGACACAGGGTTTTGCCATGTTGCTCAGGCTGGTCTCGAACTCCTGGACTCAAGCGATCCATCCACCTTGGCCTCCCAAAGTGTTGGGATTACAAGCATGAGCCACTGTACCCAACCAGAAACAAATATTTTTAAAGTATCTACTATGTGCCACGAACTATGCTAGACATTTTGCGAGTACCACCTCACTGTAATTCTCACAGCAACACTGTGGGGTAGACTCTATTCTTCACAAAGTATATATGAGATTCTAGGGGTCTGTGTTTTACGTGTTCTAAGCTACAAACCTCCTAAGTGAAAAAGCCAAAATTTGAACCCAGAGTTCCTCTTATTTCTCGATAAGGGAGAAGTGAGAAAAGTTCAACTTGAGCAAGAAAAAGAAGAAAACAGGAAAGGCTGTAGGGTAAGAATGGGATCAGGACATCTAGACACCTCCGCCCCACATAGCAACATCCTGTGGGTAGAATGGAGGACTACACATAATAATCGCAAAAAATGCTCATGGGTTTCTAAAAGAAACAACAAAGTAAGATCCATGGTGTTTAAGGACAAAAATCGTTTCACCAAGGACTGAACTTAATAAATATTTACTGATCCCTACCCTATGTCAATTGCTTTGCTGTCAGCATTCAATATCCAAGGAAAAAATAACAATGACAATGATCATGATCACCCTTTTTTGGAAAGTGTACCGTGTGCCCAACACTATTCTAAATATTATATGTATATTACCTAATTCAACCCTTACAACGGCACTACAAGGTAGTTACTAATATTTTCTTGATTTCATGGATGAAGGACAAGGTGGATGTAGCCCCTGACCCCAAGGGTCCCATAGTGGAATAGGGGAGATAAGGCAAGCAAGGAAACGGCCTCTGCATCATGTCCACGCATTGAGCAAGGTGCCAAGTAGCATGACAACAACAATCGGGTGAGGGCTTAGATCCTGATTCACTTATCAGAGCCTCTGTTTCCTCATCTGTAAAATGGGGATAGTGTCACCCACCTCATAGGATTGTTTTGAGGGTCTAGTGATTTTATACTTAAAAAATACCCATCCCAGTTTTGGCTCTGGCCATGATAGAGCAAGCCCACGAAAGCCTATCTTTCCCAAAAATTCTGGGAAAAAAATGGAAAAGGCAACAACCTGAGGATTCCTACAAGTCAATGACAGCAGGTGGGTAGGGCAGGGGAGTCCACATCTGAAGCATGGCCAATATGGCGGTGGTGAGTTTCCTTCATCTGTCAGTTTTGGCCAAAAGGTTGGCAGGATTTAGGAACTGTGCTTTGGAAATGAGGAGTAAACACTTCAGAGTATCCCGTATTTCTGGCCAGAGGACCAGGAAAGGAAGATCTGTGAGTAGGAGAGTATGGGCAGAATCCTTGGGGTTTTTATGTGTGTGTGTGTCTTTTTTCTATCCCAGTCATGTCCCAAAATCAGCCCAGACACAAAACTGCACTCATATGACACAGAAACAGCACAGGCACCAAAGCCCCCAAAAGATATCCCATTCCTTTGGACTGAGAAGCTCAGAATAGAGGCCAATGTTATGTGAATAAGGTAAGGAAGAGTACATGAGATTTTTTTTTAATTTTTTAATAATTTCAACTTTTGTTATGGATTCATGGGTACATGTGCAGGTTTGTTACAGGGGTATATTGTGTGATGCTCAGGTTTGGGGTATGAATAATCCCCATCACTCAGTGATATGGCTTGGCTGTGTCCCCACCCAAATCTCACCTTGAATTGTCATAATCCCTACATGTCAAGGCCAGGGCCAGGTGGAGATGATTGAATCATGGGGGCAGTTTCCCCCATACTGTGTCTCATGGTAGTGAGTAAGTCTCACGAGATCTGATGGTTTTATAAATGGGAGTTCCCCTGCACAAGCTCTCTTGCCTGCCACCAT
Source organism: Gorilla gorilla gorilla (assembly GCF_029281585.2). Lineage (NCBI taxonomy): Eukaryota > Metazoa > Chordata > Mammalia > Primates > Hominidae > Gorilla > Gorilla gorilla. Next base: position 133,189,000 of record NC_073234.2, read on the forward strand.
GTAAGACATCCCTTTGCTCTTCCTTCCTCTTCTGCCATGATTGTGAGGCCTCCCCAGCCACGTGGAACAGTGAGTCCATTAAACCTCTTTCCTTTATAAACTACCCAGTCTCACGTATGTCTTTATTAGCAGCACGAGAACAGGCTAATACAGTCAGGTAATTAGCACAGTACCAAATAGGGAGTTGTTCAGCACTTGCTCCCTCCCACTCTCTCCCATCTAGTGGTCCCCAGTGTCTGCTATTTGCATCATCTTTAAGTCTATTGCACCCATGGGTTTTTTTCTCTCTCTTTTCTCTCACCACTTTACCCCCAATGAGAAGGCCAGTCATTCAGATCTTTGCAACAAGACAAGAGGCTAAAACTCTAACAGAACCCTATCTTTTTGGCCAAAAGAACTGGAGAAAGAGGCCCCTGAAAGCCAGATAATGTGCAAGTTATCTCCAAAAGAAAAGAACTGGAGGAGAGCCCTAATCTGTGTGTGAAATGCTGCCCACACTTGGAATAAACCCTAAGAAGCATGGCAAAGGCTTTAGGAACTCAGCTGGCATTGGAGCACCACCTATAGAAGACAAGACAGCACCGACAGTCTGACTCTAACCAGACTACTGACTGCTTAAGAAAAACAAAACAAGCAAACCAAAAATCAATATTCTCCAGAAGGAAACCCAGAGTCTCACAAAAATATTCAAAATCTCCAGGAGATACTCCAAAATTGCGTGATATGCCAAAGACCAGGAAAATCCTGACCAATTTTCAAACGCAAAAGCAATCAACAGGCTGGGCATGATGGCTCACGCCTGTAATCCCAGCACTTTGGGAGGCCAAGGCAGGTGGATCACTTGAGGTCAGGAGTTTGAGACCAGCCTGACCAATATGGTGAAACCCCATCTCTACTAAAAATACAAAAATTAGCTGGGCATGGTGGCGGGTGCCTGTAGTCCCAGCTACTTGGGAGGCTAAGACAGGAGAATTGCTTGAACCCGGGAGGTGAAGGTTGCAGTGAGCCAAGATTCTGCCACTGCGCTACAGCCTGGGCAACAGAGTGAGACCCCATCTCAAAAAAAAAAAAAAAAAGCAATCAATAGGTAGCAACACTGAGATGAGCCAGATATTAGAATTACCAGACATAAACTTTAAAGCAGGCATTATGACCATGCTCCATAAGATAAAGGTAACCACTCTTGAAATGAAAAGATAGCAATTTTCATAGAGAAACAGAAGCTATTAAAAAATAACCAAACGAAAATTTTGGAATCGAAAAATACACTATCCAAAATTCATTGGAAAATGTTCTCATTTACTGGATGAGCTCAATATCAAAATGGAGACGACAGAGGAAAGAGTCAGTGAATGTGAAGTTAGGTGAATAGAAATTATCAAATCCAAAGAACAGAGAGGAAAAAAGATTGATTTCTTTAAAAAAGCCCCAAGGAGCAATTAGACAATATCAAAAGATCTAACATTCAAAAGATCTAACTGGAGAATTGAGAAGGATTGGTGCAGAATAAAAACAACAAAAAAACAAAACAAAACTCTCAAAGACATAATGGCTGAAAATTCCCAAATTTTGTGAAAAACATAAATTCACAAATTCTAAAAGCTCAGCAAACCCCACATAGGATAAACTCAAAGAAAACCACACCTAGGCACATCATAATCAAACTGTTGAAAGCCAAAGAAAATCTTGAAAGCGGCCATTAAAAAAACAATGATGCATTATAGATAAAAGGACAACAACTTGAATGACAGGAGATTTCTTATCAAGACTATGAAAGACAAGTTACTAGAACATCTTTTTTTTGCAGATAAATTTTGACATTTATTCCATTTTAACAACATTTAAGAAAGAAGTATATTTTTTCAATCGTATTTTCCACTTTTTACTAAGCGGACATTCAAGCTGTCCCACTCACTCATATATTACCCATGATACTAACATATTTTTGATTTTTTTTATTTTTTAAACTTTTATTTTAGGTTCAGTGGTACATGTGCAGATTTGATGTATAGGTAAACTTGTGTCATGGGAATTTGTTGTACAGATTATTTCACTACCCAAGTACTAAGCTTAGTACTCAATAGTTCTTTTTTCTCATCCTCTCCCTCCTCCCACCCTCCACCCTTAAGCAGACCCTAGTATCTATTTAGAACAACATCTTTTGGCTGGGCATGATGGCTCACGGCTGTAATCCCAGCACTTTGGGAGGCCGAGGCAGGCAGATCCCCTGAGCTCAGGAGTTTGAGACAAGCCTAGCCAACGTGGTGAAACTCCGTCTCTACTAAAAATACAAAAATTAACTGGGCGTGGTGGTGGGTGCCTGTAATCCCAGTTACTCAGGAGGCTGAGGCAGGAGAATCACATGCACCCAGGAAGCGGAGGTTGCAGTGAACCGAGATCGCACCATTGCACTCCAGCCTGGGCAACAAGAGTGAAACTCACTGAGGTCGGGAGTTCGAGACCAGCCTGATCAACATGGAGAAACCCTGTCTCTACTAAAAATACAAAATTGGCCAGGCGTGGTGTTGCAAGCCTGTAATCCCAGCTACTCAGGAGGCTGAGGCAGGAGAATCGCTTGAACCCAGGAGGTGGAGGTTGCCGTGAGCCAAGATCACGCCACTGCACTGCAGCCTGGGTAACAAGAGCAAAACTCCATCTCAAAAAATATATATATATATGTATATCAGCTCTCAGCTCAAACATCAAGCTTCCTTCCCAGACCATCTCCTCTGAATTTGTCCCTACCCCACTACTCTCTGCCACTGCCTGTCCACTCAGCACAAGTTTAAAGTGTGTATTTATGTGTTTATATGATCATTGCTCTTCTCCCTTAGAGACTGTAAGGTCTGTGCAGATCAGTTTGGTCTTGTTCAGTCTTGGCTCTGTAGCATCTTGTGGGATACCAGGCACAGAATGGATACTCAAATGTGCATGGAATGAATGAGTAAATGGGTAAATGAGAGATAAGAAGAAAGCCAGTAGGCCAGGTGCAGTGGCTCACATCTGTAATCCCAGCATTTTGGGAGGCCACGGCGGGCAGATCATCTGACGTCAGGAGTTTGAGACGGGCCTGGCCAAGATGGTGAAACTCCACCTCTACTACAGATACAAAAATTAGCCGAGCACAGTGGCACATGCCTGTAATCCCAGCTACTCAGGAGGCTGAGGCAGGAGAATTGCTTGAACCCAGGAGGCAGAAGTTGCAGTGAGCCGAGACTGCGCCACTGCACTCCAGCCTTGGCAACAGAGCGAGACTCCATCTCAAAAAAAAAAAAAAAAAAAAAAAAGAAAGCCAGAGTTAATTGGTTGGTCAAAGCAAAGTGCAAATGTAGTTTAGGAGTGGAAGGGTAAGTAAACCATGTGGCTAGGCACAAGCAGGAGCTTTCAGATGAGCAAAACCACTGGACTCACCAAAACAGAATAACCAGAAAGACTGTGTGATCTCCCCCAGATCTTTATTAACAGGATGAACTGCCATCTGTCTCAGATAGATGAAGTAGAGATAAACTACACCACACCAGAAAATTCTTGAGATACCTTTCAACTCAATAATAAACATTTGCTCTTTGTAATCACTCTTTGAAACTGTACGTGGGAAATAAGCCATTTTAAAAAAGCAATTTCTAAATACTTCATTAGCTAAAAAAGTCAGACCATGTCTATGGGATGGGAACCAGAAAGGAGAAGTCTTGGAAAGAGATGGAGAATGAACAGCTGTCTTCCTGCTGCTGTCAGGCAGAAGGTGAATTAGACTTGTTCTAGGAGGTTCCAGGACTCAGAGGTAAAACCAAGAGGAAATTAAAGGAAAACAGATTTAGCTTACTGTAAGGCAAATGCTAATAGTTACCAAGATCTCCTCTGAAACAAAAGAAATGAATGACTTCATAAGGTCAGCAACTCCCTGTATCTAGAAGACTTGGAGGAAAGGCTGAATAACCAGAAATTTACAGAAGGTAACTTCAAATTGTCCGCTTGCTGGGAGATTGGACTAGATCTGTGTTTTCCAAACTGTACCATGGGATATGAGTCCTGAAAGGAAATCTGAAAAAGACTGCATGCTATAACCCTCCCCTGGAGATTAAAAAAGCACATTAGCATATTATAAGCTTTGAAAAATCCTGCAGGTAGGACTTGAGCTCCAATGTTGTACAGAACACTTTTTTCTTGAGACAGAGTCTCACTCCATTGCCCAGGCAGGAGTGCAGTGGCATGATCTCAGCTCACTGCAACTTCTGCCTCCCAGGTTTAAGCATTTCTCCTGCCTCAGCCTACCAAGTAGCTGGGATTACAGGTGCGTATGACCACGCCTGGCTTTTTTGTTTGTTTGTTTTGTATTTTTAGTTGAGACAGTGTTTCACCATGTTGGCCAGGCTGGTCTCAAAATCCTGACTTCAAATGATCCACCTGCCTTGGCCTCCCAAAGTGCTGGGATTATAGGTGTGAGCCACATTGCCCGGCCTCCAGAACACATTTCAAATGACCTGGACTAGAAGACAACGCTGATCTTCTCAAGTTGAATATTCTATGATTCTCTCTCCATTAAAAAGGAAGCTCTAGGCTAGTGGATCTGAAACTTGAGCATGTATCTGAATTCCCTGGAGAGCTTATTAAAACAACTTTAGGCTCCACCCCTAAGTTTCCCATACCTGGGATCTGGGGTGAGGTCTGAAATTTTGCATTTGCAACAAGTTCTCAGGGGTTGCTGTTGCTGCTGGTCCAGTGATCTCACTTTGCAATTTGTCTAGACTTGGAGATTAAGAACGTTCAGGGTTTGAAAAACTTGAAGTTGCTAAACTTCATACATCTCATTGCAGATTAGTCTCCAAGCACCTATAATTCTGACCTTTTCTTCTCACTCCGTAAAATGGTAGGTGGATGCCTTCTGTAAGGCAAAAGAGAAATCTGATCCTTAATGAAGTAGATACAGTCTGCAAAGCCCTCTCCTGTCAGTAATTGTGACCAGAGAAGACCCAGGTGGCGTTATTAGGGGAGGCTGCAAGGAGCCAGCCTTGCTCAGACCTTTCAGATTCGAATTCAGGCACATACTTACTTTTCCCCCAGGCATCCTCTGAGATGCTTCCACCTCTGTTGCCTCATGTATCCACCAGGGAAAACTTACTAGGCAGCTACCACCATTCCCTTTTAACTGGTGGCAAAACTGAGGCTCAGAGAAGCAAAGTATGTTGGCCAAGGTCACACAGTAGAAAGAAACAGAGCTAGGGTTTGCACCCAGATCATTTAAGCCCACGTTTGGATCTTTTTCTTAATATGACTCTTCCTGCCACCTTGCATGCTGGCCTCTTTCCTATCCTTCAGTCCCTCCCTATGCCTCACATTGGTCAAAACGTAATGCTTGAGGGAAGCCCCTCCCCTCCACCAATTCCTCCTATAAGCAATTCCATTTAGTTGCACTAAGCACTACTGAGTGTCAGGTACCTGGAGATACAGCAGCGAACAAAACAGACAAGGTCCCCATCCCTGCTGAGTACACAGCAAAATTAGGTAAACAGACAACTCATAAAGCCTGCAAAGTATTGTCCACACACAGACACACAGCACGTCTTGCTGGTCAGAAGGGTTTCTGGGAGGAGATGACGTTTTTGCTGAATCTTAGAGGTATCTGGAGGAAGACACGCTGGACCCTAGACCAATGCCCTGGGCTGACACTTCCACCGTCACACCTCGACCCCTGCCAAGGTCCCAAGCTTCCCCAACTCCATACATAGCACTGCCTTCCACTCCACTGCATGGGACCAAAACATAAGAGTTGTGAGCCCAAATATCTGAGACAGGTCTCAACCAATTCAGAAAGTGTATTTTGCCAAGGTTAAGGACGTGCCTGTGACACAGCCTCAGGAGGTCCTGATGACATGTGCCCAAGGTGGTCAGGATACAGATTTTGCTTTTATGTATTTCAGGGAGGCAGGAGACATCAATCAGCATGTGTAAGAGGTACATTGGCTCAGTCCAGAAAGGTGGGACAACTTGAGGCAAGGGGCAGGTAGACGACAGACAAAAGGTTGCATTCTTTTGAGTTCTTGATCAGCCTTCCACTAAATACACAATTCAGTCTGGCTCCGTGAATCTGCATTTTTACATAAACAATAGGGCAGAGGAAGCAATCAGATATGCATTTGTCTCAAGCAAGCAGAGGGATGACTTTCTGTCCCGCACCTGTGAAGATCAGCTACCCATTTACATTGCCAGGGTGAAATTCAACAGAACTGTTTTAGGGGAAAGATCTTGTGGGCCACAGGGAACAAACTGTGAGAGAAGTATGTCGCTTTTTAATCTTTGTAGCTATCTTATTTCGGAATAAAATGGGAGGCAGGTTTGCCAGCTTGACTTTTGCCTTAGCTTAGTGCTTCTGGTAGCCCATGGTTTATTTTCCCTTCACGGAGTCATCCTTGATAAATCTCCTTCCTCCCACCCCACAGTAAGACCCATCCACACTACCTCTGTGCACATTCCTGGAATGCATCTATTCTGTCCATCAGCACTGCTGTGACCCAGTCCCAAATACTCTCACCTCACACCTGGACAACTGCAGCAGCCTCCCAACTCGTCTCTCTGACTCCCCTCTAGCTCCTCTCTAACCCATTTGACTAGAACAATGGATGTTTTGTAATCATGTATCAGACCTTCACTCCCCTCCTATCAACCTTAATGGCTCCCTATTCCCTTAGAATCCAAATTCTTGCTAATTGCCTACAAGTCTCTCCCTAATCAGAGCATAGCCCACATCTCTCCCACCTCACCCACCTCTACCCTTCCCCAACTCTCATCTCCTGCCACACTGATCTTCCTTCTTTCCTTTATGCCCACCAGCTCACCCCAGGGCCTTGTCACTTGTTGCTTCCTATCTGCAAAGCTCTTCCTCCAGATCCTTCAGGAGCTTGCTTCCTGTCACACAGATCCTTAGCCTACATGTCACCTTCTCAAAGAAGCCTCCCTTGACCTCCCAGTCACTCCCAATTATATCAAAGATGTATTCTTTTTCACAGCCCTGAGTCATTCTCTGATATTTTCCAGTTTATTCATTTACTATCTGTCTCCAACTGGAATATAAGCTTCTTAAAAGCAGAAACTTTGTCTGTCTTGTTTATTGCCTAGAATGGAGTTTGTTACATTATAATGGATCCTCGAATATTTACTGAGTGAATGAGTGAATGGCAAAAAAATAAAAATAAAAATAGCTCAGTGTGATTGGAACAACCAGTCTGTGGAAATGACACTGAGGGGTTTTCAGCCAAGGAGTGACATGATGAGAGGTGCTTTCTAGAAAGGTCACTCTGGCTGCTGGAGGAGGTGGGAGGGGAGCAGAGGCATATACCAACTTGAAGGACATTTGAATGGGACATGGTGATGAGTGAGACACACAGGAGGCTGAGGAACGGAGGCATCAGCGATCAAAAAACTCCACTGCAGTTCATCCTACACTGCCCAGATCCATGGATTGTGTTGCAACCGATATCAACATTTTAATTCACCAACTAAACGTACTCTGTGTATTTTAGAACCAGAAACTTCTCTTCTACTTCTCTCCCCATATTTCTCTCTACTCCCAAAAGACAGATTGCACAGCACTATGCCCACAATGAGTGCCCACCGCATAAATACATGGAGCTTCTAGAAGGTGAAAGATCTGACATTCCCTCTGTAAGATGCAAAGGGAGCAATGATAAAGCATTGCGGTTTCCGCCAAGCGCAGTGGCTCACGCCTGTAATCCCAGCACTTTGAGAGGCTGAGGCAGGTAGATCGCTTGAGCTCAGGAGTTTTGAGACTAGCCTGGACAACATGGTGAGACACAGTCTCTACAAAATAAATAAATAAATAAATAAAAATTATCTGGGCATGGTGGTGTGTGCCTGTCCTGTAGTCCAGCTACTCGAGGGGGCTGAGGCAGGAGGATTGCTTAAGCCCGGGAGGTCGAGGCTGCAGTGAGCTGAGATTGTGCCATTGCACTCCAGCCTGGTTGACAGAGTGAGACATTGTCTTAAAAAAAAAAAAGAAGAAGAAGAATTGCAGTTCTGGAGTCAGACAGACCTGCTTACGCTACATGCAACACCTGGGCACGCTGGTTAGCTTTTGGGCCTCAGCAGCTTCATCTGTAAAATAGGGATAGTGGGAGCCTCTATCTCAGAGGATTCTCGCAAAATTACAAGGGATCCTACATGCAAAGTGTTCAGCACGGTGCCAGGCACAGAGTAAGCCCACAAGAGCTATTATTAGGAACCTCAGTCACTTAAATCAAATCAGCAGCCTCTCCCAGCCCCGCGGCCCCTGCCCTCTGCCTCTGTCCCTGTGTCTGAATCATCCTACTCCCTTTCCCTGTCTTGACTGCTGGTTGGCTGCTATTTCTCCAGACCTGGGATATGTCATAATGTGATTGATGCACCCAATCATAAAAATAACCAGTTATTTTGATGTGGGGTGCGTCATCCCTAAAAATAACTGAGAACGGTGGAAGTGAAGACACCAAGGCAAATATTGGTTTGCATTGTGTGCACACACACCAACATGCACACACACACAACATGCAGACCCTCACACCAACATGCACACACCCTCACACCAACATGCACACACGCTCACACCAACGTGCACACACAACATGCACACACTCTCACACCAACACGCACACACACACACACACCAACAGCACACACTCACATCAACATGCACACACGCTCACATCAACATGCACACACACACCAACAGGCACACACTCTCACACCAACATGCACACACACACCAACGTGCACACACACAACATGCACACACTCACACTAACATGCACACACCAATATGCATGCACACCAATATGCACACACTCACACCAATGTGCACACATACACACCAACATGCACACACCCTCACACCAACATGCACAAACGCCAACATGCAACATACCAACATACACACAACATGCACACACCCTCACACCAACATGCACACATACACACTAGCATGCACACACCCTCACACCAACATGCACACACACCACTGTGCACCCATACCAACATGCACCCATACACACCAAAATGCACACACACCAACATGCACACTCAAACCAACATGCACACATACACCAACATGCTCACTCACGCCAACATGCACATTCACACCAACATGCACACACCCTTACACCAATATGCATACATACACCAACATGCACACTCACACCAACATGCACACTCACACCAACATGCACCCTTACACCACTATGCACACATACACCAACATGCACACTCACACCAACATGCACTCATACCATGCGCATATACACCAATATGCACACATACAACATGCACACAACATGCACACATACAACATGCACACACACCAACATGCACTCACACCAGCATGCACACACTCATACCATGCACATATACACCAATATGCACACATACAACATGCACACACCAACATGCACACTCACACCAACATGCACACACACCAACATGCACACATACACCAACATGCGCACACACCAACACGCACACACATCATGCACACATACACCAACATGCACACACACCAACATGCACATTCACACCAACATGCACACCAACATGCACACTTACACCAACATGCACACACACCAACATGCACACTCACACCAACATGCACACTCGCACCAACATGCACACACACCAACATGCACACTCACACCAACATGCACACTCGCACCAACATGCACACACACCAACATGCACACTCACACCAACATGCACACATACACCAACATGCACACTCACACCAACATGCACACTCACACCAACATGCACACACACCAACATGCACACTCACACCAACATGCACACTCGCACCAACATGCACACACACCAACATGCACACTCGCACCAACATGCACACATAGACCAACATGCACACTCACACCAACATGCACACACAACATGCACACACACCATGCACACACAACATGCTCACTCACACCAACATGCACACACACCCCAACATGCACACTCACACCAACATGCACACTCACACCAACATGCACACACAACATGCACACACCAACATGCACACACATGCACACTCACACCAACATGCACACGCACCAACATGCACACATACACCAACATGCACACTCACACCAACATGCACACATACACCATACACACACACCAATATGCACACACTCAAAACACTCACACCAATATGCACACATTCATACCAACAGGCACACACACACCAACATGCACACATACACACCAATATGCACACACTTATACCAACATGCATACACACACCCAACGTGCACACACACACAGAATAGTCACTTTAAATAGGACGGGGAAATATACCAACTTTAATCAAGGGGGAGAAAAGCCTCGCTACCCCTCCCATCACTCTTAAACAGCCAGTTGATGATGGTGACAGCTGATTAGAGGGCTCTTGTCCAGAGGCGGCCCAGCAAGGGACAGAATGAGACAGCCTAACTACAGTATCAGAGAACACTGCTAATGGTTTTCCCCAAGCTGCGGCAAAGTGATTGACTTCCAGCCCCAGTAACTTCCAGGACTTCATTTGCCGCAAGAGTGCCCCTAATTCTAAGTTGGTGTCATGCTTCTTTCCTTTAGCAGAGAAATGCCCCCAAGACATATCATTCTGACTTGCACGGCAAAGGACACTGACTCATCATTCTTCCAGCCTCTGGAAACGGGTCCCTTGCTGTTGACAGTGCCTCGGAAGAAATTCATTCTTTATTGCTGGGACCATTTTCTTCTTCCCTGTACACTTCAGGGATGATGGGCACAAGGTTTGAAAAACCTCCAGACTTTTTAGAAATAGACGAAATCCAACTTGCCAATGGTGTCACCTTCCTGGCGACATCATCTTTGCCTCCTCCTGGCAGATACCACCTCAGCCTTCTGGAAGATGATGCCACCTTTTCACACGGAGCTCAGCATGCCAAGTGGAACAGACTGGAATGCCAGAAGAGCACAAGATTCAGAGAAATGGCTCAGGATTGTCAGGACACCAAGACCCTCTGGAAAGGACCCAGAATCTTCACAGATGTCCCCAGCTCCCAGAGAATGACATTTGCCTCCAAGATGCAGGAAAGAGGTTGCGACACCTTCCTGGCAAGAATTCAGAGTGAGTGAAGGTTGGAGACAGAAGCCTGTGGTTTCTATTTATTTATTGAGACAGGATCTTGCTCTGTTGCCCAGGCTGGAATGCAGTGGTACAATCATAGCTTACTGCGGCCTTGAACTCTCAGGCTCAAGCAATCCTCCCGCCTCAACCTCCCGAGGAGGTGAGGCTACAGGTGTGTGCCATCAATTTTTTGTAGAGACAGGGTCTCACTATGTTACCCAGACTGGTCTCAAACTCCTGGGCTCAAGTGATCCTCCTGCCTCAGCCTCCCAAAGCGCCAGGACTACGGACATGAGCCGCCACGTCTGGCCAAAGCCTGTGTTGTTGTTATTGTTGTTGTTTTGAGACAGGGTCTCTCACTCTGTCACCCAGGCTGAAGTGCAGTGGTATGAACACAGCTCATTGCAGCCTTAACCATCTGGGCTCAAATGATCCTCCTACCTCGGACTCCTGTGTAGCTGGGACCACAGGTGTGTGCCACCATGCCTAGCTAATTTTTCAATTTTTTTGTAGAGATGGGAGGTCTCACTATCTTTCCCATGCTGGCCTTGGAGCTCCTGGACTCAAGCAGTCCTGCCACGGCTTCCAAGGTGCTGGGATTAAAGGCGGAAGCCACCATGCCCAGCTGGCCTGCATTTAAATACAAGCATTGTCTCTTACTAGTTAGGCCTTTGTGAGCAAGTGCATGTGTGAGCCTCAGTCTCCTAGTGTGTAAATTGGGGAGAATAATACCTGCCTAGTAAGGTGATGGTGAGGACTAAACGAAATGATCTCAGGAAATTACATCCCAGGCATAAGGTAAAAAACAAGTTGTCATTATCATCAGCATCACGTTAGACAAACGTGGAAGGGATATAAGCTGCCCTATATATTTCCAAACCCATGCTACATTCCTGGAAGCTCCCAGTGATATTTTACACCCAAAGGAATCTCATCGTGTTGGGCGAAGACTGCGGACTTCACAGTCAAACAGGTCAAAGTTCAAATCCCAGCCCTGCCCGTTACCAGGCATGTACCCTTGATTTCCCCAAGGCTCAGTTTCCTCAGCTGTGAAATAAATGTGGAGTTTCCAGAGTAGAGGGGATGATAAACATGCCAGGAAGGGCTCACAAGATGCGACTTACCTCTGCTTCCCCTTAACAAGGTGGCTTAAGGAAAACAAGAAACACTATGGCTCAATTAACCCCGTAGATCTCCAGCTCAACCCATATGTTGATAGAACCCCCATGGCATTCAGTCCCAGACCTGCTGCCCAGCCTCCAAAATGCCCAGCAACTCCACAGCCAAGGAGGCCAGCCCAAAGTTTCTTAATTCCCCTGATCACTCATTTAACAAGCATTCACCAAGTGCCTACTGAGTGCCGAGCTTTGAATTGGAGCCTGGGAACACAACAAAGAACAAAGCCAACCCAGCCCCTGATCCCCAGAGCTCACCATGCGGGTGGGGAAGAGATCATCACACAAAGACTGGGTTAGGGCTCCTCCAAAAAGTGAAACATAGAATGACCACAGGACAGCAATTCCACTTCTAGGCATATACCCCACATTAAAAACAGGTGCTCAAACAAATCCTGGTATGCAAATGTTCACAGCAGCCCTATTCACAATAGCCAAAAGGTGGAAACAATCACCATGTCCATCAACTGAGGAATGGATAATAAAATGTGACCTATCCATACAATGGAATATTATTCAGCCATAAAAAGGAATAAAGTACTGATACATGCCATAGTTGGGTTAATCTTGAATATATTTTGATAAGTGAAAGAAGCCAGATGCAAAGTGTCACATCTTACAGGATTCCACTTACAGGAAATGTCCAGAACAGGTAAATCCATTAAGACAGAAAGTAGAAGGGTGGTTGCCAGAGACTGTGGGAAGGAGGGAATGAGGAGCGACTGTTTAATGGCTACAGGGTTTCTATTTGGTGTGATGACAATACTTTGGAACTAGACAGAGGCATAACGGCACAACACTGTGAATGTACTAAATGCTACTGAATTGTTCACTTTAAAACAATTAATTTTATATTATATAAATTTCATCTCCATTTTTTTTTTTGACATAGGGTCCTGCTCTGTTACCCAGGCTAGAGTGCAGTGGCGCAATCATGGACTCAAACCATCCTGGGCTCAAACCATCCTTCCACCTCAGCCTCCCAAGTAGCTGGGACCACAGGTGTGCACAATCATGCCTGGCTAATTGTTTTTCTTATAGACAGGGTCTCACTATGTTTCATAGTCTGGAATTGAACTCTGGGGCTCAAGCAATCCTCCTGCCTCAGCCTCCCAAAGTGCGCGGATTACAGACATGAACCACCACACCCAGCCTGTCGCTTTGATATTTTAAAAAGACTGGATGATGTAGAACAGGGGTAAATGCCTTGACCGGAAAGTGTGAAGTGCTGTGGGCAGCATGGGGGCCCTAATCCCGTGTCACTGACCAGATTGACTAGTTATCTCAAAAGCTAATTTTTTTCTTCTCACCTTTGAAGCATCAAATGGGATCTTCCTACAGCCCATGCCTGAAGACTGCATTCCTAAGAAAGCAAAGGCACCAGGGGTGGGGCTACCTGTCCTGAAGGGAAAAGTGGAGAAGAAGCTGCCCTGCCTGGTGCCAGCTACTCTGTCTCTCATATCCGCGCTTCTGCCTGGACTGGTTCCTGTTCCAGTTGCAGGCTAATCAAGTCTTGAGAGGAGGCTCTAAGAAGTTCCTAAAGAAACAGAGGAAGCTGGGTGTGGTGGCTCACGCCTGTCATCCCAGCACTTTGGGAGGCCAAGGCGGGCGGATCACTTGAGGCCAGGAGTTGGAGACCAGCCTGGGCAACATGGTGAAACCCGTCTCTACTAAAAATACAAAAATTAGCTGGGCATGGTGGCACACGCCTGTAATCCCAGCTACTCAGGAGGCTGAGGCAGGAGAATCACTTGAAACTGTGAGGTGGAGGTTGCAGTAGGCTTAGATCGCACCATTGCACTCCAGCCTGGGCAACAGAGCGAGACTCTCTCAAAAACAAAACGAAACAAAACAAAAAGTTACTAAGGAAACAGAGGAGGAGGAAAAGGGGGAGGTAGGCAAAAAGTCCAAAAAAAAAATATATATATATATATATATATCAACCCAAAATAACTGAAAACAGAGACTCAAACAGCTCTTTGTACATCCATGTTCATAGAATAATTATTCACAACAGCCCAAAAGAAGAAACAACCCCAGTGTCCATCAATGAAAATATGGATAAACAAAAGGTAGTATATGCATACAATGGAATATTATTCAGCCTTAAAAAGGAATGATGTTCTAACACATGCTGCAACATGGGTGAACCTTAACAACATGATGCTGAGTGAAAGAAGCCAGACACAAAAGGCCACGCAGTGTAGGAGTGCCCTTATCTGAAATATCTGGAATAGGCAAATCCATAGTGGATTGCCAGGGGCTGGGAAAAAGAGAAGAACAGGTATTAAGTGATTCCTTAATGGGTACGGAGCTCTATTTGGTGTGATGAATATGTATTGGAAATAGATAGTGGTGATGATTGCACAACATTGTAAATACTTAATGCCACTGAATTGTAGACTTTAAAAATGGTCACAATTGGCTGGGCGCCGTGGCTCACGCCTGTAACCCCAGCACTTTGTGAGGCCAAGGTGGGCAGATCAACTGAGGTCAGGAGTTCAAGATCAGCCTGGCCAACATGGTGAAACCCCGTCTCTACTAAAAATACAAAAATTAGCTGGGCGTGGTGGCACGCACCTGTAATCCCAGCTACTCAGGAGGCTGAGGCTGGAGAATAGCTTGAACCAGGAGGCAGAGGTTGCAGTGAGCCGAGATTGCATCACTGCACTCCAGACCAGGCAACAGAGCGACACTCCATCAAAAAAAAAAAAAAAAAAAAAAAGTCAGAATGGCACAATTTTATATTGTATCTATTTTACCATAATAAAAAAAATTTAATCCTAGATGATGTATGGACATTGTCCGTATTCTTTCTAACAGCAAAATTAAGAGGGTTGGGATCAGGGATCAAGCAGACTGGTATTGAAGCTCAGCACAGTCACTTCAAGCTGAGTGACCTTGGGCAACTCTCTTAACATCTCTGAGCCTGTTTTCTAATCTATAATAGTACCCACAACTAAGGGTGGTTGTGAGCATAATGGATGCAAACCACAGTCCCCGGCTCTTAGTGTTGAATAAATAGTGATGATTGTTGAGACTCTGGGGCAGCTAAAAGGCACCAAAATTCTTTTCCACCTCCAAGAGCTGTGCTAGGTTGAGTGTAAAAAAGGCAGAAGAGGAGGCCATGTAATCTGCCTCCAAGACTCTGGCTCTTAGCCCTATGAAACGAGGCTGGACTCCTGCAAGATGACAGTAGAGGTGATAATTCAGTGACAATGGCTCTACGTAGAGACTTCAAGGAAACATCCAAATGACATCTTCCAAGGTTCGGTACATAAGAACATCAACCTTTCTGAAGGCCCTTTGTATGTACATTGCCCAAACACCACCTGTGACTAGGCTGCTTTGGGGGCCTACAGCTCACCTCTGGGCAGGGCCAGGAGGAAGAAGGGCAGAAGCCGGAGGGGCCTGCTGGACACCATCTCAGATGGCCATAGGAGTGAGGGACCAAGGTTGCTGTTATGAGCTGGTTTATTGAGCCCACTATACATGTTGGGCGGGTCCTGGGGGGTCTCTGTGGCCCTTTCCACAGGGCCAGGTTCCTGTCTGTGGTTCCTCATGTGCTATTTTTAATTATTCTGCCCCCGCAAAGCCTAAAACGTCCAAGAGTCACAGAGGCCTGGGTGCTTATCCCCTGGGGAAAAGAAGCCTTGGGGAGCTGGAGAAGCCAAGTTCAGTGGCTACTCAGCTGGAGAAAAGCAGATTCCAATAGGATAGCGTATTAGTCCATTCTCACATTGCTATTAAGAAATCCCTGAGACTGGGTGATTTATTTATTTTTATTTTTTAAATGTTATTTTACTTTAAGTTCTGGGATACATGTGCTGAACGTGCAGGTTTGTTACATAGGTATACATGTGCCATGGTGGTCTGCTGCACCTATCAACCTGTCATCTAGGTTTTAAGCCCCACGTGCATTAGGTATTTGTCCTAATGCTCTCCCTCCGCTTTTCCCCCACCCCTCAACAGGCCCCGGTGTGTGATGTTCCCTTCCCTGTGTTCATGTGTTCTCATTGTTCCACTCCCATTTATAAGTGAGAACACGTGGTGTTTGGTTTTCTGTTCCTGTGTTAGTTTGCTGAGCCTGATGGTTTCTAGCTTTATCCATGTCCCTGCAAAGGACATGAACTCATTTTTTATGGCTGCATAGTACTCCATGGTGTATACATGCCACATTTACTTTATCCAGTCTATCACTGATGGGCATTTGGGTTGGTTCCGAGTCTTTGCTATTGTAAATAGTGCTGCAATAAGCATACGTGTGTATGTGTGTCTTTATACTAGAATGATTTATAATCCTTTGGGTAATACATATTTTATTTATATTTTAAGACTGAGTCTCACTCTGTCACCCAGGCTGGAGTGCAATGCAGTGGCACAATCTTGGCTCACTGCAACCTCCACCTCCTGGGTTCAGGTGATTCTTGTGCCTCTGCCTCCTGAGTAGCTGGGATTATGGGCATCTGCCACCATGCCCGGCTAATTTTTTTTTTTTTTGGATTTTTAGTAGAGATGAGGTTTTGTTATATTGGCCAGGCTGATCTCAAACTGTTGGCCTCAAGTGATCCACCCACCTTGGCCTCCCAAAGTGCTGGGATTACTGGTGTGAGCCATCACACCTGGCCAAGACTTGGTAATTTACGAAGAAAAGAGGTTTCATTGGTTCACAGTTCCTCAGGCTGTCCAGGAAGGATGATGTTGGCTGGCATCTGCTCAGCTTCTGGAGAAGCCTCAGGAAACTTACAATCCTAGCAGAAGGCAAAGAGAGAGCCAGCACTTCACATGGCCAGAGTGGGGTTGGGTGGGGAGGAGGTCCCACGCACTTTCAAATGACCAGATCTCACAAGAACTCACTCACTATCCCAAGAACAGCACCAAGAGGGAAATCTACCCCCATGATCCAATCACCTCTCATCAGGCCCTACCTCCAATATTGGAGATTATAATTTGACATGAGATTTGGGCAGGGACACAGACCCAAACCATATCAGATGGAGAAGGGGCCAGGGAGGTCCAGGGAAGCAGGAAGTACCGTGGGCTGGGGGAAGAAGAACAGCAGGTGGCCTGGGATTCCCAAGAGGCCCTGGGGCTGAAGAATTGTATATGACCAGGGTTGTTCACCATGAAAACTTGTCCCTAAGAAAAGGGTGACTGAAAAGGCAATGGAAGGGGCGTGGGATACATTTGCAAAAAGGCATGGTGTAAGTTTCCTATGACAATAAGATTAGGGGCTTAATACAACACACATTCATTATCTTAAAATTCTGGAGATCAGAATTTCAAAATAGGTCTTACTAGGCAAAAATCAAGGTGTAAAGAAAACTGTATTTGTTCTAGGACCTCTAGGGGAGAGTCTGTTTCCTTGTCTTTTCCAGCTTCTAGAGACCATCAGTATACCTTGCTCCTGGCCCCTTCCTCCCTCTCCCAAGCCATTGGTATAGCATCTTCAGACCTCTCTCTCTGACTCTGACCTCTGACCCTCCTGCCTTCCTCTTTCCCTTATAAGGACCTTTGGGATGACTTTGAGCACGCCTAGATCATCCATGATAATCTCCCCATTTCAACATCCTTCATTTAATGACATTTTCAAAGTCCCTTTACTATGTAATATCACATATTCACAGGTCACATACTCACAGATCACATGTTCAGAGATGTCCCTGGGGATGAGGGCATGGGCATCTTTGGGGAAAGGGGGTCATTATTCTGACTACTACAGCAAGGAATTCCCTCCTCCTCTCTGAGCCTCAACTTTCTCATCTGTAAAATGGGGCTAATAATAATAGCACTGATATCTGGGGTTTGTCTGAGGATGACACCAGGAATAGAATAATCTCTTAGCAGGCCCCCTGGGAAAAACCAAGTGTCAGGGGTGGGGAGGGGGACATTGGTCAGGGTCCAACCCTTTCTTTCCCCACCCACCCCCTTTTCCCCACAGATACCCCAGGAGGCCTGTGGCATCTTTGGAATCAGGGTTTGCCAATTCCTTGTCCAAGTGTGAGGCTCAGGAGAGAGCGACATATTGACTCCCAGCCCTGGCTCTGACAAGACAGTATCATTCTTCATATAAAAGTGAAGAATGAATCTTCACACCCCCCAATCTGGGAGTAATGGGATTTTTCAGGCAGGCTTCATTACTGTGCCTTGGTGCCATTTGACTGATAATTGCATTCTGAAGCTGGAATTGATAAATTCCCCTTGCATTGTCATTACTGGATGTTTACCTGATCTATTTGATGAATATTAATTCACAAAAAAATATTTCCATTCCTGAAGCGATTCTGGGCAAAATGATGCCTTTCTCTCTCCTACCAGGGATTGCCGAAACAATGTACAGAGTTAAGTAATAACAAGCCCTTGTCAGAGTGATTTATTGGGCATGAAAACAAAGAGAGAAGAGGACTTCAGCCTCTCCTTTATTAAGCAACACCTGGGGGGAAGGAACACAGCGTTCCATTCCAGAGCTGGGAGCAGACGGCAGAGAGGTGGCATTTGAAGGCCATAGAGAAAAGAGTTTATACGATATATTCACCTTTTGCCAAGGTATCTTCCAAGGAGCACCAAGATGTTTCCTATGTACCCCCGACCCCATGCTGGGGAGCTTATAGAGAGAGTTGAAATTGGCCAGGCGCGGTGGCTCACGCCTGTAATCCCAGCACTTTGGGAGGCCGAGGCGGGCGGATCACGAGGTCAGGAGATCAAGACCATCCTGGCCAACATGGTGAAACCCCGTCTCTACTAAAAATACAAAAAAATTAGCCGGACGTGGTGGCGGGAGCCTGTAGTCCCAGCTACTCGGGAGGCTGAGGCAGGAGAATGGCATGAACCCAGGAGGCGGAGCTTGCAATGAGCCGAGATCGCGCCACTGCATTCCAGCCTGGGCAACAGAGTGAAACTCCGTCTCAAAAAAAATTAAATTAAATTAAAAAAAGAAAAGAGTTGAAATTTATTGAGCACTAGCTATGATTCTGTCTTTCTGGCCATGCATTTAATCCTCACTACAAACTTGAGAGGCTAGGCCCATCATTGTCCCCATTTTACAGAGCAGTACACTGGGGCTCAGAGAGGTTAAGATCATACTTAACCAAGGTCATAGTGGTTGAAACTGGCAGAGCTGCATCTGGAACCTAACTCTGACTCCTAAAGACAGTTATCTTTCCACCGTATAAGGGGTTGGCAAACTATAGTCCATGGGCTATTTTTGTAAACTGAGTTTCATTGAAACATAGCCATATCCATTCTTTTATTGTTTTTTGGGGTTTGAGACAGGATCTTGCTCTGTCACCCAGGCTGGGGTGCAGTGATGCAATCTCAGCTCACTGCAACCTCTGCCTCCCGGGTTCTAAGTTATTCTCCTGCCTCGGCCTCCGGAGTAGCTGGGATTACAGGCATGTGCCACCACGCCTGGCTAATTTTGTATTTTTAGTAGAGACAGGGCTTCACCATGTTGGCCAGGCTGGTCTTGAACTCCTGATCTCAGGTGATCCACCTGCCTTGGCCTCCCAAAGTGCTGGGATTACAGGCGTGAGCCACCTCGCCCGGCCATTTATTGTTTATACCTGATTTCACACTACAATGGCAGAATTGAGTCGTTTCAACAAAGACCATATGGCCTTCGAAGCCTAAAATCTTTACTACCTGGTCTTTTAAGAAAAAGTTAGCTGACCCCTGCTCCTATACCATTTGCCAGCAAGTTTAGAGTCCACCTGGAGACCCTACACTGAATACCCAGTAAATGGCAGCCGAACAATAATTACTACTGTTGCTGGTTGTTGTTTTAGTATTATACTATTATTATACTGCTTTTATCATCTTTATCTCCTTGAGAAAGACAAAGAAATCTTTCCAGCCACCCATTAAGGAACCGGCCTTCAAGATAATAAGCGTTGTGTTTCCTGCGGTAAATCATAAGATCCTTAAACATATTTAATAATATCTTAGGTCTTTCAATGTTTCCAGCTTCTTAATGAGAATTTAAATTGCAACCACATCCTTCAACAAGCTCTTCTGAAAATGTAAGCTGCTCTCCCTCTCATTACAGAACAATTCTAGAGATGTCCAAAGGCACACAGTTGGAAAAGGTCCAAGTTATTTACCAAGATATGGGTGGGAATAGTCAGACCTCTTGGGGTACCTTAGCCCATCTTTCCCTGCTGCCCAGAGCCCATTCAGCATCCGTGGAAGCCATGAAAGAACTCCTGGGCTCTAAGTAGGGTGACCAACCATCGCGGATGGACTGAGGGATTTCCAGGGATGTGGGACTTTCAGCACTAAGACCAGGAACACCCTGGGTAAACTGGGATGAGTTGATCACTCCCTCTCCAAGACATTTGGCATTCACCCCACCAGAAACAGATGGGAAGTCCAGCTGAAGTCAACCACAGCTCTTTTAATTTGGGAGAACTTCTTGTTAAACGCTAATCTCCCACACACACCTTTTAAGGGACTAACTTGGCTGTGCTGAATTTAGACTCTGAATATTACTCAAGCCATCTTTGAACCACCTTGGGCCAAGACACACAGGTGTGGCCTTCCCTGGTAACTTCTCTAGAGACCAAGAAGGGTAGAAATTAAGAACACAGATTCTACACTCGCTAGTCATATAAACGTGGGCAAGTTACTGCCTGCCTCTGAGCCTCAGTTTCTTCATCTGTAAGATGGGGACAATAGAAATACTTGCTTCAAAGGGTTCAGGTCATGATGAAATAAGTTAAAACAACCAGAGCCCATTCAAAAGAGCCTGGTACCCAATAACTGTTTTGTGCTGGCTATGTTTCAAAATCTCTGAACCTGAATTTGCACCGTGCGGATTTGCTTATATTTTAGACCCTGGCTAAGTGTGGTCCCCTAACCAGCAGCAGCAATATCCTCCAGAAGCTGGTTAGAAATGCAGGTTTCCAGGCTAGGCGCAGTGGCTCATGCCTGTAATCCCAACACTTTGGGAGACCAAGGCGGGCAGATCACTTGAGGTCGGGAGTTCGAGACCAGCCTGGCCAACATGGCGAAACCCCGTCTCTACTAAAAATACATAAATTAGCCAGGTGTGGTGGCGTGTGCCTGTAATCCCAGCTATTTGGGAAGCTGAGGCACAAGAACTGCTTGAACACAGGAGGCAGAGGTTGCAGTGAGCCAAGATTGTGCCACTGCACTCCAGCCTAGGTGACAGAGGAAGACTCTGCCTCAAAAAAAGAAACAAGAAAAAAAGAAAGAAAAGAAATGCAGGTTCCATGCCCAATCCCAGACCTGCTGCAGCCAAATTAATGATAATATGATCCCCAGCTGAGGCATGTGAACATTAAGTGTGTGGAGCGCCGTTTTAAACAACGTCCGGCATTTCCTAAAAGTTAAGGCTCAGGAGGGAGATGAGTATAAGGACAGATCACAGGATAGGAATATGGGATTCCGGAGGCACTTGCCCTGGCCCGGGGCTTTGCTGCTCACATGCGGCATATTCCAATCCCCTGCAAGTTAGAATTACCCAGGATGCTTTTTAAAATCCTGGTACCCAGATGCCACCCCAGCCCAATTAAATCAGCTCTAGGAGTGAAGCCCAGGCAGCCAGAGTTTCAAAGCTCCCCAGGTGACTAACTGCAACCAGGAGCGAGACTCATGGCTCCAGCCTATACCAGATCCTAAAATTCGTCTAGGGCTCCATTTCCCTCTCTCTAAGTCGGCAGAAGCAGACTAAGGACTTCAATATAGACTTATCTTAAGGAAATTTACAAAACATGAAATTGACCATTTTCACACAGACACTTCAACGGCATTTACAGTCAACAATGTGGTGCAACCACCACCTCTATCTACTTAAAAACATTTATATCACCCCCAGAGGAAACCCCACACCCACTAATAACAGTCACTCCCCATGTCCCCTCCTCTCAGCCCCTGGCAACATCCATCTGCTCTGGCTCTATGGGTTTACCCATTCTGGACATTTCATAGAAATGGAATCCTGCAATACAAGCCCTTTTGTGTCTGGCTTTTTTCACTTTGTCTAATCTTTTTGAGGTTCATCCACATTGCAGCATGCACGCATATCTCATTTCTTTTAAGTTACATTGAGACACTAGTGCTCGGTGAACCGAATCGAAACTCCAATTCATCTGCTGTACGGGCTGGGGCCTCAAGAACAAGCCTCTCACTTCCCAGAGTGCCTGTCCCCACGCCCGTCCCCTGTCAGGATCCATTACGGAGGGACAAGGATGGAGACACAGGCGCCTGTTCCGCTCAGCCCCGCTCAGCGTCAGCTGGAGCAGCTGTGACACTTCCTTTTCATGGTGGGGAATCTGCAGTGCCACCAGGAAGCTGCGAGCCCCTGATCAAACCTAACAGGAGTGAAGCTGAGCAGTGAGACAGCCTCACTCTCACCCGATGACGTGCTCAAGAAACAAAGCCGGGAGAAAATGAAGCAAGTGATTCCCGGGCCTCTTGGAAACCAAGTGTATTCTAGAAACCCACCTCCAAATTCCACCAACCACCAGGGTATCTCCCCTACATCTAAAAAACCAGAGTGAGGGCTTAGACGTAGTGTATAAAAAAGAGAGAGAGGGAGAGAAGAGACATAAGAAACCCACTGTCACTTTCGAACGTTTCCATAAACTGGGTTCCACCGAACAATACTATTCCACAATGTGTTAACAGGTTCTATGGGAAAGAGAGACCCAATGCTCTAATAAGTTTGGGTTATTACCAAATGTCAGCTCCCATTTTTGGAGATTCTGCAAGCAAGTTTGCAAATTAAAGGCTCTGAGAAGTCCTGCGGGAAAGAAAACTATACTCATTTATTTAATACATCTGATCAAGGAAATATTTCTAGGGGAGGAAACTCACTGACCTATAAATGCATCATAAACATCCCTACACATCTTGAATTCTTTGTTCAACAAATATCTATTGAGAACCTACTATGTGCCAGGCACGGTTTCAAGGACTGAGAATGTGGTGGTGGAAAAGATAGTTGTGATTCCTGCACCTCAAAAAGTCTACATTTGAGTAAGTGGAGATAGGTAATTAACAAGCTAATAAGTAAACAAGAATAACAACACCTGAAATCCGCTCTTTCAGTGTTTGCCTCAAAGTTCCCTTCATTCAAACCTTTCCAGCCCCCTCCAGTCAAGAGTGATGTCTCCTTCTTTGAGCTCCTACAAATTTATGGTCTGCACCATTCAGGAGGTAATAAATTGCACTCTGCCTGTGACAGCTCCCAAATAATTATGTTGAACTTTCATAATCTCTTGGATTGATAAAGTTCCAGGCTTAATGTCTTGTTTTCTCAGCCACACTGCATGTTCCTTGGAGGAAGGAAAGGAGTCTGTTTCTCTCCCCTCTTGACTCCAATTGTGTAAAGCCCAAAGTATGGCATTTCCTTGGGCCACTCTGGGTGGATTATAATGAGTCTAGATGTCATGTATGGCCCTGTCCAGGGGCCCCTTGGACCTACCAAAGCAGAACCACAGACGCAGAGCCCAGAAATCAGTGTTTTTGCAAAACATTCCAGGTGACTCTGATGCACAGCCAAGCTTGAGAACCTCTTAGCCCACAGTATCCACCCCCGCCTCCTAGATCCTGGGATTAAATCCCAGCTCCAACCTCGATAAGTGGGAAATCAAGGTTGGAAAATCAAATGAGGAAGTTATTTAACCCCTCTAAACCTCAATTTCCTCATCTCTAAATTGGGAGTAATAATAGTGACTACCTCAAAGAGTTGGTATGAGGATTAAATGAGATTTTCCTTTGGAAAAGGTTTAGCCCAGGGCCTGGTCCACAGCTGGGACCCAATCCCTGCTAGATCTCACTAGCATGATTACTTCCATGATCACTAAGAAAACGTAGCATGTCTAATTGCATCTCAATCCGAAGCCTCTGCCCATCTCTCCATCCTCAACTCCTACACCCCTCTCCTCTCCCATCCATTCCAGCCCTGGTGAATTCGTTGCCATCCTTCCAATGAAACCTGCTCATTCCCACTCTGGCTAGCTGACCACAACAAGCTCCTTCCTCCCAGGCCACATCTAGATGACATTTCCAGCCTCCTTTGCAGTTAGAGTTCTGGCCAATGGAATACGGATGCAGCAAATTAGAGCACTTCTAGACATGGTCAGTAAGAACTCCTGTGCAATCTTACACACCCTCTCCTTTTCCCCTCCCCTTCTCTCCAGTCTACCTTCTGGGTGTCAATATCCAGGGCAACCCTGGTAACTACACATTGAAGATGGTAGAGCATGGGTCCTGGGCTTCCTGAATGACCATGTGGAGCAGACTCCCCACCCGCCACCTCTAATCCAGAGCATCCATTTTTAGTTTTTACCTAAGTTGGAATTAAACTTCTACCATATTCAGCTACTGAGACTTTAAGGTTTATCTTTTACAATAATCAGCATTACCTTAACTAATATATCACCAGAGGGGCTTAGATGTGCTGTTCCCTCTTCCTGGAAATTTCTTCCCTATTCATACCTCTACGCCAAGGTTTCTCAACTTTGACATTGTTAACTTTTGGGTCTGGCTAATTCTTTGTTGATGGGGGTTGTGCTGTCCTGTGTATTGAAGGATGTTAGGCAGCATCCCTGGCTCCTACCCACTAGAAAGATGAAGCAGCACCCCATTCCCCATTTGTGACAAGCAAACCTACCTCCTGAGACTGCCAAATGTCCACGGGAGCAGAAAAGAGGGGGGCAAAAATCACCCCCAGTTGAGATTCACCAATCTACATAAATGTCAGCTTCTTAGAAAGTATTTTCCTGGCCACTTAAACTAAAATAACCCCCTTGCCTCATCAACATCACTCTCTGTTGCTTTGCCCCACTTGTTTGTGGTTGTCTATAGAAAGTGCCACTCACTGAAATTATATTATGAATCAGTTGACTGGTTTGCTGGCTGTCTCCCCAGCTTGCACATAAGTCTCACATGAGCAGGGGCCTTGTCCATTTTGTTCTCTGCTGTATCCCTCACGCCCAGCCCAGCATCCAGCTCCTAGCAGGAGCTGAAAAATAAATAATCCAATAAATACTTAATGAATGAGAGGCAAATCAGACGCCTGCAGTGAGAAATGGATGGGGATGGGAGGATTAGAACTCAGGGGATGGACAGTATAATTTGACCCCAATTTACTTAGTGATTCAGAAAGCAGAAAGTGATTCAAGTGACTGAAGAGAGGGTAAAGATGAATTTTGGAGGCTGTGGGCATTTGTGAGGTTCAGTCTCTGCAGCTCTGTCAACAGCAGCTCTCAGCTGGGAGGAAGTAGAGCCCGAATGAGCCTTTGCTGAGGCCCCCAGCCCTCAAGGACTGGCCACCAGTGAGCTGCTAACCAATGGAACCTAACAAACTGATCTGGGTTTGTTTTTTTGTTTTTTGTTTTGTTTGTTTTGTTTTTCTCTTTTGCCTCACTGCAGTCATATAACAAAGAACCCACATAATTCAGGAACTATCACTCTATTAATCTGCACTCTACAGTATCTCCATCAACTGCCAGTTTAATACGAAAATAAATCCTCTCTCAATTTTATTTTATCTATTTATTTTTGAGACAGGGTGTCGCTCTGTCACCCAGGCTAGAGTGCAGTGGCACCAACATAGCTCATGGTAGCCTTGACTTCCCAAGGTCAAGCAATCTTCCCACCTCAGCCTCCAGAGTAACTAGGACTTACAGGCAGGCATCATCATGCCCAGCTAATTATTTTAATTTCTTGTAGAGATGAGGTCTCACTATGTTGCCCAGACTGGTCTCAAACCCCTGGGCTCAAGAGATCCTCCTGCCTTGGCTTCCCAAAGAGCTGGGATTACAGGCATGAGCCACCACATCCAGCCCTGTCTCAATTTTAAAGGTGATATCCGACTGGCAATTAAATTACCATTTCTTAGCCCTCATCCTAACATTCCAAGCTAATATGCAGAAGAAATGAAAGACAGATGCTGCAGTATGAAGATGGTTAAACTATTTAACCATCTCAGACCTCCAGCTTGTCTTTGTTTTGTTTTGTTTTGTTTTGGGGGTGGTGGTGTTATTTTTGGTTCCTTTTAGAAAAGGGAAAATAGAAATGAAAAGAGATGAGTAAAGTTAATGAACTTATAAAAACAAAGCTAAAAATAAATGAAGACATGAGAATGATGATTGTGGAATAAAATAAAATTAAGTTAAATTGAAATTAAAATGTGCTGTGATATCTTTCAAAGAGGATCAAACTTGATAAATTGATGAGTCTTTATCAATTGCATCAAAAGACCCATCAATTGGTTGCTTCCCAACCAATGCCTGGGTCTCGGATGAAACCCTTTTGGTGACAGGTGCTTCAGAAGGCCCGTACTTGGAGGGCAGGCCTGGCAAATAGAAAGTTCTTGCTTTAATGAAGCCCAAACTATGGCCAGGGTGACTTCTGCCCTCCTGGCCCTGCTCTGCCCTCTACACCCACACAACACAGCCTCCTCTGCCCCGCAGAGCCCTTCTCACAGGTGACAATGGGATGTGACTATACCCCTCCCCACTTCTGTTTCAGGAAACTATCTCTAGTTCCTTCAACCATACTAGAAAGGATACAATTTAGGGGAAGGAATAACTTTAGCACAGTGCTTCTCAAAGTGTGGCCCCCTGTCCAGCAGCATCAGCAACACCTGGGGACTTGCTATTAATGCAGATTCCCAGGCCCCGCCCCAGACATATGGAGTCAGAAATTCTGGGCATGAAGCCCAGTGATCTGTGTTTTCACCAGCCCTCTAGGAGATTCTGATCCATGCTCAAGTTTGAGAAGAACTGCTTCCCATTAAGACAGGACTTAGCAGATTAACCTCTGCCTCCACTTCCCCTCCATAAAATGGGGCAATTAGAAGTACCCACATCACAGAGTAATTGTAAGAAATTAGTGAGATAAGGTATGTGACAGAGTTTACCGGGACTCTGGTAAGCCTGGAGCTTACTGAGGAGGTCAGTAAAAGATAATACTAGTTACTAATGTTGTCACTACAATTAGCTAAGGTTTGATAGCTATAAAGAGGACAGCTCTAAATTTGGTCAAGCTCTACTTAGAGTCACCTGCTTAGAAAAGAAGATGTTTTGGAGGTTCTGCAGGGACCTGAGGCAACTCCCAGGCAGCACTTAGAAGTTCACATCCTGCCTGCTGCCTGAACTTAGAAAAAAGTGTGGTTATTCTTGCCTCCTTCAGCAGGCCAGCTGAGAATGCCAAGTGACAGTCTCTGCTGGGGGTTAGACCACTGAGCTTGGGCTCAAGGAGCAGGCAGGATTTTTCTTGGAAAAAAATAAGGTCGCAATGTGAGAAGATTCTTGTTGGCATTCATTTTCACCAACCTTCTGCCTGTGAGAGCTCTACAGCTGCCCTGTCCAATAGGGTAGTCACTAGACACATGTGGCTACTGGGCACTTGAAACATAGCTAACCAAATTGAGATGGGCTGTAAGTATAAAATACACACAGATTTCTAAGACTTAACACAAAATAAAAGAACTTAAAATGTCTCCGTAAAAATATTTTATATTGATGACATGCTGCAATGATTCTATTTTGGATATACTGGGCTAAAAAAACCATAATGTTAAAATGAATGTCACTGGTTTCTTTTTTACTTTTTTAATGTAGCTACTAGAAAAATGTTAAACTATTTGTGGCTTGCTTTATATTTCTATTACAGAGTTGATCTAGACAGTTGAGCACACAGGAGAGCCAAGTCCAATTCATTCCAAGTGAAGTCTTCAGCTCCTCTGGAATTTATTACAATGAATTTCAGATAGTAAACGGTCCTTTACTCTCCGTTTCCCAGCATCATCATTTGCTAGCTAAGAAGAGTCCTCTCTACAAGGAAAGCTATAAAACACTGAAAAAAGAAACTAAAGAAGACATGAGAAAAATGGAAAGATATCCCATGTTCATAGAATGGAAAAATTAATATTGTTAAAATGTCCACAGTACCCAAAGTGATCTACAGATTCAATGCAATCTCTATTAAAATACCAATAACATTCTTCTCACATAAATAAAAAAAAATCCTAAAATCTGTGTGGAACCACAAAAGACCCCAAGTAGCCAAAAAAAAAAAAAAACAAAAAACAAACAAAAAAAACATCCTGAGCAAAAAGAACAAAGCTGGAGGCATCACACCACCAGCACCAGACTTCAAAATATAATCCAAAGCTACAATAACCAAAACAGCATGGTCCAGGCATACAAACAGACATCAGACACACAAGCCAATGGAACAGAATAGAGAACTCAGAAATTAATCCACATATCTATAGACAACAGATTTTGACAAAGGTGTCAAAAAAAAAACTGGATAGCCACATGCAAAAGAATGAAACCAGACCCCCATCTCTCATTCAGTACAAAAATCAACTCAAAATGGATTAAGGATCTAAATGTAAGACTTTAAACTTAAAACTACTAGAAGAAAACATAGGCAAAAGGCTTCAGAACATTGGTCTGGGAAGGGATTTTATGAATAAGTCCTCATAAATACAGGCAACAAAAGCAAAAAAATAGACAAATGGGATTATATCAAACTAAAAAGCATCTACACAGCAAAAGAATCAATCAACAAATTAAAGAGACAACCTACGGAATGGCAGAAAATATTTGCCAATTATCTGTCTTACAAGGGACTAATAAGCAAAATATTTAAGAAGCTCAAACAACTCATTAGCAAAAAATAATGATAATCTGATTAAAAATGGGCAAAAGACCTAAATAGACATTGCTCAAAAGAGGACATACATATGGCCAACAGGTATATGAAGAAATGCTCAGCACCACTAATCATCAGGGAAATACAAATTAAAACCACAATAAGATATCATCTCACACCAGTTAAAATGGCTACTATCAGAAAGACAACAAATAACAAATGCAGAGAAAAAGGAACTCATACATTGTTGGTGGGAATGTAAACTAGTACAGCCACTACAGAAGACAGTATGGAAGTTCCTTAGAAAACTACACATAGAATTGCCATATTATCCAGCAATCCCACTACTGAGCATTTATCCAAAGGAAAAGAAACCAGCTTAGCAAAGAGATGTCTACACTCTCATGTTTATTGCAGCACTATTCACAATAGCCAAGATATGGATTGACCCAAGTGTCCAAGAAGAGATGAATGGATAAAGAAAATGTGGTATATATACACAACAGAATACTATTTAGCCACAAAAACAATGAAATCCTGCCATCTGTGGCAACATGGTGTAACTGGAGGACGTTATATTAAGTGAAATAAGCTAAGAACAAACACTACATGTTCTCACTTATAGGTGGAAGCAAAATAGTTGATCTCATAGAACTAAAAAGTAGATGAGAGGATAACAGGCTGGGAAGGGTAACGGGAAGAGTGGGATACGGAGAGATTTATTAAGAGATACATTATAGCCAGATGGGAGGAATAAGTTCTAATGTTCTATACCACTGTGGGATGACTACAGTTAACAATAATATATACAGTTAATAATAAATAGCTAGAAGAGAGATTGAATGTTCCCAAGACAAAGAAATGAGAAATGTCTGAGATGATGAATATGGTAATTACCCTAACCTGATCACTATACATTGTATGTATCAAAATCCCATAAATATCTACAATTATTATATGTCAATTAAAAATAAATAAATAAGAGCCTGGAGCATGGGAGGATGGGGGTGGGAGATGTGGTGGTCAATCATCTTGCCATCAGGATAAAAAGGGTGGGGGGCTCTGCCACTTTCACTGTGACAACCCCTCCCAAACACCAAGACCCCTGACAAAGGGCGGAGATTAAATAAACTGCACAATGGGTACCTCAAAATATTCCCAACCAGGTAAAAAGAAGTTCCCTTTGGAGATCTTATCTCCCCAAAATGTTCCAGCAGAACCACATTCCTCCACAGAGGCTCCATTCAGAGAGCACTTGGGAGGCATCTAGGGGCATGAAGAGTGAACCACAGCAGGATCCCTAGTTTGAGCAGGATCCCTCAAAGTGTGGGTCCTGAACCATCTGTACTTGAATCACCCAGGTACATGTTTAAGATACAAATTTCCAGGCTCTAGCTCAGACCAGCTGAATAAGTATCTATAGGAGGAAAAATATTTGCTACTCATGTCACAGCAAAAGGCCAATATCCTAATAAGTAAAGAGTTCTTATAAATCAATAAAAAAACAAACAATCCAGTGCTAAAATGATCAAAGGGTATGGCCAAAGGGCTCACAGAAAGGGAAATACAGATGGCTCTTAAATATATGAACATTCTTAACCTCACTCATAATAACAGAAAGGCTCATTGAAAGCTCGGGAAAGAGCACTCTTAGACCTAGCCACAAAGGTCAATTTGGCAAGACCATCCAAATGCAAAACACACAAGCCCTTTGACCCAGCAATTACAATTCTACATTTCACACATGTGAAATCATAAGCATAAAAAGATATTGCTGAAGCTGTGTTTGTAACAGCAAAAGATTGCAATCGACCTCAATGCCCATCAATGGGAGACCAGTTGGATCATTACACAATTATGGATCATTACACAATTAAATACTAGGATGCCATGAAAAAGATCAAGACCACTCTATATGTCTTGATATGGAACAGTCTCCGTGATACATGTATAAGAAAAAAAAGCAACATGCAGAATAGTGTGTATAGCACTCTACCGTGTACATAATAAAACATTTATAAATATTCATTTATTATTAATGTTACCAAGTACTACTATGTACTAGGCATTTTGCTAGATGCTCAGGATACAGTAGTAAATCAAATAGACAAAATCATTATTTTCACAGAGCTTCTATACCAAGAATGTGAGTATTAAGTAAACAGTATATATGCTAAAGAGTGCATGAAAAAAAAGTAAGTACTATGAAAAAGTATGGTGGGAAGGGGTATAGAAAGTGTGGCGGGGGGGCAGACACAGTGGCTCAGGCCTATAATCCCAGCACTTTGGGATGCAGAGGCAGGTGAATCACAAGGTCAAGAGTTCGAGACCAGCCTGGCCAACATGGTGAAACCCCGTCTCTACTAAATATACAAAAATTAGCCAGGCATGGTGGCATAGGCCTGTAATCCCAGCTACTCGGGAGGCTGAGGCAGAATTGCTTGAACCTGGGAGGCGGAGGTTGCAGTGAGCCAAGATGGTGCCACTTCACTCCAGCCTGGACAACAGAGCAAAACTCTGTCTCAAAAAAAAAAAATAAAGTGTGTGTGTGTGTGTGTGTTGGGGAGGTGAGAAGAGGGCAAGGTTGCAATTGTAAACCAAGAAGTTAGGGAAGGCCACCCCTTGATCTTGGGCAGGAGTTTGTGACTCCTTCAACCAATAAAGAATGGTGGGAATGACATTATATGACTTACCAGGCTAAATTATAAAAATGTCATGCACCTCCTCCAGGTTCTGTTGGATCACACACTGTTGGAGCCCAACCACCATGCTGTGAGGAAGCCCAAGCAGCCACCTGGAGTTCTGCGGACGGCCCCAGCTGAGGTTTTAGCCAGTAGCCAGCATCAACCTCCAGCCATGTGAATGGGTGAGCTTTTAGATGATTGCAGCACCCAGCTATCATGGTGCAGAGACAAACTATCCCCTCTGTGTCCTGTCCCAATTGCTGATCCATAGATTCCACAGCATAAGAAAAAGGTTACTGTTTAACACCACAAAGTTTGGAGTGGTTTGTTGCAATAACATTTTACAAGTGTCTGTGACCTGGCTTTGTCTTTTCTTAGTCATCATAGAACCTTGGGAAGGCCATGATGGCTGAGGGCACAGACCCTGGACCCTAGCAGGTACAACTCTTCATCATACTAATTAATTTCCACATCACTTTCCTCTAGAAACCTGTGTCATCCTTAAGGGCATGGTCATCCTTGGATCCTCAGTGCACAGCACAGAAACTGACCCAGGGTAACAGCTGCCTCCACTGAGTGTTTACTAGAAGGCAGGGCATTATTTTGGTTAATTCACACAACCATCCTGTGGCAAAGAACGATCATCACCCCCATTTTGCAGATAAGGCAACAAGGCTTCCAGAAGTAAAGTGGGTCTGCCCATAGTTCATTAGCTCATAAGTGGCAAAGAGCTGAAATTCCAACCCAGTGCTGTTTGGATGGATTCCCATGTGATTCCATTACACAAGGCAGCACATCCATCTGGCTGTTCACCTTTCCATTGGCTTCTTCTTTCCATTTGGCTTTCCAAGGAAACCAATGGAAAGATGAACAGCTGGATGGCTGCATTTCTGTTTGCAATGACCAGGCCAGGGGAGGGGAATGTCGTTTTGCCAAATGTTTCCAGAAATCCCAGAACACAGTTTTCAACCAACTTCAACTCTTATTCATGAAAAAGTTTCAATAAGCCATTTAAGGACTGTTACAGCCTTTCCGTGAAAGTCTCTCTTCCTCCGGAAAATAAAGTTTGCTGACAAAGAGCAGTCCCTTAAGACCTACTGTCTATTTGCATCTGAATTTCAAAACCATTCTAGCAAAACTTCATTAGACTCTGAGTGTGTCATAAGAGATAATGATTTGTTCTCTCTCTCTTTCTCTCTCTCTCAATCACCGCCCCCCGCCCACACCGATGTTCCCAAGTAAAAACAGCACGGGAAATTAGATGGCTCTAATTAATGACTCAATAAATAAAGAGAAAAGGAAAAGGTTGGCAGGACACTTACTCCAGATCACACATTTCGGCTGGTAACAAGTTACCTTCCCACAGCCAGCTCACCCCTCCTTAAAGAAAGGACCCCGCTCCAGGATCTGACCTCATGATAATATTACCTGATAATACTATTTATATATACTAATAATATAATATTATTAACTCTTGCTATTAATGGCCCCAATCCCTGTCCCCATATTTGTGTGCCAACATCGATTAAAAACATGCTATACACAAGACCTGAATTATACCTCAGGAGGCTATGACAATGGATAAAGAGAGATTCCTTTTCCCCACAGGGGCTGGGATCTCCTCCATCCAAATCCCTTTCTTCAAGATGTTCCAGGCCGGGTGCGGTGGCTCACACCTGTAATCCCAGCACTTTGGGAGGCCGAGGCAGGTGGATCACTTGAGGTCAGGAGTTCAAGACAAGCCGGGCCAACACAGTGAAACCCCGTCTACACTAAAAATACAAAAATTGGCCAGGCGTGGTGGTGCGTGCCTGTAATCCCAGCTACTTGGGAGACTGAGGCAGGAGAATCACTTGAACCCAGGAGACAGAGGTTGCAGTGAGCCAAGATCACACCACTCCACTCCAGTCTGGGTAACAGAGCGAGACTCTGTTTCAAAAAAATAAAAAAAAAAAAATGTTCCAATGGTTTATCCAATATGTCCCTCAAATCAGAGGTAGAGGGTAGAACAGGGATCAATGGGCAATCTCTGGGGTCACACTGCTAGGGCCAAATCCTAATGTCACCATTTGGCCCTTGGAAGATTTCCTACCCCACTGATCACTGATCCTTAATCCCCTCACCTGGGAAATGGGAACCTTAGCAGAGACAGTATGTGCTCAGAGGCTAAACCAAGGACTCTGAGGGTTTGTGTGGCCTAGGGCACGTTGTGTGCCCTAGGGCACATGGCTTAACCTCTCTCCCTCAACTTCCTCATCTGTAAAGTGAGAAGAATAAAAATGGAAAGGTTGCTATGAGAAAGAAGGGAGCTAAGAGACACAAACGACTCACAGCACAGCCTATGGGTAAAAGGTTGGCTCAGAGGTTTGAGCTCATATTGTGGCTGGGAGAACGCAGTGAATGAGCCCATAGCAAGTGCTTGGTGCAGGGCATGCCACCTGAGAAGCATGTGATAAATGTTCATGGGTGGCAGTGTTTTCATTGCGGTTATTGTCGTTTCTAAGCCAGCCTTTGATCCTGCTGAAAACGTTCTGTGGCTAGAGGAGGAGGAACGCCTGCTGTCATTGGCTGCATGATTAGGCAAATGTCCTTGGAGACAGGGATCTTAGTGTTCCCCAGCGGCAGGTGCAAGGATGACAAAAGAGCAGGCAGGAGATGAAGAATCTGAAAATCCTGCCCAATGGAGACATGGCCAAAGCAACTCATAATGTTTAGACCAGGGAAGAGAAAATGACAAAGAGGCATAAAAGGCTATCATGAAGCATGACATGGAGGCCTTTGCTGACCAGGGAAGCCCCCAAAACACCAGCTCCCCACCACAGGTTTTTTTTTTTTTTTTTTTTTTTTTTTTTTTTTTTGAGACGGAGTCTCGCTCTGTCGCCCAGGCTGGAGTGCAGTGGTGCAATCTCGGCTCACTGCAAGCTCCGCCTCCCGGGTTCACGCCATTCTCCTGCCTCAGCCTCCCGAGTAGTTGGGACTGCAGGCGCCCGCCACTGCGCCCGGCTAATTTTTTGTATTTTTAGTAGAGATGGGGTTTCACCGTGGTCTCGATCTCCTGACCTCGTGATCCGCCCACCTCGGCCTCCCAAAGTGCTGGGATTACAGGCGTGAGCCACCGCGCCCGGCCCACCACAGGTTTTTATAGCTATTATACCCCTTTTTTCCAGAGCATTGCTCACCCTGGGGTTCAGTCATGATTTACATCATTAGTTGTTCAATGTCCCTCCCCACCAAGAAACCATGAGCTCTATGAGATCAGGGGCTAGGTCTGTACCGCTCCCTCACTGTGGCCAAAATATGTAGCACCAGGCTCAGGGGAATAAGGCCAGTTTGAGCTCAATCAAGGATTGACCTACCCAGAACAAGCTAGCTGTGGAAGGGGACTGAGTTATTTGGGAGTAAGTTCCCCGTCACTGTAGGTGTACACCAGGTAGGTATCTACACACCCAGCAGAGTTTAAGTTGCATTCTTTCATCCAGCAAACATCTACTACAGCATCTTCTAAGTGAGGGCATGCCCTAGAGGGCGTCCTAGGTGCCTCAGGGATCCAGAGTTGCTGAGAGCCTCCTAGACCTGGTGAGGTTATTTCAACACACAGAACAAGGATGCTGGAGGGCACAGTGGGGGTAAAAGCCATGTTCACTCTTTTGATTTATGGTGATGGTTTCCTGGGTATCTACATATGTCAAAGCTCATCAAATTGCACACTATAAATCTGGGCAGCTTATTAAATGTTGATTATATCTCAGTTAAGCTGTCAAAAAATATCTCACGTTCAAAAGAAGTGGAATGAGAATAGGTAATACAAAAATATTCAGAGCAGTAGTGTCAATAATAGTAAAAATAATCACTCGCTCAAAAAGCAATAGCAAAAAGAAAAACCAAAAAGCATAATATAACCAAAACCCAATACTTATGCAAATTCCCCCTGTTCACAGGAAGGAAACAGGGTATAGCTATTAAGCGTGATATTTTCAAAAATTAATGACATGGCCCTCCAAAAAAAAAGAAGCGAAGGAAAAAGGGCATAAGATAATCAATATAATTTGATACCATTTCTGCTTTGTTAAAAATGCATAGGAAAAAAGCCTAAAAGATTTTATAATTAAAATGTAATCCCTTTACTTGGGTAATTTTGAAAGCATTTTTAAATATTGAAAAGACTCACCGGAAAATGCGAATATGAGCAAGATTATGGGTGATTTGGTTTTCTTTTTTTACGTATTTCTTCATTTTTCAAAATTTTCACAAACAAAAACCATTTTAATATCAAAAAGAGAAATGTTACTTTAAAACAATAACTAGAAGACAGCTAAGGGTTCCCCCCTACCCAGTTCTATGAGAGGGAGAAATCAGAGGAGCGTTAAAGTCGAGGTGACCTTGGACCCCCTGAAGATTACCTCCCTGCGATCTCTTCTAAACTCCAGATAAAGGTTTGGGGGCACTGAGGTTATCGACAGGAGGCGGGGGATGTTCTGCCTAACGCAGATGCTGATTGGATTAGGGTCTGGTTCTGTTTTCCTCTAAGTAGATTATGCTTTTCTTGAACTTGCTCCAGTGGGTCCCGGAAATTCAGCCCAGGACAGACCTGCGGTTCGTTTTCAGAGCTCACTGGAATATGTTTAAGCATGTAATAAATACATTTAAGCCTAATCGGATAAATCACTAAATCAGATCGTTATCTTGCAATTTGAAAACCAGGCTCTGGCTCCAGACCCTGGGGAAGGAGGAAAAGGAAGAAATAGGAAGACTTCGGGCAGGTGCCGAGGTCATCTTCCGACCCAACACCACCCAACATCACCCAACAACAAAGACAAAGAACCTCCCTCCTTCCCCTACAACCCAGAGGTTCATCAACTTACAATGGCCTCAGATATGCCATAAAACCTGGCAGCAGTCAGAGTCAGTGTGAAAAAAAAAAATCCAGGTGCTACCAGCAATTCAGGACCTTTCAAAAGACACCAGTATTAGAAGCCTACATGTGGTCCATCTACTCTACTCCCTGTCTCAAAGCAAGAGAACTTTCAAGTTCTCAGGCAAGACCTCTGGAAGAGCCATGTTACTGAGTCTCTGTTTCTGAGGTTTTGTTACATTAAGGCCCTAAAGAGTCAAGTCTAAGGGGTAAAAACTTGAGAACCAGACAGGTCTAGGTTCAGATCCTCTGCCACTCCTTCTCTGTGAGACTCTGGGCAAATGACAGCCTATCTGACCCTCAGTTTCTGCATCTGTAAAATAGACACAGTCATAGCACCTAGTTCATAATGCTGTTGTGAGGATTAAATGAGATAATGCCTATAAGACACTTAGCACAATGCCTGGCATAGAATGATTAATCCATGTTAGATACTATTATTGTCTGAATTATTTTTAATAGAACTTCCCACCTAGTATACAGTTGATCCTAGAACAACACAGGTTTTAACTGCATGGGTCTACTTATATGTGGATTTTCTTCTGACTCTGCCACCACTGAGATGGCTAAACCAACCCCTCCTCTTCCTCCTCCTCTTCAACCTACTGAGCATGAGGATGAAGACCTTTATGATGATCTACTTCCACTTAATGAACAGTAAATATATTTTCTCTTCCTTATGATTTTCTTAATAATATTTTCTTTTCTCTACCTTACTTTATTGTAAGAATACATATATTCATAACATACAAAGTATGTGTTAACTGACTTCATATTATCAGTAAGGCTTCCAGTCAATGGTAGGCCATTAGTAAAGTTCTGGGGGAAATCAAAGGTTATATGTGGATTTTCAACTGTGTGAGGAGTTGGTGTTCCTAACCCCTGTGTTGTTCAAAGGCCAACTGTATGTTTTATGTGGACATATAATATCTTTATGAGATCTAAGCTGCCTGATAACATTTCATTTTATTTTAACAAATATGAATTGGAAGCCAGGCTCTGGGAGAGACAATAGGGACATAGCGCTGAACAAAAGAACACGGTCTTTGGTCTCAAGGAGTCTGAAGTATTATTGTCAGAGGCGTTTGAACTAGAGCAACTCCATCTTGAACAGAAGTTGGGTAAAATGAGGCTGAAACCTACTGGGCTGCATTCCCAGACACTTAGGCATTCTAAGTCACAGGATGGGATGGGAGGTTGGCAAGCAATATGGCTCATAAAGATCTTCCTGATAAAACAGGTTGCAGTAAAGAAGCCGGCTAAAACTCACCGAAACCAAGATAGCAATGAGAGTGACCTCTGGTCGTCCTCACTGCTACACTCCCATTAGCTCCATGACAGTTTACAAATGCCATGGCAACATCAGAAAGTTACCCTATATGATCTAAAAAGGGGAGGCATGAATAATCCACCCCTTGTTTGGCATATCATCAAGAAATAACCATAAAAATGGGCAACCAGCAGCCCTTGGGGCTGCTCTGTCTATGGAATAGCCATTCTTTTATTTCTCTACTTTCTTAATAAACTTCCTTTCACTTTACTCTACAGACTCACCCTGAATTCTTTCTTGCACGAGATGCGTGAACCCTCTCTTGGGATCTGGACCCAGACCCCTTTCCTGTAACATTATGACACAGATGTTAAATAAACACACAAATAAATGCAGATGCTCCTCAGCCTACAAAGGGGTTACGTCCAGAAAAACAAATCATAAGTTGAAAATACCCTAAGTTAAAAGTGCATTTAATACAGCCAACCTACCACACATCATAGCTCAACCTAGCCTTCCTTAAATGTGCTCAGAACACTTTCCATTGACTGGAAGCCTTACTGATAATATGAAGTCAGTTAACACATATTTTATATGTTATGAATATATGTATTCCTACAATAAAGTAAGGTAGAGAAAAGAAAATACATGAGATATTCAACGCTTGACTATACAATGGGGTTTGTGTTAAATGATTTGGCTCAGGATCATGAGAGAGTAGTACCATACTGCATACTGCTAGCCTGGGAAAAGATCAAAATTCACAATTTCAAGGACATTGTCTCCTGGATGTGTATTGCCTTCACACCATCATGAAGTACAAAAATCCTAAGTTGACAGTCAGGGACCATCTGTGTGTGATTAAAAACTGGGACATGTACTACCAAGAAAAAGAAAAGGGTTATCCCAAGAGAAAACAGAGAAGTGCTATTTTGGGCCAGGGGACAGAAAGGCTTTCCAAAGAAAAATACATTTAAGCCAGAATATGAACGTCCAATCAGAATCAGCTAGGGAAAAAGAAAAGAATGTTCCAGACAGAGGCTACAATATATGCAAAGGTCCTGAAGTGAGAATGGCATTCAAGGAACTCAAAAAAAAAAAAGTGTGGCTGGAGGGTGTGGAGTAAGAGAGAAAATAGAAGGAAACATGGCTGCCGAGATAGGAAGGAGTGGACTGGGTCTTGTAGATGGAGGGTCTCCAGCAAGAGTCACACGATTTGCTTTGGGATTTTAAGAGATGAATCTGGTTCCAAGTCCAGAAGACACTGAAGGGGAGCAAGAATGGATGCAAGGAGGCCAGACAGGAGGCTGCTACAGTCATCCGGGCAAAAGCTTGGGGTGGTAGTCATGAGAACTAGGCAGATTTGAGATACAATTTGAAGACAAAATGAACGTGAGTTGAGTGCATATAGCATTTGAGGAGTGAGGGTCGGGCTGGAATCAGGAGGCTCCCAGAGTTCCAACTTAAACATCTAGAGAGATGGTGCTACCATTTACTAAGAAGAAAAAAACATCAGGTGGAAGAGCAACTGTAGGGAAAAGAGGAGCAGTTCAGTTTTAGGCATGATGCTAAGTTAAAGGTGCACATGATATATCTAATGAGTGGACAAAGAGGTAGGAGGAAGACCAGGAGTGTGTGCTTTCTTGGAAACCAAGAGAAGATATCATTTCCAAAAGGGAGAAGTGGTCAGTGGTCTCCTTGCACATACTGATAGGAGATCAAGTAAGAGAAGAGAGATGTCTCTCTGATTCACCTTGATATCCAAAAGTGCCTGACATATAATTAGGACAGCCACTCTGGAGAAGAGTATGGAGTTTCCCCAAGAAACTAAAAATAAAATTACCATCTGATCTAGCAATTCCACTGCTGGGTATACACCCAAAAGAAAGGAAGTCAGTATATATCAAAGGGCTGCCTGCACCCCCAGGTTTATTGCAACATGATTCACAGTAGACAAAATATGGACACAACCTAAGTACCCATCAATGGATGAATAGGTAAAGAAAATGTGGCATATATACACAATGGAATATTATTCAGCCATAAAAAGGAATGAAATCCTGTCATCTGCAGCAACACGGATGGAACTGGAGGTCATTTTGTTCAGTGAAATAGGCCAAGCACAGAAAGACAAACATCACATATTCTTACTCCTATGAAGCAGCTAAAAAAGTGGGTCTCATGAAGATAGAGAGTAGACTGATGGTTGCCAGAGGCTAGGAAGGGGCAGGGGGAGGGGTAGGGGGTATGAAGACAAGTTGGATTAATGGGTACAAATATTCGATTTGATAGAAAAAAATAAGACCTAGTATTCAACAGATCAGTAGTGTGACTATAGGTTACAAGAATCTATCATACATTTCAAAATAGCAACAAGAGAATAATTCAAATGTTTCTAGC
This sequence comes from Gorilla gorilla gorilla, assembly GCF_029281585.2. NCBI lineage: Eukaryota > Metazoa > Chordata > Mammalia > Primates > Hominidae > Gorilla > Gorilla gorilla. Next base: position 133,229,201 of record NC_073234.2, read on the forward strand.
ATAAAGAAAAGACAAATATTTAAGGTGATGGATATTCCTACACTTTTTGATCTTTACAAATTATATGAATGTATTAAATTGTCACATGTACCCTGAAATTATGTACACTTATTATGCATTAATAAAAAATTATTTTAAAAAAATTTTAGGCCGGGCGCGGTGGCTCATACCTATAATCCCAGCACTTTGGGAGGCCAAGGCGGGCGGATCACGAGGTCAGGAGATCGAGACCATCCTGGCTAACACAGTGAAACCCCGTCTCCACTAAAAATACAAAAAAATTATCTGGGTGTGGTGGCAGGCGCCTGTAGTCCCAGCTACTCGGGAGGCTGAGGCAGGAGAATGGCATGAACCCGGGAGATGGAGCTTCCAGTGAGCCGAGATCACGCCACTGCACTTCAGCCTGGGCAACAGAGCAAGACTCCATCTCAAAAAAAAAAAAAATTTAAACAAAGTGCCTGACAAAGCTGGGAGCAGTGGCTCATGGCTGTAATCCTAGCACTTTGGGAGGCTGAGGTGGGTGGATCACTTGAGGTCAGGAGTCTGAGACCAGCCTGGCCAACATAGCGAAACCCTGTCTCTACTAAAAATACAAAAAAATTAGCCAGGCATAGTGGCGCACACCTGTAGTCCCAGCTACTCAGGAGACTGAGACAGAAGAACTGCTTAAAGCCCAGGAGGTGGAGGCTGTAGTGAGCCAACATTGCGCCACTGCACTCCAGCCTGGGTGACAGCAAGACTCCATCTCAAAACGAAACAAAATAAAGTGCCTGACACATATTAGGTTGTCAATGGATGATTGATGGGTACACAGATGGACATAAGATGGGTGCATGGATCATATGTGTGGGTCCGTGGATGGGTGTGTGCATGGAAGATTGGTAGGTACGCAGATGGATGGATGGAGGGATGCATGGTTGGGGGCATGTGTGGGTAAATGTGTGCAGGGATGGATAGGTGCATGGGTCGGGGCATAAATGTAGTGGTTCCAGCCATGGAGAACTCTGGTTAGTTTTCCAAGCAAAAAATACTTTCCTTCTTCATGTAACCATTCCCTCTGTCTTGAGCACTCTTTCTGCCATCCCTTCTCTCCTTTGCAGTCTTCAGATCTCAGTTCAATATTGCTTTGTCAGAAAGACCTTCCCTAACTACCCTAGCTAGCTAACATGGCTCCCTCACTATTTTCTTCACAGTATTTTTCAGATTCTCAAATCATCTCACTGTTTTGCTGAATGGTTTATTGTCTGTCTCACTTGTTAGATGGTTCAGTCCACAAAGGCAGGAGCTTTGCTCATCATTTCTAAATCTCTAGCACTCAGCAGAGGGCCTGGGATATAGAAGGGGCTCAGTGTCTATATATTAGATGGATGAATGGACAGATGGAAGAATGGATAGATGGATGGATGGGTAGGTGGATAAATGGGTGGGTGGGTTGATGGATGGACAGATGCATGCATGCATGCATAGATGCATGGATGGGTGGATGGGTTGGTGGGTAGACGGGTGAACAGGTGGGTGGATGGGTGGGTGGGTAGATGGGTGAACAGGTGGGTGGATGGGTGGGTGGATGGATGGATGCATGGATGGATGGATGGATGAATGGATTGATAAATGCATGAATGGGTGGGTGTATGGATGGAAGGAAGGAAAGAGCAAAGGGGAGATGGATAGAAACAGAAGAGAATGAGATGGAGGAAGAATGAGTGAATGAGTGAATGAATGAATGAATGAATGAATGAATTCACCCCACTTCCTTCTGATCCATGCTCAGGAAAATTACCACCTTGACCTCTCTGGATCCACCTCTGCTCAGCCACCATCTGCCAAAGCCTACAAAGGCTTGCAAAGAAGATGTACACCCTCCCAGGTGCTAAAGGACTTAAATTCTCTCTTTGCAAAGCCCACAGCAATCCTGCTGTGCAGCCTCAGCCAGAGCTGTGGCAACGTCCTGTTCCTGGGGGTTGACGTTAGCTGTTCCTGTTATACTGTCTTTGATAAGCAAGGCAGGGTCAGGCTACTGGGCACTGGGAAGGAGAAAAAAAGATCTTTTTGAAGACTAAGGGGAAAAAAACACACTAACAGGAGAACAAACAAAAAAAAAACCATTTAAAATACACTGCTTCTTAGAGAGAGGGTCAAGCTTCCACTCTCAAAATATTCAGAGAATGACAAGCAAGAGACACATGAAGTGTGAAGGGTGACCTCTGTGAAGCACTGCCTGACATTAGCAGATGCAGGTATTAGCATTTAGCAAGATCTTTTTAAAAATATACACACATGCACACACACACACACACACACACACACACACACACTGAGAGAAACAGAACTGATTCAAGGATGAGGGCTCTGGTTTTCCTGCACTTTTTGTTTAAACATCATGGACAGCTGGGCGCAGTGGCTCATGCCTGTAATCCCAGCAATTTGGGAGGCCAAGGTGGGCAGATCGCTTTGAGCTCAGGAGTTCAAGACCAGCCTGGGTAACATGGTGAACCCCATCTCTACAAAAAATACAAAAAAATTAGCCGGGCATAGAGGCACGTGCCTGTAGTCTCAGCTAGTGAGCTGAGATCACACCACCACACTCCAGCCTGGCCGACACAGTGAGACCCTGTCTCAAAAAAAAAAAAAAAAAGGCATAATCATCATGGGCAGTAGCTCTCTTTTATAGATGTGTTCTTGGGATTTCTGAGCTCTGCTCCTGACTTCAAAAAGCCATTGTAAAAACTGAAGAGGAGGAGGAAAAAGAGAATGAAGTGAGCCTTTTTGAAAGGAAAAAAGAAGGCGTACCTGCTCCTGGAAGTCTGAGGAAGAAAGACTGGAATTGGGTGATCTTCTGAGACATTAAACCAAATGCAGCCAGATCCCCTTTGCAGCTGCAGGACTTTCCTCTCCCTTCCCATCTATAAGCTGAGCCTCCACCTTGTAAACATGTCCTGCCTCTAAAATCACTTATCTACACAGGGCTGGGATGGAAGTTAAGACCTCAGGCACTGGCGTCAAACAACCTGGCTCCAATACTTACTCACTGTGTGCTCTTGGCTGTGACTTAACTCTAAGCTTCAGTTTTCTTATCCATTCAATCAGGATAATAATAATTACCACATAAAGTCATTGTGAGGAATAAATTAGACAACCCATGCAAAGTATCTGGCACAGATCAAATAATTGATCCATGTCGACTTGGTTTCAAATAGTTGATCACAGATCAAATAGTTGATCAATGATGTTGGCTGCTACTATTGATACTGTGGATAATTTATTTAGCACTTACAATGTATAACACAATAGGTAAGTGTTAAATATTGGGCACTTTGATAGGTCAGTGTCCTATAACTTATGAAATTCTATGAGGTCTAAACTCATTAAACCCTATGAGGTAGTAGTAGTATCCTCATGTCATAGAAGGTGATGAAAGCACAGAGAGGTTAAGTAACTTGCACAAGGTCACACAGCTAGTAGGCAGCAAAGCTGGTTCTCAACCCTCAGCCAACTAATTCCAGAGTCTGCGCTCATCACTCCGGCATTATTCTTATGTATGACCCTTCCACAATTCAGCTTTTTAAATCCCCACCCAAACCATTATCTCATATTATCTTCCCTATCTCCTGGGGAGAAAAAATGTAGCAGGGACTCACATCATTTCTATTTCACAGACTCAAACACCAAGGAGCAGAGCAGCCCAGGGCTCTGGCTACTTCTTGTATTGATTCCAGGGCCATCACCAAACTCCATGAGGATGGGACAATGTGCTACTTGTTCACCGCTGCGTCCCCAGGGCCTACCCAGTGTCTGGTATGCAGTAACACTCGGGAAGTGTCACCTCAATACCAACTCTTCCCTGAAACAATACATCCCACAGCCTGCTTCATAATCACTTGTCTCAACCTATGATCAGCAAAAACAGAAAGCCACAGTCAAGTTCAGGTAGAATCCTGGTGTTATGTAATATCCAGAACACGGCAGCAAGTAGAAGCCCTCAACATCCTTTGCAACGTGCTATCCTGCATAGTAAACCATTAGTAGCCATACAAATGGCTACCAAACCATTTTTATTGAGTGCTTACTGTATATCAAGTATTTGCTTTATGTATTATAACTCATTACATACTTAACATAATCCTAAGAAGTGTGTGTTATAATGATCCCCATTCCCATATAAGGAAGCACAGATCACTAAGCCCTTTTATGAAAGCAAATGTACAAACCCTGGACCTGCCCTTGCGGCCAGGCTGTCCTGAGTTACAAGGGTGGACAGCACCCAAGGCCGACTGGTCTGTATCTTGTTAATTCGGGGGCCCCTCAGCCCTGGCCTTAGGCTTCCAAAAGGCATCCAGTATCCATACCACCTGGATGTCCCTCTGAAACTTTCTGAGACCCTCTGTGGGATGCACCAGACTCTAGGTCCTTGTCCCTTAGCTAGCCTCCCAACTGCCATCTGTGTCCCACTGTGAAAACAAGAACCATGCCTTGGAGAAGTCTAGTGCTCACATTCCCATTGGCCTCAGAAGGTGGGGAGTCAATTCCAAAAGGATGACGTGGTTCTGAAGAGTCTGGGACAGCCAACTGGGTCCAGGTCAGCCAGCTTCAAAGCTACCTGTGGATGGGGTGACCTTGGGGTAACTCCAGTATGATGAACTCAGTCAACCACACACCACCCCTTAAGTTGCTCCTTGAAGCTAATCACCATGGAAGATGAAGACATAAGAGTCACCATTCCTGTCCTTAGAATCCTTCCCATATAACCTCTCACCTCCCTCCCCAACCTCATCTCCTCTTTTCATCTCCCTAATCCTCTTCCAGGTTGACTTCCAACTCACGCTTTATCACAACTATGTGCCTCACTACAGGCTTTTCCATATGCCTGAGCAGACATGTTCCCCCAACCAATTGGTAACTTTCTGGTTTTATACCCAACTCAAATATCTCCTTCACTCTAAAGGCTTCCCTAACCTTTTCCTATGCTCAGCCTCCAAAACAGTGCTTGTTTTACCCTCTGTGCCACCACTGCAGCTGACACAGTTCTCTGTATCTTATTGCATCATGACAATACCTTAAAGACAAGAAGCACATGTGCTCATCTCTAAACCTCTTGTACCTAACATGGGGCTTGGCACAAAGAAAGGGTTCCCAAAACACTTGATGAATGAATAAGTACATGGGCCTACTTGTTTACAAGCACTCACATCAGAAACTGATGAAAAACAACAGACGGCTACAGTCAAGGCCTAGGACAGAGGTCTATAAACATTTTCTATAAAGGACTGGACAGTAAAGATGTTGACTTCGTGGACCACACGGTCTCTGTTGCAACTAATCAATTCAACCATTGTGGTACAAAGGCAGCCACAGACAATGCATACATGATTAGATGTGACTGTGTACCAGTAAAACTTTAACTAGGCAGCCCACTCTAGTTCACTGGCTCCTGGATTAGACTATTCAACACATTTCAAAGTGGCATAAAGCAGACAGGCTCATGCTTAGCAAGTCTTCCTCTATTTTCCTCTAAAGATAGCTGGCCAGCATTATCCTAAGTGAACTAACACAGCAACAGAAAATCAAATATTGCATGTTCTCACTTATAAGTAGAGTGCAGTGGCTCACGTCTGTAATCCCAGCACTCTGGGAGGCCAAGATGGGTGGATCATTTGAGGTCAGGAGTTCGAGATCAGCTTGGCCAACGTGGTGAAACCCCGCCTCTACTAAAAATACAAAAATTAGACAGGCATGGTGGTGCATGCCTGTAATCCCAGCTACTCGGGAGGCTGGGGCAGGAGAATAGCTTGCACCCAGGAGGCAGAGGTTGCAGTGAGCCAAGATCAAGCCATTGCTACTCCAGCCTGGGAAACAGAGTGAGACTCCATCTCAAAAATAAAAAAAAAAAAGTAGGAACTAAACATTGGGTATACATGGTCATAAAGATGGGAACAAAAGGCACAGGGGACTCCTAGAAGGGGGAGGGAAGGGGACAAGCTCTGAAAAACAAACTATTAAGCGGTACGCTCACTACCTGGGTGATGGGATCATCCATATCCCAAACCTCAGTGTCATACAATATACCCATGTAACAAACCTGCACATGTACCCTCGAATCAAAAAATAAAAGTTGAAATTATTAAAAATTAAATTAAATTAAAAGAATAGCCAGCCAGGCTAGAATAGAAAAGGAACACTGAAAAGGAGAGAGAGAAAGAATATACCATCTCCTAAGAAAGCCTGCGTCATTTCCAGATGATTAAAAAGATTTTCTCAGAATTCTATCAGACCTCAAGCCTCAAGCCCTTGAGGCAGACGTGGGGAGAAACAAATTTAAGCTATGAGTTAGCAACCGATTCCTCTAAAAAGACAGCTGCAACTTTGACCACAAACCGGAGATCAGAGAACACATGATACTGTTTGGGTTTTATGATGATTTTTACTATTATTATTACTAATACTGTCATTTCTATTGATAAAGTCTGCCTACTGATAAAATTCTGCCTCATTTTCCTTGAGAAAGAAGGAAAACAGATGAGAAAATTAGCTCAAAGGAAAAACCAAACTCCAAGGAAATTTAATTAAATAAATAGATTTCTTGGCTGTGAGAGAAAAGAGATGTGACATGTCCCCAAATCCAACTTCCTCCATGTTCCTGTCTCCTGGGGAACCGGCAGAGCATGAAAAATCCAAATACCTCCCCCAGAGCAAGAAACGCTGATATTATTATCAATATGCCCTTGCCGCTTTAAATCATGTCTGTTCGGGCAGAACTTGCTTCATTTCACTCTTTCTTTCTCTTTCCCAATAAATCCACTTGGAAAGGAAGTTTGGATTATTTTTTAGCTCTTTCTTTTTCCATCCTGGTTCTTAACTGATGCTATCTCTCCAACAGCTTTGAGCAATTTCTTTCCCTCGAGGAGAAGTTTCCCGCTTGTTCCACGTGGGCAGAAATCTCCAACCGGGCCCACCTTGCTAGAAGCAGGGGCAGGACAGCCCAGGGCACCTCTTCTTTGCCTCTTTGAGACCTGAACCAGGTTGCTTGGCAGCTGCCCTTCTTTCTTCTTCTATAAATTGGGGGCAGGAACGCCAGGCACTTAATTCACACAGGAGACAGCTTGGGAAAATGAAGTCAAGTTGAAAGCAAGGGAGAGAAAAATCCTTGCAAGACTGCTGGAAGGATTAAATGAAATCATATAGTGAAGACACCTACTAGTAACAATAGTTATTACCCAATAATAATAACAGCAAGGTATTGGTTATCAGGCACCCACAGCAACTCCATGCAAGACATTGGACTTTGTATATTTGATTTCACTTAATCCTCAAAACAACCCAAGAGGTAGGGACAGTTATTATCTGAATTTCCACACATGGAAGTGATGGCTCAGGTGAATTCACTTGCCAAAGGCCACACAGCCAAGTACCCCACACAATCCAAGAACACAGGAGGTACTTAATAAATGCTGGTTAAAGCTGAATGCATAGGTCAACTGCCCACTAAGATGTCATCATCCCTTGACTGCCATAACCTCTAGGAACAGCTAACTTGGTTCTATTATCAAGGGAGCACCATTTAAGATACTTGAGGGTGGTTTTTTCACCTCCTATAAAACTTGTACTGTGGCCGGGTACAGTGGCTCATGCCTGTAATCCCAGCACTTTGGGAGGCCGAGGCGGGCAGATTACCTGAAGTCAGGAGTTTGAGGCTAGCCTGGCCAACATGGTGAAACCCTGTCTCTACCAAAAACACAAAAATTAGCTGGGTGTGGTGACATGCACTGTAATCCTAGCTACTGGGGAGGGTGAGGCAGGAGAATCACTTGAATCCAGGAGGCGGAGTTTGCAGTGAGCCAAGATTACGCCATTGCACTCCAGCCTGGGAGACGAGAGCAAAATTCCATCTCAAAAACAAAACAAAACAAAACAAATCTTGTACCGTGTCCGCATCCACATGTTTTAGGGGAGGAAACCAGAGCTACAAGGCAATTTATTTCAACAGAGAAATTCCCCCCTCTTCTTTGCTAATGGCTACAGATAAAGCTACAGATCCAGCGTCATCAACAAAAGTAGCAATTGACATTTGTTGAGCACAGAGAATGCAGCAGGGCTGAGCTGCAAGCTTTTATCTGCATCACCTCACTGCGTCCTCAATGCCACCATCTAAGGAAGATGCAGGTATTGTTGCAGTGTTCCTGTTACAGAGAGCCACGGAGGTCAGGCCAGTAGCTGCCTGATGTCACAGAGCAAGCTGGAGGCAGGATGGCATCAGCATTCCAATCTGCCCTTTCCAGAGCCCTAGAGAGCAGGGTGCTCCTTCAGACCCCAGGCCTTGTCTCCAGCCCTTCCTGAGTCATCTCACTTCTCCCTAATTCTCACCTTCTGCCTTGGGTCCAACCTACTCCTAGGCTATGAAGCCATCCACCAGCCTTACCTAGGCACAGGCCAATGCACTGCTGCCTGGGACAACAGGTCACTGCACGTGATGGGTTTACGTCCCTTGAAAATCAGTCTGAACTCTTGAAGTCCACGGGCTTTCAGACAGACCCAGGAGAGACCAGTGGGATGACCCTGGCCAAGTGGCTTCTGCACAGCACGTGGGCTCCCAACAAATACCCTGCCTTCCTTTTGCTCTTTCAGAGCCTTCATGGGGCAGGGGGTGGCGGAGGCGGGAAGGTGGCAGTATATAGTGGTGGTTTCTCCCTAAGTTCTGAGCACAATGCTGGCTTTGTGACTTACCCAAGCTGTGCGGCCTTTGCTAGGCCCAGGCACGTCTCTGAATTCTATCTCCCCCCTTTTTACAAGGGACGGGACAACTCATAGCTTAGAAAGTTGTAATAAAAATCAAAGGAAGTCATCCATGGAAATTCCTCACACATGATGTGTCTAGCACACTGTAAACGTGGACCAATGCCTTATACATAGTAGAGGAATGTTAAACATCTGTGCAGAAACCCTTGGGACAGGAGTGCATTTGGGGGTGGGGGTTGGAGTTTTCTTAGAGACAGAGTCCTGCTCTGCCACCCAGGCTGGAGTGCAGTGGCATGATCATAGCTCACTGCAGCCTCGAACACCTAGGCTCAAGAGATCCTCCAACCTTGGCCTCCTGAATAGCTGGGACTACAGGCACACACGACCAAGCCCAGGTGATTTTTTTTATTTTTTGTAGAGAAGTGGTCTTGCTATGTTGCCCAGGCTAGTCTTGAACTTCGGCCTCAAGCAATCTTCCTGCCTCGCCTCCCAAGTCACCGGGATTACAAGTATGAGCCATTGTGCCTGGCCAGGGGTGCATTTTAAATCCTCTTTTTCCACATTCAGTGGCATCATGAATATTCAGAAAAGACCACCGGACGCTAAGTCCTTCCTTCATGAAGAAATCTACAAGCTCTTTCATCTCAACCTCTTTTTGAACCCACCTTAATGTCATAATTCCCCTACCGTGATTTCCCAAAAAATCACAGTATCTTGTCTTAGAACTGGCAACACCTGGCGGGGCACTTTGGGAGGCCGAGGCAGGCGGATCGCTTGAGCCCAGGAGTTCAATACCAGCCTGGGCAACATGGTGAAACCCTGTCTGTACAAAAAAAAAAAATTTTTCATTAAAAAATTAGCCAGGTATGGTGGCATACCCCTATAGTTCCAACTACTCTGGGGGCTGAGGGAGGAGGATGGCTTGAGCCTGGCAGGCAAAGGTTGCAGTGAGCCAAGATCAGGCTACTACACTCGAGCCTGGGCAAGAGAGTGAGACCCTGTCTCAAAAAAATAAAAAAAAAAACAGAACTGGCATCACCCAAGAATCCGAAGGACTCGGCTGAATAAAGACCATGATCCAAAGTTAAAAGGAGTTTCAGGTAAATTCTGCTTCCACCCTCTGGTCATTGGTACAAAGATCAGAGGAAAGTGGATGTAGCTGAGTATGACTCTGTCCTTCTTTCCAAAATCCAAACAAAACAAGTACACCTTTCCCAGGGCACCGTATGTTACTGACTTCAATACTGAAAGTTTGCAGGCAGCTTTGACATCACAAAATGGTCCAAAAAGATACTGGGGGTGGGGGGCGGGGTGGGGATTTTTTTTGAGCTATGATGATTTGAATGAAAAAAGAAACTGTCCTGAGTAGATTGGAGATTTGGCATTTGATAGGCAATAAAATAAAATAATCAACCCAGGAGGCAACAGGAGAAGCCCAAACATAGCCTCTGAACTCAATGGACGGGTTTATTCTCCTAGAAAACTTCCCCTGACCTTGCTCGGGCTGCGTTGAGGCTCCTCCTCTGGGCTTCCCAGCCCCTGTGCTTCCCCAGCCTGAGAAGAGCAATGAGAATCATACTAATAGTAATATATGATAATCACACTAATACCATGCACTGAGTACTTCCTACAGCATTTGAGCTGAGACCCAAATAATGAAAAGGAGCTGGCTCACAGAAACAGTATTGCAGGCAGAAGAAACAAATACAAAAGTGGGAATTAATTTTTTTTATGTTCAAAGAATCCAAAAAAGGTGTCACTGAGTGGATATAGGGATCAATGCAGTAATAGTAACAATAGTTAGAAGCTGTGGGGGTAAACCAGAGAGCCGTCTTCGAGGGCAGGGATGCAGTTACTGCTGGCAGCTCACTGGCTGGGCATGAAAATCGAACCCGAGACACAGAGTCCAGGGAAAAAGGGGCTTATGGGCCATCCATCCTGTCCTCAGGCATTTGGCAGACCAAGACACCAGGCTCAGTGAGGCCATGTGGCTGACCCAGGCTCCCATAACCAGAGAAGTCAGGGGCAGAGCCAGAACCGAAGCATCCTGCCTCCAGCCCTGAGCTGCGTCTGCTGTTGCCCCCTTTCATGGGTGATCAGGAGCTGTTTATCTGCAAAACTGATGGAAGTTTTAACAAGGTCCCTGGGGAGACAGGGAGAGATGGTGCATGTATGTGTGTGCATGGCGAGTTGGAGGGAGGCTGGTATATCACGGTTCCTCGCTTTCATCTGGTTCCTGTTAATTGGACTAAAGACCCCTGGGAAAACCATGCTCTGGGCATGATAAGCCAAACCCCAACTCAATTATGGTTTTCTGTGCTTTACAGAACCTCAGTGTTCACAAAAGCTCCTGGCTTTCATCTGGCCTCAGAATACAGAAGTTGTCGTCAGTGTCGTCATAATCATTATCCTCCTCCTTAGAACCACAGCGGCTATGTTCCTGGAGCGCTTAGGATCAGTCAAGCCAGTGGCTCTCAGCCCAGAGTGATTTTGCCGCAGGGGACATTTGACAGTGTCTGTAGGCATTTTTGATGGTCACTACCAGGGGCTAGGGGGTTGGATACTACTGTCATCTAGTGGGTAGAGGCCAGGGATGCTGCTAAACATCTTCCAAGGCATGGGACAGTCCCTCACCACAATTTTCCAGCCCCAAATGTCAATAGTGCCAAGGTTGAGAAACCCTAGGGGCTAGCCCTTTTCGTGCTGTAATTGGAGACCACCGAGAAAACCTCCTACTTGGGACCTGAGATGTAATGACTGACATCAGAGAGGATTAACAATGAGCACTGTTGTTAAGCAAGGCCCCCTACTCTAAAGCCTCCAGACAATCTGCAGTTAGGAAGTACCCTCTGTAAACTGACAGCCCCCTACAGAAAATCCCTTTAGTCTAGAAACTTGCCCACTCTTGGGGAGTAAATATAGTCATATATTTCCATAAAAGACTATTGGGAAACTTTTCCCAACCTCCCAAATATGTTAAAAGAAGATTGTGATTGGGTGCTAACTTTTTTCTGCTCCAAAGTACTAAAAGGGGTCAGAACACTGTCTTCCATCCACAGGGCAGTAGCATCGTCAAGTTTAGGGCCTGATGGAAGTCACAGGCAACACCCTCAACTGTCGGTACCCATCATGGAGTGGACTTCAACAGCTCAGGGGCCCCGAGACCATTCAGTTCCTGTGGAATCTACCTTCCAGAAAGATACTGGAGGCAGAACAGGCAATGCCAACACCGTACTTATTAGGAAATGGAGAGAAACCTTTCACTTCACCATTCTCTTTGGGTTGTATGATTTCCAATTCACCCCAGCCAAAAGGAGCACAGCAAAGTCCCGCTCAGATGGAGAGGTTGTCCCAGACAGAGGCAAAAGCACACGTCACCTGCCTTAAACATCACAACACTAAAAGACTCGCTATCATGATGCCTGTTTCAAAGACAGAGGTTCCGATAGGGAAGAGGCTGGACCCGTGGCCCAGGCAGGACTCACATCCCAGGCTCAGGACTCATATGCCTTCCTGACTGTGCCACAAACCAACCAGGGCAGCTGAATGACGCAGCCGGGAGGCCCAGCCCCTTGCCAACTGTGGCCCGTGTCTTTTTTATCAGTGCACCCCACTGCAGGGAATGTGGCAAGCACCAGAACACTGATTTCAACTGAAGCAAGTCCAGCCACTTCTCATCGTAGCCATTCTTTAGACAGCCTTTCGGGAGGGCTCCCATGCAGCTGGGGGTGCCCCAGACCGGGCCCCAAGCTCTTTCCGGATGTCTCCCAAGGGAATGAAGCCACTGCCTAGAGTTTTTTCTGTCCCTTCGGAGCTCCCTTTGCATCTCCACTAGTTATTATTTGGAGGCTGCATTTCAATGTTCCTTCTTTACAGTTCATTTTCTCCTCTTAATTGGTCTTGCAGTGTGGCAGGGAGACCAACGCAACAGCATCATGACATGAATGCGGAAGGAAGGTGAGTGGCAGCAAGGCCCCGTCGGAGTAGGCTGCTCTGATAGATGCCTCTGCCGCTCACTACGGGCCAGCCGGGAAAGAAACCCAGGGTCTCCCCTGGCTTCCAGCCTGCCTGCCGAGAAAGCTCGGTCTGTGAAACAGAATTAAGCCAGCATTAGTCCCTGCTGTAGCTGGGTCAAGCCCTTCTCCTCTCTCAGACTCAGTTTTTCCTTACTTAAAAGTTGAGATGATCAGACCGAGGTTCCTGCCAGTTTCTACATTACTATGCATCTTTTGCACCGATTTCAACTCAATTTTGACGTCTCCGCTAAAGGAAGCTTATCGGGCAGCGCCTCCTGGTGGTTAAACATGACACTGCGCCATCAAGAGGTGGCCCTGGTCGTATGGTGTCCAAGAAAACACTGGGAGGAAAAGGCATCCCAGTGTTTACAGCCAAGCAGCTACGTGCCCCTAACTTTTTCAAGCAAGGAGCCTAGGATTGAAAGCAACAATGCAGCCCTGACGCTCAGTTCCTCCACCCTCCGTGATCATGATGGCACAAGGTCTTTACAAGTGGAGCTTGAAAAATCTGTCAGCCCCAGCCACTGAGAGCATCCTGGTATCCGGTTACAAAGCTTGTCTGCCTCATTTCTCCTCCACAAAGTACCAGATAGAGAAGGAAAGAAACAAAGGCGCTAAAGAAAGAAAATGATCAGATGATGAAGCTAAACTGAGCTCTGTTCCCAAGGACAGGGCTGATGTGGGGGGTAGGGAAGTACCGTCTCCCACCCTCCCAACTCAAGGCAACAGGTTCTCTGTGTGGGGAAAGGAGGACCCTTTAGGGTTTCCTGTTTGAAGAGTGAAGTCAGTGGGGGGAAATTCGGAGTGTAGAGCAACCCCACATTTCTGAATCCCATCGGGATGGTGGTCACACTCACCCAAAGAAAGCCACAGACTCCTATATAGGAGTGACCTTCAGAGAGTACTGTCCAGACAGCATCTGTGTACAGCACTCCAAAGACAACGAGATGTGGTCCCCACTCCCCAAAGAACTCAGTCTGATGCAGAACAGACCCCAAAAGTCAGCACAATGGACCATGCATAACGTTTTGGGTTGGGTTTTTGAGACGGAGTCTCGCACTGTCACCCGGGCTGGAGTGCAATGGCACAATCTCAGCTCACTGTAACCTCTGCCTCCCAGATTCACGCAATTCTCCTGCCTCAGCCTCCCGAGTAGCTGGGATTACAGGCGCACACCACCATACCCAGCTAATTTTTTGTATTTTTAGTAGAGATGGGGTTTCACTGTGTTAGCCAGACTGGTCTCGAACTCCTGACCTTGTGATCTGCCCACCTCAGCCTCCCAAAGTGCTGGGATTACAGGTGTGAGCCACCATGCCCAGTCAGGACCATGTATAATGAAAGTTTTGGGTGAAACTGATGTGGGTTTGAGCACAAGCTCTACCAGGTACTAGCTGTGTGACCCTAGGCATCTTACCCTCCCTGGGTGTGTGCCTCCTTCCTGCCTTCCCCTGAGCACTTACTATAGGAAGTTCTTGATCAATTACAGCCCCCTATAAATGTTGTACCACTTGTGCAAATATTCATTCACCCCCACTACAGAGTTCTCCACAGTCAATGCCTCCCCAGCCTCTTCATGTATTTATTGCCCTCCTCCAAAAGGAAGTTCTTCTTTACATCAGACCAAAATCTCCCCTGACTTAGACATGTATGTATTTGTTTTAATTGACACTCACTATTTCTAGCTTGGTCTTTTACAAAAAGGGTTAGCAAACATTTTCTCTAAAAAGCTTGACAGTAAATATTTCAGGTTTTGTGGGCCATACGGTCTCTGTCACACTACACAATTCTGATGTTGCAGCGTGAAAACAGCCATAGACAAAGTGGAAACAAATAGGTATGGCAGTGTTCCAATAAAACTTTATTTACAAAAGCAGGTGGAGGGCTGACTTTGGCCCGTGGGCTATACTTGGTCAACCCCTGTTTTAGAGAGAAAATCTCTCATTATCTGATCACTATCCCTCCCACACGATCTCATTCCTGATACACAGAGAGAAAGTGCTTTGGCTTCACTTCTCTCCCCTAGGGCAAATTATAAAGGCTTCAACCTTCCCCTCCAAGGGCATAATTTCTGTGATTAGATTATGACAGTTCATTTGTTTGTTAATTCATTCAATGATACTTTTGCAACCATGCTAAGTAGTTTGTAGGAAACGAACAAAGTGCTGCGTTTAGAGTGTATGGTCTGGAATCAGCCCGAGCTCAAGTGCTGGTACCCCGCAATTTACTGGCCACGTGACCTTGGTTGGGTACCATGGTTCATCCCTCTGTGCCTTCATTCTCTTATCTGAAAACTGGGGAATACAAAAGTCCCTATCTCATGGGGATATCTGACGATTAAGTGAAATAACCCTCAAAATCAGCTCAGAACACCACCTGACACTCAGTATGTTTTTAATATTTTATCATTATTATTTTGGTTATTAAAAGATGGCTCTTGCTATCTAGGAATTTCCAGTCTAATATGGGAGATTTAGATATCAAAGCAACTACAAGATAACTGCCCAATGACTATGGCCGAAGATCGACACAGGTGCAATCAAGGAAATCCTCCCCGCAGTGGTCAGGAGTTGCCTAAGCCATGGGAAGGTTTACTTTAGGAAGATGCAGCCCAGAAAGTTTTTCCTTTTGAACAGATGCAAAGGGACGGTGAATCAGTGAGAAAACCATTGAAACCTGGGAGGTCAGAGCATCCTGCCTCACCAGGCACCAGCAGCAGAGAAGAAAGTATCACAGTACAGATGAAAGTAAGCAAACAGGGTTCGAGGAGGATTCTTTTCCTTCAAACTTTCTCATTTAAGTTACACAACTACTTATTTGTTGCCCAGAAAGACAGAAAATGCAGAAGGGCAAAAGAAAAAAAAAATCATCACCCTTAACCAAAGAACAGCTATGCTAAATATCCAAGTGGATTTCCTTCCAGACTTTTTTCCCATTTTATTTTACTTTATTTTATTTTATTTTTTTGAGATGGAGTCTCCCTCTGTCACCCAGGCCAGAGTGCAATGGCGCAATCTTGGCTGTCTGCAGCGTCCGCCTCCCGGGTTCAAGCCATTCTCCTGCCTTGACGCTCTGAGTAGCTGGAACTATAGGCTGCACCACCACGCCTGGCTAATTTTTGTATTTTTAGTAGAGATGGGGTTTCACCATGTTGGCCAGGCTGTTCTTGAACTCCTGACCCCAGGTGATCCACCCACCTTGGCCTCCCAAAGTGCTGGGATTACAGGTGTGAGTCATTACACCTGGCCTATTTATTTATTTATTGAGATGGAATCTTGCTCTGTTGCCCAGGCTGGAGTGCAGTGGCATGATCTCAGCTTACTGCAGCCTCCACCTCCTGGGTTCAAACAATTATCCTGCCTCAGCCTCTCGAGTAACTGGGACTACTGGCATGCACCACCATGCCCAGCTAATTTTTATATTTTTAGTGGAGACAGGGTTTCACCATTTTGGCCAGGTTGGACTTAAACTCCTGACCTCCAGTGATCCATCTGCCTCGGCATCCCAAAGTGCTGGGATTACAGGCGTGAGCCACCACGCCTGTCCCCATGCAACTGTTTAAAAAATACTAAGCCGGGCATGGTGGCTTACGCCTATAATCCCAACACTCCGGGAGGCCGAGGTGGGCGAATCACGAGGTCAGGAGTTCGAGACCAGCCTGGCCAACATGGTGAAACCCCGTCTCTACTAAAAATACAAAAAATTAGCTGGGCATAGTGGTGGGTGCCTGTAATCCCAGCTACTTGGGAGGCTGAGGAAGGAGAATTGCTTGAACCTGGGAGGCAGAGGTTGCAGTGAGCCGAGATTGCGCCACTGCAATCTAGCCGGGGTGACAGAGTGATTCTGTCTCAAAAAAAAAAAAAATTGCTAAGTAACATACCAATGTGGATGCAAATTATGGTCAATACGGTGCTTTCTTTTTCTCTCCCAAACTATAGCTTGGGTCCTTCTCATACGAGAGTATAAGTTGGTAATCAGGGAAATAATTAGAGAAAGCAAAAGGCCACCTGAGTGAAAATCATGACTATAATGAACTGGAGCCATCTCCCCTCGGCATATTTTAGAGGAAGGCAAGAATAATTTTGCTCCAAACAATAACAAATATTTTCATCCTCCTTGCCCTTTCTGCCTTCCCCCTGCATGTTCCCTACAAGTTTCAAACATATTCATGCGCCCACAGAAGCCTCCCATCCTCGCTCAGGACCGTGGCTGGGAAGGACAGAGATACTGATGGAGAGTCAAATCTGCTGGGAATGTTCCCATCTGTGAAACTGGGCACGCAGCCTAATCTGCCCACCACTCATATGGTTGCGAGGCTAAAACAAGATCACCTGCATGCAGGTGCTTCCTAAAACTGAAGGTGCTCTGCAAATGTGCAGTATTATTTGATATTTACATGCAGCCTTTAAATAATTTCTTTTTATCTCAGTTCCAGTGTAAGCTGCTACAAAAGCCCCAAAGGGTTGCTCCCTCAAGCTGAGCAAATGGAAACACAGGGACCACCCAGAGTTAAGGAGAAAGCCATTCATTCCCACCACTTTTTTATGTGGGAAGCCTCCGCTTAACAGGAGTCAGACAGAAATGAGTTTAAACCCCGCCTCTGACACTTAATTGCTGTGTGACCACCCCTCACCCCCACCACAGGCAAGGGCTCTACCTTTCTGAGCCTCAGTTTTCTTACCAGAAAATAGGAATAATAATCCTACGGACCTCATGAGGTTGTTGAAGAATTAAATGAGCAGGTGCTGCGTGACTTGGCCCAGTAAGAACTCAATCAATATTTGTCGCTGCTGTTATCATCAACCACTAGCATTCACTCAGTCACTCCGTGACTACTTCTTGCATTCCAACTCTGAGCCAGATGCTGGGAGAATTCCAACACAGGGGTTCTCAAAGCGTGTTCCCCAAACCAGCAGCACCACTGTCGCCTGGGAACTTGTTAATGCAGATTTCTGGGCACTGCCCCGGACTGGCTGAAGCAGGAACTCTGGGGGTGGAACCCTCTGGGGGATTCTGATACATGTTGAGGTTTTAAGCACCACTGTTCTTGTGGAAAGGGGTATGAAAATAAACAAATAAAATCATTTTAGATGTGCTAGAGACTATGATAGGACAGAGAGTGGCCAGGATGGAAGTGGGACTCTGAGAAGCTGGCAGTTGGGCTGAGTCCAAAATGACAAGGAATCAGCCAGAGGAAGATTGAGGCAGGGTATTCCAGGCAGAAAGAAGGGCTGTGCAAAGGCCCTGGGGCAGGCGTTGTGAAGAAGAGAGGGTAGCTGGGTGCAATGAGCCAGTGAAAACATCAGCAGATAGGGACCAGATCGGGAGCCCAGGGACAGGACTGGGGGTCTCATTCTAAGATGTAACAGTCTGTTTGGATCTGACTCAGTTCATGTAGTTTCATGGAACCCACAAACCTCAAAGAGTTCAGTCCCTGCCAAGCACAAGTTCAATGTCAATTCTGCACCCAATTCTTCTGCTCAGCACCTCGTGGGTGCCAGGAATACAAAGAGAAAGTGACTACAGCACTGATCAGAGATGACAGCCAGAGAGTCGGGTTCTCTTTGTTCTCATTGGGGGTTCCACAAAAGCCAGATGCTGGCCACATGAAACAGCAGGTGGGCAAGACAGAGGGGGCAGGGGTGGCCTGCAAGAAAGAGAAAGTGGGCTGCAGGGGGACAGGACAGGTGGATGAAGCCTTGGACCAGGTTGCTCAACAGGGGTTCTGCTGCAAGACAAAGGCTGGAGAGGAAAACATCCTGCCCCTCCCTCCACCCCTGCCTTAGTGGGGACCAGTCAGTGGCTCTATAGGAAGACTTCCATGGTTCAGATTCAGCTTGGGAAGGAAGGAGGAGGAAGGAGGGAGGGAAGCTGACTTTAAAAACAATAAAAATAATCACAGTCCAGTACATATTCAGTGCCAAATTTGCCAGACAAGTGCTTATACGAACACAGTGTTTATATGACTTCATTTCTTTCCTTGCAACAACTCCATGAGGGTGATACAACTAACATCCCCATTTTACAGATGAGGAAAGCAAGGTAGTTAGACAGAAAGGGAACACCGAGGGATGAAGGAGGGAGAGAGGAAGGGAAATTGACTGATGGATTTAGTTTAGCCTAGAACGAGTTAAGTGAAATCCAACCAAGCCCCTTCCCTTCTTTAATCCCCTCCAGTGGTTTCCCTCTACTAAGAAGCTGCCAGCAATGGCTACAAGGGGCCTCAGGAACTGAGCCCCAACCATGTCTCTGACCTCATCTCCTATCTTCTGCCTCCTCTCCCAGCCATGGATTAGCCCACCGACAACTCAGTTACGCTGGCACCCATGCTTCCATGGCACCCACGTTTCCAGAATCCCCTTCTCTGTGTGGTTCCAGATTAGAGCTAGCCAAAAGTGAAGTTGTACAAGGCTTGGGTGGCAAAAGAGAAGCAGCCATCATGCCCTGAAGAGTAACATGGGTTGAAGGCAATGGGGAACAGAGGTTGGGGTGCTGGTCCTGTTTATCCTCCATCTTCCCTACCTCACAGCCAACTCTTCTTCCTGACAGTAGTCCCTCAATGACCAACAGCCGACCTTAAGTTCACCACCAGATGCTTTGTGACAAACTCACAAAGGCAATAGCCACAAAGGGCCAACAACTTTCCCTGGGCATCTATCCAAGCCTGTCTGCATGGTCCCTTCCAACAGCTGGATGTATTGGCTGCCAGATGTCCCTGAAACCGCAGGCTGCCTTACCTATGTCAGGGTAGGTTCAAGACCTTTCTCTGAATCTTAAGCTTCCCTTTTTTTTTTTTTTTTTTTTTGAGCTTGTACTTCCCCAGCTCTTCCTACGGTCGTATAAGTCTAACATCTAATAAATTCCGTTTTTTCCATTATACTCACAGTAATTTGGTTTCCCTGATTGACCCATCACTGAGATCATCATTAGCAGAAGGGATACGGTTCCAGAACTAGCAGCCTCCATTTCCTCCTCCTTGGGATGTGTGTTGTGAGAAGCTCATGTCACATAGAAGGCAACATGTGGGCACCTAAGCAGATAATCCCCAACTGAACACCCACTCAACAACTGGTGCCAACTGCCATCCATGAGCATGCATCATCTTGGATGTTCCAGCCCAGTCGAGCCCCAGATGACTGCAGCTCCAGCCAACAACACACGGAACAGAATAACCACCCAGCTGAGCCCAGCCAATCCCTGAGCCCAGGGAATTATGATGATGAAACTATACCCTAAAGAGTTAATGAAACCAATGACAGAAATTACTGAGTTTGCAGGATAACAGATAAGAAAAAAAACAACTTGCTGAGATGCTGAAATTCCCTCCTCTTCTGAGTATTTTTTTTTTAA
Source organism: Gorilla gorilla gorilla (assembly GCF_029281585.2). NCBI lineage: Eukaryota > Metazoa > Chordata > Mammalia > Primates > Hominidae > Gorilla > Gorilla gorilla. The sequence continues at coordinate 133,249,297 of NC_073234.2, forward strand.
CTCACAAGTTTTTTAAAAAGATTTGGCAGTGGGCTAAAATCAATTGGAACCAGGATGACCAACTGGAGATTGTGCACAAGTTTGCTGACATCACAGCCCAAATTTCCACCACATATTTCATACTAACTCCTCCCAAATTTGCATATGCAACCTATGAAGTAACATAAAGAAATAACTACACACACCCAAGGACTTTCCAGACTTCCCCTTTCCCTCCACCAACCACCTGCTAATCCCAGTATCTACCCCCTAAGCCTTTCCTAATAAAAATACTGCCTTGAAGCCAGCCCAGGGTGGCAGATTTGAGCTTGACTCCTGTGTCCTTGGGAGTCACCTTTCAATAAGAAGCTTTTCTTTTCTCAAAAACCTGGCCAGGCACAGTGGCTCACGCCTGTAATCCCAGCACTTTGGGAGGCCGAGGCAGGCGGATCACGAGGTCAGGAGATTGAGACCATCCTGGTGAACACGGTGAAACCCCGTCTCTACTAAAAATAGAAAAAATTAGCCAGGCGTGGTGGCGGGCGCCTGTAGTCCCAGCTACTTGGGAGGCTGAGGCAGGAGAATGGCATGAACCCGGGAGACGGAGCGTGCAGTGAGCCAAGATCGCACCACTGCACTCCAGCCTGGGCGACAGAGCGAGACTCCAACTCAAAAACAAAAAAACCGGCATCATAGTATTGGCTTCTAGTGCATCAGACAGCGAGCCCCTTTTGCTCGATAACAATGAGAGATAACAAGGCAGTTGTGTTGAGCCACTAGGTTTTGAAGTGCAGGTCTGAGACACAGACCCAGGCAGCCATGGGTCCCCAGAACCACTGGCCATGTAAGCCTGCCTTCTGCTTCTTAAAAGTGCTTCTGAGACATGCATTTGAGACCTGTTTGCTCTCAGAATGCTCTTCCCCCAGATCTTCTCCTGTCTGATGCTTTCTTGTCATTCAAGTCTCAGCTTAAATGTCATCTCCCCAGAGAGGCTCGCTGTCAGTTTCAGTGTGAACTTGGTTAAGCGATAGACTCCAGTTATTCAATCAAACAATTTAGGCATCAGGTGAAGGTTTTCTGTTGCTGTGATTAAAGTCTATAATCAGGTGACTCTAAGTAAAAATTCTCCTCTATAATCCGGGTGGGCTGATTCAACCCATTGAAATTGAAATGCCTTAAAAGCGGAACTGAGACTATTTCTTTTTTTTTTTTTTTTTTTTCCTGAGACAGGGTCTCGCTCTATCACTCAGGCCAAAGTCCAGCAGTGCAATCTCGGCTCACTACAGCCTTGACCTCCCAGGCTCAGGTGATTCTCCCACCTCAGCCTCCTCAGTAGCTGGGATTACAGGCACACACCACACCTAGCTAATTTTTCGTATTTTTTTTTTCAGTAGAGATGGGGTTTTGCTGTGTTGCCCAGGCTGGTCTCGAACTCCTGCACTTGAGCAATCCACCCTCCTTGGCCTCTCAGAGTGCTAGGATTACAGGCGTGAACCACCGCACCCACCCAGAACTGAGATCTCTCCAAAGAAAAAGAAATTCCACCAGCCTGCCCTTCCTAACAGCCTGCCCTTCCTAACAAACAGCCTGCCCTTCCTAACAAACAGCCTGCCCTTCCTAACAGCCTGCACTTCCTAACAAACAGCTGCCATTCTTCCTAACAGCCTGCCCTTCTTCCTAACAGCCTGCCCTTCCTAACAAACAGCTGCCATTCTTCCTAACAGCCTGCCCTTCTTCCTAACAGCCTGCCCTTCCTAACAGCCTGCACTTCCTAACAAACAGCTGCCATTCTTCCTAACAGCCTGCCCTTCCTAACAGCCTGCCCTTCCTAACAGGCTGCGCTTCTTCCTAACAGCCTGCCCTTCCTAACAGGCTGCGCTTCTTCCTAACAGCCTGCCCTTCCTAACAGGCTGCGCTTCTTCCTAACAGCCTGCCCTTCCTAACAGGCTGCGCTTCTTCCTAACAGCCTGCCCTTCCTAACAGCCTGCCCTTCCTAACAGCCTGCCCTTCCTAACAGCCTGCCCTTCTTCCTAACAGCCTGCCCTTCTTCCTAACAGCCTGCCCTTCTTCCTAACAGTCTGCCCTTCTTCCTAACAGCCTGCCCTTCCTAACAGCCTGCCCTACAGATTTCAGACCTTCCCAGCCAGCCCCCACCATTGCATAGGCCAATTCCTTGCAATAAATCTCTTAATATATCTTATTGGTTCTACTCCTCTGGCTGAACCCTGACTGACCTGCTCTGATCAGCCCATCAAAGCCAGCCAGAAAGCCACCATTGTTTCACTTCAGTTTTAATTCTTGCATAAAACCTATTACCATTTGATTTTTTTTTTTTTCTTTTTTTTGAGACAGAATCTCACTCTGTCACCCAGGCTGGAGTGCAGTGGCGTGATCTTGGCTCACGGCAGGCTTTACCTCCCAGGCTCAGGCAATCCTCCTGCCTCAACCCCTCAAGTAGCTGGGACTATAGGTGTGTGCCACCACACCCAGTTAGATGGATTTTTTGTCTATTTTTTTGTACAGATGGGGTCTTGCTATGTTGCCCAGGCTGGTCTTGGACTCCTGGACTCAAGTGATCCTCCTGCCTCAAGCCTCACAAAGTGCTAGGATCACAGGCATAAACCACTGCGCCCAACTTGATATTTTTCTTATTCATTGTTTCTTCCAACATATTGTAGAGCAGCACTGTCCACTAGAATATTCTGTGATGATGGAGATGTTCTAGAACTGTGCTGTTGCAATAGGGCAGCCGCTAGCCACCTGTGGCGATGAACAACTTGAAACATGGCTCCTGAGAACGAAGAAGGGAATTTTAACTTTTATTTAATGAATATAAGTTTACCTGGTCACACGAGTCTGGTGACCACTGTACTGAATAGTGCAGGTCTGGGACACAGACTGAGGAGAGCCCACAGCCAGCCGGCCTTCCCCACCACTGTTATCCCCAACCCCTCCTAGCAACTGACACAGGGGAAGTTCCATCCGTGTTTACAGAATGAATGAATGGAGCCATTTGCGCCTAAGCGCGTTCGCATCAGGTTTCTGCCGCTTGTAAGCGAGAGTCCTAATTTGATGCTATCTACATGTAAGGGATTCCTGAGTGCCTACAGAACAGGAGGGCTGGAGCAGTTACAGGGGAAAGGAAAGACATCAGTGTCAACACCAGAACATACGAGACCCTGTGGGCTCCGGGAGGAGCAGCTCTTCCTCTGCCAGCCCAGCCTTTCCCAAGTTAGAAGCAAGTAGAACAATAGGGCAATCAAGACCCACTCTTACTCTTTGTTCCAGTCAAAGGAAGACCGTACGGTGGCAGGCGGCATTCTGGGGGGCTTCATTCAAAGCCCAAACTGGGAAGAAGCCAGAGGGCATCTGAGGCTGTCCTATTTCGGGGGCCACTCTGCATCCTGTTTTTCTCCTGACTGCCAGTTCTCCCCCTTGATACTCAAGAGAAGAAGCCAGAGGAGGGCCCAGGCAGGCAAGCTCCCAGGAGGTTGCAGGGGTGCAAGGGCACCTGCCTGTCTGCAGCACCCTGGCCTCCACTCTCTCCCCTCCGTGGCTCCCTGAGCCCCCGAAGGATTCCCAGCATCTGTCACCTGCTCTAAGCCACCCATCGACTCTGCAGCCAGAGTGTTATTTAAAAACCGGAAAAGAGATCCAGACACCTTCTGTTCAGCCTACCCTGCTTACTCTGCAGTGTAAGCTCCTTGCCATGGTCCACCGTGGGGGCTGGCACTGCCCACCTGTCTGGCTCCAGCTCCCACTGCTCTCCCCAGCATCCCCACTGGGCACCCATACTGCTCTCTCTGTGCCTGGGATGCTCCCCTCCCTCCCATCCCAAGGCACTTCTGAGTGTTCCCGTCACTCCCAGTCATTAAGACTTCCCCTCCTCTTCAGGTCTCAGTTCAATCCTGAAGTCCTGAGAAAGTCCCTGAGCCCTGGAACCCAACACTGTGTGTGCCAGATGCAGAGAAAGTGCTTGATAAACACAAGCGGGAGGGGGAAAAGGAGGGAAGGGTAGAAAAGAAGGAAGGTGAGGAGGAAGGAAAGCAATATCTCCCATTATCCTTACATAAGCATATTCATTTTTAAAAAGGAAAACAATATCCACAACACAGATCTTCTATTATCTTGACCAGAGGTTTTTCCTTGGGAAAGGAAAGATACAGATGACCACAAATTATGAGGCTGAAAACCATCGAAATGCCAAAAAGAAGAGGAGAGAGAGAAAAAGAACAGCAGAGAAGAGGAAGAAGGCCACAGCAACAGCACTCTGATAGCTGGGCCACATCTCCGCCAGGCTCTCTTCTGATAAGACAGCTGTGGCCCAGGAGAGGAAGGTCTAGGAAGGGACCCTGCTGTCCTCAGACGCTGAAGTTCCCAGTTTTGGGATGGAGTGGGAGGTGGAGACAAATGGTGAGAACGTGCTCTTCCTGCAGCCAAATCAGTTTCACCCTAGGACCTCAGCTCTGTAGTAACCACGGAGGAAAACTAGGGCTGTGCCCAGAGAAAACTGGTTTGAGGTTTTGCCTCTATTTTTGTGGCCAGGGAATGGTAGGTTACCTCTGGAGAACAATCAAGCCAGACAGAAGGGGAGTAGTCTCAAAAGAAACAGCAGTGCTGAGGGAGACCGTGGCTCAGAGGGAAGGGAAACAAAGAATGAGAGTGCTTAATTAGAAAGGCTGAAGCCCCTTGGAAGGGCCCCTTGGAGGAAAAAAGAGAGGAGGATGAGGAGAAGTGGAGAAAAGTGAGCTGGGGGAAGAAAAAGGCTGGAGGAGCCTGGTGATGGTGATGGTGATGAAGGTGGTAATGATGGTGGTGGGTGGTGATGGTGGTGGGTGGTGATGAAGGTGGTAATGATGGTGGTGGGTGGTGATGGTGGTGGGTGGTGATGAAGGTGGTAATGATGGTGGTGGGTGGTGATGGTGGTGGGTGGTGATGGTGGTGGGTGGTGACGGTGGTGGGTGGTGATGAAGGTGGTAATGATGGTGGTGGGTGGTGATGGTGGTGATGGTGATGATGGTGGTGATGGTGCTAACAATAGTGATGGTGATGGTGGTGATTTGCCTGTATCATCTCATGTAATGCTCCCAGCAACCACTGTGGCCCACATGATCATCATCCCCATCCCGCTGCTTAGGAAACAAAGCACAGAATCATAATATGTCCTATCTACAATCACACAGCTAATAGGTGGCAGAGCCAGAACTTAAACCCAAGTTTGTTGGACTCCAGATTCCATACTCTCAGAAGATGACTGGGGACTAAGAAGGAGAAAGGAGAAGGAGAGCGGAGCCTGCCCTAGCCACCTTATTTAATATGATGACCAGTCCCTCCCTTCCAGAGGGCACTACCAGCCCCGCTTGGCCTGCTGCACGTCTTCTTTAATCCACAGCACTTATTCTCACACACTGCATAAGGTACGTGATCATTAAGACAATAATTCATTGTCTGTGCCCCAGCCCCCCACACTAGAAAGTAAACTTTATGGAGACACACACCTCAGCACGCATTTCTAGAGATCAGAAGAGCACCTGGCATAGAATAACCATGCAACCAATTTCGTTGAATGAGTGAATAATGGTTTTTTGGTTTCAGGCCATAGCTGCCACGATAAGGAAAGGTTAAGCTATCCTGGCTCTGGGATCCTTTGATCTTGCTAAATGAATGAATGAGTATTCTTTGATTTCAGGCTAAGGGTGATCTAACAAGCTATGAGAAGAGAAAAATGAGTTAAGATTTCCTGTCTTCGGGGCTCCTTGGGCACTGGAAAATAAAGATATCCCTAAAACCCAAGGAGAAAACTAAGATTAGCATTAACATCTCTAAAATAAAGCTACCTCCATCCTCTGAGAAAGAGAGAGAGACAGACAGACAGACAGACACAGACACAGAGACAGAGAGGGACAGAGAGAGAGAAAGAGATGACATTCTTGGCCAAGCACAAAGCAGCCTTGCTGCCATATCCTTGGTCTCCATATGAGTTCCTCAATACAACTTGTCTTCTGTCATTTAACAAACATGCACCCAGCCCTCACTTTGGGCCAGAATTTTAAAAACCTGATTTCATCACTGTAGGAAACGCCAGCTCTGGGTTGAGCTGGGGCTATTAAGATGAATACAATATCACCCTCAAGAAGTAAGAGTATGATGGGAAAGATACTAGTTTATTCCTCAGTCTGGGATAACATTTTTAGTTAGAGTAAAGGGAAGCCATCCAACTCCCAAGATGGTTAGAAGCTTCAAGGAACCAATTATTATTTTTGAGGGAAGAAGGGAATTCTAAACATGAAGGATACTTTGAGGATGGCTCACTGGTTCCCCCTGGTGGACATTAATAGCAAGCACATCACACAGCTTTTCAGAGGTAGGGAGGGGCTCAGCGGTGTAGACCTGGTGGTCACTGAAGTATCTGCTGTTCCGGTAGCCAAGGCAAGCGGTCAGCTCAGTTTGCAGAGCCCAGGAAAGGCCTCATAGAGAACCAGGCTTTGCACTGGGCCTGGGGAAGAGCAGGGATTCACCAGAAGGACAAAAGGAAAGAAAATTCTAGGCAGAGGGATGTGAGTACCAAGATGTGAAATCCAAGCCTCATCTAGAAAACTCTAAGTAATTCATGAATTTAGCAGACATTTAGGGCTTGAAGGGAAAATGTGAATGGTAGGACTTCAAGTGGGAGCCAAACCCTGGGATGTTTTCCAATCCATGAGGAAGACTGTGTTCTTTAAGCCACTGGTAAGTTTTCAAGGATTGCTTGAGCTTGGGAGTTCGAGACCAGCTGGAGCAACATGACAAAACTCTATCTCTACAAAAAATACAGAAAAGTTTGCCAGGCAGGGTGGCACACGCCTGTAGTCCTAGCTACCCAGGAGGCTGAGTGGGGGGATCACTTGACCCCAGGAGGTAGAGGTTGCAGTGAGCCAAGATTGTGCCACTACACTCCAGGCTGGGCAATAAAGCAAGACCCCATCTCAAAAAAAAAAAATACATATGTATTGAACCACTACTATGTGCTAGATATTGATCTTCATCCTGGGAATTGAATAGTGAGCAGAAACAAGTATGATCCCTGCCCTTTTGCAGCTTACAGTCTAGTGGAAAAGAGAGGCATTCATTTAAAAACAAATTGCTCCCCAAAACAGGTAAGCATTAAAATGTTTTTAAGTGGCACCATCACCTGCAGGAACAGCATAGGTGAAGTACAGTGTTAAGGATCAGAACTGGGTACACAATTCTTTACTAAGAAGTCTGAGTTGAGCTGACTTCAGTGCTAAGCGCTGTAGGAATGGGTTAAAATGGAGCACTTGGTCATTGCTTTCAAGGTCCCAGTGGCCCTAAGACTGGCATCTGAGGCAGGATATAGAAGACTGAGTCTTAGCAGCCTGGGAAGAGTCCAGAGGGAGGCCTATGTGGAGGTAGGGGATCAGTGTAGGTTCAAACCATAGTGAGGTGTGTAATGAAAAGTGCTGCTTGACCAAGCATGGGGACGCATGCCTGTGATCCCAGCACTTTAGGAGGCCGAGGCAGGAGGACTGCTTGAACCCAGGATTTCGAGACCAAACTGGGCAACGACAAGGCGAAACCTAGTCTCCACGAAAATTAGACAGGTGTGGTGGCATGCACCTGTAGTCCCAGCTACTGGGGAGGCTGAGGTGGGACAGTTGCTTGAGCCCAGAAGGTTGAGGCTGCAGTGAGCTGTGATCACATCACACCACTGTACTCCAACCTGGGTGACAAAGCAAGACCCTGTCTCAAAAAACAAAAAATAGTGGCAGGCCAGGCACGGTGGCTCATACCTGTAATCCCAGCACTTTGGGAGGTCGAGCCGGATGGATCACCTGAGGTCAGGAGTTTGAGACCAGCCTAGCCAACATAGGGAAACCCCACCTCTACTAAAAATACAAAAATTAGCTCAGCATGGTGGCGCATGCCTGTTGTCCCAGCTACTCAGGAGGCTGAGACAAGGGAATCACTTGAATCCAGGAAGTGGAGGTTGCAGTGAGCCGAGATCATGCCACTGCACTGCAGCCTGGGCGACAGAAAGACTCCATCTTAAAAAAAAAAAAAAGAAAGTGGCTATTACTAGCATCTACTAAATGATATAGAATAGAACAGGAATGAATTTACAACATCTTCATCATGCATAAGAAGGAGGAGTATTGTTTCATGAAACATGCTATAATTGTGTATGTGTATGTGTAGCTATGTGTGTGCGTGTATGTGTACCTATGTGTGTGGGGGGGTCACAATATAAATTGTACTTATACTGTCCATCTGGATCAAAAAAATTTTTAAAAAGATCAGAGGACAGGGCCAGCTGTGATGGCTCACATTTGTAATCCTAGCACTCTGGGAGGCCAAGGCAGGCAGATTGCCTGAGCTCAGGAGGTCAAGACCAGCCTGGGCAACATGGTGAAACCTCGTCTCTACTAAAATACAAAAAAAAAAAACTAGCTGGGCATGGTGGCATGCACCTGTAGTCCCAGTTACTCGGGAGGCTAAGGCAGGAGAATTGTTTGAACCCAGGAGGTGGAGGTTACAATGAGCCGAGGTCGCACCACTGCACTCCAGCCTGGGCGACAGAGTAAGACTCTGTCTCAAAATAAATAAATAAATAAATAAAAATCGGAGTACCAGAACTTTCATGGTCTCACACAGCCTAGAATGTCACAAAAAAATGACTATTCTTCCCCATAAGGCTGACATAAATGCCTCTCTCATGGAAACTGGAATCTCACTCTACTTTTAAGGATGCTGCCAACCTCAGTAGTGCCTCTCGGATGAGACAACGTGAATTCTGAAAAGCAATTAAAAACCTAACCTCAAACGCTCACTGTCAGGCATTGTGCGGGCATAAATTGGTACAAACTTTCTGGAAAGATATATGACAATGTTCACCATAATTTTTAAAATATGGGTTTTTTGTTGTTGTTGTTTGTTTTTGAGATGGAGTCTCGCTGTCACCCAGGCTGCAGTGCAGTGGCACAATCTCAGCTCACTGCAACCTCCACCTCCCAGGTTCAAGAGATTCTCCTGCCTCAGCCTCCCAAATAGCTGGGATTACAGGCATGCGCCACCAAGCCCAGCTAAATTTTTGTATTTTTAGTAGAGATGGGGTTTCACTATGTTGGTCAGGCTGGTCTCAAACTCCTGACCTCAGGTGATCCACCGTCCTCGGCCTCCTAAAGTGCTGGGATTATAGGTGTGAGCCACCACGTCCCGCCAAAATATGCAAATGTTTCACTGCAAGACCCCTCTCCTATGAATTCACTGTAAAGGAATAGCCACGGGGGTCCCCAAAGATAACACTCAGGGGTATTCACAGCAGCGTTGCTTATGATAGGAAAAATATGGATATTTCCAAAAATAGGAGATTGGTTGAATAAATTGTTAGTATTCAGGTATTAAAAATAAGAAGTGAATGCATTTATTGACAAAGGAAGATGTTTATGACATAACATTGTAATTTGGTGCAATTTTTTTTTTAAGACAGGACCTCACTCTGTGGCCCAGGCTGGAGTTCAGTGGTACTATCTCAGCTTACTGCAGCCTTGACCTCCAGGACTCAAGCAATCCTCCCACTTCAGCTTCCCAAGTAGCTAGGACTACAGGCGCATGCCACCACACCCAGCTAATTTTCTTTTTTTGGTAGAGGTAGAGTCTCGTTATGTTGCCCAGGCTGGTCTCAAACTCCTGGGTTCAAGTAATTCTCCCACCTTGGCCTCCCAAAGTGCTGGGATTACAGGTGTGAGCCACCATGCCTGGCCTGCAATTTTTTTTTTAAAGAGAGAAAACTGCCATCTGCTTCTCACTGTGGGTAAAGAGAGAAAGTCACCTTTGGAGCAGATTTTGTACGTATTGAGTGACTGAGAGGCCCCTCCCTGTCAGCCACACTCATGTTGGGTGAGTCAACACCATTGTGCTAGAGGTAAAGAGTAACATGACCTTTACAGCTCGTCAGCCAGGAGTGATTTTGCCTCCCTGGGAACATTTTGAAATATCTGGAGATATTTCCATGTGTCATGACTTTGAGTTGGGGGATGTTACTGGTATCTCATGGGCAGAGGTCAAGGATGCTTCTAACCAAACATCCTTCAACGCATAAGACAGCCCCCAGTGCATGGTCCGTCCCCCACTTTATTTTTAAGACAGGATCTTGCTCTGTCACCCAGGCTGGAGTGCAGCAGTGTGATCATGGCTCACTGCAGCCTCAATCAATGTCCTGGGCTCAAGTGACCCACCAGCCTCAGCCTCCCAAGTAGCTGGGACTACAGGCATGTGCCACCACACATGGCACTTTTTTTTGTATTTTTTGTAGAGACGGGGTTTCGCCATGTTGCCCAGGCTGGTCTGGAATTCCTGAGCTCAAGAGATCCTTCTGCCTTGGCCTCCCAAAGTGCTGGGATTACAGGCGTCAGCCAGTGTGCCTGGCTGCATGGTCCCTTTTGATGCTGACTGTACCTGAATCAGGATCTGCCAGCAAGAAAAAATACAAAAGGGTACGCATGGAGGACTGGGCCAATGACCTGTTTCAAGTATGTTCTGTTTTGTTCACCGCTGCCTCCTCAGCCCTGCTGGCACCCCATAGCCACTCAGATTAGAAGACTTCTCCAGGTCTAGAACAGTATTCAACAAATGCTTGTTGAATAGAGCAGGTTGAATCAAGCAAGGGCATCTGTGAGCCTCCACCGGACTCTGCCAGGCTGATGCTCAACAGTGACACCTTGTGGTGGGAACTGAAACAACCGTGCTGATGGCCACTAACACTTCTCTGTGGCTGGCGTGTGCAGAGCGGATCCCTTGGGACAGAAAGGCCCCAGAATTTGCAGAAAAATCATGAGGCTAAGAGAAGCAGGAAGCCTCAGGAAGATGATATCTGATGTTCTGCTAATAAAGACAAACAGGTATCTGAGCAATTAATGGAAAAGATCCAGGAAGGATGACAACATATTTGGCCCCCAAACTGATAGAACAAGTCACAGAGGTTATTTTATTGGGTGAAAAAAAAAATTTAAGCAATATGTGTGAATAATTCTAATTCTATTTTTTTAAGTATACATATATCCATTTGTCAGGAAAAATTATACCAAAATGACAAGAGCAGTTACCTAGAGGGTGGGGCTTAGGGTGATTTTTTTTAAATCTATTTTCTGGTTTATGTTACAATTAATGCAAATTAATTCTGTTAAAAAAAAAAAATTAGAAGCTAGACATTGACCCAAAATGCAAAGCCACGTCAGCATGTCTAAAGTAAAAAGATCTTGGTCTCCTATTCACACTCAGTATTTTCATATCTGGACCCTAATTATCCAGAACCAGATACCCTAAACCTCAGCAGGTCTTCCTGGGGCAAGAGTTCAAATCCAAGAGCTGCCCTTGCTGGTGTCTTCCGGCCTCCAAATCCCAGGTCCGCGCTGCCTCTTCCTGCGTTTCGGATTTGCCCCCCCAGGGTTGACTCTGTCTCGTCCTGGCCTGCAGCGGCGGGCACGGGATGCCGAGGGACTGCGGCAGCTGTGCTGGGGACAAGTCTCCACATCCCCGACCCCGGGGCCTGCTCACCTGACATGTGGACATTCCTGAGGCAGGAGAGGGAGGCGTTGAGGCGGGCACACTCCTCCCGGTTGGCTCCGTATTTCTCCACGGTCTCGCACACCTGTTCATCCGTCATCTCCAAGAGGTCCTCCAGGCTCAGCTGGCCGGGGGAGATTTCCTAGAGGAGGGGAGAAGGATTGTCAACCGTGGGGCAGGAACAGCATCTCTGCCTCCACGCTGCCCTCTAGTGGTGCCTAGAGGAGAACACTCCGCAGTGTAAACGCTTTGCATGACAGTGGGGTCTCCGAATCTCGGGTTTGCCACTCATTATCTAGATAACCTCTGACCAGTCGCTCAACCTCTCTGGGCCTCACTTTGCTCATCTGTAAAGTGGGACTCCTAAGTGTCCATACTTGGCAAGGTAGCGCAGGTGCTTAGTGCTATTATAATTACTACCCTCTCTGGCGTCAACACTGTGCCTGTCTCTCGAATGTTTATAAGGCAGGACCCCATTTTTTCATGTTTGCATGGCTCTCAGTGCCTCTCACTCTGCAGGGACTCATCTAAAATCCCAGCACAAACTCAGAGCAAGCACAGGACAAGGCAGGTGTGCTGGTGGCTGGGCCCCACTCTCTCTCTGCTTCCTCTCTTCTCTGGCTGCAGGGTCTAGGGCTCACACTGGTCTTCAGAAACCCTAATGGAAAAGGGGCTGAAAGTCCGTGCCCCGTGCTGGAAATGAAACTAGGTTTGTTTTTGAGCCCCACGGGGCACGGCTTTGCATCCTAAGGCAAAGCAGAAACACTGGAGTATAGCGTGGAGTGGGGGAAAGGGACCTAGAAAAGGTAGGATTCCCAACTTAACGTGTTGGGCAGGTGAACCTTCACCGCCACCCCATGTTCCCAAAACAGTGTCTCCCTAGACCATCATATGGACACACCTCAAAATTTGTCAAGCTTCTATATTTATGCATCTGTATCTGTATGTATGTATGAGTCTTCTTTTATAGCACTTACTACTCAACATTTTAACATATATTGTTATTACTTAAGGGTTTTTTATCTTTTTTGTTTTTTGTTTATTTGTTTGTTTGTTTGTTTTGAGACAGTCTCACTCTTGTTTCCTAGGCTGGAGTGCAATGGCGCGATCTCGGCTCACTGCAACATCCACCTCCTGGGTTCAAGCGATTCTCCTGCCTCAGCCTCCTAAGTAGCTAGGATTACAGCCACTCACCACCACGCCTGGCTAATTTTTGTATTTTTAGTAGAGACAGGGTTTCACCATGTTGGCCAGGCTGGTCTCAAACTCCTGACCTCAGGTGATCTGCCCACCTCAGCCTCCGAAAGTAAATAAGGGTGAAATAGCCTACAGATGGTGATTCTAGGGCAGTATTGCAGAATACATCTACCCTCTTGTGGTCATGTTTGTGTATTACAACAAGATACAGCTCCCACATTAAACTGATAGCCAGAAGGAAGAAAACTCTCAGTACAAAAAAATTATCTTCAAAAATATGAGCTATGGTGCCTTTTCAACTCACCCGGGCAGGCAGGGGGCAGAGAGAGAAGAATAGTGGAGTCACTTAGAGGCTTTCTCAAATAGGGACACATTGCTGGTGAGCCCCTTTAAGAAAGGTGATGACCAAGGATCTGTTTATTTCTGGTTGTTGTTTTTCTTAAATAGAGACAGGGTCTCCCTCTGTCACCAGGCTGGGGTGCAGTGAGGCCATCATATCTCACTGCAGCCTCAAACTCCTGGGTTCAAGCGACCCTCCCATCTCAGTCTCCTGAGTAGCTGGGACTACAGGCATGCACCAACATGCCTGGCTAATTTTTAAATTTTTTTGTAGAGATAGGATTTCACTATGTTGCCCAGGCTGGTCTCGAATTCCTGGCCTCAAGTGATCCTCCCACCTCAGTTTCCAAAAGTGCTGAGATTACAGACTTGAGCCACTGCACCCAGTCCAGGATCTGAAGGTACAGAATGACTCATGTTTGAAGGGGGTGATTCATAACATAAAAGGATTCTCCTCTTTGCTTCAGGATTCACTTGTGCATTTTAATCTTATGATTTATATATGTATATATTTCAATTTACTCTGAAGTTTAAGATCAGAAAAAAATCATAAAAGTAACATTTTTATAACATCAAAAATGGAGAAACCCTTAACAAACCTGGGCCAAAAGGGGAGACACACCTCTGTTTGATAAAATAATAGTAATAATAATAATAATAGCTGAAATGGATGGAACACTGTTTTAAGGTTTTTGATAGATTTCCTTTTATTATCACAAAAACTACTGAAAGTAGGCACTTTTATCATCACCACTTACAGACTAGGAAAGTAAAATTCAGAGAGGTTAGACCACTTGCCTAAGGTCACACAGGAAGTCATTGGTGGAGCCAGGATTCAAACCCAGCTGTTTTACTTTGGAGCTTTCTCCATACTTCAGTCACTTCACAGAAAGGGGACCTCTGGTGGACACATACCTGAACTGCAGACAAAGAGCAGAAACCCCACGTCTTCTCCCGCCCACTCCCTGGGTCCCTGGACTCAAGACGCTCACTGACTAAGGCAAGAGCCAAAACTCAGGTACCTGCAGGTCAGGTAAATGTAAATGAGCAAATCGCTGCCAGACAGGAGCTCAATTCAGCATGGTCAACATTTCTGATTTTGTAAGTGAAGCCAGAGATCTGGGTTTTTTAGACAGACTCTTGGTTTTTAAGTATTGGCTCAGAATAAATGTCCTGACATCATATTAACCAAACAACAACAACATGTCTGCATATCAGAACCAGCTTGAGGGCCACCAGTTTTCCACCCCTGGTCTAGAATCCTTTCTGCCTTATTTGCCCCCACAAGTGGCACTTGATAAATAAATGATCCTGAAGCCTCCCAAAAAATGCCCTGAGCCATGCAAATACAACACTGTCTGTCCTTATACAGGACCATACATTCTAAGGATATTTGCAAGAAACTCATCTGGGCTCTCTGGCCATGCTGGTAATGAAATAAGGAAATATGGGATTGTGCATGGTCTGATGTGCATATGCAAGATGGGGTGGGGTGGGGGCCTGGAGGAATGGAGCGGGGTGATGCTGCCTCTAACTTGGGATTCTTAGATCTGGTGGGGCTGGGTGAGATTCTTGCCCCTGTGGACAAGGTCTAAAAAAGACAGGAAGCCTCTTCAAGTAGGAAGCAGGGAGGGCCTTGAGAGAGGACTCTTGGTTTCACTGGCAGGGAGGCAAGCTCCTCTTCTGCCCAGCTCTGGGGGGCCCAGGCAACAGGAAAACAAGGCTAATGCACAGTGCTTCCGACCTAAAGCTTTGCTGTCCATCTGAGCTGGACATCCTGCTAGCCCCATCCACTTACCAGCTAGACTAGTCACTTAGCTCTGAGCCTCAGTTTCCCACTCTGTACAAGGGGGATAACAGTCACACCTACTCAAAAGGTCATTGCGAGGAGGCTGAACAGTCTCAGCAGTTGAGATCCTAAGTGCAAAACCCTTTGCACAATGCCTGGCATGAAAGACGCAGTGATGTCTGCTGGTTTTATTAGGTTTGGCTTGGCCCTGTCACTGCAAATGAGTCGGTCTCTGGGATCCCAGGGGGTAAGAAAATCTCACGATCCTCAAGATGTTAAGAACATGGTCTAATCTTTGAGAGTGGACATAAGATGTCAGATGCTCACAACAGTAACAGGCTGGCATCTACTGAGTGCTATTTGGTGCCAGAATATGAGCTGTTTTTTTGTTTGTTTGTTTGTTTTTTTGAGACAGAGTCTTTCTCTACACCCAGGCTGGAGTACAGTGGTGGGATCTCAGTTCACTGCAACATCTGCCTCACAGGTTCAAGCTATTCTCCTGCCTCAGCCTCCCGAGTAGCTGGGACTGCAGGTGCGCACCACCATGCCCGACTAATTTTTGTACTTTCAGTAGAGACGGGGTTTTGCCATGTTGGCCAGGCTGGCCTCAAACTCCTGACCTCAAGTGATCTGCCAAAAGTGCTGGGATTACAGGCATGAGCCACCGCGCCTGGCCTGTTTTTTTTGTCTTTTTTTTTTTTTTTTTTGAGACAGGGTCTCACTCTGTCACCCAGGCTGGAGTGCAGAGGCATGATCATAGCTCACTGTAACCTCAACCTCCTGGGCTCAGGTGATCCTCCTCCCTCAGCCTCCCAAGTAGCTAGGACCACAGGCATGCACCACCACACCCGGCTAATTTTTGTATTTTTTGTAGAGATGGAGTTTCACCATGTTGCCCAGGCTGGTCCCAAACTCCTGTGCTCGAGCGATCCATCTGCCTTGGCCTCCCAAAGTGCTGGGATTACAGGCATGAGCCACTGCGCCCAGCTGAGTTGAATATTTTATAAAAATCATCTCATTCTATGATGTCGGCTATTTAAGAAGAGATGACAATCATTATGCACATTTCACAGATGGTAATATTAATGCTCTAAGAAAGCACTGTTCGATATGGCAGCCACGGGCCCCATTAATTAATGTTAAACACAATTTAAAATCTCAATCACATGTCCTAACCACAGGTGGCTACCACATCCGGCAGCACAGATAGAAAATATTTCCATGGTAGCAGAAAGTTCCACTGGACAGCGCTGGACTAAGAGGTGAAGTGATTTGGCCAAGGTGACTCTGTGAATATGTGGCAGAGCTGGAGGGTTCTAACTGACTCTGGCAGCACACTCTCAATGACCCCATTCAGACAGCATCAGTGATCCTGAATGTTTTCGTCCAGCACATATTTATTGAGAGCCTGCTATGTGCCAGGGACTGTGCTGGGCACAGCCGGAAACCTGCAGCTCAAGAGCAACACAGGGGGTAGCTGCTGGCCAGTAAGGGGCAGGGGACACGGGGGCCCCCCAGGTCACCTCCAGGACCTCCTTGCGCACATCGACGATTCGGAACCAGTGCCGTAGCTGGGGGAAGCCGTCCAGCTCCGCGTTGCGCTCCTGCAAGGCTACCTTCTTTTTGCAGGACAGCTGCCGGCTGAAGTACTTCACCAGCTTGCTCTGTGGAGACACAGACGAGGACAGAGGATACATCTCAGAGGCAGTGACACAAGGAAGAGAGGCGAGAACCCCCTACGAACCCCCACCCTAAACCCAGACAACTCTATTTTAAAGACTGGTTCCGCTACAGTGAGATCCAGTTTGGCACCCATCTTTCCACCTCGTTGGTGAAGATGGTCAAACAGGCGGCTCTAGCATCTTGCTTGGGGTTGGGGGAGGCGGCGCACATTAGTACCAGTTCAGTGGAGGGCCTTTTGATCTCACAATTGCACACGTCTTTTTCTGTTTTTGTTTTCTTTTGTTTTGACATGGAGTTTCGCTCTTTCACCCAGGCTGGAGGGCAATGGCGTGATCTCTGCTCAGTGCAACCTCCACCTCCCAAGTTCAAGCAATTCTCCGGCCTCAGCCTCCCAAGTATCTGGGATTACAGGCGCACGCCACCACGCCTGGCTAATTTTTGTATTTTTAGCAGAGATGGGGTTTTACCACGTTGGCCAGGCTGGTCTCAAACTCGTGACCCCATGTGATCCACCCGCCTCGGCCTCCCAAAGTGCTGGGATTACAGGCGTGAGCCACCGCGCCCGGCCTGCACACATCCTTTGATCCAACAATTCCATTTGCAGGAACTCCTCCAACAGACACCCATCCTGTGCAGAATGACTGTACAAGAGGCTACTTCCCTACAGTTCTGTTTGCAATAGCAAAGGACTGCAAACATTCTGAGAGTCCATCAGTAGGAGACTCGTTACATAAAGGACGCTACAGCCAACAAAGAAACTTATGCAGCTCTAAAATCAAATCACGAAGCAGGCTCTGTACTGCCAGAGAGCAGTCTCCAGGGTACACTGATAAATAAAAATAAATACTCTCCCATTCATAAGGAAAATGTTTCCCTGTATATATCTTTGTAAATATAGAAACTCTGTCCACAAGGACTCCCAATTCGCCTTTTTTTTTTTTTTTTTTTTGAGATGGAGTCTCACTCTGTCGCCCAGGCTGGAGTGCAGTGGCGCGATCTCGGCTCACTGCAAGCTCCGCCTCCCAGGTTCACGCCATTCTCCTGCCTCAGCCTCCCGAGTAGCTGGGACTACAGGCGCCCGCCACCACACCCGGCTAATTTTTTGTATTTTTAGTAGAGACAGGGTTTCACCGTGTTAGCCAGGATGGTCTCGATCTCCTGACCTGGGGATCTGCCCGCCTCGGCCTCCCAAAGTGCTGGGATTACAGGCGTGAGCCACCGCGCCCAGCCGAGGACTCCCAATTCTTTAGGGGAGGGAAGAGGAAGGGTGGGGAAAAAGGGTGGGGGAAACATTTTATTTAAACTCTTTTGTGCTGTTTGAACTGTAAGTCCTACAAAAGCATCCCAAAATTAACTCTTTTAAAATGAGATAGACCTGAACCCAGGCTTCTGGAGGGATCCCATGACATGAGAAAAGAAAGTTTTTTATTGCTGAGTTTGTAAAATCTCACAACATTAACCAAAGAAAGGCAATACCTGTGTGTTTGAGCAGAGAAAACAATTTGGAAGAATAAACTCCAGGCTTCTAACTTGGGTCAAGTATTTCTTTATATACATTTTTTTGTATGCATTCAGTAGTTACCTGAGATATAATACATTATCATCTTTTTTTTTTTTTTTTTAAGAGACAAGGCCTTGTTCCATTGCCCAGGCTGGAGTGCAGTGGTGCAATCATAGCTCACTGCAGCCTTGAACTCCCTGGCTCAAGAGAGCCTCCTGCCTTAGCCACCAAAGTAGCTAGGACTACAGGTGAGTGCCACCAAACCTGGCCTATATTATCATCTTTGTAATTTAAAATGTATTTAATAAAGATAATTAAATAAAGCAAAGTTAGAATTAGGTATGGAGGTGTCTGTGGCATTTCAAAACACAGTCAACCAACATTTGTCAAGAACAAAGTCTGAATTCTAGGATCAAAAAATTCGGAGGGCCAGGTGCCGTGGCTCACACCTGTAACCCCAGCACTCTGGGCGGCCAAGGTGGGAGGACTGCTTGAGCCCAGGAGTTTGAGACCAGCCTGGGCTATATGGTGAAACCCTGTCTCTACAAAAATAAAATAAAATAAAATAAAATAAAATAAAAATCCTCACTCAGGAGGCTGAGGTGGGAGGATCACCTGAGCCCAGGAGGTGGAGGCTGCAGTGAGCCATGATCATACCACTGCACTCAATGCTAACTGACAGAGTGAGACCATCACTCAAAACAAAACAAAACAAAACTTGGAGCCTGGGATGGTTGTCATGGGCTTCTGTTGCTTTTGCTATCTGGTCTCCATTCCCCCCCTCTTTTTTTTTTTTTTTTGAGACGGAGTCTCGCTCTGTCGCCCAGGCTGGAGTGCAATGGCGCGATCTCAGCTCACTGCAAGTTCCGCCTCCCGGGTTCCCTCCATTCTCCTGCCTCACCCTCCCGAGTAGCTGGCACTACAGGCACCTGCCACCACGCCTGGCTAATTTTCTGCATTTTTAGTAGAGATGGGGTTTCGCCGTGTTAGCCAGGATGGTCTCAATCTCCTGATCTCGTGATCCACCTGCCTCAGCCTCCCAAAGTGCTGGGATTACAGGCGTGAGCCACCGCACCCGGCCTTCCATTCCCCCTTTTACCGAAAAGAACATGTCAACTTTCTTTCAAGGAACCTCCCTTCTTTGGCCCACAGTCCATCCGGCTGATGTGAGGCTGTTCCCATTGTATCACCCCATCACAGCTGCAGGGTGCGCATGTGACCCAGGCCCCACCAAACAGCTGTACTTGGGTCAAGGGCAATCATGGATCCAACTGGGCCACTGAGACCCCACCAGGACCTCTTCCAAGCACTCAAGACATAGCCATAGCACACCCTAAAGAGCTGCCAGGTGGTGTCATGGAAGACAAGAGCTGCCTGGACCATCGTCCCTGCTACCATCTGGAAGCCTCCTGACACTGAAGCCCATTTAGAAGACAGCAGAGCCAAGAGATGGAGTCACATTCCCAGCCACACCCATCATCTGAGCCCCAGCAGTGAGCGGAGAAACCAGATCTCCCTGGACTCTGCAGTGATGTGTGCTAATAAATTCTCTTCTTTTGCTTAAGCTGCAGTGAGCTGGATTTCTGTTGCTAAAGCCTCCTGACTCATAGCGAAATTAAAGAACATCGAGTCCACCTCCTTGAGGGAGTCTTGGCATCCCTGGTATACTGGTTTCCTGTGGCTGCTGTCATGAATAACCACATACTAAGTGGCTAAAAACAACACAAACATACTGATCTCGCAGTTCTGGAGATCAAAAGTCCCAAATCAGTCTCACGGGGCTAAAGTCAAGATGTCAACAGGGCTGGTTCCTTCCAGAGGCTCCAGGCAAGAATCAGTTTCCTTCCCTTTTTGGTGATCAGAGGCTGCCCGCATCCCTTGGCTTCTGGCCCCTTCCCCACATCACTCCACTTCCTCTATCACCACATCTCCTGCTACTGCCCCTTACCCTCCTACTTCCCTCTTATACAGACCCTTGCAATGATCTGGGGCCCACCCAGACAACCCAGGGCAATCTCCCCATTTCAAGATCCTTATCTTACATCTGCAAAGTCCTTTTTCCCATGTATGGTCACACAATCACAACTTCTGGGGATTAGGAGGTAGAAATGATTGGGGGACTGTTATTTAGCCCACCACACCTGTGCACTTACCCGGGCAAGTGGTTCAACTCTACCTGGAGGAGAGGGGAGGGGCTGAGGAAAGGCAGCCCCAGCAGAGGTCACAGCCCCATGAGACAACTGTCCAAGAAGAGCATCCAAAAATAGCAATGGCCCAATGAAGTGGGGAGATTAGGTAAATACAGAAAACTGAGCAAATAAACAAATCTACTGAGCATTATTTTTCTTCCTGTCTGAGAAGAGTGACACGGATGTGGGATGGGAAAAGCTAGACTAAATCCTGTGGTATTGGTTTGGGAAGAGTTACCCCATACATATAGATATAAAAATAAATGTTGATGTAAATGTGTGTATATGTATACATACATGCATTGCACACACACACACATATATATAGCCTAGATTATCCACTGAAGGGACTGAGATTTACTCCAAAAGGTGAGTTCTGGGCTACATTAGTTTACCAGGACTGCTGTAACAAAGTACCACAAGTTGGATGGTTCGAACAGCAAACATTTCCAGTCTCACCATTCTGGAGGCTAGAAGTTTGAAATCAAGGTGTCGGTGAGGCCATGCTCCCCCTGAAGGCACTGTGGAAGGCCCTGCTACAGGCCCCTCTCCTCGCTTCTGAGAATCCCGTGGCTTGTGGCAGCCAAACTTCAATCTTCACATAGCATTCTCCCAGTATGTGTGACTGTGTCCAAATTTTCCCTTTTTACAAGGACACCAGCCATATTGGACTAGTATGAACTCATCTAAACTAATTACATCTGCAACAACCCTATTTCCAGATAAGGTTATATTCTGAGACATTGAGGATTAGGATTTCAACATTTGAATCTTGAGGGATCACAACTGGAACCAGAACATGGACCTTTGAAAGACACCAAAAGCAAGAATGAAGCCCTGACCACCCCAGTCTGACCATCTGTCTGCAAAGACACTGCATTCATCCTAGATAAGGGACCTGGGTGACAGAACGAGACTCCATCTCAAAAAATAATAATAATAATTAATTAATTTAAAAAATAAAATAAAAAACTAATCAGGTTTAAATTACTAAACATTCTTTAAAAGCCAAATATATCATTTATCTAGTTTGTTTAAAGTACAGGTTACAGTTATACTGCAAGATAATGTACTTTTAATCGGATAGAAAACTGTGTCTTCCTAATTCGTAATTTAAGTTCTGATTTTGAAATTAGTAGGGTTTAATTTAATCCATCCTATTTATAGAAATTACATGAAAGATATACAAACTTACATCATTGGCAATATCTGCAAATCGGGCTTTTTACCAAGTGGTTTTCCTCAGTCTTTTCTTCTGAATAAATGACGTTTTACTGTTCATTATTCTATATCTATGTATGCCTATGTTGTATTTCAAATATTGCAAAAGAAATAAGGATCTGGTCCCTTTAAAAAATAATAAATGACCATGCTTTATCAACTTCTTTTCTTTTCTTTTCTGAGACAGGGTCTCACCATGTTACCCAGGCTGGTCTTGAACTCCTGGGCTCAACTAATCCATTCACTTCAGCCTCCCAAGGTGCTGGAACTACAGGTGTGAGCCACCATGCCCAGCCTCAATTTCTTAAACAAAAGAGGTAATATCAACTTGGAAGCCAGCGACGTCACGCCTCCTACCTTTAAAAAAGTCACAGAAAATTGAAAAACTAGGCTAAGACCAGAAGTTAAATGGCAGGACCAGTGGAACCATGGTACTACCTTATGCGAACATCTGCTGGAGAATAGTAGTGTTTCTCAACTGTAGGTATCACTGATAACTTGAGAGGTGGTACCCAGGCGTAGTGTTAAATAACATCGTATCATATAGCATAGCAAGCACTTTCTTCTCTGTCCAAATTTTTCTCCAGCCATCTGACTATATCAAGGAGACAGTCTCTGTTGAATGATACTATGTCTTTAACAACTCTCTAACCTCTGTAACACTTGCTAATCTCTCTCTTTTTTTTTTTTTTTTTTTTTTTTGAAACAAATTCTCACTCTGTCGCCCAGGATGGAGTACAGTGGCATGATCATGGCTCACTGCAGTCTCGACCTCCTGGGCTCAAGCCATCCTCCCACCTCAGCTTCTCATGTAGCTGGGACAACAGGTATGTGCCACCATGCCTGGCATGGGCCACCACACCACACCTTTTTTTATTTTTTGTAGAGACGGGCTTTACTTGGTTGCCCAGGCTGGTCTCTAACTCCTGGACTCAAGCACTCCTCCTGCCTCAGCCTCTCAAAGTGCTGGGATTATAGGCATGAGCCACTGCTCTCTTTATAACAGAGCACAGGACACAGTCTCAGAGCCTTGGGCAGATAACAATATGCAACACAATTTCATGACACTTGTGTTTACATTGCATTTATTTTCTTCATTGCCTTCCATTTATGGAAAGTGATACTAGTTTTCCATTACAATAGTTGCACATGGTTTAATTTTTAAATACATGTATGTTAAAAAATTGAGTTGATTTAAAGAAAACACACAGATATGGCAAAAAGTATGATGGTGGTATCAAACTGATGCATTTGGAGAAACACTGTCCTACAAAAGAAAGTTCTGACTCCTTAAACTATTACTTGGGGCTTAACCCTACTGCATTTCTCCTTCCTTGCCTCATTCATTTCCATGTAATTCCCTAAAGAGGGCCAGGCACAGTGGCTCAAACCTGCAATCCCAGCACCTTAGGAGGCCAAGGTGGGAGGATCGCTTGAGCTCAGGAGTTCGAGACCAGCCTGGCCAACATGGTAAGACCCCGTCTCTACTAAAAATACAAAAGTTAGCCAGGCATGGTGTTGTGTGCCTGTGGTCCCAGATACTCAGGCGGCTGAGGTGGGAGGATGGCTTGAGCCTGGGAGGTCGAAGCTGCAGCGAGCTGTGTTCATGCCACTGCACTACAGCCTGGGCAACAAAGCGAGATCTTGTATTTAAAAAAAAAAAGGGAAAATTCCCTAGACACATGCAGGACCCCAAATGTCACCTCTCTGATTCCTCCTATCTGCAAGTCCTTTCCATACCCACCTGAGGAAGGCTATAAAAATGACCTGAATCCTTTACACCCCTCCTGTGTCCATACTCTTTGCAATGTCACTTGCAGTTAATTCACCAAAGAGGTGCAGTCTGTGTCCATGCCTTTTCAATGACGCTGGCCATGTGACTTGCCTCAGCCAATAGGAGGCCTGTGTGCTTCTACCTGCTGGCTTGGACCCCTGTCATCTTCATAAGAATGTGCCCAGGCTAGTCAGCTGAAGGATAAGAGACTACATGGTGCAGAGTCAAGTTTTCCCAGACGTCCCAGCCAAAACCATCCTAGCTCAGTTGACAGCCTACTCTTGCCTGGCTATTGGCTATAAGTGAGGCCATCCCAGATCACATGAGCCACCAATCTACTGCTGATCCCAGAGGCATGGCCAATAAAGGCTTATGTTATGTGCCACTGGGGTTTTGTGTTTGTTACACAGCATTATGGGGACCCGTAGCTAACTGATACACCACCACATCAATGCATGAAAATCTGAATTTTTCTCCAAAGCCCACCTCAAATGCCACCTGCTCCAGCAGGACCTTATAAATTCGTTCTTGGGACTTTATTTATACACACTGTGTTATAGAATTATTCACAATTTTTCTTGCATTATAACTGACTGACAAAGAAGACACTAGATCCCTCAAAGGGTTAAGGTGTCCTTGCTAGATTTGGAAGAGTAAATGAAATAAATATAACAATAAAAATATGGCCGGGCACAGTGGCTCATGCCTGTAATCCCAGCACTTTGGGAGGCCGAGATGGGTGGATCACCTGAGGTCAGGAGTTCGAGACTAGCCTGGTCAACATAGTGAAACCCTGTCTCTACTAAATACAAAATTAGTCAGGCATGGTGGTGCACACCTGTAGTCCCAGCTACTCAGGAGGCTGAGGCAGGAATCTTTTGAACCCAGGAGGTGGAGGTTGCAGTGAGCCAAGATCATGCCACTGCACTCCAGCCAGGGCAACACAGCGAGACTCTGTCTCAAAAAAAAAAAATTAAAAAGAAAAAACAATAAAAATAAAAGTAGCATTACTGAGCACTTCCCCCATGTGCCAGGCCTATGCTGAAGGTCACACATGCATTATTTCAATATATCCTTACATTCCCAGGAACCAGGTCCTATTAACATCTACATTGTACCAAAGAAGAAACTAGGCACAGAGAAGTTAAGTCATTTGCTCACAATCACACAGCTAGTAAGTGCAGAGCCGAGATTCAAACCCAGTCTAATTCAAACACTCCAAAGTTACAGAAAGGATAACCTCATTTTAATTTATTTTAATTATTTAATAAATGCATGCATATATTTTCTTTTCTTTTCTTTTCTTTTTGAGACAGAGTCTTACTCTGTTGCCCAGGCTGGACTGCAGTGGCATGATCTCAGCTCACTGCAATCTCTGCCTCCAAGGTTCAAGCGATTCTCCTGCCTCAGCCTCCCGAGTAGGTGGGACCACAGGTGCGTGCCACCACACTCAACTAATTTTTGTATTTTCAGTAGAGATGAGGTTTTGTGCCACGTTGACCAGGTTGGTCTCGAACTCCCGACCTCAAGTGGTCCTCCCACCTCGGCCTCCCAAAGTGCTGGGGTTATAAGAGTGGGCCACCAGGCCTGGCCGCATATATTTTCCTTGTAAGAAAGTTAGAACATTTCAGGCGGGGCGCGGTGGCTCACGCCTGTAATCCCAGCACTTTGGGAGGCCGAGGTGGGTGGATCACCTGAGGTCAGGAGTTTGAGACCAGCCTGACCAACATGGTGAAATTCCAACTCTACTAAAAGTGCAAAAATTAGATGGGTGTGGTGGCGGGCGCCTATAATCCCAGCTACTCAGGAGCCTGAGGTAGGACAATTGCTTGAACCCAGGAGACGGAGGTTGCAGTGAGCAGAGATCACGCCACTGCACTCCAGCCTGGGCAACACAGCAAGACTCCATCTCAAAAAAAAGAAAGAAAGAAAGTTTGAGCATTTCAGATAAGGCCAGAGCTCCCTTTGACCGCTCCCACGAATGCAGATCCCCATCCCTGGAGGTAGAGCGGGTAATCACTGAGACTAGTTAGGTGCCCATCTTTCCAGATGTTGATCTGTGAATTTTCACAAATACATACAGATCTATTGAAACTCTGCAATGTGGCTTTATGTGGACGATTTCTTTTTTCCTCTCACATAAATGATATCATACAGCATGCACTTTTGTGCACTTGCTTTTTTCACTTAGTAGTAAGCCCTGAGGGTCTTTCCACGTTAGTTCATACAGATCTGCCTCATTCTTTTTAATCTTCTGCATGAAGGATTCCTTTGATAACTGGGTGAAAAGCCCATGATGTGAGCAGTTCTGTGATGTCTGCTGGGACGTCTTTGTCAACGACAATAAAGCATTTTCAGGAATAACAGCCACCATCACAGCTGCCATGTACTAAACATTTACAGTATGCCTGGCATCGTGAGCCAAGTGCTGTGAATGTGTTTGTTCCTTTTAATCCATGTGACAATGCTAGCTGTGAGGCTGGTACTTTCAGCCCATTCTACAAACAGGAAGACTGAAACTTCAACAGGCTAAATCATTTGCTGAGATCCACAGAGCTATTGAAATGGGAGCACCAGGGTGTGATCCCAAAGCTCTGTCTCTTTACCAGGACACTATGCTAGGAGCTGTTCACGGCTCCTTCCCACTGACCTGGAAGTGCAAAAGTTGGGCATCGACCCCTCAGGGGCAGAGAGAGGGCCTTATTCATCTTAGGAAGCCTTCTAAGTGAATTCCCGAATTCTAGCTCTGAGGTTTGGGCAAGTCACTTCAGCTCTCTGAGCCTCCACTTTCTCATCTGTAAAGCAGGTGTATTCCACCTTTCCTCACAGGCCTGCTGAGGCATTACATAAGATATTCTCAGCCAGACATGGTGGCTCACACCTTTAATCTCAACACTTTAGGAGACAGAGGCGGTTGGATCACCTGAGGTCAGGAGTTCGAGACCAGCCTGGCCAACATGGTGAAACCCCATCTCTATTAAAAATACAAAATTAACCGGGTGTGGTGGAACATGCCTGTAGTCCCAGCTACTCAGGAGGCTGAGACAGGAGAATCGCTTGGACTTGGAGGCAGAGGCTGCAGTAAGCCGAGATCGCACCACTGTACTCCAGCCTGGGCAAGACAGAGCGAGACACTGTCTCAAAAAAAAAAGAAAAGAAAAAAAAATTATCTGTGCAGTAGATATCCCATACACCCATGTCCTACTTGTTGAAGGGGTATGTGGATTCTGGGGAGGTGTTTCCCAGGTCACCAAGAGACTGAGATCCTGCACTTGCCAAAGAGCTAGAACCAAGGGGTACTCCAATTATGATACATTAGAAATGGGAGGAGTGAGTTTAGGAAGCAGATGGAGTGAAGGAGACAAGTGGGGACAGTGGCCTCGAGTTCTGGCCTTGCCCTTGAGGCAAAAGGGAATGAGAATCATCTTGGGGGACAAGAGTGTACTCAGCCGAGCAGGGAAAAACCCAGAAAACTGCACAGAGTGTGAAGCTGTGTTGGGCAGAGATCGAGCAGTGCTTCCCAAACAGGGATCCTGGGAAAGAGCAGCTCTTTCTCCTGGTTTTCCAGGATTAATGTTGCAGAATAACTGTAGCTGTCAGTTAACAGGGATATGCTTCAAGCCAAATGCTGTAATGAGCACGTTTTATGAATTATCTTCTTTAATTTTCCACAACACTGGAGGAATGTGATATGGGTCCAATCACTGTCCCCATTGTACAAAGGAAGAAATTGAGACCTAGAAATGTCAAATAACTTGCCCAAGGTCATCAAGCTACTAAGTGGATAAACTGGGATTTGAACCCAAGTCTAACAAACTCTTATTAACACACAAGGAATGTCACGCCAGGCCAAGCGCGGTGGCTCACACCTGTAGTCTCAGCACTTTGGGAGGCCGAGACAGGAGGATCACATGAGGTCAGGAGTTCAAGAGCAGCCTGGACAACATGGTGAAACCCCGTCACTACTAAAACTACAAAAAATAGCCGGGTGTGGTGGCGTACACCTGTAATCCCATTTATCAGGAGGCTGAGGCACGAGAATTGTTTGAACTCAGGAGGCGGAGGTTGCAGTAAACCAGGAAACCAAGATCGTGCCACTGCACTCCAGCCTGGGCGACAGAGTGAGACCCTGTCTCAAAAAAAAAAAAAAAAAAAAAAGTCAGATGAAACCACACAGCAGCCAAAACAAAAGGTATAGTATAACCCTAGTTTCTGAATGCAAAATGCATTTATACAGATATATATATATATTTGCACACACAGAGAGAGAGAAAAGAGAAAAAAGGCTGGCAACTGCATCTCTGGGTTATGATAGGTGAAATTTATTTTCTTATTTCTGTCCTTCTATATCTTATAATTTTTCAATAAGATACGGATTTTTTTTAAGAGAGGGGGTCTTGCTATGTTGCCCAGGCTGGTCTCAAACTCCTGGCTTCAAGCAATCCTTTCGCCTCAGCCTTCTGAATAGCTGGGATTACAGGCACAAGCCACTATTCCCCATTTATTTTTCTATAAGCCTGAATTACCTATATGACAGTAAGTTACAAATCACATGAAAATCAGACATTTGCCAATCATAAAGACACACAGGCCATCCTTAATGTCAGCCATCTCATTAAATAAGTATGACAGGCATTAAATAAATATGCCAGCACTTTGGGAGGCCGAGGCGGGCGGATCACGAGGTCAGGAGATCGAGACCAAGGTGAAACCCCGTCTCTACTAAAAATACAAAAAGTCAGCCGGGCATAGTGGCGGGCGCCTGTAGTCCCAGCTACTCGGGAGGCTGAGGCAGGAGAATGGCATGAACCCGGGAGGCGGAGCTTGCAGTGAGCCGAGATCGCGCCACTGCAGTCCAGCCTGGGTGACAGAGCGAGACTCCGTCTCAAAAAAAATAAATAAATAAATAAAATAAATAAATAAATAAATATGCCAGGCATTCTGCTACTTACTTGATACATTATTTCACTGAATCATCACAATAGCCTCAATAATAACCCCATCTTATTTACAAATGTGAAAACATAGAACCACAGGGTTTAGGCAGCTCGCCCAAGGTACTAGATAATTTCACATTATTTCCCTCTTTCCTCAGTTTCCAATTATAAGCTTCAACTGAAGATGTCTGTTAAAAATCAAACATTGCCACTCATGAGGCTGAGGCTGGAGGATCGCTTAAGGCCAGGAGTTCAAGACCAGCCTGGGCAACATAGCAAGACCCCCATCTCCACCAAAAATTAAAAATTAGTAAGGCATGGTGCTGTGCACCTGTAGTCCCAGCTACTGGGGAGGATGAGGCAAGAGGATCCCTTGAGCCCAGGAGTTCCAGGCTGCAGTGAGCCATGAATCACACCACTTCAGTCCCACAGGGACAGCAGAGCAAGACCCTGTCTCAAAAAAAAAAAAATCAAATTTCTAAGCCCATCTCTTAGAAATTCTGATTCAGTGAATCTGGAGACAGCCCAGGAATCTGTGAAAACACCGAGGACTCTAATGGTTCCAAGGATCAGGCAAGCATGAGAAACATCCCTCTACTGTCTGAACAATTACATAATGAAAGTAGTTTCTCAGTCAAGCCGAAGGATCTGGGTCCTTGGGCAATAAACACAGGGCAGAAACCCCATTCTAGAAGCCAGGGTTCAGCACCCTCAACAATCAGTCCCCTCTCCAAGGGCTGTGGGCTCATTTGTACAATAGGCTCATTTTCCAAGCAGCTTCCAAAGCAGTCAGCACCTGTCCAGGCCTGAAGGGGCTCCCAGTGGGCAGGGAAGACAGATGTGCAAATGCAAATCACAAGGCCACGTGGCAGGAACCAGAACAGAAGGGCAGCCAGGGTTCAGTGCGGGCATCGAGGATGCCAAGTCAAGAGAGACGCCTTTTAAAAAGCCATGTGCCCGCCAGGTACAGTGGCTCACGCCTGTAATCCCATCAATTTGGGAGGCCGAGGCAAGCAGATCACCTGAGGTCAGGAGTTTGAGACCAGCCTGGCCCACATGGTGAAACCCCATCTCTACTAAAAATACAAAAATTAACAGGGCATGGTGGCGCATGCCTGTAATCCCAGCTACTCCAGAGGCTAAGACAGGAGAATCGCTTGAACCTGGGAGGCGGAGGTTGTAGTGAGCCGATATGCGCCACTACACTCCAGCTTGGGCACGAGAGCGAGATTCTGTCTCAAAAGAAAAAAAAAAAAGGCCATGTTCCATATCATAGGATAATAATAATGGGAGCTCCACGTTTATTCTAAGAGAAGCAAGGCCTCATTCGTTCATTTAAAGATGTTCATGGTGTTTTTTTTTTTTTTTTTTGAGATGGAGTCTCACTCTGTTGCCCAGGATGGAGTACAATGGCATGACCTCGGCTCACTGCAACCTCCACCTCCCGGGTCCAAGCGATTCTCGTGCCTCAGCCTCCTCGGTAGCTAGGATTACAGGTGCGTGCCACCACACCCGGCTAATTTTTGTATTTTTAGTAGAGATGGGGTTTCACCATGTTGGCCAGACTGGTCTCGAACTCCTGACCTCAAGTGATCCGCCTGCCTTGGCCTCCCAAGGTGCTGGGATTACAGGCATGAACCATGGCGCCTGGCCGAGGTGCTTTCAAAATACAGACAACAAGGGATACAAAAATCAACTACACACCACCCCTGCCTTTAAGGTGGGCTATTTCAGGTGGCACCTGAAGACAGGTGCCTTTTCTGTACCTTTGGATAAGCACAGAAATCAAGAGAGAGCATTTAGATACTTTTATAGCTATTTGATGGAGTAATCTTAGTCTATTCAATCTAATTTTTTCAAAGTGAGCACTGGATGTTGTTTGCATTTTTTTCCATTTCATTTCTCTCGCAAATCATCTTTATTCTATTTCACAAAAGTATTGGCTGCAAAATGTCAGAAAAGATAAAGCTGATTCTTTCTTTACCGCAGAAGGCGGGAAAGGCACTGACCCTTCTACTCGGTGAATTTCAGGTATTCACCTTAATCTACCAACATCTCTAAATAAATTTTTTTCCAGAATGGTTCCTTGAGTATCATGACAATGCTGAAGTGAGTGTTAGATTTTTTTTTAACTTGTTTTGAGACAGGGTCTTGCTCTGTTGTCCAGGCTGGAGTGCAGTGACACAATCATAGCTCACTGCAGCATCAACCTCCTGAACTCAAGCAATCCTCCCACCTCAGCTTCCCAAGTAGCTAGGACTACAAGCGTGTGTCACCACGCCCAGCTAATTTTTTCATTTTTTGTAAAGGTAGAGTCTTGCTATGTTGCCCAGGCTGGCCTCAAACTCCTGACCTCAAGCAATCCTCCTGCCTTGGTCTCCTAAAGTGCTGGAATTACAGGCATGAGCCACTGTACCTGGCCCGATTGTGAATATCATTCTACAGATGGGGAAACCAGGCCTTGGAATTGCTGGAATTGTGCCCGTGATCACACAGATAAAGCAGCATCGGGATCGTGATTTGAACTCAGGACCTCTAGTTCCCAGTCCCGTGCTCTCTTCACAATTCTCTGCTGAAACAGACCATCAACGGTTGAGAAGCACAATTAGAAAAGGGCCTTTGTATGGCTTCACCCTGCCAGGCGGCCTAATTGATATTTAGGTCGACCTCAATTCAAGTCCATGCAGAGCCAAACTGAAGAAGAAGAAAAAAAAAACCCAAAGGTTCCATCTTCAAATAAAGAAACACAGGACTTTTGGAAATAGCACATCTAAGCCGAGCCCACCGTCTGACTCTGCACTGCCCATGTGTAGAATAAGGTCCCCTGGGCCTGGGGTTAGAGGAATCACAGGTTGCGGAAATCCGACAGAGCTGGAGCCCGGAGGTGTAATTTTCCATCTCCACACCAGGGGGCAGCCTGGCACCTTCCACGACAGATGGAAAA
This sequence comes from Gorilla gorilla gorilla, assembly GCF_029281585.2. Taxonomy (NCBI): domain Eukaryota; kingdom Metazoa; phylum Chordata; class Mammalia; order Primates; family Hominidae; genus Gorilla; species Gorilla gorilla. The sequence goes on from NC_073234.2 coordinate 133,280,412, forward strand.
TTTTTCAGGCCTTGGCCCATCCGAGCATCCGCAGCGCCTTATTACTGTACTCTGTATTAGCATGGCGGTAAATTTAGCAGCATAAACAAAACAAAAAAAAATCAAAAAGTCAAGACATGTGACAGAGCTAAAAATAATTGTGTCTGAAATCCCTAATGTGAAATGGGGAACTTTTCACTCCGAATCTAAACCCAAATCCAACCCAGAGACCTCCGGGTACGTCCTGGCCGTTGGGTTTGAGAGAGCTCCAAATCCTCACCCCTTAGGTGCCAATTTTTTTTTTTTTTTTTTTTTAGAACGAAAGCGGAGTCCGTGAAAGCTGGGAGGGAATGCAGGACACCATGGGGGCCTTCTAGGGACCAGGCCCTTGCAAGAACCATCCCTGGTGTAAACCTCGCAGCAGCGCCAAGGGAAGGGGCTTGGCTCTCAGCCCATTTTACACACGAGAAAACTGAGGCTCAGTAATGGAACAGGGCTGGCCTTATGGTCACACACATAAAGAGGCAGGCTCCAGAGCCCTCTGTGTCCCTCAGGACTGCCCGTCAGCACCCCATAATCGCTGCCTTCTCCCTAAAGGTACACATGAGCAGCAAAGAGCTCCAGCCTTTGAACTTGCTTGTCCCACCGGCTAGAGCTCTTCTGTCAGCTTTAGGCATAAACAGCCCTTTCCGTTTCTTCAGGTGTCACCTCTGCCCAAGCTCCTCTCAATGCCACCATCACGCCGCCCTGCTTTCTTTCCTTGGTGGCACTTTGCTATCTCACAAATCATCCTGTTTATTGGTTTCCATGGTTACGCCTCCCCACCACCACCACCACACACCCATCATGTCAGCGCAAGAGAGCACGGGCTTTGCCTGTCATTTCCCCAGCGTTCAGATCCGTGCCTGGCATACAGTCAGTGCTCAATACATTTTTCTTGGTCTTTCAATAAACCAACATCCTTGGTGGTTAAACGCCAGGCCACTAAAAATAAATCCCAAGTCCTTTTCCAAGCGGGCACAGTGCACCTGCAGGACCGGGTCCCTGGTTGTGTTATTAAGGTTCTCGGGTGATCAGACCCCGTGCGGGTAATGAAATCGCGGCAGCCACAGCCAGCAGCCCCGACGCCTTCCCGCCGTTGCCAGGGCGACCATTGTCATAACATCCCTGGCGCTTGGCGGCCCAGCTGACGGGGGAGAGAATTATTTGACTGGAGAACGTCTCAAGTAACCGGCCAATTTGCATCCACAGGAAAATCCCCTGCTGAGGGAGGGCTGGAGGCCTGGGAGAGGGGCCCTTCCTTTTCTCCCCAGCCCTGGATCCCAATGAGAACCGGATCCCTGAGGCCAGGCAGAGGGACCCAACAGTCTGGGGCAGTCCCGCCGAATGCTGGAACACAGGCAGCTGCCTCTGCAGGAAGGAAGAGCCCCCTGTCCGCTGCCTCACTATTGCTGATGGTTTTTCCTTTTCTCTACGTTATTACTGCTGATGGATATTACAAACAATAGAAAAAAGGGTTTATATATTTAATGAGCACTTACTAGACAGTAGGTCCAGTAGTAATAACTTCCTTACACGATCCTTATAATTTTAACATTTACACAATAATACATTATGTCATATTTATACTATATATGTATACTGTATAATGTCAACATAGTAGTCATAGATCTCCCATATGTGATAATTCATATATAATACATAATATAATTTGAAATATATATATTTATATATATATAACAATATTTATATTATGCAACATACACAGGTTGAGTATCCCTTATCCGAAACACTTGGGATCAGACATGTTTCAGATTTCAGATTTTTTTCAGGTCTTGAAATCTTTGCATTATACATCATGAGCTATCTTGGGGATGGGACCCAAGTTTAAACACAAAATTCATTTATGTTTCATATACACCTTATACACATAGCCTGGAGGTAATTTTGTACAGTATTTTTAATGTGTTGCATTAAACAAAGTTTGTGTTAAGTTTTTATGTGTGGAATTTTCCACTTGTGATGTCATGCCAGTGCTCAAAAGTTTCCGATTATTGGGAGGCCGAGGCAGGTGGATCACTTGAGGTCAGGAGTTCGAGACCAGCCTGGCCAACATGGTGAAACCCCGTCTCTACTAAAAATACAAAAATTAGCCGGGCATGGTGGTGGGCTTCTGTAATCCCAGCTACTTGGGAGATTGAGGCAGGAGAATCGCTTGAGCTCTGGAAGTGGATGTTGGAGTGAGCCAAGATCGCACCACTGCACTCCAGCCTCGGCGACAGAGTAAGACTCCATCTCAAAAAAAAGTTTCCGATTATGGGACACTTTACTTTTTAAATTTTGGATTAGGGATGCTCAACCTGTATTATATATTTATAATAATAAAACTCACATTTGTTGATAGTTTTTATATGCTAGCCCTGTGCCTACTGCTTTGTGTTAATAATGCTGTTACTGATAAATTATTATACAATATATTCATAATCACAATCATAGCTAAGTCTTATTGAGCACTTACTATGTGCTAAGTGCTTTATGAATATTATCTAATTGTCATATACACTCTAAGGGCTAAGAACCATATTATTCCCATTTTGGAGATGAGAAAAAGAAGCACAGAGTAACAAGGGAACTTGCCTAAGGTCACATGGATAAAAACAAGGATGGAGGCTGTCCCCAAGCCTGTCCCCTTCCTTATTTTTCCATAGCACAGTTCAAAGTTGTCAAACTTGAGCTTGTAGCAAGATCACCTGGGGAGCTTGTTAAAAACACACATGCCAAGCCCCAGCTTCAGCCCCAACCCAAGCCTACGGAATCAGGCACTCCTGGGGACAGGGGCTTCTCTTTTCTTGTCAACAAGGTCCCCAGATAGCTCAGACAGAGGCAGAGTTCAGAACCACTGCATGGGGCTTTGCCGCCCGGCCCTATGAGAGATGGGTTCTTTATTTGTTGTAAATATCACAGTTCCCATTGGGTGATCTGATTAAATGAATGAGTCTTGAGGGGCTGAGATGTGGAGAGGGCAGCTTTGAGTTGGGTATGCAAGACCAAGAATCCCAAAAAGAAGGAAGAGAAGCAAGGAGCAAAATAAGAATTCAGGCAAACTTAACCTGCACTAATCACTCCCGGCCTTTTTGGAACCAAAGAGCCCTTCATGAAAAGTAAATCAATAATAACACACGCTTTCATTCAGGGCTGGCTTTTGCAGGGCAAAGCCAATCCGCCTAAATTCCCTCCCACCGGTCACCACCCCACATAACACACACACTACCTGCCCCCTCTTAATCATTCACCGGGGGCCAAGCTGGACAGAGAAACATCAGCTTGCAGGGTGGGGACCCACCCTCAGCACCCACATTTTGAACCATGGGACCTCCTGCAAGTGGCAAAAAATAGATGATGTTGTTAAAAATAAAATAAAAATTGGTGGCAGGTGCTGTACTAGGGGAGGCAAGGCTAGGAGGAGGTAGGCAGAAGTTCTGAGACTTCCACGCCTGTGGCCCCTGCACCGCTGGGGGTACTGAGAGCTGGACACCAAGTAGCAGCCAGAGAGACATGCTGCTGGGTCTACTGTAAGCAATACGTTGCCTTATTAGCTATGGCTCAACTAAGAAGCAAGCAGAGTTAAGATCCCAGACTCAGGGTAAGAGCAGATGAATCTGGGATAAAATACACATGCCCTGAAAGCAGGTCTCACTGCAGCAATTGCTAAGCAGCTTCCCACTTGGGCCACAGAGGCTGTTCCATTTAGAGCTGCAGAGAGGAACTCCTCCCAACAGAGAGGCAACTTACCACATACAGCTATTTACGGTCACGCTGGAATTAACAAAAGTTACATAAACAATCAACATAGTGAACAAACAAGGGCCATGGATGCATAGTGAATCAACATGCATCCTATCAGGGTCGTGGATAAAAAATCCAGACAACACGCCCACCGAAATCACTGGTCATTATGTGACCTCAGGCTATCAGGGAATTCAACTCCCCTCCTACTGCCTGGAAAAAAAATTCGTTAGAATTTAACCCTAGAATTGTGTGACATAACCCAGTATTCTTAATGGGGTAGCATCTTTAAGTTCTAGGAAGATCCAGAATGAATTATAGGTATATTTCAGATAAATAATCCCATGATATTAATATTTGAATTAAAGAGATCATACATTTTGGGAATTTTATTTTATGTTCTTTTAATGTTATATAATTTAGCCAGTTAGAGTAAGAGTTCACCTTTCTAAGTCTAATTTGAAATGCATAACTGAATAACTAATTTAGACATGTATTTAAAATTGAAATTCTATTCAATTTATGTACAATATTATTAATAGAAAGCAACTTAAGGCTAGGCATATTTATAAGTTTAATTTTTCAGGCTTATGGGTTACATAAGTAGTTGAGAAGGCTTGTCTGTCAACAATTAAAGAGTAGTTTTTTAAAATCCTGTATATCTGCCTGGGCAACGTGGCAAAACCTACTCTCTATAAAAAATAAAAAATAATTAGCCAGGTGTGGTGGCACACACCTGTAGTCCCAGCTATTCAGGAGGCTGAGGTCAGAGGATTGCTTGAGCCCAGGAGGTGGAGGCTGCAGTGAGCCGTGATTGGGCCACTGCACTCCAGCCTGGGTGCCAGAGCGAGACCTTGTCTCAAAAACAAAAAAGAAAAAAAACTGTATATCAAATTTATAAATGCAGTTTAAATTTTTTGAAGATGTTTGATTAACCAACGTTGTAATTGGGAGCACACATTATACAAAATCTCCTTATACCTGATTGCCGGATTTTGTTAGATTTGTATGAATAGGTCTGGGCACAGTGCCTGTAATCCCAGCACTTTGGGAGGCCGAGGCAGGCAGATCACCTGAAGTCAGGAGTTCGAGACCAGCCTGACCAACATGGCAAAACCCTGTCTCTACTAAAAATACAAAATTAGCCAGGCATGGTGATATGTGCCTGTAATCCCAGCTACTTGGGAGGCTGAGGCAGGAGAATCGCTTGAACCCAGGAGGCGGAGGTTGCGGTGAGCTGAGATTGTGCCATTGCACTCCAGCCTGGGCAACAAGAGCGAAACTCCATCTCAAAAAATGAACAAACAAACAAAAAAGATTTATATGAATAGAAGAATACTGTGTGAAAGCATAGGAATAAATAGAATGAATTTTTTGCTTTAATAAGTTAAATATTAATTTCTAAAACCAAAATATAATTACATAAAAGTAAAAATTCAGTTCCTTGATCACACCAACTATCTTTCAAATGCTCAATAGCTGCTTGTAGCCAGTAGCTCTTGTACTAGACGGTGCAGACACAGAATATAGCCATCGTCTCATGGGGAGTTTCTTCTAAATCTGCAGACAATTTTTTAGCAGATCTCTTAGGAAAAAGCACCCCAAGACCCCCCTACAAAGAGACAATTTAACTCTATTATATTCAGAACTGTCCTAATGGAAAATACAGGCTCCTGAAGAAAATGAGACAAGTTATGAGGCAGACCTGGGCTGGGAGGGATGGAAAACAAGGCAGAGATTGCTGGCCATGAAATTTACCCTAGGCCAAGGACGACCCAGAAAACCTGCAGAAGGAAGCCATAAATATCCACTAACCCTCCTCATATTATCCTATGACAGAATTTTGCCAGATTCTTTTTTTTTTTTTTTTCTGAGATGTGAAACCTCCACCTCCCAGGCTCAAGCGATTCTCCCACCTCAGCCTCCCAAGTAGCTGGGATTACAGGTGCACACCACCACACCCAGCTAACTTTTTTGTATTTTTAGTAGAGACGGGGATTCACCATGTTGGCCAGGCTGGTCTCAAACTCCTGATCTCAGGTGATCTGCCTGCCTTGGCCTCCCAAAGTGCTGGGATTACAGGCATGAGCCACCATGCCTGGCCTTTTTATTTTTTTTTTATGGCAGAGTCTCGCTCTATCACCCAGAGCAGATTTTGGAACATTCTAATTAGGATACTCGACCTATACCAGATTTCAAGTATCTCAAGGACCGGGGCCTTGTTTTTGTCATCTTTGCATCCTCCCAACAATGAACATGATGAGTTTCCCCGGAATAATTAAAACTATGGAATGGATTCATGAATCAATGAATGAATGAATGATGTGCAAGAATGAAGGCCTTTTCCGTAAGCAACAACCACAAATGCCTAATTGGTCCAGGGTTCAGATTCATGGTCTCAACTCTGGGTTACTTTTTGTTAGTGTTTGTTTTGGTTTGTTTGGGGGTACAGAGGGGGCTTGGTGAGGAAGAGACAGAAACACTACAGACCGGCCACTCCAACCAGCTGCTCCTACCTAGAGATGAGGTGTTGTCAGCAGACAGAAGTGAAAAGCAATTCTTTCCAGAGAGAAAGATCCTTTTCACTATGTAACCCTTGTTAGTATGGTGACTGTCCCACCAAGTCTGTGCTATAACCCCCGCTGTGTCATTTCTCCCAAGAATCTCAACAGCTAGAAAGTGACAACAACATTCCCCATTTTGCTCAGGCTCTTTTTGTATAATATCTTGAATTCTTCTTATGAAATTCTTATGAACCTATAACATTGGCCACATTATCCTCATTTTACAAATGAGGAAATGGAGGTCAGCTGACTTGCCTTGCACAATGCCAGCTGGACAACAGCAGAGCTGACCCCAGCCTGTCTGGCTCCAAAGCTGCTGTCTTTCCACAAGCCATGGTGACCATCTGAGTTGGGAAGAGACAGAGCCATAGGCCAAGGTTGAGAATTGAAGTCCAGCAGGGTCTGTTAGTGACTCAATGCATCTTTGCCCAATTAATATTAATATTTCTTGAGGTTGTGAGAAGAGAGAACAGAAGACTGAATGGTGTAGGGCCACACACCCAGTACCAAAGTCCTCCTATTCAGGGCTGCTCCAAAGAGATGCTGGAGTGTCCTGCGCATATTTACAGAAGGATATACATTTCCCTGAAATCTCAAAAGCAACTGTAAGTCTCAGGATGGAAATGCCATGGCAGTTAGAGAAGGACAGACCATTCTAAGAGGAAAGTACCTTGCACTTTCCAACAAGGCTCTCAAGAGGCTCAGAGTCCAGTGGAGCAGACAGGGATGTGCACAGCTCCCTCAGCACACTGCAGGGGGCAATAGGCACCATAGTAGCAGCACAGGCCAAGTGTTCAAAGGACAGGGAGATGGTTTCTGGGAAAGACAATCTGAGAAAGCTCTCTGGAGGAGGTGGCATATAAGCCAGGCCTTGACAAGCACTCATAACTTCCCATTTCCAAATTGCCGTTCAACTACCATCTACACACACAAACACACCCACACTGGCTTCCACCTGAGCAGAGATGAGTCACATTTGGATAGGAATGTTGAACTGCATGAACCTTGAGGTTCCTTTTAACCCTGGAATTTTATGGTTACAGGGATCTGAGAACTAACCATTCTTCCATCCATCCATCCATCCACTCATCCTTGCAACCATACATCCATACATCTAGCCATCTATCCATTCATCCATCCAACCATCCATCCAACCATCCATCCAACAATCCATCCATCCTTCCATCTATCCACCCATCCATCCATTCAACAATCCATCTATCCATTTATTCATCCAACCATCCAACAATCCATCCATCCAACCATCCATGCAAGCATCCATCCATCCATCCAACCACCCACCCAACCATCCATCCATCCATCCAACAATCCGTCCATCCATCTATTCATTTATTCATCCATCCATCTATTCACTTATTCATCCATCCATCTATTCATTTATTCATCCATCCATCCAACAGTCCATCCATCCAATCATCCGTGCAGGCATCCATCCATCCAACCATCCATTCATCCATCCAACCATCCATCCATCCAATTATTCATGCAACCATCCATTCAATCCAACCATACATCCAAGCAACCATCCATTCAATCCAACCATACAGTCAACCATCCATCCATTCATCCAACCACCCATCCATCCATCTCTCCCTCCCTCCCTCCATTCATCTATCCATCCATTCATCCCTTCAACCATCCATCCATTCAGCTATCTATCCATCTGTCAAATAAAAGTATTTCACTCCTGGTACCCATCTAGCACCATATATTAAAAACATAAGGAAACTGGGATTGACTATCATCTTAAAAGCCAATTACATCACATCAGGCATATCAGGCCATGCAGAACTGTTACATCCAAGTGATACAAATTATAATTACTGTTATTAATAATAAAACCAGTTTGCAACCTAACACATAGTAGAATCAGATAAGATAATGTTTCTAAAATGCCTCTCACAGTGCCTGGCACATAGTAGATGATGAAAAGTTGATTTCCTGTAAGTGTCAACCATTGTGCTAAATCCTGAGATAAAATTATGAACAAGATAGGCTTGGTCCCTGCCCCCATGGAACTTCTATTTGATAAGTGCTATGGTGGCAGCAAAGAGCTCAGAGCATATAACAGGGAAGGACAGTTTATTACCTGGACCAACCAAAGAAAGTCTCCCTACAGAGGGGATCAGGCAGCCAGGCACAGAAAGGTGTGCAAAGGCCCTGAGGTGGGAAAGCACTTGGTATGTTTCAGGAATTCAGAGCTGGAATATTATGGGCAAAAGGGAGATAAAAAGGAGTAAAACTCCGTCTCTACTAAAAATACAAAAATTAGCTGGATGTGGTGGCAGGCGTCTGTAATCCCAGCTACTTGGGAGGCTGAGGCAGGAGAATTGCTTAAACCCGTGAGGCGAAGGTGGCAGTGAGCCAAGATTGCACCACTGCACTCCAGCCTGGGCAACGGAGCAAGTCTCCATCTCAAAAAAAAAAAAAAAAAAAAAAAAGGAAATGAGGTCAAAGAAGCAGAGACAGGGGCTGGGTCAAGTAGAACCTACTACAGTCACGGAAAGCAGGTGAATTTCATTCATATGCCGTGGGGAGCTTCAGAAGTTTTTTAAACAGAGAGTGACATTATCTGATAAAACAGGAAAATAATGCCGTTTGTCCTGCAAAGCAACCTAGTGAGAAATGGGTCTGGCCAATGTCACTGTGCCCATCTTACAAATAGAAAAACAGAGCCTCCAGACAATGAAGGGCCTCCTCCATGTCGTCAGGACCTCAAACTCTGAACTCACCCAGGCTGAAGGTGTGCTCCCCGCTCCCGCCTCTAAGTGATAGTGCCCCTCCTGCAGATTACATCTCGGCACAATTCCCAATCCCAGAGCAAAACAACACAGGCAAAAGGAAGAGAGAAAAAGGGACATGAGAATGAGAATGAGACCTTGCCAGGTCTCAGCACAATGTTCTCTGTGACACATACTCAAGTTGGCATGAACCTTTTCAGCTCTGCATCAGAGAGGCAAAATCCTCCACCATGCCAGCTCTCGCTAGAACTGAACACAGTCTTCTGAAAGGGAAATTTCTAAAGTTCTCTTGCTTGTAGCAGCAAGGGGGAGAAGCATCTTGGAATCCTGATGACCAGCAAGCTCCATATATTAAGTTTCCACCAAAAGTTGTACTCAGAAGAGATGCCAAAAACACTGCCTTGAGACCAAAGAAACACACAATCTTCTAATTCTGGTGGATGTGCAAGTTGTTATACCTTTATGAAAAGCAATCTAGCAAGAGCATTACAAACTCAAGTTAGATGTCCTTTGACCTCTGTGGCTGTGGCATAGTGAGTGGAAAGAAGTGATGTAGAGTCTAAGTGCTGCACTGCCGAGACCTCTGTAAAACCCACTTTGGGGAAGGAGGCACTAGAATTCACCAGCCATCTCTGTTTCCTTCTTCTCTACCATCTGCTCCGTTCCTCTTTACTTTAAACCTCACCAGCAACAAACAGATTAGAAACAACCATAGCACCTGCCGTGTAGGAAAACTGCACAGAACTAACACCTTTCTGTCTTCCCCACCGACACGCAGCAGGTAACACCAGAGGATGCTCCTGCCCAGAGGAGGGAGCACAGATCAAGCCGAATATCCTTGGATACGTTACTTCATCCACCCGGGCCTCAGTTTCCACTGCCCGGGGGACACACAACAGCCCTGTTGCATGTGGATGATGAAGCTCTGAGAGGCTTCTGAGAGGCTAAGTGACCCCTCTAGGGTTCCACAGCTGAGAGTGACATGGCTGGACCTGGAATCCAGGTCTTTCCAGTAGAGATCTTAGGGGTCACTATTGCCCCTATTTATTGAGTGCTTTCTACATAGAGGGCATGATGCCAAGCACTTTCCATGCAGATCTCATTTAATCCACATAATAACTCTGTAAAGTAGGGTTCGTGCTCACTTATCACATTTTGCAGATAACGAAACTGACACAGAGAGGCTAGGCAGTTTACCCACACAGCCAGGAAAGGTAGAGCCAGAAGATGAATCAGGTCTAGCTGAGAACCCAGGCTCCTAGCCACTGTACCACCCTGCTGGGGTTATCTCTGGGGAAAAGTGTGTGTCTGTTTTTTTTTATAATATGCATATATTTATATGTGTGTATAAACACATATGTAATATATACATATATGTGCATGCTTATATACCTATAATTATATATGTGTATTATATGTAATTATACGTATGTAATATATACATAGGTATTGAACACAGGGAGGGGAACAACACAGGGGGCGGGGGGTAAGGGGAGGGAGAGCATTAGGACTAATACCTAATGCATGCGGGGCTTAAAACCTAGATGACAGGTTGACAGGTGCAGCAAACCACCATGACACACATATACCTAGGTAACAAACCTGGCCAGGTGCGGTGGCTCACGCCTGTAATCCCAGCACTTTGGGAGGCCAAGGCAGGTGGATCACAAGGTCAGGAGATCGAGACCATCCTGGCTAACATGGTGAAACCCCGTCTCTACTAAAAATACCAAAAAAATTAGCCAACAGGGGGGCGGACGCCTGTAGCCCCAGCTACTCGAGAGGCTGAGGCAGGAGAATGGCATTAATCTGGGAGGCGGAGGTTGCAGTGAGCCGAGATTGTGCCACTGCACTCCAGCCTGGGCAACAGACTGAGACTCCGTCTCAAAAAAAAAAAAAACCTGCACATTCTGCGCATGTATCTGAAACCTAAAATAAAAATATACATGTATATATATGTATGTATATATGTGTATATATAATATTTGTATAGGTATAAATAACACATATAGGTATATATAAATATATTTATGTAAATGTATAGGTATATTATATATGTATGTTTATATAGCTATAAATATATGTAATTATACAGGTATATACCTATAAATATATGTAGCATATATTTCATATACATAATTTACATAGACATACAGTCATGCACCCCATAATGATGTTTCTATCAGTGACAAATCATATATATGATAGTGGTCCCAAAAAATTATAATACTGTACTTTTCCTGTGCCTTTGCTATGTTTAGATACACAGATACTATTGTGTTACCATTGCCTACAGTAGTCAGTACAGTAACATGTTGTGCAGGTTTGTAGCTGGGAGCAATAGGCTCTATCGTATAGCCTAGATGTGAAGTAGGCTATGTCATCTACGCTTGTGTAAGTACACTCCCTGATGTTTACACAATGAAATCACCTAACAATGCATTTCTCAGAACGTATCCCCGTCATTTAGCGACATATGACAGTATACATATAATTATATATAATATAATCACATATGTAAATGTACATAATATACACATGTCTATTATATGACATCTATACATAACAATATACATACACACATATAGATGTTGAGATGTAATTGTTACATCCTTCTTTTTCTGTTTCTTTTTTGCTATGTATATTTTATCTCATGTGCATGTATTACCTGGCTTATTAAAAAAAATAGTCTTCCCCTATGAAAGACAGAGAATACCTTTTCTTCCTTTTTCATTGTTATATTTTTTTGAGACAGAGTCTTACTCTATCACCAAGGCTGGAATGCAGTGGTGTGATTATGGCTCGCTGCAGCCTCGACCTCCTGGGCTCAAGTGATTCTCCCACTTCAGCCTCCCCAGTAGTTGGGACTACAGGCGCTCATTGCCACACCGGGCTAAATTTTTTATTTTTAGTAGAGATGGAGTCTTGCTCTGTTGCCTAGGCTGGTCTTGAACTCCTGGGCTCAAGTGATCCTTCTACTTCAGCCTCCCAAAGTACTGATATTACAGGCCTATGTCATCATGCCCAGCCGGATTTTTTTTTCTTTTCTTCTTTTTCGGTTTTTGTTTTGTTTTGTTTCATTTTGTTTTGTAGAGACAAGGTCTTGCTATGTTGCCCAGGCTGGTCTTAAACTCCTGGGCTCAAGCAACCCTCCTGCCTTGGCCTCCCAAGTGCTGGGATTACAGGCATGAGTGACGGCACCTGGCCCCTTGACTTCCTTTCCATCAAGAGACTAAGAATCAGGCCAGGAGGGAGAGGTTCAGGTGAAGTTTACATGCAAACACAACTAGGTCAAATCCAGCATACCCAGGCCTGGTGGAACCACATGGAGCAGAACAGGCCCTTGACCAGTCCTGAGAATCCAGTGTTTCAACAGGAGGTTCTGTGTTAGGGAACTAAAAACCCTCCTAAAAGTGGCTTCAACAAAGGAATTGTTTAGTTACACAGCAATAATCCAGCAGCATGGTGGCTGCCAGGGTTGCTTCACTCAGTGGCTCATCAGCAGTATCAAGGGCCCTGGTAGGGTTGAGATGGCTGTGGCATTTCCATGTGGGCATCAGCAGAAGAATGACCATGCTCACCAATGTTTCCTTTCATGCATTAAAGAATAAAAATTTAAAAAAATCAGAAAAAACTCTCCTCCACTGGCCACCCCTCATATCCCACTGGCCAGGAGTGGGCAGCCACATGGCTATGATCAACCAGTGATTGCAAAGGGAACGTCATTGGCCTAGACCAGTCATGAGCGACATTGTCTCAAGAGCAGGCTGCTCAGATGAGCAAGAACAAAACTGGATTCAGGAAGCAAGGATGACTTTGGATAGGCAAACAGAGTGTCTTCCACACCCAGTGCCTGCCTGAAGAAGGGCTTAATGCTTCGTAACAATATTTCCAAGTGTAGCCTTTTCTCCAGCCCCAAAACCCTTTTGAGAATAACCATCAAACTACCAGCATTCTTCAGTTTTCATTTAGATATTTGATCTTCAGTTTTTACGTAGGGCACTTTCAACCATTCTCTCAGAGGCCAGATTCAACCCTGGACAATGCTTCTGGGAATATTCAAAGACACAAACACAAATTTGTATATTTGTATTCAAATATACAAATAAATGTTCCACCATATCAAAAGTATGCTCTCCAAAAGGACAAATACTCTATGACTCCACCTACATGAGGTGCCCAGAATTGCCAAATTCACAACAGAAAGTACACAAGAGATTAGGAGTGGGAGTGATGGGGAGTGTTCCGAATGTGTGTCCCCAAAAGCCATATATTGAATCCCTAACTCCAAGTTTGATGGTATTTGGAGATGGGGGCCTAGGGAGTGATTAGCTTTAGATGAAGACCTGAGGGTGAAGCCTCCATGATGGGATCAGTGTCCTTCTAGGAAGAGGAAGAAACCAGAACTTTCTCTCCACCATGTAAGGACACAGAAAGAAGGTGGCCGTCTGCAAGCCAAGAATAGAATCCTCACCAGAACCTGGAACCTGACCATGCTGACAACCTGGTCTTGGACTTCCCAGCCTCCAGAACGGTAAGAAGTAAATTTCCATTTTTTTCTATATATGGGAAAATAAATTTATATTTTATTTCTATTGCTTAAGCCATCCAGTCTATGGTATTTTGTTACGGCAGCCCAAGTTGACTAAGTCAGGGATTTAGTGAATTTCATTTTGGGTTGATGAAAAAGTTTGAGATAGATAGTGGTGATGGTTACAAAACAATGTGAGTGCACTTAATGCCACTGAACTGTAAACCCAAAAATGATTAAAATGGTAAACATTATATTACATATAATTTACTACAATATTTAAAAATGAATGCTCCCACAGGTCTTATAGTGTCTGTCTTACAGGTATGGAAACCAAAGTGCAATCAGGCACTTGAATGATGCACCCAGCATCTTCCATGCAAGTTATGGGTGGAGGTAGAATTGGAACCCAGGTCACCTAACTCCAAGGATGGTGTGCCCCTTCCGCAGCTCAGATGCCTCTCCCAACTCAGGCCACATGTAGAAGGAAAATCCAAGCACGAGAGGCAGTTCACCAGCAACGGAAACCAGATCTCTTGTGGTTATTATTAGCAGGGCGAGCAGCCGGGTGTGGAGGGGACCAGCTGTGAAACTCTCATGGGAGGGGAAGCCAAGGTGAAGTGGAGGGAACTCGTGCCCCCACATCACAGCAGCAAGCTCTGCAGTTACAGAGACCTCAAACTTTCCATCAACAATCCTCACTCGCAGCCTCTTAGCTCTTGGGGGAAAATTAACACAGGTCCCAGGGCTGAGATTTTCCATGTTTAGTTTCAACCCAAAGGAAAATTTTGTTAGAAAGTTGGAAGAGTGTGACTATTTTTAAATAATGAGACGTGGGGCCATAGTGTCAGCACAGTCGAAAAGGTAAAAAACATTTGTATCTTGCTTTCTTCCACCCTCCCCTTCAATTCAGATGGATAGACTGCAGAAGAAAACAAGGGAAGTTAACACTTCATTCACAGCTTGCCAAATGTCAGGAACTTGCTTTATCCTAGACCAGCAGTTCTCAACTATAAGTGATTTTGTCCTCCAGGGGACTTTGGCAATGTCTATAAATATTTTGGTTGTCACAACTTGGGAGATGGGGAGCTGTTACTAAAATCTAGTGGGTAGAGACCAGAATTGCTCTTCAACATCTTTCAATACACAGGACAGATCCCACAACAGGGAGGTATTCACCCCCGAATATCAGTAGTGCCAAGGTTGAAACACCCTCTCCTACTCTAAGAGTCCTCAAACTTGAGCATGCATTAGAAAGCCTTGGAGGGCTTGTGAAAACACAGATTGCTAGAATCCCCCCAACCCCTACTCCCTGCCACAGCTGCTGACTCAGTAGGTCTGGGGAACCATCCAACTTTGCGTTTCTAACAAGTTCCCAGGTGATGCTGATGCTGCTGGTCCAGGGACCGCATTTTGAACAGCACTGTATTGGATCATCCTCGAAAAGGTCTTGAGACAATGGTACTGTTCTTCCTATCTTATGTCTTTGAGATCTAAGGCTCTGAAGGAAGAGAAGTGTTACCTAAAGTCACCCAAGTCACACTGGGTCCCATAAGCTAGTAACTAGTTTGATCTTCATACCAAGATCAGTACAATCTCCAGCCTCCAGGGGTGTCCACAGGCTTTAGAGCCCAGCCACATGTCCACAGAGCACCAGATAGTACCTTTGGTGTGAATCTTCTCTGACATTTACCATCCTCAACAAATGGAGCTTCTGAGCTCCAGAGTAAAGGGAACAACCTTAGAATTCTACAGTAGTGCTCTCCCGAAAACACTGCTTAGAAGTCTAGTCTTTTTAAATAAGCTCATTATTTAAAGGTCCTCTCTGTGTTAAAGTCTTTTGCAGGTTCTAAGAACTTTTCATAGAAGAACCATATTTGTCCATGCTTCCATGCCCAATTTACTTAATGGGAAGACCTATGCATTTGGCAGATCCATTTGATTGCATTTGATTGCATTTGATCCATTTATTGCATTGTTTATATACCCATAAGCTAGAAATTTTTTCTTCCCACTTAGATGCACCGTGGGACATCTCTCTGCCATATCTTGCATCACACTTGGATGGTGTAATGGAAATAACATTAGACTGGGAGTCAGGAGACTTGTGTTCCAGCAGAAGGGAAAAAGAAGTCTCAGAGTGGAATATTGCAACATCCCATATTCTCCCGAGAAGGACTGCTGGATTCCCTTGCTGATGAGGAATTACCATGGGGTCACCTTGCTACATGGTTCATCACTGTCATCCCTCCCTTCAGAAAAATTAAATCATTCAAAGGTCACATAAGAGGTCAATGGCAGAATGAAGGCAGCAGGGGACAAAAAAACATAAGTGAAATTCCCAAATTTTTAGTCCTCTAGTTCAAATTACTAGACAATAACCCCTTTATTAGAAATGTCTTCTCATGGCTGGGTGCGGTGGCTCACGCCTGTAATCCCAACACTTTGGGAGGCCAAGCCACGCAGATCATATGAGGTCAGGAGTTCAAGACCAGCCTGGCCAACATGGTGAAACCCATCTCTACTAAAAATACAAAAAATTAACCGGGTGTGGTGGCGCATGCCTGTAATCACAGCTACTTGGGAGGCTGAGGCAGGAGAATCGCTTGAACCCGGGAGGCGGAGGTTACAGTGAGCCAAGATTGTGTCACTGCACTCCAGCCTGGACAACAAGAGCGAGACTCCATCTCAAAAAAAAAAAAAGAAAGAAAGAAAAGAAATGTTTCATTAGACAGGTGGGTGTAGTGACTCATGCCTGTATGCCTGTAAATCCCAGGACTTTGGGAGGCAAAGGTGGGAGGATTGTTTTAGCCCAGGAATTCAAGACCAGCCTGGGCAACAGAATGAGACTCCATTTCTATAATAAATATTAAATTTTTTAAAAAATGAAATGTTTTATTATAACAAATATGACTTTTTAAAAAATCAATTGCTCAGAAGGAAGCATGGGATGAAAACCAAACAAACAAACAAACAAACAAAAAACAATTAGGCTGGGTGTGGTGGCTCGTGCCTGCAATCCTAGCACTTTGGGAGGCCGAGGAGAGAGGATCACTTGAGCCCAGGAGTTCAAGACCAGTCTGGGCAACATAGGGAGACCCTGTCTCTACAAAAACAAAACAAAACATAACAAAATATTAGCTAGGCATGGTGGTGCACACCTGTGGTCCCAGCTACTTGGGAGGTTGTGGTGGGAGGATCACTTGAGCCCGGGAGGCTGAAGCTGCAGTGAGCCATGATCATGCCACTGCACTCCAGCCTGGGTAACAGAGTGAGACCGTGTCTCAAAAAAAAACACACACGGCCCAGCGCGGTGGCTCACACCTGTAATCTTAGCACTTTGGGAGGCCAAGGCAAGTGGATCACCTGAAGGTAGGAGTTCGAGACCAGCCTGGCTAACATGATGAAAACCCGTCTCTACTAAAAATACAAAAAGAAATTAGCTGGGTGTGATGGTGGGCACCTGTAATCCCAGCTATTCAGGAGGCTGAGGGTAGGAGAATCACTTGAACCCGGGAGGCAGAGGTTGCAGTGAGCTGAGATCGCACCACTGCACTCCAGACTGGGCAACAAGAGCAAGACTCTGTCTCAAAAACAAACAAACAAAAATACACATAGAAAAACCAATTGGAATATCTTTTGTCTTTCTCATTTGTCCTTATGCCTCTCAAACAAAGAGCTCTCACAACACATTATCTCCACTTCTTCCATTGCTTTCTTTTAGAACTCTTCTCTTTTTGTCTCCAGCTTTTGAAGATTCCATCTTCATAGGCCAATTTCAGAGTTTTCAAAGCATTTTTTCCCATACTGGCTCCTGGGAAAAGGTAGAAATTCCTGTATACCAAAAGTCAGCAAACTACTGCCCAGAGGCCAAATCTGGCCCTCAGCCTATATTTGTAAATAAAGTTTTATTGGAACACAGCCACTACCATTAATGTATATATATCATCTGTGGCTGCTTTTGTGCTCCAACTGCAGAGTTAAGTAGTTGCCACAGAGACTGCATGACCCAAAAAGCTTAAAATATTTACTATATGGCTCTTTAAAGAAAAGTTTGCTGACATCTGTGCTATGTGCAAAAAAAAAAAAAATCAATCTCATGAGAAGTTGCTTTTAAAGTGAATTTTTATAAATAGTATTGCATCCCTACTCCAAATGCAGGACTGTGGCTGCCCTGTCCCATGTCCTAATCAGCACAAGACAAGGCACCCAAGTGGACTCAACAATTATTTGCTGAGCCAAATGAATGAATTACTAATGAAATGAAGGGGGAAACTGGGATGAGACCCTGTGTAATTTTTTTTTTTTTTTGAGACAGGGTCTTACTCTGTCACCCAGGCTGGAGTGCAGTGGTGTGATCATGACTCACTGCAGCCTTAACCTCCCAGGTTCAAGCCATCTTCCCACTTCAGCCTCCCGAGTAGCTGGGACTACAGGTGCATACCACCATGTCCGGCTAAGTTTTGTATTTTTGGTAGAGATAGGGTTTCACCATGTTGCCCAGGCTGGTCTCAAACTCCTGGGCTCAAGCTATCCTCCCACCCTGGCCTCCGAGGTGCTGGGATTACAGGCATGAGCCACTGTGCCCAGCGAGACCATATATAGACTAAAAATGTCTTTTCAAAAAAAGTGACCAAGTCTTCAAAGAATCAGTGAGGCTCAGTTTTCTCATCTATAGGTGAAAAACCAACATTTTCCACCCTTTGTAGTTTGCAGCGTAGGCTGTGGCCCGTGAACCTGAAAGTGTCATACACCCTAGCAGGTGCCAAGCACGTAAGCTCTCTGCATGAAGACCTGGGTCCAAATCCGACTCACCACCCACTACCTGTGAGATTTGGGTCAAGTCCCACATCTCTCTGAACCTTGTATCCTCATCTATAAATTGAGAATTCTAACACCCACTCCAAATGAACTGTTGTGAGACTCAGGTGGGATAAAACAAGATCAAGAGAGCACCTAGGAGTACCCAGAACTACCAAAAACAAGTAGGTGCTTGCTTTTCACAATATCTGGGAGAGAGGTAAAATCAAGGCCAAGAATAGGGTAAGGAGAGTGAGGCATTCACTTTGGGTGCAAAATTTAAGGAGGCTCCAAAAACTCAGTAACCAAGATAAATATATTTTAACGCAGCATTTTAAAAAGTCAAAATTCATAGCCAGAAAAATCCACAAAGAACAAAATTCTTTTTTTTTTTTTTTTTGAGACGGAGTCTCGCTCTGTCGCCCAGGCTAGAGTGCAGTGGCGCGATCTCGGCTCACTGCAAGCTCCGCCTCCCGGGTTCACGCCATTCTCCTGCCTCAGCCTCCCGAGTAGCTGGGACTACAGGCGCCTGCCACTACACCCGGCTAATTTTTTGTATATTTAGTAGAGACGGGGTGTCACCGTGTTAGCAAGGATGGTTTCCATCTCCTGACCTCGTGATCCACCCGCCTCGGCCTCCCAAAGTGCTGGGATTACAGGCGTGAGCCACCGGCGCCCGGCCAAAATTCTTAAATAAAGACAGGATCTAATAGTGCCAGCATTAGGATGAGGAGAGTGAGATGAATTGTACAAGTGCCAGGTCACAGGCTGTCTCTTTGTAAAATGTCGATATTTTGTTTATCATGAACTTTTGTATTAATTTTTATCTTTAAATAGTGCATTAAAATATTATATGGCTGGGCACAGTGGTTCATCCCTGTCATCCCAACACTTTGGGAGGCCATGGTGGGAGGATTACTTGAGGCCAGGAGTTCCTGGCCAGCCTGGGCAACACAGAGAGATCTCATCACTAAAAAAAATTAATAAAAAATTAGCTAAGTGGTATGGTTTGGCTCTGTGTCCCCACACAAATCTCATGTCGAACTGTAATCCCCACATGTTGGAGAAGGGACCTGGTGGGAGGTGATTGAATCATGGGAACAGACTTCCCCCTAGCTGTTCTCACAAGACCTGGTTTTTTGAAAGTGCGTAGCACTTCCCCCTCCCCCTCCCCATCTCCCTCTCCCCCTTCCCCTCCCCATCTCCCTCTCCCCCTCCCCGTCTCCCGCTCTGGCCACGTGAAGACCATGCCTGCTTCCCCTTTGCCTTCCGCCATGATTGTAAGTTTCCTAAGGCCTCCCCACCAATGCTTCCTATACATCCTATGGAACTGTGAGTCAATTAAACCTCTTTTCTTCATAAATAACCCAGTCTCAGGTATGTCATTATAGCAGTGTGAGAATGGACTAATATCCCGGGCTTGGTGGAGCTATGCCTGAAGTCCTAGCTACTCGGGAGACTGAGCCAGGCGGATTGCTTGAGTCCAGGAGTTCAAGACCAGCCTGGGCAATACAGTCAGACTCTGTCTCTATAAAAAATTAAAAAAATTAGCCAGGTGTGGTGGCACAAACCTGTGCCTGTAGTTCCAGCTACTCGGGAGGCTGAGCTGGGAGGATAGCTTGAGCCAAGGACTTTGAGGCTGCAGTGGCCCATGATCACACCACTGCACTCCAGGTTGGGTGACAGCAAGATCCTGTCTCTAAATATCTATATAAAATATATATTACCGACATTTTGATGCCTCCACACAAACATTGTGCCCAAGGGGAGTGCCTCACTGGCCTTACCCTACTCCAGGCTCTGGGTAGAAGCTTACCAAATATCTCACTTGCATAAGTAAGTTCCCCTAGCCCAGTGGTTCTCTAACTTGGCTGCACATGGAATTCAACCAGGGGAATTAAAAATATAATAATAATAAAACCAATTCTCAGAATGGAGAGATGTGGGGGCAGTGTTGGAATTTGGCATTTTTTAAAAAGACCTCTAGACTTCATACCCATTAGGATTTCACACCTCCTAGGATGGCTATAACCAAATCACAGACTGTAACAAGTATCTGTGAGGATGTGGTGAATGCAGAACCCTCCTGCATCACTGGGGGAATATAATAGTGTGGAGCTGCTGTGGAAACGTTTGGCAGTTCCCCAAATGTTAAACACAGAGTTATCATATGACCTAGAAATCCCGCTCATAGGTATATACCCAAGAAAACCAAAAACATTGTATAAAAAGTTGTACATAAGGCTGGGCATGGTGGCTCATGCCTGTAATCCCAGTACTTTGGGAGGCCAAGGCAGGTGGATCATCTGAGGTCAGGAGTTCAAGACCAGCCTGGCCAACATGGTGAAACCTCATCTCTACTAAAAATACAAAAATTAGCTAGGTATGGTGGTGGGTGCCTTTAATCTCAGCTACTCCAGAGGCTGAGGCAGGAGAATCACTTGAACCCAGAGGGCAGAGGTTGCAATGAGCCAAGACCATGCCATTGCACTCCATCCTGGGCTAAGAGTGAAACTCCGTGTAAAAAACTTGTACATGAATGTTCATAGTAGCACTATTTATAACAGCCAAAAAGTAGAAGCAACCCAAATGTCCATCAACAAATGAATGGATAAATAAAATGTGGCAGAGCCACACAATGAAATATCATTCAGCCATGAAAAAGGAATGAAGTACTGATACATGCTACAACATAGATGAACCTCAAAAACACTGTGCTGAGTGAAAGAAGCCAGATACAAAAGGCCACATATAGTATGATTCCACTGAAGTAAAATGTCTAGAAAAGATAAATACATGGAGACAAGAAGTAGGTTAGTGGTTGCCAGCGGCTGGTGGGAGGTGAACTAGGGAATGACTGCTAATGTGGGCTTCCTCTCAGGATGATGAAAATGTTCTAGAATTAGTGGTGGTTTCGCACAACATTTTTTTTTTTTTTTGAGATGGAGTTTTGCTCTTGTTGCCCAGGTTAGAATGCAATGTCGCCATCTTGGCTCACTGCAACCTCCACCTTCTGGGTTGAAGCGATTCTCCTGCCTCAGCCTCCCAAGTAGCTGGGATTCCAGGCGTGTGCCACCACGCCTGGCTAATTTTTGTATTTTTAGTAGAGATGAGGTTTCACCACATTGGCCAGGCTGCGCTCGAACTCCTGACCTCAGGTGATCCCTCTGCCTCGGCCTCCCAAAGTGCTGGGATTATAGGCACGAGCCACCACACCTGGCCTGCACAACCTTATAAATATATTCAAAAACCACTGAACACTTTAAGAGGATAAATTTTATGGTGTATGAGTTATAAGTCATTTTTTAAAAATTCTCCCCAGGTGATTCTAATATGGAGTCAAGGAATGCAGTCTCCATCTTTATAAAATGGGTAGGCAGTCGTCACCCTCCTGTTAGGTGAGGGCTTCTCTGAGGTTAAGGATCCAGTGTTCACACTGGAAAAGCCTGACAAGACAGGTGCTGTGCCAAGCAGGGCAGTGACACTTCATCTGCCTAACCAGGAGGTGTTACAGTGAAGAGGTTTCTTCCTCTCTGCCCTGCTCCTCTTCGCCCAAGTCTACAGGGACTGATGCTCAGCTTGAGGGAGTAGCGGAGCGGCCACATGTTCGTCATCAGGAATTATTGTTTCATTAACATCCAACTCCCAAGCTGTGACAGATGCCAGTTTCAGGCCATATTATGCACATCAGAAATGATCTGGAGGGGGGAAACATGCCAGGGCAGGGGTGCCAAGGAAATACTTGCCAACTAAGAATACCTTTGGCAGTCAGCACACTACACTGAAAGGTGAGAAGGTTGCTTTCCCTGACCCAGCAAGTCTGAGATCTCGGCTTCTTTTAAGAAAAAAAGAAAGCACTCCAGCCTACCCGGCACCCTCCATTATCAGTAGGCATGAAAGGTTGACTAGGAAACCACATCAGCTTTGCAGCATCCAAAAATATAATCAAAGCTTACTGGTGTCTCCTGTGATTCCCAGGAGAGGGGCCGCACTCTGTCTTCACGCTGTCCCCATTAGCTGGCTGAACAGACACGTCTTTGAGGTAACAATGGCCTTCTGGAGCGGGCAAGGAAAATTCTCCCCCTGTGGAAATCCCCTTTGGTACAAAAATAAGCACGAGGTTGGTAATTTTCCTATTTTTTTAAATGTGAGCTAGGTGACTTGGGTGCTAGCTCTTTGCAAGGCTAAGAAACCTGCTGATCCGAGAACCTGAATGCAGCAGAAACCACCAAGCAGATGCCGTACAAATATAATGGGCTTAATTCCCCAAATTGTTGGGAATATTGTTTTATTTTCCTATGAAAACACCCCCACAGAAGTTTTAGTTGGCTTGAGAATATAGCCACCCACGCGAAATGGTTGGCAGTCTATTGTACACACCGTCTGTGTGTGTGTCTGTGTGCACTCATACACGTACACACACACAATCATATGGTATACTCTATCAGCAACCTAACACCACTCCCAGGTGACTTCCTGGCCAATTTCAACAGTAAGAAACACACCAAACAGCTTCCTGTGAACGCATCCAGCCTCCTGCCCATCAACTACCTGCCAACCAGTTACCCATCTTGAGGGTTATGCGACTCAAAGGCACTTCAAAAGAGTAACAGGATCATGAACACTTACAGCGAATGGTCAAACTTCCCCTTAAAATAACTGTCTTGGTACAGAGTTAAATGCAATCACATTTCAAAAGCCTTCTGGTTTGAGAAGAGATCAGTGAAGCATTTTGTCTTCCACTTTCTTTAGGAAAACAGGAGGTTTTTATGTGGCTGTTTGTCTCCTTTTTTTTAACTTTTTTTTTTTTTGAGACAAGGTCTCGCTCTGTTGCCAAGGCTGGAGTGAAGTGGTACAATCTCAGAACACCTTCTGGGTTCAAGCAATTTTCCTGCCTCAGCCTCCCGAGTAGCTGGGATTACAGGCACCTGCCACCATGCCCAGCTAATTTTTGTATTTTTAGTAGAGATGGGGTTTCACCATGTGGGCCAGGCTGGTATCGAATTCCTGACCTCAAGTGATCCACCTGCCTCAGCCTCCCAACGTGCTGGGATTACGGGTGTGAGCCACCATGGCTGGCCTTTTTTAACTTTAAAAAAAAATTTTGTGGGTACATAGATGTATACATTTATGGGGTACAGTGTCCATCAACAGCTGAATGAATAAAGAAAATATGGTATGGATACACAACAGAGTACTATTCAGCCAAAAAAAAAAAAAAAAAAAGAATGAGATCCAGTCATTTGCAACAACATGGAGGGAACTGGAGATTATGTTAAGTGGAATAAGCCAGGCACAGAAAGACAAACATCACATGTTCTCAGTTATTTGTGAGATCTAAAAATCAAAATAATTGAACTCTTTGTTTTCGTTTGGATGGGGTAAGGTCTAGCTAACATAAATTCCTACTTGGAGGCAGGGAGCAGGGCCCGACAACCTTAGAAGTTTCTTCTTTCTCTTTAGACTGTTTATTTAAAGTCCCTCCCTCCATAGAATCTCGGCGCAGATGATCTCATTACATCTTTGGTATGTACATCATGGATATATCACTGATACTTAATATGTGAAAAATACCTAAAAATCTCTGCTTATCCCAAAGTCAAGCTTCCAGCAACTCCCGCCCCACTTTGGGATACAACCGTGAAACAAACTGTAGATAAAGGCCTATGACAAGTTAAACAGGGTTGGGCACGGTGGCTCATGCTTGTAATCCTACTCTTTGTGGGGCTGAGACTGGAGTATCACTTGAGGCCAGGAGTTTGAGACCAGCCTGGGCAATATAACAAGACCTTGTCTCTACAAAAATAAAAAAAATTAGCCAGGCGTGGTGGCGCACACCTGTAGTCCCAGCTACTCAGGAGGCTGAGGTGGGAGGATCACTTGAGCCCAGGAGTTCAAGGCTACAGTGAGCTATGATCATGCCACTGCACTCCAACCTGGGCAACAGAGACCCTGTCTCAAAAAAGAACTAGAAAAACAAAAGATGAATAAAGTATTTTTAAAAAGAAGAAGTTAAATAGTTTTGCCAAAGCCCATGCACCAACAATGAAGTGTTTTCTTCAAGGAGGCTGTGGTAGGCAGAAGCCTAAGATGGCCCCATGATATCTAATGCTGCCCCTGGTATTGTCCTTGTATGACCCCAACTCTTGAGTGTGACAGAACACGTGATTTGCTTCTAGTTAATAGAATATGGCAAAGGAGATGGGATATCACTCCCATAATTACAACTCATTATCTAAAACTCTGTTTTAACACATTGGAAAGAAAGATTTTCTTGCTGGCCTTGAAGAAGCAAACAGCCACATTGTGAACATGAAAAGAGCCACAGCCGCACAGCAACGAGCAACTTGAGAAGACTTCTAGGACATGAAGTGTATCTCCACTGAACAGTGGTAAGAAGCTGAGGCCTTCAGTCAGAAAGCTGCAAGGACATGAAATCTGCCAACAACTCGAATGACCTTAGAAGCAGATCTCCCCCAGTCCAGCCTTCAGATGAGAATGCAGCCCAGCCAACACTTTGACTGTATCCTTGTGAGACACTAAGCAAAGGATCCAACTCTGCCATGCCTGGATGTCTGATCCACGGAAACTGTGAGATAATAAATGTGTGTTGTTTTAAGCCACCATGTTTGTGATCATTTGTATGCAGCAATAGAAAACTAATACAGAGGCCCTTGACTACTTATTCAGAGACTCATTGACTGTTACTCAATACCCAACAAAGAGGCTATTGACTGTTACTCAATACACAAATTCAGGTGTATATTTTTCTAGAACTCAGCTAATAAGAATCATAATACTAGCAAGACATATCCATCAGGAACAGACCCTATAAGAAAGAAACCTTGACAGCAGCTAAAGGAAAGGTGCTGTGGTCAGTCTTTAGCACACAGTGGGTCCTCAAAGAACATTAGATAGATGCCTCAAGGGAAAGGAGAGTAAAACAGGAAAACATACATAAAATTAACAATAGTGTTGACTACCATGTATTGAAAATGTACTGTGTGCCAGGCACAGTGCTAGAGACTTTATATATATATATGTTGCATCATACAGTAGGCATAACAAGTTAATTACTATTAATTGGGTTTCCAAGATATTAGAGACAGGCAAACCCAACTTACAACTTGTAACCCACTGCTTTTTACTGTCTTTCTTAAGAACATCTGCATCATGACCCAATCCCATATTTAAGAATGCACCCAACATGACAATGTGTTGAGTCACACACTCGCTATAGTGGCTAGTGCCTCTATATTATTAATTGTGAAAAGCAAGCATGACGTGTAAGGTGGATACATTCTGGATTGCATGGATATTTGATTGGATACTGTCAATTCACATGCCTCCAAACCAAGCAGTCGTTTTGGCAAAGACACCTTTTCTCTTCAAATTCCTTAGAACAGCATGGCAGGCCATCAAACCATTAAGACCAAAACATGGTTTCATCTTTCCCAGCAGAGAACCTGGTGGCATAATAATTTCGGCATCAAGGACTCTTCCAAAAAAAGTCAGCTTGACATTGGGGAAGAGATTAGCATTGTGACAAACGCTCATGAATGAAACAATGCACAGTGCGTCATGGAAGGAGAGGAACCAGGGCCAGGTGACACAAGTGAGGCACTCGGCTTGGGTGCAAAATGGGAGGGCTGCCAAAAAAACTCAGGAATATGATAAATAAATAATAAAGTAGACAATAAACATATGATACAATATACTCCAAAATACAAATAAACTATGTGATATTTTAATGCCATACCTTTTTTTCTTTTTTTCTTTTTTTTTTTTTGAGACAGAATCTCACTCTGTTACTCAGGCTGGAGTGCAGTGGTGCAATCTCAGCTCACTGCAACCTCCACCTCCTGGGTTCAAGCAATTCTTGTGCCTCAGCCTCCCGAGTAGCTGGGACTACAGACGCCTGCCACCACGTCCAGCTAATTTTTTGTATTTTAGTAGAAATGAGGTTTCACCATATTGCCCAGGCTGGTCTCGAACTCCTGACTTCAGGCAATTGGCTTGCCTAGGCCTCCCAAAGTGCTGCAATTACAGGCATGAGCCACCGTGCCTAGCCTTAATGGAATACTTTTAAAAATTAAAACGCAAAAAAGAAAAAAAATTATGACAAACAAAATATTCAGTTTTTTTAAACGTGGAGTATGGTTGGTTGGCTGTTTTAAGACCTTACATTACCATGCAATAAGAACCGTCATTTCCAGTCAGCCCATTATTCCTAGACCTGCGAGGCCATCACATATGCCGCTGGGTGGGTTTACGAGGGTTCACCGTGGCGTACAAACAGGTTAGACAAAACAGGGCTTTATATATAGTCACTTTTTTAATTGTAGAGCTTTATTACCTTTTCCACTCAGTTCAAAATATGGGAGGATATTTTAATAGGTATACAGATGGGCAAATATTTTTTCTTTGGCCTCGTGATCCAATATGACTTCTTGGCTCTAGGAGAAACTGTCAAAACTACCTTTCTCTCAGCCAGCATGTAGTCACCAGTCAAGGACTTCCATCTTCATAAATCCTGAATGGCCAATTTCTAAGTAAATGAATGTGATTTCGAACTCAGTTTAAAAATTTGAAAATTCTCGATGTAGTAAAATATGTTTATGCTTGCTAAATGAGAATTACCAGGTGGCCAGGTGTGGTGGCTCACACCTGTAATCCCAGAACTTTGGGAGGCCAAGGTGGGTGGATCACTTGAGGTGAGGAGTTTGAGACCAGCCTGGCCAACATGGTGAAACCCTGTCTCTATAAAATTGCAAAAATTAGCTGGGCGTGGTGGCGCGTGTCAATAATCCCAGCTACTTGGGAGACTGAGGCAGGAGAATCACTTGAACCTGGGAGGTGGAGGCTGCAGTGAGCTGAGACCATGCCACTGCACTCCAGCCTGGGCGACAGAGTGAGACTCTGTCTTAAAAAAAAAAAAAAAAAAAAAGGAGAATTACCAGGTAAGTAAAAGGGAACCACTTTCAGTACAGATGTCATTAGACTCATATTTTAAGATGTCTCTGAGGGTTCAGGGATAGGGGAGGGATAGCATTAGGAGAAACACCTAATGTAGGTGATGGGTTGATGGGTGCAGCAAACCACCATGGCACGCGTATACCTATGTAACAAACCGTCACGTTCTGCACATGTATCCCAGGACTTAAAGTATAAAAAAAAGGTATCTGCTAAGCCAGCTCCAGTAAAAACATTTCTTTCTCCAAAAGTGCAAACATTTTATTTATGAATTCACCAGAAACATATACTGAACAATGCAGAGAGGACGACAGCACAGTCTCTGGAGTCAGATCACCTGGATGTGAATCCTGACTTTACTGTCTATGAACTGTGTGACCTTGGGCAAGTTCCTTAACCTCTCTGAGTCTCTGAAACATAGAAGATAACTGTTGTCTTTACTTCATAGGGCTTAATGAATTGATACATTTTAAGCACTTAGAATAGAGCTTTGAACACAGCAAGGCCCCCACAAAGGTGAGTTGTGTTAATGTAGGCGAGAGTTTGATTTCCATACTGAATGCATAGTTATAAAGTTATTTCCAATTGATTTTCTTTCAGTTACATTTTGTCGTCAGGTTTGATAGAATTATGGTAAGAAAAACTATAATTCATAAACAAAGTACATGTGAAAATAAGAGTTTCTCTCATACTTTATGACCATCTGGAGTCATAAATCAGGGCTGGCCCACAGCTGGCTGTGGGTTACACGGCAAAGGAATAGAACAGTGTGGATTTGCATATAACAGTATAGTGACAAATAGGGTATGGCCATTGAGTCCCACGAGTTAGCAAATAAAAATAGAGGATGTCCACTTAAATTTGATTTTTGAATAAACAAATACTTTTTTAGTGTAAAGTATATCCCAAATACTACATGGGATATACTTATGTTTTATTTAAGTGTTCATTGTTTATCTGAAATTCAAATTTTACTGGGCTTCCTATATTTTATCTGGCAGTCCTGCCTGGGGGCAAACAGCTCAAATATCCCAGTCAAACCTCTACCATATCACTGTGGGGGAATGCTTGCAATCTGTATCACTGATAGCGACCAGAACAATGTTTTACATCATCTTATCTATTTAAAGAAGCAACATATTTTTTGAAATATGTACATTTAAAAAATAAGCCTTTGAGGCCGGGCACTGTGGCTCATGACTGTAATCCCAGAACTTTGGAAGACTGAAGCACAAAGAGTGCTTGAGACCAGGAGTTTGAGGCCAGCCTGGGAAACACAGGGAAATTCCATTTCTACAAAAAAATTAGTTGGGCGTGATGCCTGTAGTCCCAGCTACCTGGGAGGCTGGGGTGGGAAGACTGCTTAAGGCCAGGAGTTCAAGGCTGCAGTGAGCTATGATCATGCCACTGTACTCCAGCCTGGGTGACAGAGCAAGACTACAGCTCAAAAATCAATCAATCAATCAATCTTTGAATGGCTTGGTCAAAAAAGATTCCATGATATCTTGTCTCTAAAAAAAAAATGAAGAAATCAAAAGTTTGAAAAATGGTTCACACAGTAGTCCCTGAAAGAGAAAACATCGCCTGTCAGGTAGACGAACAAGAAATATGTCTGCAGCCCTGATGCTATACAAAGAAGAAAGAGCTGTGATCATCGGGCCTCTTAATCAGACCCTCAGGGGTTCATATCCGGGACACTAGCCTCACAGGAATCTCCTCCATACCTGGAGGTGCTTCTGATATATTCAGTATCTAAACTCGTTGAATGAGTTTGAAATTCTAAGAATGGTGTCACTGGAAATGTCTGGTATAGAGTTCTGCCAGTTCTCAGCCAACCAGGTGGAGATTGGCATTACAGGAGAATTCAAAAGTGCAGCTTGGGCCATTTGTATTAACATTTTCCACATCAACACTTGGTTTAAATGCAGACGGTCGTTAAGAAACTAGAAAATGGATTTCGGTGGCCTTATTACCCCTGTTCCACACTAAATAAAAATCACAGTCCCTTCCGAATATTGGACACCCACTATGTGCCAGTATCCTACTAAGTGTTTTATATACTTTTCCTTGCTCAATTCTCCCCATCACCCTGGGAGAGAAAAAATATTATTATTCCCATTTTATGGGTGAGAACATAGTGGCTTTAAGTATGCTGAGTCACTTAGCCATGGCCACAGAGCTGATAAGTGGCAGATTCCAAACTCAAACCCTGCTGTATTTAGCCAAGAAGATGATCTTAGTGTTTCCAAAACTTGTCACCTGCACACCGTCCTTCTGACCTTTGCCAAAATCACTGCTGTTAATTTAAAATCAGCAATTGTTACTTATTTAAAATGTGTATTCTGGCCGGGCACAGTGGCTCACACCTGTAATCCCAGCAGTTTGGGAGGCCAAGGCAGGTGGATCACCTGAGGTCAGGAGTTCGAGACCAGCCTGGCCAACATGATGAAACCCTGTCTCTACCAAAAGTACAAAAATTAGCCACGCGTGGTGGTGTGCACCTGTAGTACCAGCTACTCAGGAGGCTAAGGCAGGAGAATTGCTTGAACCTGGGAGGCGGAGGTTGCAGTGAGCCAAGATCACACCACTGCACTCCAGCCTGGGTGACAGAGCGAGACTCCATCTCAAAAATAACATAATATAACAAAACAAAACAAAATATAATGTGTATTCTTCCCGTAGGAGATAGCTTATGATAAAAAATTTTAAAAAACGTGTATTCAAGCTAACACGGACCTACTATGACTATTTATTTTAGCTTTGTCCTAAATAATAATATCTGGGGAGCCATATGTTTGATAGTTACGTTTGTTATAATACAAATAAAATAAACACGTAACTATTAAAATGCAAAATGTTTTGCCCGCGGACTCCACTCCAGCCCCAAATCACTTCATGCACCATCAGTGATCAATGCACCACATTCTGGGACACCTTCACCTCTAGAACCAGCAAAGACAATGAAAGGAGGCAGGTGTTCAGAGGAAGAAACAAGAAAAGCTAATGAAGTGTGCAGGTTACATTCCACAGCTATGGTATACAAGCTACGAAAAAAGATGCAGAACTAAGAACGGCTGTGATTGTATCTGCTTCCCTGAAGGACAGTGTGGTGCAGCAGGAGAAAACACTTTGCCTGAGAAGCAAGTGACGAGGGTTCAGATCACTGCTCTGCCTTATGCCTGGGGACAAGACACTGGTCCGTGATACAAGGAAAATAATAAAATAACCACAAAAGAGAAATTGTATACCCTTGTCTTTCTGAAAAGGTTTGAACTAAATTATACCAAGTTCCCTTTTTTCTGCTTTGATTCCATGATCTGGAAAAAAAAAAAAAGTAGGAAGATAGTACATAATAATTAACAAAAAACAATGATTATAATAGTGATCATACTAGTTAATATTCATTCATTCATTCATTCATTCCACAAATATTTGTTGGGTGCCAAGTATGAGCCAGGCACTGTTCCAGGTGCAAGAGATACAGGGATGAGAAACACTTAAAAAAACCGCTTGCCAGCCGGGTGCAGTGGCTCACACCTGTAATCCCAGCACTTCGGGAGGCCGAGGCGGGCAGATCACCAGATGTCAGGAGTTCGAGCCCAGCCTGGCTGACATGGCAAAACCCCATCTCTACAAAAATACAAAAAAAATTAACCAGGCATGGTGGTGGGCACCTGTAATCCCAGCTACTTGGGAGGCTAAGGCAGGAGAATCGCTTGAACCTGGGAGGCAGAGGTTGTGGTGAGCCGAGATCGGGCCATTGCTCTCCAGCCTGGGTGACAAGAGCAAAACTCTGTCTCAAAAAAAAAAAAAAAACAACACTTGCCTTGATCACCTGAGATCAGGAGTTCGAGACCAGCCTGGCCAATCTGGGGAAACCCCGTCTCTAAAAATACAAAAATTAGCTGGGCATGGTGGTATGCACCTGTAGTTCCAGCTACTTGGAAGGCTGAAGCAGGAGAATCACTTGAACTTGGGAGGCGGAGGTTGCAGTTAGCCAAGATCACACCATTGCACCCCAGCCTGGGCTACAAGAGCGAAACTCCTTCTCAAAAAAAAAAAAAAAAAAAAGTTTGCCTTCACACAGTTTCTACTCTAGGGAGGTACGAGCTTTTGATGTGCTCATGATTCTCTCATTGATTCCTTACAGCAGCCGTTCACAGTGTTCAGTGAGCATCAAATCCCCTGGAGGGCTTGTTAAAATACACATCACTGGCCGGGCATGGTGGCTCATGCCTGTAATCCTAGCACTTCGGGAGGTGAAGGTGAGAGGATCACTTGAGGCCAGGGCAACATACTGAGGCCCCCGTCTCTACAAAAAAATAAAATTAGCCAGGTGTGGTGGCACACGCCTGTAGTCCTAAGTGGCTGAGGCAGGAGGATCGCTTGAACCCAGGGAGGTGGAGGCTGCAATGAGCCATGATCACACCACTGCACTCCAGCCTGGGTGACAGAACGAGACCCTGTCCAAAAAGATCTAAAACTCTGTATCTCTAACAAGTGCTTGTGTGATGCTTCTGCTGCTGCTGGTCAGGAACCCCACTTTGGGAACCACTGCCCTTCAACAATTCTATTATCCCCCCTTTGGATAGATGGGGAAGCTGAAGCTCATGGAGATTAAATTACTTGCTTACATGAGCACCGTAAGTAAGTGACAGCACCAAGATTCACATCTGGTTCTTTCTGACCCAATGTCTAGATGAGCCATTACACCAAACTGCCTTCGTTCTGGATGGGGGCGTCCTGACATGCTGACGCCACAGAGACGAAACAGGTGCACTCTCTTTGAGCCAGGATTTATAAAGCTCAAGGAAATGAGTCCTCCATCCTGTGAATCCAGGTGTGCTGGGTCTGCGTGCTCAAGACGACGCTCAGCAGGTATCTCAGGTGAGATCTGGTTTCTAGGTGAAGGCACAACAGCTGCACCCCTCTCCCAACACCATCCGCTAACTAATCTACGGGGCTGGATTGACGTCAGCCACAGTGGAAACTGCTCTCCTGCCCTGACCTGTTTAGAGATTAAGAGAGCACAGAACACAGAGAGAGAGAATATCAGAAAATGTGAATGGAAAAATCTGTAAGGAAACCAACCACCTGTAAGAGTACAAGGCTAAAGTGAGTTAACCTTACACTATTTAGTCATGAAATGCAAATGAAGAGAAATTAATGTGCTGGCTTTCCAGAAGTATCTGAAGGGGGGAATTGTAACCACGTCAATTTTTTTAGGTTTTTTTTCTTTTTTCTTCCTATAAAGCTATATAATATGAGCTTCATAATCATCTTTTCACTGCCCCTCTTTGAGAGCTGCCAATTTACTGAAAAGGTATTCAAAATAATCACACTGCTTGTCTTATAGAGAGAAAAAAATCAACTAGAAGTTTCTACTGAGGGCTGGAAGATATTGGAAGATTCAGGTTGGGTAAAACTAAAGGGATAATTAGTTTCCAAGAAGGAAGAATGTAAATAAGAAAAGGAAACATTTGGGGTGGTTATTTGCAAGAAGGTGATTGACAGCGATCAATATACAATATAGCATCAATATCTTTAATTCATATTTCGTGTTGAAATGAAAATGATTTATATATGGAAAAGCTAAACAGAGAACATATTTAAATGAACTTATCACATATCTCATATATCCATTTACATATATTTCTGAAAAACTCAGGAAAAATAATTTAAAAACTCATTAACTTTGGCTTTGTTTGCGCCTTTTTTTTTTTTAAGGCTAATTATTTACCGAGTTTGGCTTTCTTCTGGATTACATTGTAGAATCCACTGGGATGTGTACTGAGAAGGCTGCTTTGTGAGAAATCTAAACAAATGCATAAACGCATCCCCACCTTCACCTTTAAGGAACCTCATCAAAATAAAATATTCCTAAACAACCAGCCACAGGAATAGCACAATTCATGACAGCTGCCCTTTCTACTATCCGGAGAATGTCCACAGCTTAGATCGTTACATATCTCTGTGACACAAATATGCAAAGTTAATCTTTGGGATCTGAACAGAGAATCCACAGTGATTCTAAGGCCAAAGGTAGTTCAATGTGCTGTCACTCTTACAAGAATGAGAGTGCATTGCATGTGAAATCGTACAACTGCAAGAAACACGCCAACATTCTAACACAATACAAAGAAAAGTATTCAGCTGATGCAAAAGTAATTGCGGTTTTTGCCATCAAAGGCAAAACGCATCAAAGACATCCAAGGCAAAAACTGCAACTACTTTTGTACCAACCTAATACTTCAAATATGTCACACTCAAGTTTCCACAGTGAGTCGCGGGATGTTCTCTTGAGTTATTAAGGCAATGAGGTAGTTGGGCAGTGAAATGTCCTACTCAATTGCAGTATTTAATTTATTCTGTATCACTACATTGAGTATTGAAACCGAAAGTGAGCCTTTGAAGACCTCTAGTCCAATCCAATTTTGCAGGTGAGTAAATTAAGACATAGGTGGCTTCAATAGGCACAGCTAAGAAGCAAGTTAGTTCCACCACCAAGACTCAAACTTAGTTTTTATTCCCAAGACCAATATGCGTGTCCTTATACCAGTGGTTTTTGAACTTCAGGGTCCCATGCTGGAATCCAGCAGGCAGCATTCCAACACCCTCAACTGCTTCAACCCAATTACTTTACTTTTACCTGCTTTATATATCAGGGTCTTCAGTAAGATTTCACTTGGAAAGGGGGCTCTTCAGCCTGACTAAAATTTGAACATCACTTCACTACCCCACTGTTGTATCCTTTAAAACAAATTCACTCTGAAGCTAGCTTCCCCCTACCAGGTCTAAGTCACCTGACATTGTTTGCCAAAAGCATGGTGGTAAGGTTGGAAACAATGCTCACACTGGCGCTTCAGTTTTCCTTCCACTGCCCCCCAACTATTATGACTTCAAACTCGCTTTATCCTCCAGCACAATTATCCAAGATATTATTTACCGAAGTGTGGTATGTGTATGCCTGTTAATCTCAGGGAATATTTTAGCTGGTGCACTGACACGGCGTTAACCCTGAATCCCATAGCACAGAAGTCATATCTTTTTCCAATTCTTTTTCAATTACATCAAGATTATACCAAGGGAGGGTGTGGTGGCTCACACCTGTAATCCTAGCACTTTGGGAGGCCAAGGCAAGTGGATCACTTCAGGTCAGGAGTTCAAGACCAGCCTGGCCAACATGGTGAAACCCCATCTCTACTAAAAATACAAAAAAAAAAAAAAAAAGCTGGGCATGGTGGTGCATGCCTGTAGTCCCAGCTACTCAGGTGGCTGAGGCAGGAGGATCACTTAAACCCAGGAGGTGGTGGCTGCAGTGAGTCGAGATCACACCACTGCATTGCAGCCTAGGTGACAGAGCAAGACTTAATCTCAAAAAAAGAAAAAAAAAAGATTATCCCAAGGCAAGGGCATGGTGGCATGGTGGGTCATGCCTATAATCCCAGTACTTTGGGAGGCTCAAGGAGGAGGAACATTTGAGGACAGGAGTTCGAAACCAACCTGGGCAACATAGGGAAACCCTGTCTCAGCAAAAAAATAAGTATACATTAGCCAGGCATGGTGGTGTATGCCTGAAGTCCCAGCTACTCTGGAGGTTGAGGCAGGAGGATCACTTTAGCCTGGGAGTTTGAGGGTGCAGTGAGCCATGATCACACCACTGCACTCCAGTCTGGGTGACAGAGTAAGACCCTGTCTCAAAGAAGAAGAAAAAAAAAAGAGTATGCCAAGAAAGTCTCAGTTTATTGCCATTAGATCCTTAACGACTTCCCAATGCTTGCTAACCTTCTGCCTATTAACCAAGAGAGAGTGCCCATTTCCTCACTTGTAATAAAAACACCTGCCTCACAGACTGGTTGTGAGGTTCCAGTCAGGTATGAAAAGTGCTCAACACAGTACCTGGCATAGAAAATAGTCAATGTTGGCAAGTGAGAGTCTTGCTCTTTACCTGCTCCTGTATAAGGATCAGGAAATCAGAGTTGGATGAAAGCATCCCTGCCCTCAAAGAGCCCCAAGTCATGGCACTATTTTTTATGTTACCACAATTAAACTTACTTTGCTTTAGAAAAGCTTCAAGATTTCACAAGCTCCTCTAGAGACAACTAGAGAAATGCTTGGAGTAGCAGGGCCAGGCACTCACCTGTACCCTCTTGTTATGGTGCAGTATTATATAGCGTCATGGGATCCCCAGAGAGTGCTGGAGTATGTTGCTTTGGAAACTTTGTTTGAATGTCAGTTTAGAAGGTAGGCATGAATCTAGCATGTGGCACACTATAGCGCAGTCCTAAGAAGAGGGCATATGTGGGCTCAACTCTGTTCTTTTGTCATGAGCCAAGGGAAAGCTATCACTCACAAAGACCACAGTTCGGTGCCTTCCAACTTGATCCTGTGTGAAATTCACTACTAGACCAACTAGAGCAAGGTCGTAGGTCATAGTACTCACTACTGTGCCTTTAAGATACCGTATGTTTCTAAACTTCCACACATAAGTCATGCCTGATGAACTTCTATGCATCCTTCAAAACCCAATTCAAAGGTCATCTCTTCTGTTAAAACTTATCTATGGTAGATCATTTTACTGTTCTGCAAATATTCTCTCTCCCTCTCTCACTTGCACACATTCTTTCTCTCTCTCTCTCTCACACACACACACACACGCTCATGAAACGAGAATAATCCTGCCTACTCTACGGATGGTGGGCTTGGTCATGTGACTTGCTTTGGCCAATGGAATATCAGAGGACATGATGTTTGCCACATCCGAGCCAAATACTTAGTTTGGTTTGGCTTCTTGCATTCCTGTCATCTGTCATGAGAAGAGGATGTTCAGGCAGCTGCTGTTCCTTCCTCCTGGGTCCAA